>NW_027328785.1:0-641229 GCF_048564905.1 Vicugna pacos
AACACCTGTGCCCCCAGAAAGATGCGTGGACACTGTTTCCCTTCTCCAGCACACACACGACATCGGGTTCAGATGTCTTAAGTGTGGGGAGGTTCTTCCAACTAACAGCAGCGCCTGGGTTCTAATACAATACCTTAACTTGTCTTGCATGATGGCTTGCCAAAGAGGGAGTGCGGGGGATAGTTGGGATTGGGCTCTAAACCAAGCATTAGCGAGAGCCTATCCATGGGATGTGGGTGTTTATCCTACACCCACAACCATGGAATAATTGTGCCCCCTGAAAGATGCTATGTCTATGTTTCCCTACATCCAGCACACACACGAAGTAGTGTTCTGTTGTTCTGAGGGTTTGGAGGTTCCTCCAACTGACAGCAGAACCTGGGTTCTAATAGAATCCCTTAGCTTGACTTCCCTAAGTGTTTTCCTAGGCCTAGCACTGAGCCATGCTGGGGGATGGGCTCTAAAGCCAAGTATTAGCGAGTACAACTCAGTGGGCTGTGGAGGGTTTGAAACTACTTCCCCAGCCTTGGAACACCTGTGTACCCATAAAGTTGCGTTGGCTCTGTTTCCCCACCTCCAGCACTCACACGGAGACGTGCTCAGGTATCCTGATTGTGGGGAGGCTCCTCCAAATGCCAGCAGCGCCTGGGTTCTAATAGTATCCATTAGCTTGTATTCCTTGAGTGTTTCCCTAGGCTGGGCTGTGAGCGAATGTGGGGGTTGGGCTCTATAGACCAGTATTAGCGAGTGACCCGCTATGGGCAGTGAAGGTATTTAAACCAAATCCCCAACTTTGGAACACCTGTGCCCCCATAAAGATGCGTGGAATACATTTCCCAGCTCCAGAACACACACGAAGACTTTCAGATATCCTTAGTGTGGGGGCTCCTCAAAGTGACAGCAGCGCCTTCGTTCTATTAGAATCCCTTAGCTTGTAAAACGAGTGTTTCCCTGGTCCGGGATGTGAGGGAAAGCTGAGGGTTGGGCTTGGAGGCCAAGTAGCATTGGGTGCCCCCTGATCGATTGAGGAAGTACTTAGAGGACTTCTCCCTAAAGGGAACACCTTTGCCCCCATTCATCTGGGTGGAGTGGGGCTGCACAACTCCCCCCCACACAAGAATATGTTCCAAAATCCTGAGTGCAGGGAAGTTCCTGCAACTGACAGCAGCGCCTGGGTTCTAATTGAATCCCTTTGCTTGTCTTCCCTGATGGTATGCCTAGGCGGGAGTGCGGGGAAAGTGTGGTTTGGGATCCAAAACCAAGTATTTGCGAGTACGTCTCTATGGTTTGGAGGTGTTTAAACTACATCCCTAAACTGGGAACACCTGTGGCCCCATAAAGATCCGTGGAGTCTGTTTCCAGACCTTCAGCACACACACGAACACTTGCACAGTTATCCTGAGAGTCGGCAGACTCCTCCAACTGACAGCAGCGCCTGGGTTCTAATGGAATCCCTAAGTTGTCTCCCATGACGGCATGCCTAGGATGGAGTGTGGGGGAAAGTGGGGGTTGGGCTTGAAATCCAAGTAGCAACGAGTGCCCCCCGATTTACTGAGGAAGTACTTAGAGGATTTCACCCTAAAGTGGAACACCTGTGCCCCCATTGATCTGCGAGGCCAGTGTCTCCACATGTCCCACTCCCACAAAGCTGGGATCTGGAATCCTGAGTGTGTTGAAGTTCCTCCAACTGACAGCAGCTCCTGTGTTCTAATAGAATAACTCAGCTTGTATTCCCTAAGTGTTTCCCTAGGCTGGGCTGCAAGCGAAACATGGGGGTTGGGCTTGGAGGCCAAGTAGTAGCGAGTGCCACCTGATGGACGGAGGAAGTATTTAGATGAATTCTCCCTAAAGGGGAACACCTGTGCCCACATCCAACTACGTGGAGTGGGGATAACACAAATCCCCTCCCCACAAGCCTGGCTTCAGGAATCCTGAGCGTGGGAATGTTCCTCCAACTGATAGCAGTGCCAGTGTTCTAGTAGAATCCTTAAACTTCTCTTCCTTGATGGATTGCATAAGCCGGAGTGCGGTTCAAAGTGGGATTTGGAATCTAAATCCAAGTATTAGTGAGTGCCTCTCCATGGGATGTGGAGGTGTTTAACCAACAACCCCCAACAAGGGAATACCTGTGCCCCCTGAAATATGCGTGGACTCTGTTTCTCCACCAACATCACATACACTAAGAAGTTTTCTGGAAACCTGAGCATGGGGAGGCTACTCCAACTGACAGCAGCACCTGTGTTCTATTAGAATCCCTTAGCTTGTGTTCCCTGAGTGTTTCTTTAGGCCGGGCCATGAGGGAAAGCTGGGGCTTGGGCTTGGAGGCCAAGTAGCAGCGAGTACCCCCTGATGGACTGAGGAAATTCTTAGAGGAATTCTCCCTAAAGGGAAACACCTGAGCACACATTCATCTGCATGGACTGGGTCTCCACACCTCCCCACCACTCAAGGTTGGATTCCAGAATCCTGAGGGTGGGGTAGTTCCTCCAGGTGACATCAGCGTCTTGGTTTTAATAGAATCAATTTGCTTGTCTTACCTGATGGTTTGCCTAGGCCAGAGTGTGCCTGAAAGTGGGATTGGGCTCTAAAACCTAGTATCAGCATGTGCCTCTCCATGGGAAGTGGAGATGTTTAACCTACAACCCACAACTTTGGAATAACTGTGCCCCCTGATAAATGCGTGTGCTTTGTTTCCCCACCTCCACACACACACCAAGTTTTCTGGTATCCTGAGTGTGGGGAGTCTCCTGCAACAGACAGTAGCAACCGGGATCTAATTGGATCCATTAGGTTGACTCCCCTGAGTATTTTCCTTGGCCGGGTTGTGAGCGAAGTTGGTGGTTGTGGTCTAAAACCAAGTATTAGCGAGTTCCTATCTTTTTGCAGTGGAGGTGTTTAAAGAATATCCCCAACCTGGGAACACCTGTGCCCCCAGAAAGATGCGTGGACACTGTTTCCCTTCTCCAGCACACACACGACATCGGGTTCAGATGTCTTAAGTATGGGGAGGTTCTTCCAACTAACAGCAGCGCCTGGGTTCTAATACAATACCTTAACTTGTCTTGCATGATGGCTTGCCAAAGAGGGAGTGCGGGGGATAGTTGGGATTGGGCTCTAAACCAAGCATTAGCGAGAGCCTATCCATGGGATGTGGGTGTTTATCCTACACCCACAACCATGGAATAATTGTGCCCCCTGAAAGATGCTATGTCTATGTTTCCCTACATCCAGCACACACACGAAGTAGTGTTCTGTTGTTCTGAGGGTTTGGAGGTTCCTCCAACTGACAGCAGAACCTGGGTTCTAATAGAATCCCTTAGCTTGACTTCCCTAAGTGTTTTCCTAGGCCTAGCACTGAGCCATGCTGGGGGATGGGCTCTAAAGCCAAGTATTAGCGAGTACAACTCAGTGGGCTGTGGAGGGTTTGAAACTACTTCCCCAGCCTTGGAACACCTGTGTACCCATAAAGTTGCGTTGGCTCTGTTTCCCCACCTCCAGCACTCACACGGAGACGTGCTCAGGTATCCTGATTGTGGGGAGGCTCCTCCAAATGCCAGCAGCGCCTGGGTTCTAATAGTATCCATTAGCTTGTATTCCTTGAGTGTTTCCCTAGGCTGGGCTGTGAGCGAATGTGGGGGTTGGGCTCTATAGACCAGTATTAGCGAGTGACCCGCTATGGGCAGTGAA
This sequence comes from Vicugna pacos, assembly GCF_048564905.1. Taxonomy (NCBI): domain Eukaryota; kingdom Metazoa; phylum Chordata; class Mammalia; order Artiodactyla; family Camelidae; genus Vicugna; species Vicugna pacos. Next base: position 3,688 of record NW_027328785.1, read on the forward strand.
GGTATTTAAACCAAATCCCCAACTTTGGAACACCTGTGCCCCCATAAAGATGCGTGGAATACATTTCCCAGCTCCAGAACACACACGAAGACTTTCAGATATCCTTAGTGTGGGGGCTCCTCAAAGTGACAGCAGCGCCTTCGTTCTATTAGAATCCCTTAGCTTGTAAAACGAGTGTTTCCCTGGTCCGGGATGTGAGGGAAAGCTGAGGGTTGGGCTTGGAGGCCAAGTAGCATTGGGTGCCCCCTGATCGATTGAGGAAGTACTTAGAGGACTTCTCCCTAAAGGGAACACCTTTGCCCCCATTCATCTGGGTGGAGTGGGGCTGCACAACTCCCCCCCACACAAGAATATGTTCCAAAATCCTGAGTGCAGGGAAGTTCCTGCAACTGACAGCAGCGCCTGGGTTCTAATTGAATCCCTTTGCTTGTCTTCCCTGATGGTATGCCTAGGCGGGAGTGCGGGGAAAGTGTGGTTTGGGATCCAAAACCAAGTATTTGCGAGTACGTCTCTATGGTTTGGAGGTGTTTAAACTACATCCCTAAACTGGGAACACCTGTGGCCCCATAAAGATCCGTGGAGTCTGTTTCCAGACCTTCAGCACACACACGAACACTTGCACAGTTATCCTGAGAGTCGGCAGACTCCTCCAACTGACAGCAGCGCCTGGGTTCTAATGGAATCCCTAAGTTGTCTCCCATGACGGCATGCCTAGGATGGAGTGTGGGGGAAAGTGGGGGTTGGGCTTGAAATCCAAGTAGCAACGAGTGCCCCCCGATTTACTGAGGAAGTACTTAGAGGATTTCACCCTAAAGTGGAACACCTGTGCCCCCATTGATCTGCGAGGCCAGTGTCTCCACATGTCCCACTCCCACAAAGCTGGGATCTGGAATCCTGAGTGTGTTGAAGTTCCTCCAACTGACAGCAGCTCCTGTGTTCTAATAGAATAACTCAGCTTGTATTCCCTAAGTGTTTCCCTAGGCTGGGCTGCAAGCGAAACATGGGGGTTGGGCTTGGAGGCCAAGTAGTAGCGAGTGCCACCTGATGGACGGATATTTAGATGAATTCTCCCTAAAGGGGAACACCTGTGCCCACATCCAACTACGTGGAGTGGGGATAACACAAATCCCCTCCCCACAAGCCTGGCTTCAGGAATCCTGAGCGTGGGAATGTTCCTCCAACTGATAGCAGTGCCAGTGTTCTAGTAGAATCCTTAAACTTCTCTTCCTTGATGGATTGCATAAGCCGGAGTGCGGTTCAAAGTGGGATTTGGAATCTAAATCCAAGTATTAGTGAGTGCCTCTCCATGGGATGTGGAGGTGTTTAACCAACAACCCCCAACAAGGGAATACCTGTGCCCCCTGAAATATGCGTGGACTCTGTTTCTCCCACCAACATCACATACACTAAGAAGTTTTCTGGAAACCTGAGCATGGGGAGGCTACTCCAACTGACAGCAGCACCTGTGTTCTATTAGAATCCCTTAGCTTGTGTTCCCTGAGTGTTTCTTTAGGCCGGGCCATGAGGGAAAGCTGGGGCTTGGGCTTGGAGGCCAAGTAGCAGCGAGTACCCCCTGATGGACTGAGGAAATTCTTAGAGGAATTCTCCCTAAAGGGAAACACCTGAGCACACATTCATCTGCATGGACTGGGTCTCCACACCTCCCCACCACTCAAGGTTGGATTCCAGAATCCTGAGGGTGGGGTAGTTCCTCCAGGTGACATCAGCGTCTTGGTTTTAATTGAAACCCTTTGTTTGTCTTCCCTGATGGTTTGCCTAGGCCAGAGTGTGCCTGAAAGTGGGATTGGGCTCTAAAACCTAGTATCAGCATGTGCCTCTCCATGGGAAGTGGAGATGTTTAACCTACAACCCACAACTTTGGAATAACTGTGCCCCCTGATAAATGCGTGTGCTTTGTTTCCCCACCTCCACACACACACCAAGTTTTCTGGTATCCTGAGTGTGGGGAGTCTCCTGCAACAGACAGTAGCAACCGGGATCTAATTGGATCCATTAGGTTGACTCCCCCTGAGTATTTTCCTTGGCCGGGTTGTGAGCGAAGTTGGTGGTTGTGGTCTAAAACCAAGTATTAGCGAGTTCCTATCTTTTTGCAGTGGAGGTGTTTAAAGAATATCCCCAACCTGGGAACACCTGTGCCCCCAGAAAGATGCGTGGACACTGTTTCCCTCCTCCAGCACACACACGACATCGGGTTCAGATGTCTTAAGTGTGGGGAGGTTCTTCCAACTAACAGCAGCGCCTGGGTTCTAATACAATACCTTAACTTGACTTGCATGATGGCTTGCCAAAGAGGGAGTGCGGGGGATAGTTGGGATTGGGCTCTAAACCAAGCATTAGCGAGAGCCTATCCATGGGATGTGGGTGTTTATCCTACACCCACAACCATGGAATAATTGTGCCCCCCTGAAAGATGCTATGTCTATGTTTCCCTACATCCAGCACACACACGAAGTAGTGTTCTGTTGTTCTGAGGGTTTGGAGGTTCCTCCAACTGACAGCAGAACCTGGGTTCTAATAGAATCCCTTAGCTTGACTTCCCTAAGTGTTTTCCTAGGCCTAGCACTGAGCCATGCTGGGGGATGGGCTCTAAAGCCAAGTATTAGCGAGTACAACTCAGTGGGCTGTGGAGGGTTTGAAACTACTTCCCCAGCCTTGGAACACCTGTGTACCCATAAAGTTGCGTTGGCTCTGTTTCCCCACCTCCAGCACTCACACGGAGACGTGCTCAGGTATCCTGATTGTGGGGAGGCTCCTCCAAATGCCAGCAGCGCCTGGGTTCTAATAGTATCCATTAGCTTGTATTCCTTGAGTGTTTCCCTAGGCTGGGCTGTGAGCGAATGTGGGGGTTGGGCTCTATAGACCAGTATTAGCGAGTGACCCGCTATGGGCAGTGAAGGTATTTAAACCAAATCCCCAACTTTGGAACACCTGTGCCCCCATAAAGATGCGTGGAATATATTTCCCAGCTCCAGAACCACACACGAAGACTTTCAGATATCCTTAGTGTGGGGGCTCCTCAAAGTGACAGCAGCGCCTTCGTTCTATTAGAATCCCTTAGCTTGTAAAACGAGTGTTTCCCTGGTCCGGGATGTGAGGGAAAGCTGAGGGTTTGGGCTTGGAGGCCAAGTAGCATTGGGTGCCCCCTGATCGATTGAGGAAGTACTTAGAGGACTTCTCCCTAAAGGGAACACCTTTGCCCCCATTCATCTGGGTGGAGTGGGGCTGCACAACTCCCCCCCACACAAGAATATGTTCCAAAATCCTGAGTGCAGGGAAGTTCCTGCAACTGACAGCAGCGCCTGGGTTCTAATTGAATCCCTTTGCTTGTCTTCCCTGATGGTATGCCTAGGCGGGAGTGCGGGGAAAGTGTGGTTTGGGATCCAAAACCAAGTATTTGCGAGTACGTCTCTATGGTTTGGAGGTGTTTAAACTACATCCCTAAACTGGGAACACCTGTGGCCCCATAAAGATCCGTGGAGTCTGTTTCCAGACCTTCAGCACACACACGAACACTTGCACAGTTATCCTGAGAGTCGGCAGACTCCTCCAACTGACAGCAGCGCCTGGGTTCTAATGGAATCCCTAAGTTGTCTCCCATGACGGCATTCCTAGGATGGAGTGTGGGGGAAAGTGGGGGTTGGGCTTGAAATCCAAGTAGCAACGAGTGCCCCCCGATTTACTGAGGAAGTACTTAGAGGATTTCACCCTAAAGTGGAACACCTGTGCCCCCATTGATCTGCGAGGCCAGTGTCTCCACATGTCCCACTCCCACAAAGCTGGGATCTGGAATCCTGAGTGTGTTGAAGTTCCTCCAACTGACAGCAGCTCCTGTGTTCTAATAGAATAACTCAGCTTGTATTCCCTAAGTGTTTCCCTAGGCTGGGCTGCAAGCGAAACATGGGGGTTGGGCTTGGAGGCCAAGTAGTAGCGAGTGCCACCTGATGGACGGAGGAAGTATTTAGATGAATTCTCCCTAAAGGGGAACACCTGTGCCCACATCCAACTACGTGGAGTGGGGATAACACAAATCCCCTCCCCACAAGCCTGGCTTCAGGAATCCTGAGCGTGGGAATGTTCCTCCAACTGATAGCAGTGCCAGTGTTCTAGTAGAATCCTTAAACTTCTCTTCCTTGATGGATTGCATAAGCCGGAGTGCGGTTCAAAGTGGGATTTGGAATCTAAATCCAAGTATTAGTGAGTGCCTCTCCATGGGATGTGGAGGTGTTTAACCAACAACCCCCAACAAGGGAATACCTGTGCCCCCTGAAATATGCGTGGACTCTGTTTCTCCACCAACATCACATACACTAAGAAGTTTTCTGGAAACCTGAGCATGGGGAGGCTACTCCAACTGACAGCAGCACCTGTGTTCTATTAGAATCCCTTAGCTTGTGTTCCCTGAGTGTTTCTTTAGGCCGGGCCATGAGGGAAAGCTGGGGCTTGGGCTTGGAGGCCAAGTAGCAGCGAGTACCCCCTGATGGACTGAGGAAATTCTTAGAGGAATTCTCCCTAAAGGGAAACACCTGAGCACACATTCATCTGCATGGACTGGGTCTCCACACCTCCCCACCACTCAAGGTTGGATTCCAGAATCCTGAGGGTGGGGTAGTTCCTCCAGGTGACATCAGCGTCTTGGTTTTAATTGAAACCCTTTGTTTGTCTTCCCTGATGGTTTGCCTAGGCCAGAGTGTGCCTGAAAGTGGGATTGGGCTCTAAAACCTAGTATCAGCATGTGCCTCTCCATGGGAAGTGGAGATGTTTAACCTACAACCCACAACTTTGGAATAACTGTGCCCCCTGATAAATGCGTGTGCTTTGTTTCCCCACCTCCACACACACACCAAGTTTTCTGGTATCCTGAGTGTGGGGAGTCTCCTGCAACAGACAGTAGCAACCGGGATCTAATTGGATCCATTAGGTTGACTCCCCTGAGTATTTTCCTTGGCCGGGTTGTGAGCGAAGTTGGTGGTTGTGGTCTAAAACCAAGTATTAGCGAGTTCCTATCTTTTTGCAGTGGAGGTGTTTAAAGAATATCCCCAACCTGGGAACACCTGTGCCCCCAGAAAGATGCGTGGACACTGTTTCCCTCCTCCAGCACACACACGACATCGGGTTCAGATGTCTTAAGTGTGGGGAGGTTCTTCCAACTAACAGCAGCGCCTGGGTTCTAATACAATACCTTAACTTGACTTGCATGATGGCTTGCCAAAGAGGGAGTGCGGGGGATAGTTGGGATTGGGCTCTAAACCAAGCATTAGCGAGAGCCTATCCATGGGATGTGGGTGTTTATCCTACACCCACAACCATGGAATAATTGTGCCCCCTGAAAGATGCTATGTCTATGTTTCCCTACATCCAGCACACACACGAAGTAGTGTTCTGTTGTTCTGAGGGTTTGGAGGTTCCTCCAACTGACAGCAGAACCTGGGTTCTAATAGAATCCCTTAGCTTGACTTCCCTAAGTGTTTTCCTAGGCCTAGCACTGAGCCATGCTGGGGGATGGGCTCTAAAGCCAAGTATTAGCGAGTACAACTCAGTGGGCTGTGGAGGGTTTGAAACTACTTCCCCAGCCTTGGAACACCTGTGTACCCATAAAGTTGCGTTGGCTCTGTTTCCCCACCTCCAGCACTCACACGGAGACGTGCTCAGGTATCCTGATTGTGGGGAGGCTCCTCCAAATGCCAGCAGCGCCTGGGTTCTAATAGTATCCATTAGCTTGTATTCCTTGAGTGTTTCCCTAGGCTGGGCTGTGAGCGAATGTGGGGGTTGGGCTCTATAGACCAGTATTAGCGAGTGACCCGCTATGGGCAGTGAAGGTATTTAAACCAAATCCCCAACTTTGGAACACCTGTGCCCCCATAAAGATGCGTGGAATATATTTCCCAGCTCCAGAACACACACGAAGACTTTCAGATATCCTTAGTGTGGGGGCTCCTCAAAGTGACAGCAGCGCCTTCGTTCTATTAGAATCCCTTAGCTTGTAAAACGAGTGTTTCCCTGGTCCGGGATGTGAGGGAAAGCTGAGGGTTGGGCTTGGAGGCCAAGTAGCATTGGGTGCCCCCTGATCGATTGAGGAAGTACTTAGAGGACTTCTCCCTAAAGGGAACACCTTTGCCCCCATTCATCTGGGTGGAGTGGGGCTGCACAACTCCCCCCCACACAAGAATATGTTCCAAAATCCTGAGTGCAGGGAAGTTCCTGCAACTGACAGCAGCGCCTGGGTTCTAATTGAATCCCTTTGCTTGTCTTCCCTGATGGTATGCCTAGGCGGGAGTGCGGGGAAAGTGTGGTTTGGGATCCAAAACCAAGTATTTGCGAGTACGTCTCTATGGTTTGGAGGTGTTTAAACTACATCCCTAAACTGGGAACACCTGTGGCCCCATAAAGATCCGTGGAGTCTGTTTCCAGACCTTCAGCACACACACGAACACTTGCACAGTTATCCTGAGAGTCGGCAGACTCCTCCAACTGACAGCAGCGCCTGGGTTCTAATGGAATCCCTAAGTTGTCTCCCATGACGGCATGCCTAGGATGGAGTGTGGGGGAAAGTGGGGGTTGGGCTTGAAATCCAAGTAGCAACGAGTGCCCCCCGATTTACTGAGGAAGTACTTAGAGGATTTCACCCTAAAGTGGAACACCTGTGCCCCCATTGATCTGCGAGGCCAGTGTCTCCACATGTCCCACTCCCACAAAGCTGGGATCTGGAATCCTGAGTGTGTTGAAGTTCCTCCAACTGACAGCAGCTCCTGTGTTCTAATAGAATAACTCAGCTTGTATTCCCTAAGTGTTTCCCTAGGCTGGGCTGCAAGCGAAACATGGGGGTTGGGCTTGGAGGCCAAGTAGTAGCGAGTGCCACCTGATGGACGGAGGAAGTATTTAGATGAATTCTCCCTAAAGGGGAACACCTGTGCCCACATCCAACTACGTGGAGTGGGGATAACACAAATCCCCTCCCCACAAGCCTGGCTTCAGGAATCCTGAGCGTGGGAATGTTCCTCCAACTGATAGCAGTGCCAGTGTTCTAGTAGAATCCTTAAACTTCTCTTCCTTGATGGATTGCATAAGCCGGAGTGCGGTTCAAAGTGGGATTTGGAATCTAAATCCAAGTATTAGTGAGTGCCTCTCCATGGGATGTGGAGGTGTTTAACCAACAACCCCCAACAAGGGAATACCTGTGCCCCCTGAAATATGCGTGGACTCTGTTTCTCCACCAACATCACATACACTAAGAAGTTTTCTGGAAACCTGAGCATGGGGAGGCTACTCCAACTGACAGCAGCACCTGTGTTCTATTAGAATCCCTTAGCTTGTGTTCCCTGAGTGTTTCTTTAGGCCGGGCCATGAGGGAAAGCTGGGGCTTGGGCTTGGAGGCCAAGTAGCAGCGAGTACCCCCTGATGGACTGAGGAAATTCTTAGAGGAATTCTCCCTAAAGGGAAACACCTGAGCACACATTCATCTGCATGGACTGGGTCTCCACACCTCCCCACCACTCAAGGTTGGATTCCAGAATCCTGAGGGTGGGGTAGTTCCTCCAGGTGACATCAGCGTCTTGGTTTTAATTGAAACCCTTTGTTTGTCTTCCCTGATGGTTTGCCTAGGCCAGAGTGTGCCTGAAAGTGGGATTGGGCTCTAAAACCTAGTATCAGCATGTGCCTCTCCATGGGAAGTGGAGATGTTTAACCTACAACCCACAACTTTGGAATAACTGTGCCCCCTGATAAATGCGTGTGCTTTGTTTCCCCACCTCCACACACACACCAAGTTTTCTGGTATCCTGAGTGTGGGGAGTCTCCTGCAACAGACAGTAGCAACCGGGATCTAATTGGATCCATTAGGTTGACTCCCCTGAGTATTTTCCTTGGCCGGGTTGTGAGCGAAGTTGGTGGTTGTGGTCTAAAACCAAGTATTAGCGAGTTCCTATCTTTTTGCAGTGGAGGTGTTTAAAGAATATCCCCAACCTGGGAACACCTGTGCCCCCAGAAAGATGCGTGGACACTGTTTCCCTCCTCCAGCACACACACGACATCGGGTTCAGATGTCTTAAGTGTGGGGAGGTTCTTCCAACTAACAGCAGCGCCTGGGTTCTAATACAATACCTTAACTTGACTTGCATGATGGCTTGCCAAAGAGGGAGTGCGGGGGATAGTTGGGATTGGGCTCTAAACCAAGCATTAGCGAGAGCCTATCCATGGGATGTGGGTGTTTATCCTACACCCACAACCATGGAATAATTGTGCCCCCTGAAAGATGCTATGTCTATGTTTCCCTACATCCAGCACACACACGAAGTAGTGTTCTGTTGTTCTGAGGGTTTGGAGGTTCCTCCAACTGACAGCAGAACCTGGGTTCTAATAGAATCCCTTAGCTTGACTTCCCTAAGTGTTTTCCTAGGCCTAGCACTGAGCCATGCTGGGGGATGGGCTCTAAAGCCAAGTATTAGCGAGTACAACTCAGTGGGCTGTGGAGGGTTTGAAACTACTTCCCCAGCCTTGGAACACCTGTGTACCCATAAAGTTGCGTTGGCTCTGTTTCCCCACCTCCAGCACTCACACGGAGACGTGCTCAGGTATCCTGATTGTGGGGAGGCTCCTCCAAATGCCAGCAGCGCCTGGGTTCTAATAGTATCCATTAGCTTGTATTCCTTGAGTGTTTCCCTAGGCTGGGCTGTGAGCGAATGTGGGGGTTGGGCTCTATAGACCAGTATTAGCGAGTGACCCGCTATGGGCAGTGAAGGTATTTAAACCAAATCCCCAACTTTGGAACACCTGTGCCCCCATAAAGATGCGTGGAATATATTTCCCAGCTCCAGAACACACACGAAGACTTTCAGATATCCTTAGTGTGGGGGCTCCTCAAAGTGACAGCAGCGCCTTCGTTCTATTAGAATCCCTTAGCTTGTAAAACGAGTGTTTCCCTGGTCCGGGATGTGAGGGAAAGCTGAGGGTTGGGCTTGGAGGCCAAGTAGCATTGGGTGCCCCCTGATCGATTGAGGAAGTACTTAGAGGACTTCTCCCTAAAGGGAACACCTTTGCCCCCATTCATCTGGGTGGAGTGGGGCTGCACAACTCCCCCCCACACAAGAATATGTTCCAAAATCCTGAGTGCAGGGAAGTTCCTGCAACTGACAGCAGCGCCTGGGTTCTAATTGAATCCCTTTGCTTGTCTTCCCTGATGGTATGCCTAGGCGGGAGTGCGGGGAAAGTGTGGTTTGGGATCCAAAACCAAGTATTTGCGAGTACGTCTCTATGGTTTGGAGGTGTTTAAACTACATCCCTAAACTGGGAACACCTGTGGCCCCATAAAGATCCGTGGAGTCTGTTTCCAGACCTTCAGCACACACACGAACACTTGCACAGTTATCCTGAGAGTCGGCAGACTCCTCCAACTGACAGCAGCGCCTGGGTTCTAATGGAATCCCTAAGTTGTCTCCCATGACGGCATGCCTAGGATGGAGTGTGGGGGAAAGTGGGGGTTGGGCTTGAAATCCAAGTAGCAACGAGTGCCCCCCGATTTACTGAGGAAGTACTTAGAGGATTTCACCCTAAAGTGGAACACCTGTGCCCCCATTGATCTGCGAGGCCAGTGTCTCCACATGTCCCACTCCCACAAAGCTGGGATCTGGAATCCTGAGTGTGTTGAAGTTCCTCCAACTGACAGCAGCTCCTGTGTTCTAATAGAATAACTCAGCTTGTATTCCCTAAGTGTTTCCCTAGGCTGGGCTGCAAGCGAAACATGGGGGTTGGGCTTGGAGGCCAAGTAGTAGCGAGTGCCACCTGATGGACGGAGGAAGTATTTAGATGAATTCTCCCTAAAGGGGAACACCTGTGCCCACATCCAACTACGTGGAGTGGGGATAACACAAATCCCCTCCCCACAAGCCTGGCTTCAGGAATCCTGAGCGTGGGAATGTTCCTCCAACTGATAGCAGTGCCAGTGTTCTAGTAGAATCCTTAAACTTCTCTTCCTTGATGGATTGCATAAGCCGGAGTGCGGTTCAAAGTGGGATTTGGAATCTAAATCCAAGTATTAGTGAGTGCCTCTCCATGGGATGTGGAGGTGTTTAACCAACAACCCCCAACAAGGGAATACCTGTGCCCCCTGAAATATGCGTGGACTCTGTTTCTCCACCAACATCACATACACTAAGAAGTTTTCTGGAAACCTGAGCATGGGGAGGCTACTCCAACTGACAGCAGCACCTGTGTTCTATTAGAATCCCTTAGCTTGTGTTCCCTGAGTGTTTCTTTAGGCCGGGCCATGAGGGAAAGCTGGGGCTTGGGCTTGGAGGCCAAGTAGCAGCGAGTACCCCCTGATGGACTGAGGAAATTCTTAGAGGAATTCTCCCTAAAGGGAAACACCTGAGCACACATTCATCTGCATGGACTGGGTCTCCACACCTCCCCACCACTCAAGGTTGGATTCCAGAATCCTGAGGGTGGGGTAGTTCCTCCAGGTGACATCAGCGTCTTGGTTTTAATTGAAACCCTTTGTTTGTCTTCCCTGATGGTTTGCCTAGGCCAGAGTGTGCCTGAAAGTGGGATTGGGCTCTAAAACCTAGTATCAGCATGTGCCTCTCCATGGGAAGTGGAGATGTTTAACCTACAACCCACAACTTTGGAATAACTGTGCCCCCTGATAAATGCGTGTGCTTTGTTTCCCCACCTCCACACACACACCAAGTTTTCTGGTATCCTGAGTGTGGGGAGTCTCCTGCAACAGACAGTAGCAACCGGGATCTAATTGGATCCATTAGGTTGACTCCCCTGAGTATTTTCCTTGGCCGGGTTGTGAGCGAAGTTGGTGGTTGTGGTCTAAAACCAAGTATTAGCGAGTTCCTATCTTTTTGCAGTGGAGGTGTTTAAAGAATATCCCCAACCTGGGAACACCTGTGCCCCCAGAAAGATGCGTGGACACTGTTTCCCTCCTCCAGCACACACACGACATCGGGTTCAGATGTCTTAAGTGTGGGGAGGTTCTTCCAACTAACAGCAGCGCCTGGGTTCTAATACAATACCTTAACTTGACTTGCATGATGGCTTGCCAAAGAGGGAGTGCGGGGGATAGTTGGGATTGGGCTCTAAACCAAGCATTAGCGAGAGCCTATCCATGGGATGTGGGTGTTTATCCTACACCCACAACCATGGAATAATTGTGCCCCCTGAAAGATGCTATGTCTATGTTTCCCTACATCCAGCACACACACGAAGTAGTGTTCTGTTGTTCTGAGGGTTTGGAGGTTCCTCCAACTGACAGCAGAACCTGGGTTCTAATAGAATCCCTTAGCTTGACTTCCCTAAGTGTTTTCCTAGGCCTAGCACTGAGCCATGCTGGGGGATGGGCTCTAAAGCCAAGTATTAGCGAGTACAACTCAGTGGGCTGTGGAGGGTTTGAAACTACTTCCCCAGCCTTGGAACACCTGTGTACCCATAAAGTTGCGTTGGCTCTGTTTCCCCACCTCCAGCACTCACACGGAGACGTGCTCAGGTATCCTGATTGTGGGGAGGCTCCTCCAAATGCCAGCAGCGCCTGGGTTCTAATAGTATCCATTAGCTTGTATTCCTTGAGTGTTTCCCTAGGCTGGGCTGTGAGCGAATGTGGGGGTTGGGCTCTATAGACCAGTATTAGCGAGTGACCCGCTATGGGCAGTGAAGGTATTTAAACCAAATCCCCAACTTTGGAACACCTGTGCCCCCATAAAGATGCGTGGAATATATTTCCCAGCTCCAGAACACACACGAAGACTTTCAGATATCCTTAGTGTGGGGGCTCCTCAAAGTGACAGCAGCGCCTTCGTTCTATTAGAATCCCTTAGCTTGTAAAACGAGTGTTTCCCTGGTCCGGGATGTGAGGGAAAGCTGAGGGTTGGGCTTGGAGGCCAAGTAGCATTGGGTGCCCCCTGATCGATTGAGGAAGTACTTAGAGGACTTCTCCCTAAAGGGAACACCTTTGCCCCCATTCATCTGGGTGGAGTGGGGCTGCACAACTCCCCCCCACACAAGAATATGTTCCAAAATCCTGAGTGCAGGGAAGTTCCTGCAACTGACAGCAGCGCCTGGGTTCTAATTGAATCCCTTTGCTTGTCTTCCCTGATGGTATGCCTAGGCGGGAGTGCGGGGAAAGTGTGGTTTGGGATCCAAAACCAAGTATTTGCGAGTACGTCTCTATGGTTTGGAGGTGTTTAAACTACATCCCTAAACTGGGAACACCTGTGGCCCCATAAAGATCCGTGGAGTCTGTTTCCAGACCTTCAGCACACACACGAACACTTGCACAGTTATCCTGAGAGTCGGCAGACTCCTCCAACTGACAGCAGCGCCTGGGTTCTAATGGAATCCCTAAGTTGTCTCCCATGACGGCATGCCTAGGATGGAGTGTGGGGGAAAGTGGGGGTTGGGCTTGAAATCCAAGTAGCAACGAGTGCCCCCCGATTTACTGAGGAAGTACTTAGAGGATTTCACCCTAAAGTGGAACACCTGTGCCCCCATTGATCTGCGAGGCCAGTGTCTCCACATGTCCCACTCCCACAAAGCTGGGATCTGGAATCCTGAGTGTGTTGAAGTTCCTCCAACTGACAGCAGCTCCTGTGTTCTAATAGAATAACTCAGCTTGTATTCCCTAAGTGTTTCCCTAGGCTGGGCTGCAAGCGAAACATGGGGGTTGGGCTTGGAGGCCAAGTAGTAGCGAGTGCCACCTGATGGACGGAGGAAGTATTTAGATGAATTCTCCCTAAAGGGGAACACCTGTGCCCACATCCAACTACGTGGAGTGGGGATAACACAAATCCCCTCCCCACAAGCCTGGCTTCAGGAATCCTGAGCGTGGGAATGTTCCTCCAACTGATAGCAGTGCCAGTGTTCTAGTAGAATCCTTAAACTTCTCTTCCTTGATGGATTGCATAAGCCGGAGTGCGGTTCAAAGTGGGATTTGGAATCTAAATCCAAGTATTAGTGAGTGCCTCTCCATGGGATGTGGAGGTGTTTAACCAACAACCCCCAACAAGGGAATACCTGTGCCCCCTGAAATATGCGTGGACTCTGTTTCTCCACCAACATCACATACACTAAGAAGTTTTCTGGAAACCTGAGCATGGGGAGGCTACTCCAACTGACAGCAGCACCTGTGTTCTATTAGAATCCCTTAGCTTGTGTTCCCTGAGTGTTTCTTTAGGCCGGGCCATGAGGGAAAGCTGGGGCTTGGGCTTGGAGGCCAAGTAGCAGCGAGTACCCCCTGATGGACTGAGGAAATTCTTAGAGGAATTCTCCCTAAAGGGAAACACCTGAGCACACATTCATCTGCATGGACTGGGTCTCCACACCTCCCCACCACTCAAGGTTGGATTCCAGAATCCTGAGGGTGGGGTAGTTCCTCCAGGTGACATCAGCGTCTTGGTTTTAATTGAAACCCTTTGTTTGTCTTCCCTGATGGTTTGCCTAGGCCAGAGTGTGCCTGAAAGTGGGATTGGGCTCTAAAACCTAGTATCAGCATGTGCCTCTCCATGGGAAGTGGAGATGTTTAACCTACAACCCACAACTTTGGAATAACTGTGCCCCCTGATAAATGCGTGTGCTTTGTTTCCCCACCTCCACACACACACCAAGTTTTCTGGTATCCTGAGTGTGGGGAGTCTCCTGCAACAGACAGTAGCAACCGGGATCTAATTGGATCCATTAGGTTGACTCCCCTGAGTATTTTCCTTGGCCGGGTTGTGAGCGAAGTTGGTGGTTGTGGTCTAAAACCAAGTATTAGCGAGTTCCTATCTTTTTGCAGTGGAGGTGTTTAAAGAATATCCCCAACCTGGGAACACCTGTGCCCCCAGAAAGATGCGTGGACACTGTTTCCCTCCTCCAGCACACACACGACATCGGGTTCAGATGTCTTAAGTGTGGGGAGGTTCTTCCAACTAACAGCAGCGCCTGGGTTCTAATACAATACCTTAACTTGACTTGCATGATGGCTTGCCAAAGAGGGAGTGCGGGGGATAGTTGGGATTGGGCTCTAAACCAAGCATTAGCGAGAGCCTATCCATGGGATGTGGGTGTTTATCCTACACCCACAACCATGGAATAATTGTGCCCCCTGAAAGATGCTATGTCTATGTTTCCCTACATCCAGCACACACACGAAGTAGTGTTCTGTTGTTCTGAGGGTTTGGAGGTTCCTCCAACTGACAGCAGAACCTGGGTTCTAATAGAATCCCTTAGCTTGACTTCCCTAAGTGTTTTCCTAGGCCTAGCACTGAGCCATGCTGGGGGATGGGCTCTAAAGCCAAGTATTAGCGAGTACAACTCAGTGGGCTGTGGAGGGTTTGAAACTACTTCCCCAGCCTTGGAACACCTGTGTACCCATAAAGTTGCGTTGGCTCTGTTTCCCCACCTCCAGCACTCACACGGAGACGTGCTCAGGTATCCTGATTGTGGGGAGGCTCCTCCAAATGCCAGCAGCGCCTGGGTTCTAATAGTATCCATTAGCTTGTATTCCTTGAGTGTTTCCCTAGGCTGGGCTGTGAGCGAATGTGGGGGTTGGGCTCTATAGACCAGTATTAGCGAGTGACCCGCTATGGGCAGTGAAGGTATTTAAACCAAATCCCCAACTTTGGAACACCTGTGCCCCCATAAAGATGCGTGGAATATATTTCCCAGCTCCAGAACACACACGAAGACTTTCAGATATCCTTAGTGTGGGGGCTCCTCAAAGTGACAGCAGCGCCTTCGTTCTATTAGAATCCCTTAGCTTGTAAAACGAGTGTTTCCCTGGTCCGGGATGTGAGGGAAAGCTGAGGGTTGGGCTTGGAGGCCAAGTAGCATTGGGTGCCCCCTGATCGATTGAGGAAGTACTTAGAGGACTTCTCCCTAAAGGGAACACCTTTGCCCCCATTCATCTGGGTGGAGTGGGGCTGCACAACTCCCCCCCACACAAGAATATGTTCCAAAATCCTGAGTGCAGGGAAGTTCCTGCAACTGACAGCAGCGCCTGGGTTCTAATTGAATCCCTTTGCTTGTCTTCCCTGATGGTATGCCTAGGCGGGAGTGCGGGGAAAGTGTGGTTTGGGATCCAAAACCAAGTATTTGCGAGTACGTCTCTATGGTTTGGAGGTGTTTAAACTACATCCCTAAACTGGGAACACCTGTGGCCCCATAAAGATCCGTGGAGTCTGTTTCCAGACCTTCAGCACACACACGAACACTTGCACAGTTATCCTGAGAGTCGGCAGACTCCTCCAACTGACAGCAGCGCCTGGGTTCTAATGGAATCCCTAAGTTGTCTCCCATGACGGCATGCCTAGGATGGAGTGTGGGGGAAAGTGGGGGTTGGGCTTGAAATCCAAGTAGCAACGAGTGCCCCCCGATTTACTGAGGAAGTACTTAGAGGATTTCACCCTAAAGTGGAACACCTGTGCCCCCATTGATCTGCGAGGCCAGTGTCTCCACATGTCCCACTCCCACAAAGCTGGGATCTGGAATCCTGAGTGTGTTGAAGTTCCTCCAACTGACAGCAGCTCCTGTGTTCTAATAGAATAACTCAGCTTGTATTCCCGAAGTGTTTCCCTAGGCTGGGCTGCAAGCGAAACATGGGGGTTGGGCTTGGAGGCCAAGTAGTAGCGAGTGCCACCTGATGGACGGAGGAAGTATTTAGATGAATTCTCCCTAAAGGGGAACACCTGTGCCCACATCCAACTACGTGGAGTGGGGATAACACAAATCCCCTCCCCACAAGCCTGGCTTCAGGAATCCTGAGCGTGGGAATGTTCCTCCAACTGATAGCAGTGCCAGTGTTCTAGTAGAATCCTTAAACTTCTCTTCCTTGATGGATTGCATAAGCCGGAGTGCGGTTCAAAGTGGGATTTGGAATCTAAATCCAAGTATTAGTGAGTGCCTCTCCATGGGATGTGGAGGTGTTTAACCAACAACCCCCAACAAGGGAATACCTGTGCCCCCTGAAATATGCGTGGACTCTGTTTCTCCACCAACATCACATACACTAAGAAGTTTTCTGGAAACCTGAGCATGGGGAGGCTACTCCAACTGACAGCAGCACCTGTGTTCTATTAGAATCCCTTAGCTTGTGTTCCCTGAGTGTTTCTTTAGGCCGGGCCATGAGGGAAAGCTGGGGCTTGGGCTTGGAGGCCAAGTAGCAGCGAGTACCCCCTGATGGACTGAGGAAATTCTTAGAGGAATTCTCCCTAAAGGGAAACACCTGAGCACACATTCATCTGCATGGACTGGGTCTCCACACCTCCCCACCACTCAAGGTTGGATTCCAGAATCCTGAGGGTGGGGTAGTTCCTCCAGGTGACATCAGCGTCTTGGTTTTAATTGAAACCCTTTGTTTGTCTTCCTTGATGGTTTGCCTAGGCCAGAGTGTGCCTGAAAGTGGGATTGGGCTCTAAAACCTAGTATCAGCATGTGCCTCTCCATGGGAAGTGGAGATGTTTAACCTACAACCCACAACTTTGGAATAACTGTGCCCCCTGATAAATGCATGTGCTTTGTTTCCCCACCTCCACACACACACCAAGTTTTCTGGTATCCTGAGTGTGGGGAGTCTCCTGCAACAGACAGTAGCAACCGGGATCTAATTGGATCCATTAGGTTGACTCCCCTGAGTATTTTCCTTGGCAGGGTTGTGAGCGAAGTTGGTGGTTGTGGTCTAAAACCAAATATTAGCGAGTTCCTGTCTTTTTGCAGTGGAGGTGTTTAAAGAATATCCCCAACCTGGGAACACTTGTGCCCCCAGAAAGATGCGTGGACACTGTTTCCCTCCTCCAGCACACACACGACATCGGGTTCAGATGTCTTAAGTGTGGGGAGGTTCTTCCAACTAACAGCAGCGCCTGGGTTCTAATACAATACCTTAACTTGTCTTCCATGATGGCTTGCCAAAGAGGGAGTGCGGGGGAAAGTTGGGATTGGGCTCTAAACCAAGTATTAGCGAGAGCCTATCCATGGGATGTGGGTGTTTATCCTACACCCACAACCATGGAATAATTGTGCCCCCTGAAAGATGCTATGTCTATGTTTCCCTACATCCAGCACAC
Organism: Vicugna pacos; assembly: GCF_048564905.1. Classification (NCBI taxonomy): domain Eukaryota; kingdom Metazoa; phylum Chordata; class Mammalia; order Artiodactyla; family Camelidae; genus Vicugna; species Vicugna pacos. Next base: position 20,745 of record NW_027328785.1, read on the forward strand.
ACACGAAGAAGTGTTCTGGTGTTCTGAGTGTTTGGAGGTTCCTCCAACTGACAGCAGAACCTGGGTTCTAATAGAATCCCTTAGCTTGACTTCCCTAAGTGTTTTCCTAGGCCTAGCACTGAGCCATGCTGGGGGATGGGCTCTAAAGCCAAGTATTAGCGAGTACAACTCAGTGGGCTGTGGAGGGTTTGAAACTACTTCCCCAACCTTGGAACACCTGTGTACCCATAAAGTTGCGTTGGCTCTGTTTCCCCACCTCCAGCACTCACACGGAGACGTGCTCAGGTATCCTGATTGTGGGGAGGCTCCTCCAAATGCCAGCAGCGCCTGGGTTCTAATAGTATCCATTAGCTTGTATTCCTTGAGTGTTTCCCTAGGCTGGGCTGTGAGTGAATGTGGGGGTTGGGCTCTATAGACCAGTATTAGCGAGTGACCCGCTATGGGCAGTGAAGGTATTTAAACCAAATCCCCAACTTTGGAACACCTGTGCCCCCATAAAAATGCGTGGAATATATTTCCCAGCTCCAGAACACACACGAAGACTTTCAGATATCCTTAGTGTGGGGGCTCCTCAAAGTGACAGCAGCGCCTTCGTTCTATTAGAATCCCTTAGCTTGTAAAACGAGTGTTTCCCTGGTCCGGGATGTGAGGGAAAGCTGAGGGTTGGGCTTGGAGGCCAAGTAGCATTGGGTGCCCCCTGATCGATTGAGGAAGTACTTAGAGGACTTCTCCCTAAAGGGAACACCTTTGCCCCCATTCATCTGGGTGGAGTGGGGCTGCACAACTCCCCCACACACAAGAATATGTTCCAAAATCCTGAGTGCAGGGAAGTTCCTGCAACTGACAGCAGCGCCTGGGTTCTAATTGAATCCCTTTGCTTGTCTTCCCTGATGGTATGCCTAGGCGGGAGTGCGGGGAAAGTGTGGTTTGGGATCCAAAACCAAGTATTTGCGAGTACGTCTCTATGGTTTGGAGGTGTTTAAACTACATCCCTAAACTGGGAACACCTGTGGCCCCATAAAGATCCGTGGAGTCTGTTTCCAGACCTTCAGCACACACACGAACACTTGCACAGTTATCCTGAGAGTCGGCAGACTCCTCCAACTGACAGCAGCGCCTGGGTTCTAATAGAATCCCTAAGCTTGTCTCCCATGACGACATGCCTAGGATGGAGTGTGGGGGAAAGTGGGGGTTGGGCTTGAAATCCAAGTAGCAACGCGTGCCCCCCGATTTACTGAGGAAGTACTTAGAGGATTTCACCCTAAAGTGGAACACCTGTGCCCCCATTGATCTGCGAGGCCAGTGTCTCCACATGTCCCACTCCCACAAAGCTGGGATCTGGAATCCTGTGTGTGTTGAAGTTCCTCCAACTGACAGCAGCTCCTGTGTTCTAATAGAATAACTCAGCTTGTATTCCCGAAGTGTTTCCCTAGGCTGGGCTGCAAGCGAAACATGGGGGTTGGGCTTGGAGGCCAAGTAGTAGCGAGTGCCACCTGATGGACGGAGGAAGTATTTAGATGAATTCTCCCTAAAGGGGAACACCTGTGCCCACATCCAACTACGTGGAGTGGGGATACACAAATCCCCTCCCCACAAGCCTGGCTTCAGGAATCCTGAGCGTGGGAATGTTCCTCCAACTGATAGCAGTGCCAGTGTTCTAGTAGAATCCTTAAACTTCTCTTCCTTGATGGATTGCATAAGCCGGAGTGCGGTTCAAAGTGGGATTTGGAATCTAAATCCAAGTATTAGTGAGTGCCTCTCCATGGGATGTGGAGGTGTTTAACCAACAACCCCCAACAAGGGAATACCTGTGCCCCCTGAAATATGCGTGGACTCTGTTTCTCCACCAACATCACATACACTAAGAAGTTTTCTGGAAACCTGAGCATGGGGAGGCTACTCCAACTGACAGCAGCACCTGTGTTCTATTAGAATCCCTTAGCTTGTGTTCCCTGAGTGTTTCTTTAGGCCGGGCCATGAGGGAAAGCTGGGGCTTGGGCTTGGAGGCCAAGTAGCAGCGAGTACCCCCTGATGGACTGAGGAAATTCTTAGAGGAATTCTCCCTAAAGGGAAACACCTGAGCACACATTCATCTGCATGGACTGGGTCTCCACACCTCCCCACCACTCAAGGTTGGGTTCCAGATTCCTGAGGGTGGGGTAGTTCCTCCAAGTGACATCTGCGTCTTGGTTTTAATAGAATCAATTTGCTTGTCTTACCTGATGGTTTGCCTAGGCCAGTGTGTGATTTAAAGTGGGATTTGGTCTCTAAAACCTCGTATCAGCGTGTGCTTCTCCATGGGAAGTGGAGATGTTTAACCTACAACCCACAACCTGGGAATTACTGTGCCCCCTGAAAAATGCGTGTGCTTTGTTTCCCCACCTCCACACACACACCAAGTTTTCTGGTATCCTGAGTGTGGGGAGTCTCCTGCAACAGACAGTAGCAACCGGGATCTAATTGGATCCATTAGGTTGACTCCCCTGAGTATTTTCCTTGGCAGGGTTGTGAGCGAAGTTGGTGGTTGTGGTCTAAAACCAAATATTAGCGAGTTCCTGTCTTTTTGCAGTGGAGGTGTTTAAAGAATATCCCCAACCTGGGAACACTTGTGCCCCCAGAAAGATGCGTGGACACTGTTTCCCTCCTCCAGCACACACACGACATCGGGTTCAGATGTCTTAAGTGTGGGGAGGTTCTTCCAACTAACAGCAGCGCCTGGGTTCTAATACAATACCTTAACTTGTCTTCCATGATGGCTTGCCAAAGAGGGAGTGCGGGGGAAAGTTGGGATTGGGCTCTAAACCAAGTATTAGCGAGAGCCTATCCATGGGATGTGGGTGTTTATCCTACACCCACAACCATGGAATAATTGTGCCCCCTGAAAGATGCTATGTCTATGTTTCCCTACATCCAGCACACACACGAAGAAGTGTTCTGGTGTTCTGAGTGTTTGGAGGTTCCTCCAACTGACAGCAGAACCTGGGTTCTAATAGAATCCCTTAGCTTGACTTCCCTAAGTGTTTTCCTAGGCCTAGCACTGAGCCATGCTGGGGGATGGGCTCTAAAGCCAAGTATTAGCGAGTACAACTCAGTGGGCTGTGGAGGGTTTGAAACTACTTCCCCAACCTTGGAACACCTGTGTACCCATAAAGTTGCGTTGGCTCTGTTTCCCCACCTCCAGCACTCACACGGAGACGTGCTCAGGTATCCTGATTGTGGGGAGGCTCCTCCAAATGCCAGCAGCGCCTGGGTTCTAATAGTATCCATTAGCTTGTATTCCTTGAGTGTTTCCCTAGGCTGGGCTGTGAGCGAATGTGGGGGTTGGGCTCTATAGACCAGTATTAGCGAGTGACCCGCTATGGGCAGTGAAGGTATTTAAACCAAATCCCCAACTTTGGAACACCTGTGCCCCCATAAAGATGCGTGGAATATATTTCCCAGCTCCAGAACACACACGAAGACTTTCAGATATCCTTAGTGTGGGGGCTCCTCAAAGTGACAGCAGCGCCTTCGTTCTATTAGAATCCCTTAGCTTGTAAAACGAGTGTTTCCCTGGTCCGGGATGTGAGGGAAAGCTGAGGGTTGGGCTTGGAGGCCAAGTAGCATTGGGTGCCCCCTGATCGATTGAGGAAGTACTTAGAGGACTTCTCCCTAAAGGGAACACCTTTGCCCCCATTCATCTGGGTGGAGTGGGGCTGCACAACTCCCCCCCACACAAGAATATGTTCCAAAATCCTGAGTGCAGGGAAGTTCCTGCAACTGACAGCAGCGCCTGGGTTCTAATTGAATCCCTTTGTTTGTCTTCCCTGATGGTATGCCTAGGCGGGAGTGCGGGGAAAGTGTGGTTTGGGATCCAAAACCAAGTATTTGCGAGTACGTCTCTATGGTTTGGAGGTGTTTAAACTACATCCCTAAACTGGGAACACCTGTGGCCCCATAAAGATCCGTGGAGTCTGTTTCCAGACCTTCAGCACACACACGAACACTTGCACAGTTATCCTGAGAGTCGGCAGACTCCTCCAACTGACAGCAGCGCCTGGGTTCTAATAGAATCCCTAAGCTTGTCTCCCATGACGACATGCCTAGGATGGAGTGTGGGGGAAAGTGGGGGTTGGGCTTGAAATCCAAGTAGCAACGAGTGCCCCCCGATTTACTGAGGAAGTACTTAGAGGATTTCACCCTAAAGTGGAACACCTGTGCCCCCATTGATCTGCGAGGCCAGTGTCTCCACATGTCCCACTCCCACAAAGCTGGGATCTGGAATCCTGTGTGTGTTGAAGTTCCTCCAACTGACAGCAGCTCCTGTGTTCTAATAGAATAACTCAGCTTGTATTCCCGAAGTGTTTCCCTAGGCTGGGCTGCAAGCGAAACATGGGGGTTGGGCTTGGAGGCCAAGTAGTAGCGAGTGCCACCTGATGGACGGAGGAAGTATTTAGATGAATTCTCCCTAAAGGGGAACACCTGTGCCCACATCCAACTACGTGGAGTGGGGATACACAAATCCCCTCCCCACAAGCCTGGCTTCAGGAATCCTGAGCGTGGGAATGTTCCTCCAACTGATAGCAGTGCCAGTGTTCTAGTAGAATCCTTAAACTTCTCTTCCTTGATGGATTGCATAAGCCGGAGTGCGGTTCAAAGTGGGATTTGGAATCTAAATCCAAGTATTAGTGAGTGCCTCTCCATGGGATGTGGAGGTGTTTAACCAACAACCCCCAACAAGGGAATACCTGTGCCCCCTGAAATATGCGTGGACTCTGTTTCTCCACCAACATCACATACACTAAGAAGTTTTCTGGAAACCTGAGCATGGGGAGGCTACTCCAACTGACAGCAGCACCTGTGTTCTATTAGAATCCCTTAGCTTGTGTTCCCTGAGTGTTTCTTTAGGCCGGGCCATGAGGGAAAGCTGGGGCTTGGGCTTGGAGGCCAAGTAGCAGCGAGTACCCCCTGATGGACTGAGGAAATTCTTAGAGGAATTCTCCCTAAAGGGAAACACCTGAGCACACATTCATCTGCATGGACTGGGTCTCCACACCTCCCCACCACTCAAGGTTGGGTTCCAGATTCCTGAGGGTGGGGTAGTTCCTCCAAGTGACATCTGCGTCTTGGTTTTAATAGAATCAATTTGCTTGTCTTACCTGATGGTTTGCCTAGGCCAGTGTGTGATTTAAAGTGGGATTTGGTCTCTAAAACCTCGTATCAGCGTGTGCTTCTCCATGGGAAGTGGAGATGTTTAACCTACAACCCACAACCTGGGAATTACTGTGCCCCCTGAAAAATGCGTGTGCTTTGTTTCCCCACCTCCACACACACACCAAGTTTTCTGGTATCCTGAGTGTGGGGAGTCTCCTGCAACAGACAGTAGCAACCGGGATCTAATTGGATCCATTAGGTTGACTCCCCTGAGTATTTTCCTTGGCAGGGTTGTGAGCGAAGTTGGTGGTTGTGGTCTAAAACCAAATATTAGCGAGTTCCTGTCTTTTTGCAGTGGAGGTGTTTAAAGAATATCCCCAACCTGGGAACACTTGTGCCCCCAGAAAGATGCGTGGACACTGTTTCCCTCCTCCAGCACACACACGACATCGGGTTCAGATGTCTTAAGTGTGGGGAGGTTCTTCCAACTAACAGCAGCGCCTGGGTTCTAATACAATACCTTAACTTGTCTTCCATGATGGCTTGCCAAAGAGGGAGTGCGGGGGAAAGTTGGGATTGGGCTCTAAACCAAGTATTAGCGAGAGCCTATCCATGGGATGTGGGTGTTTATCCTACACCCACAACCATGGAATAATTGTGCCCCCTGAAAGATGCTATGTCTATGTTTCCCTACATCCAGCACACACACGAAGAAGTGTTCTGGTGTTCTGAGTGTTTGGAGGTTCCTCCAACTGACAGCAGAACCTGGGTTCTAATAGAATCCCTTAGCTTGACTTCCCTAAGTGTTTTCCTAGGCCTAGCACTGAGCCATGCTGGGGGATGGGCTCTAAAGCCAAGTATTAGCGAGTACAACTCAGTGGGCTGTGGAGGGTTTGAAACTACTTCCCCAGCCTTGGAACACCTGTGTACCCATAAAGTTGCGTTGGCTCTGTTTCCCCACCTCCAGCACTCACACGGAGACGTGCTCAGGTATCCTGATTGTGGGGAGGCTCCTCCAAATGCCAGCAGCGCCTGGGTTCTAATAGTATCCATTAGCTTGTATTCCTTGAGTGTTTCCCTAGGCTGGGCTGTGAGCGAATGTGGGGGTTGGGCTCTATAGACCAGTATTAGCGAGTGACCCGCTATGGGCAGTGAAGGTATTTAAACCAAATCCCCAACTTTGGAACACCTGTGCCCCCATAAAGATGCGTGGAATATATTTCCCAGCTCCAGAACACACACGAAGACTTTCAGATATCCTTAGTGTGGGGGCTCCTCAAAGTGACAGCAGCGCCTTCGTTCTATTAGAATCCCTTAGCTTGTAAAACGAGTGTTTCCCTGGTCCGGGATGTGAGGGAAAGCTGAGGGTTGGGCTTGGAGGCCAAGTAGCATTGGGTGCCCCCTGATCGATTGAGGAAGTACTTAGAGGACTTCTCCCTAAAGGGAACACCTTTGCCCCCATTCATCTGGGTGGAGTGGGGCTGCACAACTCCCCCACACACAAGAATATGTTCCAAAATCCTGAGTGCAGGGAAGTTCCTGCAACTGACAGCAGCGCCTGGGTTCTAATTGAATCCCTTTGTTTGTCTTCCCTGATGGTATGCCTAGGCGGGAGTGCGGGGAAAGTGTGGTTTGGGATCCAAAACCAAGTATTTGCGAGTACGTCTCTATGGTTTGGAGGTGTTTAAACTACATCCCTAAACTGGGAACACCTGTGGCCCCATAAAGATCCGTGGAGTCTGTTTCCAGACCTTCAGCACACACACGAACACTTGCACAGTTATCCTGAGAGTCGGCAGACTCCTCCAACTGACAGCAGCGCCTGGTTTCTAATAGAATCCCTAAGCTTGTCTCCCATGACGAAATGCCTAGGATGGAGTGTGGGGGAAAGTGGGGGTTGGGCTTGAAATCCAAGTAGCAACGAGTGCCCCCCGATTTACTGAGGAAGTACTTAGAGGATTTCACCCTAAAGTGGAACACCTGTGCCCCCATTGATCTGCGAGGCCAGTGTCTCCACATGTCCCACTCCCACAAAGCTGGGATCTGGAATCCTGTGTGTGTTGAAGTTCCTCCAACTGACAGCAGCTCCTGTGTTCTAATAGAATAACTCAGCTTGTATTCCCGAAGTGTTTCCCTAGGCTGGGCTGCAAGCGAAACATGGGGGTTGGGCTTGGAGGCCAAGTAGTAGCGAGTGCCACCTGATGGACGGAGGAAGTATTTAGATGAATTCTCCCTAAAGGGGAACACCTGTGCCCACATCCAACTACGTGGAGTGGGGATACACAAATCCCCTCCCCACAAGCCTGGCTTCAGGACTCCTGAGCGTGGGAATGTTCCTCCAACTGATAGCAGTGCCAGTGTTCTAGTAGAATCCTTAAACTTCTCTTCCTTGATGGATTGCATAAGCCGGAGTGCGGTTCAAAGTGGGATTTGGAATCTAAATCCAAGTATTAGTGAGTGCCTCTCCATGGGATGTGGAGGTGTTTAACCAACAACCCCCAACAAGGGAATACCTGTGCCCCCTGAAATATGCGTGGACTCTGTTTCTCCACCAACATCACATACACTAAGAAGTTTTCTGGAAACCTGAGCATGGGGAGGCTACTCCAACTGACAGCAGCACCTGTGTTCTATTAGAATCCCTTAGCTTGTGTTCCCTGAGTGTTTCTTTAGGCCGGGCCATGAGGGAAAGCTGGGGCTTGGGCTTGGAGGCCAAGTAGCAGCGAGTACCCCCTGATGGACTGAGGAAATTCTTAGAGGAATTCTCCCTAAAGGGAAACACCTGAGCACACATTCATCTGCATGGACTGGGTCTCCACACCTCCCCACCACTCAAGGTTGGGTTCCAGATTCCTGAGGGTGGGGTAGTTCCTCCAAGTGACATCTGCGTCTTGGTTTTAATAGAATCAATTTGCTTGTCTTACCTGATGGTTTGCCTAGGCCAGTGTGTGATTTAAAGTGGGATTTGGTCTCTAAAACCTCGTATCAGCGTGTGCTTCTCCATGGGAAGTGGAGATGTTTAACCTACAACCCACAACCTGGGAATTACTGTGCCCCCTGAAAAATGCGTGTGCTTTGTTTCCCCACCTCCACACACACACCAAGTTTTCTGGTATCCTGAGTGTGGGGAGTCTCCTGCAACAGACAGTAGCAACCGGGATCTAATTGGATCCATTAGGTTGACTCCCCTGAGTATTTTCCTTGGCAGGGTTGTGAGCGAAGTTGGTGGTTGTGGTCTAAAACCAAATATTAGCGAGTTCCTGTCTTTTTGCAGTGGAGGTGTTTAAAGAATATCCCCAACCTGGGAACACTTGTGCCCCCAGAAAGATGCGTGGACACTGTTTCCCTCCTCCAGCACACACACGACATCGGGTTCAGATGTCTTAAGTGTGGGGAGGTTCTTCCAACTAACAGCAGCGCCTGGGTTCTAATACAATACCTTAACTTGTCTTCCATGATGGCTTGCCAAAGAGGGAGTGCGGGGGAAAGTTGGGATTGGGCTCTAAACCAAGTATTAGCGAGAGCCTATCCATGGGATGTGGGTGTTTATCCTACACCCACAACCATGGAATAATTGTGCCCCCTGAAAGATGCTATGTCTATGTTTCCCTACATCCAGCACACACACGAAGAAGTGTTCTGGTGTTCTGAGTGTTTGGAGGTTCCTCCAACTGACAGCAGAACCTGGGTTCTAATAGAATCCCTTAGCTTGACTTCCCTAAGTGTTTTCCTAGGCCTAGCACTGAGCCATGCTGGGGGATGGGCTCTAAAGCCAAGTATTAGCGAGTACAACTCAGTGGGCTGTGGAGGGTTTGAAACTACTTCCCCAACCTTGGAACACCTGTGTACCCATAAAGTTGCGTTGGCTCTGTTTCCCCACCTCCAGCACTCACACGGAGACGTGCTCAGGTATCCTGATTGTGGGGAGGCTCCTCCAAATGCCAGCAGCGCCTGGGTTCTAATAGTATCCATTAGCTTGTATTCCTTGAGTGTTTCCCTAGGCTGGGCTGTGAGCGAATGTGGGGGTTGGGCTCTATAGACCAGTATTAGCGAGTGACCCGCTATGGGCAGTGAAGGTATTTAAACCAAATCCCCAACTTTGGAACACCTGTGCCCCCATAAAGATGCGTGGAATATATTTCCCAGCTCCAGAACACACACGAAGACTTTCAGATATCCTTAGTGTGGGGGCTCCTCAAAGTGACAGCAGCGCCTTCGTTCTATTAGAATCCCTTAGCTTGTAAAACGAGTGTTTCCCTGGTCCGGGATGTGAGGGAAAGCTGAGGGTTGGGCTTGGAGGCCAAGTAGCATTGGGTGCCCCCTGATCGATTGAGGAAGTACTTAGAGGACTTCTCCCTAAAGGGAACACCTTTGCCCCCATTCATCTGGGTGGAGTGGGGCTGCACAACTCCCCCACACACAAGAATATGTTCCAAAATCCTGAGTGCAGGGAAGTTCCTGCAACTGACAGCAGCGCCTGGGTTCTAATTGAATCCCTTTGTTTGTCTTCCCTGATGGTATGCCTAGGCGGGAGTGCGGGGAAAGTGTGGTTTGGGATCCAAAACCAAGTATTTGCGAGTACGTCTCTATGGTTTGGAGGTGTTTAAACTACATCCCTAAACTGGGAACACCTGTGGCCCCATAAAGATCCGTGGAGTCTGTTTCCAGACCTTCAGCACACACACGAACACTTGCACAGTTATCCTGAGAGTCGGCAGACTCCTCCAACTGACAGCAGCGCCTGGGTTCTAATAGAATCCCTAAGCTTGTCTCCCATGACGAAATGCCTAGGATGGAGTGTGGGGGAAAGTGGGGGTTGGGCTTGAAATCCAAGTAGCAACGAGTGCCCCCCGATTTACTGAGGAAGTACTTAGAGGATTTCACCCTAAAGTGGAACACCTGTGCCCCCATTGATCTGCGAGGCCAGTGTCTCCACATGTCCCACTCCCACAAAGCTGGGATCTGGAATCCTGTGTGTGTTGAAGTTCCTCCAACTGACAGCAGCTCCTGTGTTCTAATAGAATAACTCAGCTTGTATTCCCGAAGTGTTTCCCTAGGCTGGGCTGCAAGCGAAACATGGGGGTTGGGCTTGGAGGCCAAGTAGTAGCGAGTGCCACCTGATGGACGGAGGAAGTATTTAGATGAATTCTCCCTAAAGGGGAACACCTGTGCCCACATCCAACTACGTGGAGTGGGGATACACAAATCCCCTCCCCACAAGCCTGGCTTCAGGAATCCTGAGCGTGGGAATGTTCCTCCAACTGATAGCAGTGCCAGTGTTCTAGTAGAATCCTTAAACTTCTCTTCCTTGATGGATTGCATAAGCCGGAGTGCGGTTCAAAGTGGGATTTGGAATCTAAATCCAAGTATTAGTGAGTGCCTCTCCATGGGATGTGGAGGTGTTTAACCAACAACCCCCAACAAGGGAATACCTGTGCCCCCTGAAATATGCGTGGACTCTGTTTCTCCACCAACATCACATACACTAAGAAGTTTTCTGGAAACCTGAGCATGGGGAGGCTACTCCAACTGACAGCAGCACCTGTGTTCTATTAGAATCCCTTAGCTTGTGTTCCCTGAGTGTTTCTTTAGGCCGGGCCATGAGGGAAAGCTGGGGCTTGGGCTTGGAGGCCAAGTAGCAGCGAGTACCCCCTGATGGACTGAGGAAATTCTTAGAGGAATTCTCCCTAAAGGGAAACACCTGAGCACACATTCATCTGCATGGACTGGGTCTCCACACCTCCCCACCACTCAAGGTTGGGTTCCAGATTCCTGAGGGTGGGGTAGTTCCTCCAAGTGACATCTGCGTCTTGGTTTTAATAGAATCAATTTGCTTGTCTTACCTGATGGTTTGCCTAGGCCAGTGTGTGATTTAAAGTGGGATTTGGTCTCTAAAACCTCGTATCAGCGTGTGCTTCTCCATGGGAAGTGGAGATGTTTAACCTACAACCCACAACCTGGGAATTACTGTGCCCCCTGAAAAATGCGTGTGCTTTGTTTCCCCACCTCCACACACACACCAAGTTTTCTGGTATCCTGAGTGTGGGGAGTCTCCTGCAACAGACAGTAGCAACCGGGATCTAATTGGATCCATTAGGTTGACTCCCCTGAGTATTTTCCTTGGCAGGGTTGTGAGCGAAGTTGGTGGTTGTGGTCTAAAACCAAATATTAGCGAGTTCCTGTCTTTTTGCAGTGGAGGTGTTTAAAGAATATCCCCAACCTGGGAACACTTGTGCCCCCAGAAAGATGCGTGGACACTGTTTCCCTCCTCCAGCACACACACGACATCGGGTTCAGATGTCTTAAGTGTGGGGAGGTTCTTCCAACTAACAGCAGCGCCTGGGTTCTAATACAATACCTTAACTTGTCTTCCATGATGGCTTGCCAAAGAGGGAGTGCGGGGGAAAGTTGGGATTGGGCTCTAAACCAAGTATTAGCGAGAGCCTATCCATGGGATGTGGGTGTTTATCCTACACCCACAACCATGGAATAATTGTGCCCCCTGAAAGATGCTATGTCTATGTTTCCCTACATCCAGCACACACACGAAGAAGTGTTCTGGTGTTCTGAGTGTTTGGAGGTTCCTCCAACTGACAGCAGAACCTGGGTTCTAATAGAATCCCTTAGCTTGACTTCCCTAAGTGTTTTCCTAGGCCTAGCACTGAGCCATGCTGGGGGATGGGCTCTAAAGCCAAGTATTAGCGAGTACAACTCAGTGGGCTGTGGAGGGTTTGAAACTACTTCCCCAACCTTGGAACACCTGTGTACCCATAAAGTTGCGTTGGCTCTGTTTCCCCACCTCCAGCACTCACACGGAGACGTGCTCAGGTATCCTGATTGTGGGGAGGCTCCTCCAAATGCCAGCAGCGCCTGGGTTCTAATAGTATCCATTAGCTTGTATTCCTTGAGTGTTTCCCTAGGCTGGGCTGTGAGCGAATGTGGGGGTTGGGCTCTATAGACCAGTATTAGCGAGTGACCCGCTATGGGCAGTGAAGGTATTTAAACCAAATCCCCAACTTTGGAACACCTGTGCCCCCATAAAGATGCGTGGAATATATTTCCCAGCTCCAGAACACACACGAAGACTTTCAGATATCCTTAGTGTGGGGGCTCCTCAAAGTGACAGCAGCGCCTTCGTTCTATTAGAATCCCTTAGCTTGTAAAACGAGTGTTTCCCTGGTCCGGGATGTGAGGGAAAGCTGAGGGTTGGGCTTGGAGGCCAAGTAGCATTGGGTGCCCCCTGATCGATTGAGGAAGTACTTAGAGGACTTCTCCCTAAAGGGAACACCTTTGCCCCCATTCATCTGGGTGGAGTGGGGCTGCACAACTCCCCCACACACAAGAATATGTTCCAAAATCCTGAGTGCAGGGAAGTTCCTGCAACTGACAGCAGCGCCTGGGTTCTAATTGAATCCCTTTGCTTGTCTTCCCTGATGGTATGCCTAGGCGGGAGTGCGGGGAAAGTGTGGTTTTGGATCCAAAACCAAGTATTTGCGAGTACGTCTCTATGGTTTGGAGGTGTTTAAACTACATCCCTAAACTGGGAACACCTGTGGCCCCATAAAGATCCGTGGAGTCTGTTTCCAGACCTTCAGCACACACACGAACACTTGCACAGTTATCCTGAGAGTCGGCAGACTCCTCCAACTGACAGCAGCGCCTGGGTTCTAATAGAATCCCTAAGCTTGTCTCCCATGACGACATGCCTAGGATGGAGTGTGGGGGAAAGTGGGGGTTGGGCTTGAAATCCAAGTAGCAACGAGTGCCCCCCGATTTACTGAGGAAGTACTTAGAGGATTTCACCCTAAAGTGGAACACCTGTGCCCCCATTGATCTGCGAGGCCAGTGTCTCCACATGTCCCACTCCCACAAAGCTGGGATCTGGAATCCTGAGTGTGTTGAAGTTCCTCCAACTGACAGCAGCTCCTGTGTTCTAATAGAATAACTCAGCTTGTATTCCCGAAGTGTTTCCCTAGGCTGGGCTGCAAGCGAAACATGGGGGTTGGGCTTGGAGGCCAAGTAGTAGCGAGTGCCACCTGATGGACGGAGGAAGTATTTAGATGAATTCTCCCTAAAGGGGAACACCTGTGCCCACATCCAACTACGTGGAGTGGGGATACACAAATCCCCTCCCCACAAGCCTGGCTTCAGGAATCCTGAGCGTGGGAATGTTCCTCCAACTGATAGCAGTGCCAGTGTTCTAGTAGAATCCTTAAACTTCTCTTCCTTGATGGATTGCATAAGCCGGAGTGCGGTTCAAAGTGGGATTTGGAATCTAAATCCAAGTATTAGTGAGTGCCTCTCCATGGGATGTGGAGGTGTTTAACCAACAACCCCCAACAAGGGAATACCTGTGCCCCCTGAAATATGCGTGGACTCTGTTTCTCCACCAACATCACATACACTAAGAAGTTTTCTGGAAACCTGAGCATGGGGAGGCTACTCCAACTGACAGCAGCACCTGTGTTCTATTAGAATCCCTTAGCTTGTGTTCCCTGAGTGTTTCTTTAGGCCGGGCCATGAGGGAAAGCTGGGGCTTGGGCTTGGAGGCCAAGTAGCAGCGAGTACCCCCTGATGGACTGAGGAAATTCTTAGAGGAATTCTCCCTAAAGGGAAACACCTGAGCACACATTCATCTGCATGGACTGGGTCTCCACACCTCCCCACCACTCAAGGTTGGGTTCCAGATTCCTGAGGGTGGGGTAGTTCCTCCAAGTGACATCTGCGTCTTGGTTTTAATAGAATCAATTTGCTTGTCTTACCTGATGGTTTGCCTAGGCCAGTGTGTGATTTAAAGTGGGATTTGGTCTCTAAAACCTCGTATCAGCGTGTGCTTCTCCATGGGAAGTGGAGATGTTTAACCTACAACCCACAACCTGGGAATTACTGTGCCCCCTGAAAAATGCGTGTGCTTTGTTTCCCCACCTCCACACACACACCAAGTTTTCTGGTATCCTGAGTGTGGGGAGTCTCCTGCAACAGACAGTAGCAACCGGGATCTAATTGGATCCATTAGGTTGACTCCCCTGAGTATTTTCCTTGGCAGGGTTGTGAGCGAAGTTGGTGGTTGTGGTCTAAAACCAAATATTAGCGAGTTCCTGTCTTTTTGCAGTGGAGGTGTTTAAAGAATATCCCCAACCTGGGAACACCTGTGCCCCCAGAAAGATGCGTGGACACTGTTTCCCTCCTCCAGCACACACACGACATCGGGTTCAGATGTCTTAAGTGTGGGGAGGTTCTTCCAACTAACAGCAGCGCCTGGGTTCTAATACAATACCTTAACTTGTCTTCCATGATGGCTTGCCAAAGAGGGAGTGCGGGGGAAAGTTGGGATTGGGCTCTAAACCAAGTATTAGCGAGAGCCTATCCATGGGATGTGGGTGTTTATCCTACACCCACAACCATGGAATAATTGTGCCCCCTGAAAGATGCTATGTCTATGTTTCCCTACATCCAGCACACACACGAAGAAGTGTTCTGGTGTTCTGAGTGTTTGGAGGTTCCTCCAACTGACAGCAGAACCTGGGTTCTAATAGAATCCCTTAGCTTGACTTCCCTAAGTGTTTTCCTAGGCCTAGCACTGAGCCATGCTGGGGGATGGGCTCTAAAGCCAAGTATTAGCGAGTACAACTCAGTGGGCTGTGGAGGGTTTGAAACTACTTCCCCAACCTTGGAACACCTGTGTACCCATAAAGTTGCGTTGGCTCTGTTTCCCCACCTCCAGCACTCACACGGAGACGTGCTCAGGTATCCTGATTGTGGGGAGGCTCCTCCAAATGCCAGCAGCGCCTGGGTTCTAATAGTATCCATTAGCTTGTATTCCTTGAGTGTTTCCCTAGGCTGGGCTGTGAGCGAATGTGGGGGTTGGGCTCTATAGACCAGTATTAGCGAGTGACCCGCTATGGGCAGTGAAGGTATTTAAACCAAATCCCCAACTTTGGAACACCTGTGCCCCCATAAAGATGCGTGGAATATATTTCCCAGCTCCAGAACACACACGAAGACTTTCAGATATCCTTAGTGTGGGGGCTCCTCAAAGTGACAGCAGCGCCTTCGTTCTATTAGAATCCCTTAGCTTGTAAAACGAGTGTTTCCCTGGTCCGGGATGTGAGGGAAAGCTGAGGGTTGGGCTTGGAGGCCAAGTAGCATTGGGTGCCCCCTGATCGATTGAGGAAGTACTTAGAGGACTTCTCCCTAAAGGGAACACCTTTGCCCCCATTCATCTGGGTGGAGTGGGGCTGCACAACTCCCCCACACACAAGAATATGTTCCAAAATCCTGAGTGCAGGGAAGTTCCTGCAACTGACAGCAGCGCCTGGGTTCTAATTGAATCCCTTTGCTTGTCTTCCCTGATGGTATGCCTAGGCGGGAGTGCGGGGAAAGTGTGGTTTTGGATCCAAAACCAAGTATTTGCGAGTACGTCTCTATGGTTTGGAGGTGTTTAAACTACATCCCTAAACTGGGAACACCTGTGGCCCCATAAAGATCCGTGGAGTCTGTTTCCAGACCTTCAGCACACACACGAACACTTGCACAGTTATCCTGAGAGTCGGCAGACTCCTCCAACTGACAGCAGCGCCTGGGTTCTAATAGAATCCCTAAGCTTGTCTCCCATGACGACATGCCTAGGATGGAGTGTGGGGGAAAGTGGGGGTTGGGCTTGAAATCCAAGTAGCAACGCGTGCCCCCCGATTTACTGAGGAAGTACTTAGAGGATTTCACCCTAAAGTGGAACACCTGTGCCCCCATTGATCTGCGAGGCCAGTGTCTCCACATGTCCCACTCCCACAAAGCTGGGATCTGGAATCCTGTGTGTGTTGAAGTTCCTCCAACTGACAGCAGCTCCTGTGTTCTAATAGAATAACTCAGCTTGTATTCCCGAAGTGTTTCCCTAGGCTGGGCTGCAAGCGAAACATGGGGGTTGGGCTTGGAGGCCAAGTAGTAGCGAGTGCCACCTGATGGACGGAGGAAGTATTTAGATGAATTCTCCCTAAAGGGGAACACCTGTGCCCACATCCAACTACGTGGAGTGGGGATACACAAATCCCCTCCCCACAAGCCTGGCTTCAGGAATCCTGAGCGTGGGAATGTTCCTCCAACTGATAGCAGTGCCAGTGTTCTAGTAGAATCCTTAAACTTCTCTTCCTTGATGGATTGCATAAGCCGGAGTGCGGTTCAAAGTGGGATTTGGAATCTAAATCCAAGTATTAGTGAGTGCCTCTCCATGGGATGTGGAGGTGTTTAACCAACAACCCCCAACAAGGGAATACCTGTGCCCCCTGAAATATGCGTGGACTCTGTTTCTCCACCAACATCACATACACTAAGAAGTTTTCTGGAAACCTGAGCATGGGGAGGCTACTCCAACTGACAGCAGCACCTGTGTTCTATTAGAATCCCTTAGCTTGTGTTCCCTGAGTGTTTCTTTAGGCCGGGCCATGAGGGAAAGCTGGGGCTTGGGCTTGGAGGCCAAGTAGCAGCGAGTACCCCCTGATGGACTGAGGAAATTCTTAGAGGAATTCTCCCTAAAGGGAAACACCTGAGCACACATTCATCTGCATGGACTGGGTCTCCACACCTCCCCACCACTCAAGGTTGGGTTCCAGATTCCTGAGGGTGGGGTAGTTCCTCCAAGTGACATCTGCGTCTTGGTTTTAATAGAATCAATTTGCTTGTCTTACCTGATGGTTTGCCTAGGCCAGTGTGTGATTTAAAGTGGGATTTGGTCTCTAAAACCTCGTATCAGCGTGTGCTTCTCCATGGGAAGTGGAGATGTTTAACCTACAACCCACAACCTGGGAATTACTGTGCCCCCTGAAAAATGCGTGTGCTTTGTTTCCCCACCTCCACACACACACCAAGTTTTCTGGTATCCTGAGTGTGGGGAGTCTCCTGCAACAGACAGTAGCAACCGGGATCTAATTGGATCCATTAGGTTGACTCCCCTGAGTATTTTCCTTGGCAGGGTTGTGAGCGAAGTTGGTGGTTGTGGTCTAAAACCAAATATTAGCGAGTTCCTGTCTTTTTGCAGTGGAGGTGTTTAAAGAATATCCCCAACCTGGGAACACTTGTGCCCCCAGAAAGATGCGTGGACACTGTTTCCCTCCTCCAGCACACACACGACATCGGGTTCAGATGTCTTAAGTGTGGGGAGGTTCTTCCAACTAACAGCAGCGCCTGGGTTCTAATACAATACCTTAACTTGTCTTCCATGATGGCTTGCCAAAGAGGGAGTGCGGGGGAAAGTTGGGATTGGGCTCTAAACCAAGTATTAGCGAGAGCCTATCCATGGGATGTGGGTGTTTATCCTACACCCACAACCATGGAATAATTGTGCCCCCTGAAAGATGCTATGTCTATGTTTCCCTACATCCAGCACACACACGAAGAAGTGTTCTGGTGTTCTGAGTGTTTGGAGGTTCCTCCAACTGACAGCAGAACCTGGGTTCTAATAGAATCCCTTAGCTTGACTTCCCTAAGTGTTTTCCTAGGCCTAGCACTGAGCCATGCTGGGGGATGGGCTCTAAAGCCAAGTATTAGCGAGTACAACTCAGTGGGCTGTGGAGGGTTTGAAACTACTTCCCCAACCTTGGAACACCTGTGTACCCATAAAGTTGCGTTGGCTCTGTTTCCCCACCTCCAGCACTCACACGGAGACGTGCTCAGGTATCCTGATTGTGGGGAGGCTCCTCCAAATGCCAGCAGCGCCTGGGTTCTAATAGTATCCATTAGCTTGTATTCCTTGAGTGTTTCCCTAGGCTGGGCTGTGAGCGAATGTGGGGGTTGGGCTCTATAGACCAGTATTAGCGAGTGACCCGCTATGGGCAGTGAAGGTATTTAAACCAAATCCCCAACTTTGGAACACCTGTGCCCCCATAAAGATGCGTGGAATATATTTCCCAGCTCCAGAACACACACGAAGACTTTCAGATATCCTTAGTGTGGGGGCTCCTCAAAGTGACAGCAGCGCCTTCGTTCTATTAGAATCCCTTAGCTTGTAAAACGAGTGTTTCCCTGGTCCGGGATGTGAGGGAAAGCTGAGGGTTGGGCTTGGAGGCCAAGTAGCATTGGGTGCCCCCTGATCGATTGAGGAAGTACTTAGAGGACTTCTCCCTAAAGGGAACACCTTTGCCCCCATTCATCTGGGTGGAGTGGGGCTGCACAACTCCCCCACACACAAGAATATGTTCCAAAATCCTGAGTGCAGGGAAGTTCCTGCAACTGACAGCAGCGCCTGGGTTCTAATTGAATCCCTTTGCTTGTCTTCCCTGATGGTATGCCTAGGCGGGAGTGCGGGGAAAGTGTGGTTTTGGATCCAAAACCAAGTATTTGCGAGTACGTCTCTATGGTTTGGAGGTGTTTAAACTACATCCCTAAACTGGGAACACCTGTGGCCCCATAAAGATCCGTGGAGTCTGTTTCCAGACCTTCAGCACACACACGAACACTTGCACAGTTATCCTGAGAGTCGGCAGACTCCTCCAACTGACAGCAGCGCCTGGGTTCTAATAGAATCCCTAAGCTTGTCTCCCATGACGACATGCCTAGGATGGAGTGTGGGGGAAAGTGGGGGTTGGGCTTGAAATCCAAGTAGCAACGAGTGCCCCCCGATTTACTGAGGAAGTACTTAGAGGATTTCACCCTAAAGTGGAACACCTGTGCCCCCATTGATCTGCGAGGCCAGTGTCTCCACATGTCCCACTCCCACAAAGCTGGGATCTGGAATCCTGAGTGTGTTGAAGTTCCTCCAACTGACAGCAGCTCCTGTGTTCTAATAGAATAACTCAGCTTGTATTCCCGAAGTGTTTCCCTAGGCTGGGCTGCAAGCGAAACATGGGGGTTGGGCTTGGAGGCCAAGTAGTAGCGAGTGCCACCTGATGGACGGAGGAAGTATTTAGATGAATTCTCCCTAAAGGGGAACACCTGTGCCCACATCCAACTACGTGGAGTGGGGATACACAAATCCCCTCCCCACAAGCCTGGCTTCAGGAATCCTGAGCGTGGGAATGTTCCTCCAACTGATAGCAGTGCCAGTGTTCTAGTAGAATCCTTAAACTTCTCTTCCTTGATGGATTGCATAAGCCGGAGTGCGGTTCAAAGTGGGATTTGGAATCTAAATCCAAGTATTAGTGAGTGCCTCTCCATGGGATGTGGAGGTGTTTAACCAACAACCCCCAACAAGGGAATACCTGTGCCCCCTGAAATATGCGTGGACTCTGTTTCTCCACCAACATCACATACACTAAGAAGTTTTCTGGAAACCTGAGCATGGGGAGGCTACTCCAACTGACAGCAGCACCTGTGTTCTATTAGAATCCCTTAGCTTGTGTTCCCTGAGTGTTTCTTTAGGCCGGGCCATGAGGGAAAGCTGGGGCTTGGGCTTGGAGGCCAAGTAGCAGCGAGTACCCCCTGATGGACTGAGGAAATTCTTAGAGGAATTCTCCCTAAAGGGAAACACCTGAGCACACATTCATCTGCATGGACTGGGTCTCCGTACCTCCCCACCACTCAAGGTTGGATTCCAGAATCCTGAGGGTGGGGTAGTTCCTCCAGGTGACATCAGCGTCTTGGTTTTAATTGAAACCCTTTGTTTGTCTTCCCTGATGGTTTGCCTAGGCCAGAGTGTGCCTGAAAGTGGGATTGGGCTCTAAAACCTAGTATCAGCATGTGCCTCTCCATGGGAAGTGGAGATGTTTAACCTACAACCCACAACTTTGGAATAACTGTGCCCCCTGATAAATGCGTGTGCTTTGTTTCCCCACCTCCACACACACACCAAGTTTTCTGGTATCCTGAGTGTGGGGAGTCTCCTGCAACAGACAGTAGCAACCGGGATCTAATTGGATCCATTACGTTGACTCCCCTGAGTATTTTCCTTGGCCGGGTTGTGAGCGAAGTTGGTGGTTGTGGTCTAAAACCAAGTATTAGCGAGTTCCTATCTTTTTGCAGTGGAGGTGTTTAAAGATTATCCCCAACCTGGGAACACCTGTGCCCCCAGAAAGATGCGTGGACACTGTTTCCCTTCTCCAGCACACACACGACATCGGGTTCAGATGTCTTAAGTGTGGGGAGGTTCTTCCAACTAACAGCAGCGCCTGGGTTCTAATACAATACCTTAACTTGTCTTCCATGATGGCTTGCCAAAGAGGGAGTGCGGGAGAAAGTTGGGATTGGGCTCTAAACCAAGTATTAGTGAGTGCCTCTCCATGGGAAATGGAGGTGTTTAACCAACAACTTCCAACAAGTGAATACCTGTGCCCCCTGAAATATGCGTGGGCTCTTTATCTCCACCAACAGCACACACACGAAGACGTGTTCAAGTATCATGATTTTGGAAGGCTCCTCCAACTGGGAGCAGGGCCTGGGTTTTAGTAGAATCCCTTAGTTTGTATTCCCTGAGTGTTTCCTTAGTCCGGGCAGCAAGGGAAAGCGGGGGGTTGGGCTTGGAAGCCAAGTAGCAGCTAGTGTCCCCCGATGGACTGATTAAGTACTTAGAGGACTTCTCCCTATCGGGGAACACCTGTGCATCCTTTCATGGGCGTGGACTTTGGCTCCACACAGCCCCACACAAGGCGCGTTTCCAGAATCCTGAGTGTGGGAAATTCCTCCAACTGACAGCAGCGCCTGTGTTTTAATAGAATCCGTTAGCTTTCCTTCCCTGATGGTTTGCCTAGACTGGAGTGTGGGGAATAGTGGACTGTGGGCTCCAAATCCAAGTAGTAGCAAGAGCCTCTCCATGGGAAGTGGAGGTGTTTAACCTAAACCCTCACCCTGGGAATACCTGTATCCCCTAAAATATACGTGGGATCTGTTTCCCTGCCTTCTTTACACACACGAAGAAATGTTCTGATGTCCTGATTTTGTTGAGGCTCCTCCAAATGACACCAGGAACAGGGATCTAATTGCATCTCTTAGGTTGATTTCCCTGTGGGCATTCCTAGGTCACGGTGTAAGCGAATGTTGGGGTTGGGCTCTAAGGCCAAGTATAAGCGAGTGCCTCTCTATGGGCAGTGGAGTTATTTAAACTACATACCCAAACTGGGAACACCTGTGATCTCATAAAGATTCTTGGACATTTTTCCACACCTCCAGCACAGAAACTAAGATGTGTTCAGGTATCCTGAGTGTGGGGAGTCTCCTCCAAGAGACAGCAGCGCCTGGGTTCTAATAGAATCCCTTAGCTTGTATTCCCTGAGTGTTTCCTAGGACGGGCTGTGAGGGAAAGCTGGGGTTTCGGCTTGGTGGACAAGTAGCATCGAGTGCTCCCCGATGGAATGAGAAAGTATTTAGAGGACTTCACCCCAACTGGGAACACCTGTGCCCCCATTCATATGCGTTGAGTGTGGCTCCACACATTCCCCCTCACAAGGCGGGGTTAAGATATCCTGAGGGTGGGGAAGTTTATCCAACTGACAGCACCGCCTGGGTTCTAATAGGATCCCTAATTTGTCTTCCCTGAGGAATTGCCTAAGCCAGAGTGCGGGGGAAAGTGGGGTTTAGCCTCTAGAACCAAGTACTATCGAGTGCCTCTCCATGGGATGTGGAGGTCTTTAATCAACTCTCCACAATCTCGGAATACCTGTGCCCCTTGAAAAATGCTTAGCTCTGTTTCCCCACTTCCAGCACACACACGAAGAAGTATTCTGTTATCCAGAGTGTGAGGAGGCTCCTCCAACTGAAAGCAGCACCTGGGATCTAATACAATCACTTGGCTTGACTTCCCTGAGTGTTTCCATAGGCCAGGCTGTGAGCGAAGGTGGGGTTGGACACTAAACCAAAATAATAGCGAGTGCCTCTCTATGAGCAGTGGAAGTGTTTAACTACATCCTCAACCTGGGAACACCTGTGCCCCCATAAAGATTCGTGGACTCTGTTTCCCTCCTCCAGCACACACACGACACCGGGTTCAGATGTCTTGAGTGTGGGGAGGTTCCTCCAAATAACAGCAGCGCCTGGGTTCTAACACAATACCTTAACTTGTCTTCCATGATGGCTTGCCAAAGAGGGAGTGCGGGGGAAAGTTGGGATTGGGCTCTAAACCAAGTATTAGCGAGAGCCTATCCATGGGATGTGGGTGTTTAACATACAACCCACAACCATGGAATAACTGTGCCCCCTGAAAGATGCTTTGACTCTGTTTCCCTACATCCAGCACACACACGAAGAAGTGTTGTGGTGTTCTGAGTGTGGGGAGGTTCCTCCAACTGACAGCAGCACCTGGGTTCGAGTAGAATCCCTTAGCTTGAATTCCCTAAGTGTTTTCCTAGGCCTAGCAGTGAGCGATGGTGGGGGAAGGGCTCTAAAGCCAAGTATTAGCGAGTGCATCTCTGAGGGCATTGAAGGGTTTTAAACTACTACCCCAACCTTGGAACACCTGTGCCACCATAAAGATGCGTGGACTCTGCTTCCCCACCTCCAGCACACACACGGAGACGTGCTCAGTTATCCTGATTGTGGGGAGGCTCCTCCAAATGACAGCAGCGCCTGGGTTCTAATAGTATCCATTAGCTTGTATTCCTTGAGTGTTTCCCTAGGCCGGGCTGAGAGGGAAAGCTGGGAGTTTGGCTTGGAGGCCAAGTAGCAGCAACAGCCCCCGCTGGAATGTGGAAGTATTTAGAGGACTTCTCACAAATGGGGAACAAGTGTGACCCCATTCATCTACTCGGATTGTGGCTCCACTTCTCCCCGTCACACAAGGCTGGGTTCCGGAATCCTGAGTGTGGGGAAGTACCTCCAACTGTCAGCAGCGCTTGTGTTCTACTTGAATCCCTTAACTTGCCTTCCCTGATGGTTTGCCTAGGCTGTAGTGCAGGGGAATGTGGGGTTTCGGCTCTAATGCCAAGTATTAGCCAATGCATCTACATGGGAAGTTGAGAAATTTTACCTACAACCAGCAACGTGGGAATACATGTGCCACCTGAAAGATGCCTGGAATCTGTTTCCACCCCTCCAGCACACAAACGAGGAAGTGTTCTTCTATCCTGAATGTGGGGAGTTTCCTCCAAATTACAGCAGCACCTGGGGTCTAATAGTATCCGTTAGCTTGACTTCCTTGAGTGTTTACCTAGGCAGGGCTGTGAGTGAATGTGGGGGTTGGGCTAGAAAGAAAAGGATTAGCGAGTGCCCCGCTATGGGCAGTGGAAGTGTTTAAACCAAATCCCCAACATTGGAACACCTGTGCCCCCATAAAGATGCGTGGAATGTCTTTCCCAGCTCCAGAACACACACGAAGACTTTCTGATATCCTTACTGTGGGGGGGGGGGTTCCTGAAAATGACAGCAGCTCCTGGGTTCTAATAGAATCCCTTAGCTTGTAATATGTGTGTGACCCTGGTCCGGGATGTGAGGGAAAGCTGGGGGTGGGGCTTGGTTGCCACGTAGCAGTGGGTGCCCCCTGATCGATTAAGGAAGTACTTAGAGGACTTCTCCCTAAAGGGAACACCTTTACCCCCATTCACTCTTTGGAGTGGGGCTGCACATCTCCCCCACACACAAGAATGAGTTCCAGAATCCTGAGTGCAGGGAAGTTCCTCCAACGGACAGCAATGCCTGGATTCTAATTGAATCCTTTTGCTTGTCTACCCTGATGGTATGCCTAGGTGGTAGTGCGGGAGTTGTGTGGTTTGGGCTCCAAAACCAAGTATTTGCGAGAACCTCTCTATGGTTTGTGGAGGTGTTTAAACTACATCCCTAACCTGGGAACACCTGTGCCCCCATAAATATCCGTGGAGTCTGTTTCCAGACCTCCAGCACACACACGAAACTTGCACAGATATCCTGAGTGTAGGCAGCCTCCTCCAACTGACAGCAGGGCCTGGGATCTAATAAAATCGCTAAACTTGTCTTCCCTGTTTGGTTGCCTGAAAGGGATGCGGGGGAAAGTGGGGGTTGGGCTCTAAAACCAAGTATTAGCGAGTGCTTCTCCATGAGACGTGGAGGTTATTAACCAAAAACCCACAACCTGGGACTAACTGGGCTCCTTGAGAAATGCGTAGGCTAAGTTTCCCCACTTCCAGCAAACACAGGAAGACGTTTTCTGGTGTTCTGACTCTGAGGAGATTCCTCCAACAGACAGCAGCACCTGGGTTCTAATAGAATCCCTTAGCTTGACTTCCCTAAGTGTTTTCCTAGGCCTAGCAGTGAGCGATGGTGGGGGATGGGCTCTAAAGCCAAGTATTAGCGAGTGCATCTCTGTGGGTATTGGAGGGTTTGAAACTACTTCCCCAATCTTGGAACACCTGTGCCCCCATAAAGATGCGTGGACTCTGTTTCCCCACCTCCAGCACACACACGGAGACGTGCTCAGGTATCCTGATTGTGGGGAGGCTCATCCAAATGCCAGCAGCGCCTGGGTTCTTATAGAATCCCTTAGCTTGTCTTCCCTGATGGCATTCCTAGGCTGGAGAGTGGTGGAATGTGGGGTTTGGGCTCTAAACCAAGTATTAGCGAGAGCCTATCGATGGGATGTGGGTGTTTAACCTACACCCCACAACCATGGAATAACTGTGCCCCCTGAAAGATGCTTTGACTCTGTTTCCCTACATGCAGCACACACACTAAGAAGTGTTCTGGTATTCTGAGAGTAGGGAGGTTCCACAAACTGACAGCAGCACCTGGGTTCTCATAGAATCCCTTAGCTTGACTTCCCTAAGTGTTTTCCTAGGCCTAGCAGTGAGCGATGGTGGGGGATGGGCTCTAAAGCCAAGTAATAGCCAGTGCCTCTCTATGATATGTGAAGGTGTTTAAACTACATCATCTACCTGGGAAAAACTGTGCCCCCGTAAAGATGCATGAACTCTGTTTCCCCACTTCCAACACACACACGAAGACGTGTTCAGGTATCCTGAGTTTGGGCCGGCACTTTCAAGTGACAGCACCGCCTGGGTTCTAATAGTATCCGATAGCTTGTAATCCCTGAGTGTTTCCCTAGGCCTGGCTCTGAGGGAAAGCTGGGGGTTGGGCTTTGAGGCCATATAGTAGCGAGTGCCCCCGATGGACTGAAGTAGTATTTAGAAGAATTCTCCCTAAAGGTGAACACCTGTGCCCACATCCATCTACGTGGAGTGGGAATACAGAAATCCCCCTCCCACAAGACTGGCTTCTGGAATCCTGAATTGGGAAAGATCCTCCAACTGACAGCAGTGCCAGTGTTCTAGAGAATCCTTAAGCCTCTCTTTCCTGATGGATTGTGTAAGCCGGAGTGCGGTTCAAAGTGGGATTTGAGCTCTAAATCCAAGTATTAGTGAGTGCCTTTCCATGGAAATTGGAGGTGTTTAACCAACAACCCACAGCAATGGAACACCTGTGCCCCCTGAAATACGCGTGGACTCGGTTTCTCCACCAACAGCACACACACGAAGAAGTTTTCTGGAATCCTGAGCATGGGGAGGCTACTCCAAATTACAGCAGCACCTAGGTCCTATTAGTATCCCTTAGCTTGTGTTCCCTGAGTGTTTCCTTAGGCCGGGCCATGAGGGAAAGCTGGGGGTTGGGCTTGGAGGCCAAGTAGCAGCGAGTACCCCCTGATGGACTGAGGAAGTTCTTAGAGGAATTCTCCCTAAAGGGAAACACCTGAGCACATATTCATCTGCGTGGAGTGGGGCTCCAAACTTCCCCACCACACAAGGTTGGATTCCAGAATCCTGAGGGTGTGGTAGTTCCTCCAGGTGACATCAGCGTCTTGGTTTTAATTGAAACCCTTTGTTTGTCTTCCCTGATGGTTTGCCTAGGCCAGAGTGTGGCTGAAAGTGGGACTGGGCTCTAAAACCTAGTATCAGCATGTGCCTCTCCATGGGAAGTGGAGATGTTTAACCTACAACCCACAACTTGGGAATAACTGTGCCCCTGAAAAATGCGTGTGCTTTGTTTCCCCACCTCCACACACACACCAAGTTTTCTGGTATCCTGAGTGTGGGGAGTCTCCTGCAACAGACAGTAGCAACCGGGATCTAATTGGATCCATTAGGTTGACTTCCCTGAGTACTTTCCTTGGCCGGGATGTGAGCGAAGTTGGTGGTTGTGGTCTAAAACCAAGTATTAGCGAGTTCCTATCTTTTTGCAGTGGAGGTGTTTAAAGAATATCCCCAACCTGGGAACACCTGTGCCCCCAGAAAGATGCGTGGACACTGTTTCCCTCCTCCAGCACACACACGACATCGGGTTCAGATGTCTTATGTGTGGGGAGGTTCTTCCAACTAACAGCAGCGCCTGGGTTCTAATACAATACCTTAACTTATCTTCCATGATGGCTTGCCAAGGCCGGTGTGTGGGGGAAAGTTGGGATTGGGCTCTAAACCAAGTATTAGTGAGTGCCTCTCCATGGGAAATGGAGGTGTTTAACCAACAACTTCCAACAAGTGAATACCTGTGCCCCCTGAAATATGCGTGGGCTCTTTATCTCCACCAACAGCACACACACGAAGACGTGTTCAAGTATCATGATTTTGGAAGGCTCCTCCAACTGGGAGCAGGGCCTGGGTTTTAGTAGAATCCCTTAGTTTGTGTTCCCTGAGTGTTTCCTTAGTCCGGGCAGCAAGGGAAAGCGGGGGGTTGGGCTTGGAAGCCAAGTAGCAGCTAGTGTCCCCCGATGGACTGATTAAGTACTTAGAGGACTTCTCCCTATCGGGGAACACCTGTGCATCCTTTCATGGGCGTGGACTTTGGCTCCACACAGCCCCACACAAGGCGCGTTTCCAGAATCCTGAGTGTGGGAAATTCCTCCAACTGACAGCAGCGCCTGTGTTTTAATAGAATCCGTTAGCTTTCCTTCCCTGATGGTTTGCCTAGACTGGAGTGTGGGGAATAGTGGACTGTGGGCTCCAAATCCAAGTAGTAGCAAGAGCCTCTCCATGGGAAGTGGAGGTGTTTAACCTAAACCCTCACCCTGGGAATACCTGTATCCCCTAAAATATACGTGGGATCTGTTTCCCTGCCTTCTTTACACACACGAAGAAATGTTCTGATGTCCTGATTTTGTTGAGGCTCCTCCAAATGACACCAGGAACAGGGATCTAATTGCATCTCTTAGGTTGATTTCCCTGTGGGCATTCCTAGGTCACGGTGTAAGCGAATGTTGGGGTTGGGCTCTAAGGCCAAGTATAAGCGAGTGCCTCTCTATGGGCAGTGGAGTTATTTAAACTACATACCCAAACTGGGAACACCTGTGATCTCATAAAGATTCTTGGACATTTTTCCACACCTCCAGCACAGAAACTAAGATGTGTTCAGGTATCCTGAGTGTGGGGAGTCTCCTCCAAGAGACAGCAGCGCCTGGGTTCTAATAGAATCCCTTAGCTTGTATTCCCTGAGTGTTTCCTAGGACGGGCTGTGAGGGAAAGCTGGGGTTTCGGCTTGGTGGACAAGTAGCATCGAGTGCTCCCCGATGGAATGAGAAAGTATTTAGAGGACTTCACCCCAACTGGGAACACCTGTGCCCCCATTCATATGCGTTGAGTGTGGCTCCACACATTCCCCCTCACAAGGCGGGGTTAAGATATCCTGAGGGTGGGGAAGTTTATCCAACTGACAGCACCGCCTGGGTTCTAATAGGATCCCTAATTTGTCTTCCCTGAGGAATTGCCTAAGCCAGAGTGCGGGGGAAAGTGGGGTTTAGCCTCTAGAACCAAGTACTATCGAGTGCCTCTCCATGGGATGTGGAGGTCTTTAATCAACTCTCCACAATCTCGGAATACCTGTGCCCCTTGAAAAATGCTTAGCTCTGTTTCCCCACTTCCAGCACACACACGAAGAAGTATTCTGTTATCCAGAGTGTGAGGAGGCTCCTCCAACTGAAAGCAGCACCTGGGATCTAATACAATCACTTGGCTTGACTTCCCTGAGTGTTTCCATAGGCCAGGCTGTGAGCGAAGGTGGGGTTGGACACTAAACCAAAATAATAGCGAGTGCCTCTCTATGAGCAGTGGAAGTGTTTAACTACATCCTCAACCTGGGAACACCTGTGCCCCCATAAAGATTCGTGGACTCTGTTTCCCTCCTCCAGCACACACACGACACCGGGTTCAGATGTCTTGAGTGTGGGGAGGTTCCTCCAAATAACAGCAGCGCCTGGGTTCTAACACAATACCTTAACTTGTCTTCCATGATGGCTTGCCAAAGAGGGAGTGCGGGGGAAAGTTGGGATTGGGCTCTAAACCAAGTATTAGCGAGAGCCTATCCATGGGATGTGGGTGTTTAACATACAACCCACAACCATGGAATAACTGTGCCCCCTGAAAGATGCTTTGACTCTGTTTCCCTACATCCAGCACACACACGAAGAAGTGTTGTGGTGTTCTGAGTGTGGGGAGGTTCCTCCAACTGACAGCAGCACCTGGGTTCGAGTAGAATCCCTTAGCTTGAATTCCCTAAGTGTTTTCCTAGGCCTAGCAGTGAGCGATGGTGGGGGAAGGGCTCTAAAGCCAAGTATTAGCGAGTGCATCTCTGAGGGCATTGAAGGGTTTTAAACTACTACCCCAACCTTGGAACACCTGTGCCACCATAAAGATGCGTGGACTCTGCTTCCCCACCTCCAGCACACACACGGAGACGTGCTCAGTTATCCTGATTGTGGGGAGGCTCCTCCAAATGACAGCAGCGCCTGGGTTCTAATAGTATCCATTAGCTTGTATTCCTTGAGTGTTTCCCTAGGCCGGGCTGAGAGGGAAAGCTGGGAGTTTGGCTTGGAGGCCAAGTAGCAGCAACAGCCCCCGCTGGAATGTGGAAGTATTTAGAGGACTTCTCACAAATGGGGAACAAGTGTGACCCCATTCATCTACTCGGATTGTGGCTCCACTTCTCCCCGTCACACAAGGTTGGGTTCCGGAATCCTGAGTGTGGGGAAGTACCTCCAACTGTCAGCAGCGCTTGTGTTCTACTTGAATCCCTTAACTTGCCTTCCCTGATGGTTTGCCTAGGCTGTAGTGCAGGGGAATGTGGGGTTTCGGCTCTAATGCCAAGTATTAGCCAATGCATCTACATGGGAAGTTGAGAAATTTTACC
This sequence comes from Vicugna pacos, assembly GCF_048564905.1. Classification (NCBI taxonomy): domain Eukaryota; kingdom Metazoa; phylum Chordata; class Mammalia; order Artiodactyla; family Camelidae; genus Vicugna; species Vicugna pacos. The sequence continues at coordinate 49,875 of NW_027328785.1, forward strand.
TACAACCAGCAACGTGGGAATACATGTGCCACCTGAAAGATGCCTGGAATCTGTTTCCACCCCTCCAGCACACAAACGAGGAAGTGTTCTTCTATCCTGAATGTGGGGAGTTTCCTCCAAATTACAGCAGCACCTGGGGTCTAATAGTATCCGTTAGCTTGACTTCCTTGAGTGTTTACCTAGGCAGGGCTGTGAGTGAATGTGGGGGTTGGGCTAGAAAGAAAAGGATTAGCGAGTGCCCCGCTATGGGCAGTGGAAGTGTTTAAACCAAATCCCCAACATTGGAACACCTGTGCCCCCATAAAGATGCGTGGAATGTCTTTCCCAGCTCCAGAACACACACGAAGACTTTCTGATATCCTTACTGTGGGGGGGGGGTTCCTGAAAATGACAGCAGCTCCTGGGTTCTAATAGAATCCCTTAGCTTGTAATATGTGTGTGACCCTGGTCCGGGATGTGAGGGAAAGCTGGGGGTGGGGCTTGGTTGCCACGTAGCAGTGGGTGCCCCCTGATCGATTAAGGAAGTACTTAGAGGACTTCTCCCTAAAGGGAACACCTTTACCCCCATTCACTCTTTGGAGTGGGGCTGCACATCTCCCCCACACACAAGAATGAGTTCCAGAATCCTGAGTGCAGGGAAGTTCCTCCAACGGACAGCAATGCCTGGATTCTAATTGAATCCTTTTGCTTGTCTACCCTGATGGTATGCCTAGGTGGTAGTGCGGGAGTTGTGTGGTTTGGGCTCCAAAACCAAGTATTTGCGAGAACCTCTCTATGGTTTGTGGAGGTGTTTAAACTACATCCCTAACCTGGGAACACCTGTGCCCCCATAAATATCCGTGGAGTCTGTTTCCAGACCTCCAGCACACACACGAAACTTGCACAGATATCCTGAGTGTAGGCAGCCTCCTCCAACTGACAGCAGGGCCTGGGATCTAATAAAATCGCTAAACTTGTCTTCCCTGTTTGGTTGCCTGAAAGGGATGCGGGGGAAAGTGGGGGTTGGGCTCTAAAACCAAGTATTAGCGAGTGCTTCTCCATGAGACGTGGAGGTTATTAACCAAAAACCCACAACCTGGGACTAACTGGGCTCCTTGAGAAATGCGTAGGCTAAGTTTCCCCACTTCCAGCAAACACAGGAAGACGTTTTCTGGTGTTCTGACTCTGAGGAGATTCCTCCAACAGACAGCAGCACCTGGGTTCTAATAGAATCCCTTAGCTTGACTTCCCTAAGTGTTTTCCTAGGCCTAGCAGTGAGCGATGGTGGGGGATGGGCTCTAAAGCCAAGTATTAGCGAGTGCATCTCTGTGGGTATTGGAGGGTTTGAAACTACTTCCCCAATCTTGGAACACCTGTGCCCCCATAAAGATGCGTGGACTCTGTTTCCCCACCTCCAGCACACACACGGAGACGTGCTCAGGTATCCTGATTGTGGGGAGGCTCATCCAAATGCCAGCAGCGCCTGGGTTCTTATAGAATCCCTTAGCTTGTCTTCCCTGATGGCATTCCTAGGCTGGAGAGTGGTGGAATGTGGGGTTTGGGCTCTAAACCAAGTATTAGCGAGAGCCTATCGATGGGATGTGGGTGTTTAACCTACACCCCACAACCATGGAATAACTGTGCCCCCTGAAAGATGCTTTGACTCTGTTTCCCTACATGCAGCACACACACTAAGAAGTGTTCTGGTATTCTGAGAGTAGGGAGGTTCCACAAACTGACAGCAGCACCTGGGTTCTCATAGAATCCCTTAGCTTGACTTCCCTAAGTGTTTTCCTAGGCCTAGCAGTGAGCGATGGTGGGGGATGGGCTCTAAAGCCAAGTAATAGCCAGTGCCTCTCTATGATATGTGAAGGTGTTTAAACTACATCATCTACCTGGGAAAAACTGTGCCCCCATAAAGATGCATGAACTCTGTTTCCCCACTTCCTACACACACACGAAGACGTGTTCAGGTATCCTGAGTTTGGGCCGGCACTTTCAAGTGACAGCACCGCCTGGGTTCTAATAGTATCCGATAGCTTGTAATCCCTGAGTGTTTCCCTAGGCCTGGCTCTGAGGGAAAGCTGGGGGTTGGGCTTTGAGGCCATATAGTAGCGAGTGCCCCCGATGGACTGAAGTAGTATTTAGAAGAATTCTCCCTAAAGGTGAACACCTGTGCCCACATCCATCTACGTGGAGTGGGAATACAGAAATCCCCCTCCCACAAGACTGGCTTCTGGAATCCTGAATTGGGAAAGATCCTCCAACTGACAGCAGTGCCAGTGTTCTAGAGAATCCTTAAGCCTCTCTTTCCTGATGGATTGTGTAAGCCGGAGTGCGGTTCAAAGTGGGATTTGAGCTCTAAATCCAAGTATTAGTGAGTGCCTTTCCATGGAAATTGGAGGTGTTTAACCAACAACCCACAGCAATGGAACACCTGTGCCCCCTGAAATACGCGTGGACTCGGTTTCTCCACCAACAGCACACACACGAAGAAGTTTTCTGAAATCCTGAGCATGGGGAGGCTACTCCAAATTACAGCAGCACCTAGGTTCTATTAGAATCCCTTAGCTTGTGTCCCCTGAGTGTTTCCTTAGGCCGGGCCATGAGGGAAAGCTGGGGGTTGGGCTTGGAGGCCAAGTAGCAGCGAGTACCCCCTGATGGACTGAGGAAGTTCTTAGAGGAATTCTCCCTAAAGGGAAACACCTGAGCACATATTCATCTGCGTGGAGTGGGGCTCCAAACTTCCCCACCACACAAGGTTGGATTCCAGAATCCTGAGGGTGTGGTAGTTCCTCCAGGTGACATCAGCGTCTTGGTTTTAATTGAAACCCTTTGTTTGTCTTCCCTGATGGTTTGCCTAGGCCAGAGTGTGGCTGAAAGTGGGACTGGGCTCTAAAACCTAGTATCAGCATGTGCCTCTCCATGGGAAGTGGAGATGTTTATCATACAACCAACAACTTGGGAATAACTGTGCCCCTGAAAAATGCGTGTGCTTTGTTTCCCCACCTCCACACACACACCAAGTTTTCTGGTATCCTGAGTGTGGGGAGTCTCCTGCAACAGACAGTAGCAACCGGGATCTAATTGGATCCATTAGGTTGACTTCCCTGAGTACTTTCCTTGGCCGGGATGTGAGCGAAGTTGGTGGTTGTGGTCTAAAACCAAGTATTAGCGAGTTCCTATCTTTTTGCAGTGGAGGTGTTTAAAGAATATCCCCAACCTGGGAACACCTGTGCCCCCAGAAAGATGCGTGGACACTGTTTCCCTCCTCCAGCACACACACGACATCGGGTTCAGATGTCTTAAGTGTGGGGAGGTTCTTCCAACTAACAGCAGCGCCTGGGTTCTAATACAATACCTTAACTTGTCTTCCATGATGGCTTGCCAAGGCCGGTGTGTGGGGGAAAGTTGGGATTGGGCTCTAAACCAAGTATTAGTGAGTGCCTCTCCATGGGAAATGGAGGTGTTTAACCAACAACTTCCAACAAGTGAATACCTGTGCCCCCTGAAATATGCGTGGGCTCTTTATCTCCACCAACAGCACACACACGAAGACGTGTTCAAGTATCATGATTTTGGAAGGCTCCTCCAACTGGGAGCAGGGCCTGGGTTTTAGTAGAATCCCTTAGTTTGTGTTCCCTGAGTGTTTCCTTAGTCCGGGCAGCAAGGGAAAGCGGGGGGTTGGGCTTGGAAGCCAAGTAGCAGCTAGTGTCCCCCGATGGACTGATTAAGTACTTAGAGGACTTCTCCCTATCGGGGAACACCTGTGCATCCTTTCATGGGCGTGGACTTTGGCTCCACACAGCCCCACACAAGGCGCGTTTCCAGAATCCTGAGTGTGGGAAATTCCTCCAACTGACAGCAGCGCCTGTGTTTTAATAGAATCCGTTAGCTTTCCTTCCCTGATGGTTTGCCTAGACTGGAGTGTGGGGAATAGTGGACTGTGGGCTCCAAATCCAAGTAGTAGCAAGAGCCTCTCCATGGGAAGTGGAGGTGTTTAACCTAAACCCTCACCCTGGGAATACCTGTATCCCCTAAAATATACGTGGGATCTGTTTCCCTGCCTTCTTTACACACACGAAGAAATGTTCTGATGTCCTGATTTTGTTGAGGCTCCTCCAAATGACACCAGGAACAGGGATCTAATTGCATCTCTTAGGTTGATTTCCCTGTGGGCATTCCTAGGTCACGGTGTAAGCGAATGTTGGGGTTGGGCTCTAAGGCCAAGTATAAGCGAGTGCCTCTCTATGGGCAGTGGAGTTATTTAAACTACATACCCAAACTGGGAACACCTGTGATCTCATAAAGATTCTTGGACATTTTTCCACACCTCCAGCACAGAAACTAAGATGTGTTCAGGTATCCTGAGTGTGGGGAGTCTCCTCCAAGAGACAGCAGCGCCTGGGTTCTAATAGAATCCCTTAGCTTGTATTCCCTGAGTGTTTCCTAGGACGGGCTGTGAGGGAAAGCTGGGGTTTCGGCTTGGTGGACAAGTAGCATCGAGTGCTCCCCGATGGAATGAGAAAGTATTTAGAGGACTTCACCCCAACTGGGAACACCTGTGCCCCCATTCATATGCGTTGAGTGTGGCTCCACACATTCCCCCTCACAAGGCGGGGTTAAGATATCCTGAGGGTGGGGAAGTTTATCCAACTGACAGCACCGCCTGGGTTCTAATAGGATCCCTAATTTGTCTTCCCTGAGGAATTGCCTAAGCCAGAGTGCGGGGGAAAGTGGGGTTTAGCCTCTAGAACCAAGTACTATCGAGTGCCTCTCCATGGGATGTGGAGGTCTTTAATCAACTCTCCACAATCTCGGAATACCTGTGCCCCTTGAAAAATGCTTAGCTCTGTTTCCCCACTTCCAGCACACACACGAAGAAGTATTCTGTTATCCAGAGTGTGAGGAGGCTCCTCCAACTGAAAGCAGCACCTGGGATCTAATACAATCACTTGGCTTGACTTCCCTGAGTGTTTCCATAGGCCAGGCTGTGAGCGAAGGTGGGGTTGGACACTAAACCAAAATAATAGCGAGTGCCTCTCTATGAGCAGTGGAAGTGTTTAACTACATCCTCAACCTGGGAACACCTGTGCCCCCATAAAGATTCGTGGACTCTGTTTCCCTCCTCCAGCACACACACGACACCGGGTTCAGATGTCTTGAGTGTGGGGAGGTTCCTCCAAATAACAGCAGCGCCTGGGTTCTAACACAATACCTTAACTTGTCTTCCATGATGGCTTGCCAAAGAGGGAGTGCGGGGGAAAGTTGGGATTGGGCTCTAAACCAAGTATTAGCGAGAGCCTATCCATGGGATGTGGGTGTTTAACATACAACCCACAACCATGGAATAACTGTGCCCCCTGAAAGATGCTTTGACTCTGTTTCCCTACATCCAGCACACACACGAAGAAGTGTTGTGGTGTTCTGAGTGTGGGGAGGTTCCTCCAACTGACAGCAGCACCTGGGTTCGAGTAGAATCCCTTAGCTTGAATTCCCTAAGTGTTTTCCTAGGCCTAGCAGTGAGCGATGGTGGGGGAAGGGCTCTAAAGCCAAGTATTAGCGAGTGCATCTCTGAGGGCATTGAAGGGTTTTAAACTACTACCCCAACCTTGGAACACCTGTGCCACCATAAAGATGCGTGGACTCTGCTTCCCCACCTCCAGCACACACACGGAGACGTGCTCAGTTATCCTGATTGTGGGGAGGCTCCTCCAAATGACAGCAGCGCCTGGGTTCTAATAGTATCCATTAGCTTGTATTCCTTGAGTGTTTCCCTAGGCCGGGCTGAGAGGGAAAGCTGGGAGTTTGGCTTGGAGGCCAAGTAGCAGCAACAGCCCCCGCTGGAATGTGGAAGTATTTAGAGGACTTCTCACAAATGGGGAACAAGTGTGACCCCATTCATCTACTCGGATTGTGGCTCCACTTCTCCCCGTCACACAAGGTTGGGTTCCGGAATCCTGAGTGTGGGGAAGTACCTCCAACTGTCAGCAGCGCTTGTGTTCTACTTGAATCCCTTAACTTGCCTTCCCTGATGGTTTGCCTAGGCTGTAGTGCAGGGGAATGTGGGGTTTCGGCTCTAATGCCAAGTATTAGCCAATGCATCTACATGGGAAGTTGAGAAATTTTACCTACAACCAGCAACGTGGGAATACATGTGCCACCTGAAAGATGCCTGGAATCTGTTTCCACCCCTCCAGCACACAAACGAGGAAGTGTTCTTCTATCCTGAATGTGGGGAGTTTCCTCCAAATTACAGCAGCACCTGGGGTCTAATAGTATCCGTTAGCTTGACTTCCTTGAGTGTTTACCTAGGCAGGGCTGTGAGTGAATGTGGGGGTTGGGCTAGAAAGAAAAGGATTAGCGAGTGCCCCGCTATGGGCAGTGGAAGTGTTTAAACCAAATCCCCAACATTGGAACACCTGTGCCCCCATAAAGATGCGTGGAATGTCTTTCCCAGCTCCAGAACACACACGAAGACTTTCTGATATCCTTACTGTGGGGGGGGGTTCCTGAAAATGACAGCAGCTCCTGGGTTCTAATAGAATCCCTTAGCTTGTAATATGTGTGTGACCCTGGTCCGGGATGTGAGGGAAAGCTGGGGGTGGGGCTTGGTTGCCACGTAGCAGTGGGTGCCCCCTGATCGATTAAGGAAGTACTTAGAGGACTTCTCCCTAAAGGGAACACCTTTACCCCCATTCACTCTTTGGAGTGGGGCTGCACATCTCCCCCACACACAAGAATGAGTTCCAGAATCCTGAGTGCAGGGAAGTTCCTCCAACGGACAGCAATGCCTGGATTCTAATTGAATCCTTTTGCTTGTCTACCCTGATGGTATGCCTAGGTGGTAGTGCGGGAGTTGTGTGGTTTGGGCTCCAAAACCAAGTATTTGCGAGAACCTCTCTATGGTTTGTGGAGGTGTTTAAACTACATCCCTAACCTGGGAACACCTGTGCCCCCATAAATATCCGTGGAGTCTGTTTCCAGACCTCCAGCACACACACGAAACTTGCACAGATATCCTGAGTGTAGGCAGCCTCCTCCAACTGACAGCAGGGCCTGGGATCTAATAAAATCGCTAAACTTGTCTTCCCTGTTTGGTTGCCTGAAAGGGATGCGGGGGAATGTGGGGGTTGGGCTCTAAAACCAAGTATTAGCGAGTGCTTCTCCATGAGACGTGGAGGTTATTAACCAAAAACCCACAACCTGGGACTAACTGGGCTCCTTGAGAAATGCGTAGGCTAAGTTTCCCCACTTCCAGCAAACACAGGAAGACGTTTTCTGGTGTTCTGACTGTGAGGAGATTCCTCCAACAGACAGCAGCACCTGGGTTCTAATAGAATCCCTTAGCTTGACTTCCCTAAGTGTTTTCCTAGGCCTAGCAGTGAGCGATGGTGGGGGATGGGCTCTAAAGCCAAGTATTAGCGAGTGCATCTCTGTGGGTATTGGAGGGTTTGAAACTACTTCCCCAATCTTGGAACACCTGTGCCCCCATAAAGATGCGTGGACTCTGTTTCCCCACCTCCATCACACACACGGAGACGTGCTCAGGTATCCTGATTGTGGGGAGGCTCATCCAAATGCCAGCAGCGCCTGGGTTCTTATAGAATCCCTTAGCTTGTCTTCCCTGATGGCATTCCTAGGCTGGAGAGTGGTGGAATGTGGGGTTTGGGCTCTAAACCAAGTATTAGCGAGAGCCTATCGATGGGATGTGGGTGTTTAACCTACACCCCACAACCATGGAATAACTGTGCCCCCTGAAAGATGCTTTGACTCTGTTTCCCTACATGCAGCACACACACTAAGAAGTGTTCTGGTATTCTGAGAGTAGGGAGGTTCCACAAACTGACAGCAGCACCTGGGTTCTCATAGAATCCCTTAGCTTGACTTCCCTAAGTGTTTTCCTAGGCCTAGCAGTGAGCGATGGTGGGGGATGGGCTCTAAAGCCAAGTAATAGCCAGTGCCTCTCTATGATATGTGAAGGTGTTTAAACTACATCATCTACCTGGGAAAAACTGTGCCCCCGTAAAGATGCATGAACTCTGTTTCCCCACTTCCAACACACACACGAAGACGTGTTCAGGTATCCTGAGTTTGGGCCGGCACTTTCAAGTGACAGCACCGCCTGGGTTCTAATAGTATCCGATAGCTTGTAATCCCTGAGTGTTTCCCTAGGCCTGGCTCTGAGGGAAAGCTGGGGGTTGGGCTTTGAGGCCATATAGTAGCGAGTGCCCCCGATGGACTGAAGTAGTATTTAGAAGAATTCTCCCTAAAGGTGAACACCTGTGCCCACATCCATCTACGTGGAGTGGGAATACAGAAATCCCCCTCCCACAAGACTGGCTTCTGGAATCCTGAATTGGGAAAGATCCTCCAACTGACAGCAGTGCCAGTGTTCTAGAGAATCCTTAAGCCTCTCTTTCCTGATGGATTGTGTAAGCCGGAGTGCGGTTCAAAGTGGGATTTGAGCTCTAAATCCAAGTATTAGTGAGTGCCTTTCCATGGAAATTGGAGGTGTTTAACCAACAACCCACAGCAATGGAACACCTGTGCCCCCTGAAATACGCGTGGACTCGGTTTCTCCACCAACAGCACACACACGAAGAAGTTTTCTGGAATCCTGAGCATGGGGAAGCTACTCCAAATTACAGCAGCACCTAGGTTCTATTAGAATCCCTTAGCTTGTGTTCCCTGAGTGTTTCCTTAGGCCGGGCCATGAGGGAAAGCTGGGGGTTGGGCTTGGAGGCCAAGTAGCAGCGAGTACCCCCTGATGGACTGAGGAAGTTCTTAGAGGAATTCTCCCTAAAGGGAAACACCTGAGCACATATTCATCTGCGTGGAGTGGGGCTCCAAACTTCCCCACCACACAAGGTTGGATTCCAGAATCCTGAGGGTGTGGTAGTTCCTCCAGGTGACATCAGCGTCTTGGTTTTAATTGAAACCCTTTGTTTGTCTTCCCTGATGGTTTGCCTAGGCCAGAGTGTGGCTGAAAGTGGGACTGGGCTCTAAAACCTAGTATCAGCATGTGCCTCTCCATGGGAAGTGGAGATGTTTAACCTACAACCCACAACTTGGGAATAACTGTGCCCCTGAAAAATGCGTGTGCTTTGTTTCCCCACCTCCACACACACACCAAGTTTTCTGGTATCCTGAGTGTGGGGAGTCTCCTGCAACAGACAGTAGCAACCGGGATCTAATTGGATCCATTAGGTTGACTTCCCTGAGTATTTTCCTTGGCCGGGTTGTGAGCGAAGTTGGTGGTTGTGGTCTAAAACCAAATATTAGCGAGTTCCTGTCTTTTTGCAGTGGAGGTGTTTAAAGAATATCCCCAACCTGGGAACACCTGTGCCCCCAGAAAGATGCGTGGACACTGTTTCCCTCCTCCAGCACACACACGACATCGGGTTCAGATGTCTTAAGTGTGGGGAGGTTCTTCCAACTAACAGCAGCGCCTGGGTTCTAATACAATACCTTAACTTGTCTTCCATGATGGCTTGCCAAGGCCGGTGTGTGGGGGAAAGTTGGGATTGGGCTCTAAACCAAGTATTAGTGAGTGCCTCTCCATGGGAAATGGAGGTGTTTAACCAACAACTTCCAACAAGTGAATACCTGTGCCCCCTGAAATATGCGTGGGCTCTTTATCTCCACCAACAGCACACACACGAAGACGTGTTCAAGTATCATGATTTTGGAAGGCTCCTCCAACTGGGAGCAGGGCCTGGGTTTTAGTAGAATCCCTTAGTTTGTGTTCCCTGAGTGTTTCCTTAGTCCGGGCAGCAAGGGAAAGCGGGGGGTTGGGCTTGGAAGCCAAGTAGCAGCTAGTGTCCCCCGATGGACTGATTAAGTACTTAGAGGACTTCTCCCTATCGGGGAACACCTGTGCATCCTTTCATGGGCGTGGACTTTGGCTCCACACAGCCCCACACAAGGCGCGTTTCCAGAATCCTGAGTGTGGGAAATTCCTCCAACTGACAGCAGCGCCTGTGTTTTAATAGAATCCGTTAGCTTTCCTTCCCTGATGGTTTGCCTAGACTGGAGTGTGGGGAATAGTGGACTGTGGGCTCCAAATCCAAGTAGTAGCAAGAGCCTCTCCATGGGAAGTGGAGGTGTTTAACCTAAACCCTCACCCTGGGAATACCTGTATCCCCTAAAATATACGTGGGATCTGTTTCCCTGCCTTCTTTACACACACGAAGAAATGTTCTGATGTCCTGATTTTGTTGAGGCTCCTCCAAATGACACCAGGAACAGGGATCTAATTGCATCTCTTAGGTTGATTTCCCTGTGGGCATTCCTAGGTCACGGTGTAAGCGAATGTTGGGGTTGGGCTCTAAGGCCAAGTATAAGCGAGTGCCTCTCTATGGGCAGTGGAGTTATTTAAACTACATACCCAAACTGGGAACACCTGTGATCTCATAAAGATTCTTGGACATTTTTCCACACCTCCAGCACAGAAACTAAGATGTGTTCAGGTATCCTGAGTGTGGGGAGTCTCCTCCAAGAGACAGCAGCGCCTGGGTTCTAATAGAATCCCTTAGCTTGTATTCCCTGAGTGTTTCCTAGGACGGGCTGTGAGGGAAAGCTGGGGTTTCGGCTTGGTGGACAAGTAGCATCGAGTGCTCCCCGATGGAATGAGAAAGTATTTAGAGGACTTCACCCCAACTGGGAACACCTGTGCCCCCATTCATATGCGTTGAGTGTGGCTCCACACATTCCCCCTCACAAGGCGGGGTTAAGATATCCTGAGGGTGGGGAAGTTTATCCAACTGACAGCACCGCCTGGGTTCTAATAGGATCCCTAATTTGTCTTCCCTGAGGAATTGCCTAAGCCAGAGTGCGGGGGAAAGTGGGGTTTAGCCTCTAGAACCAAGTACTATCGAGTGCCTCTCCATGGGATGTGGAGGTCTTTAATCAACTCTCCACAATCTCGGAATACCTGTGCCCCTTGAAAAATGCTTAGCTCTGTTTCCCCACTTCCAGCACACACACGAAGAAGTATTCTGTTATCCAGAGTGTGAGGAGGCTCCTCCAACTGAAAGCAGCACCTGGGATCTAATACAATCACTTGGCTTGACTTCCCTGAGTGTTTCCATAGGCCAGGCTGTGAGCGAAGGTGGGGTTGGACACTAAACCAAAATAATAGCGAGTGCCTCTCTATGAGCAGTGGAAGTGTTTAACTACATCCTCAACCTGGGAACACCTGTGCCCCCATAAAGATTCGTGGACTCTGTTTCCCTCCTCCAGCACACACACGACACCGGGTTCAGATGTCTTGAGTGTGGGGAGGTTCCTCCAAATAACAGCAGCGCCTGGGTTCTAACACAATACCTTAACTTGTCTTCCATGATGGCTTGCCAAAGAGGGAGTGCGGGGGAAAGTTGGGATTGGGCTCTAAACCAAGTATTAGCGAGAGCCTATCCATGGGATGTGGGTGTTTAACATACAACCCACAACCATGGAATAACTGTGCCCCCTGAAAGATGCTTTGACTCTGTTTCCCTACATCCAGCACACACACGAAGAAGTGTTGTGGTGTTCTGAGTGTGGGGAGGTTCCTCCAACTGACAGCAGCACCTGGGTTCGAGTAGAATCCCTTAGCTTGAATTCCCTAAGTGTTTTCCTAGGCCTAGCAGTGAGCGATGGTGGGGGAAGGGCTCTAAAGCCAAGTATTAGCGAGTGCATCTCTGAGGGCATTGAAGGGTTTTAAACTACTACCCCAACCTTGGAACACCTGTGCCACCATAAAGATGCGTGGACTCTGCTTCCCCACCTCCAGCACACACACGGAGACGTGCTCAGTTATCCTGATTGTGGGGAGGCTCCTCCAAATGACAGCAGCGCCTGGGTTCTAATAGTATCCATTAGCTTGTATTCCTTGAGTGTTTCCCTAGGCCGGGCTGAGAGGGAAAGCTGGGAGTTTGGCTTGGAGGCCAAGTAGCAGCAACAGCCCCCGCTGGAATGTGGAAGTATTTAGAGGACTTCTCACAAATGGGGAACAAGTGTGACCCCATTCATCTACTCGGATTGTGGCTCCACTTCTCCCCGTCACACAAGGTTGGGTTCCGGAATCCTGAGTGTGGGGAAGTACCTCCAACTGTCAGCAGCGCTTGTGTTCTACTTGAATCCCTTAACTTGCCTTCCCTGATGGTTTGCCTAGGCTGTAGTGCAGGGGAATGTGGGGTTTCGGCTCTAATGCCAAGTATTAGCCAATGCATCTACATGGGAAGTTGAGAAATTTTACCTACAACCAGCAACGTGGGAATACATGTGCCACCTGAAAGATGCCTGGAATCTGTTTCCACCCCTCCAGCACACAAACGAGGAAGTGTTCTTCTATCCTGAATGTGGGGAGTTTCCTCCAAATTACAGCAGCACCTGGGGTCTAATAGTATCCGTTAGCTTGACTTCCTTGAGTGTTTACCTAGGCAGGGCTGTGAGTGAATGTGGGGGTTGGGCTAGAAAGAAAAGGATTAGCGAGTGCCCCGCTATGGGCAGTGGAAGTGTTTAAACCAAATCCCCAACATTGGAACACCTGTGCCCCCATAAAGATGCGTGGAATGTCTTTCCCAGCTCCAGAACACACACGAAGACTTTCTGATATCCTTACTGTGGGGGGGGGGTTCCTGAAAATGACAGCAGCTCCTGGGTTCTAATAGAATCCCTTAGCTTGTAATATGTGTGTGACCCTGGTCCGGGATGTGAGGGAAAGCTGGGGGTGGGGCTTGGTTGCCACGTAGCAGTGGGTGCCCCCTGATCGATTAAGGAAGTACTTAGAGGACTTCTCCCTAAAGGGAACACCTTTACCCCCATTCACTCTTTGGAGTGGGGCTGCACATCTCCCCCACACACAAGAATGAGTTCCAGAATCCTGAGTGCAGGGAAGTTCCTCCAACGGACAGCAATGCCTGGATTCTAATTGAATCCTTTTGCTTGTCTACCCTGATGGTATGCCTAGGTGGTAGTGCGGGAGTTGTGTGGTTTGGGCTCCAAAACCAAGTATTTGCGAGAACCTCTCTATGGTTTGTGGAGGTGTTTAAACTACATCCCTAACCTGGGAACACCTGTGCCCCCATAAATATCCGTGGAGTCTGTTTCCAGACCTCCAGCACACACACGAAACTTGCACAGATATCCTGAGTGTAGGCAGCCTCCTCCAACTGACAGCAGGGCCTGGGATCTAATAAAATCGCTAAACTTGTCTTCCCTGTTTGGTTGCCTGAAAGGGATGCGGGGGAAAGTGGGGGTTGGGCTCTAAAACCAAGTATTAGCGAGTGCTTCTCCATGAGACGTGGAGGTTATTAACCAAAAACCCACAACCTGGGACTAACTGGGCTCCTTGAGAAATGCGTAGGCTAAGTTTCCCCACTTCCAGCAAACACAGGAAGACGTTTTCTGGTGTTCTGACTCTGAGGAGATTCCTCCAACAGACAGCAGCACCTGGGTTCTAATAGAATCCCTTAGCTTGACTTCCCTAAGTGTTTTCCTAGGCCTAGCAGTGAGCGATGGTGGGGGATGGGCTCTAAAGCCAAGTATTAGCGAGTGCATCTCTGTGGGTATTGGAGGGTTTGAAACTACTTCCCCAATCTTGGAACACCTGTGCCCCCATAAAGATGCGTGGACTCTGTTTCCCCACCTCCAGCACACACACGGAGACGTGCTCAGGTATCCTGATTGTGGGGAGGCTCATCCAAATGCCAGCAGCGCCTGGGTTCTTATAGAATCCCTTAGCTTGTCTTCCCTGATGGCATTCCTAGGCTGGAGAGTGGTGGAATGTGGGGTTTGGGCTCTAAACCAAGTATTAGCGAGAGCCTATCGATGGGATGTGGGTGTTTAACCTACACCCCACAACCATGGAATAACTGTGCCCCCTGAAAGATGCTTTGACTCTGTTTCCCTACATGCAGCACACACACTAAGAAGTGTTCTGGTATTCTGAGAGTAGGGAGGTTCCACAAACTGACAGCAGCACCTGGGTTCTCATAGAATCCCTTAGCTTGACTTCCCTAAGTGTTTTCCTAGGCCTAGCAGTGAGCGATGGTGGGGGATGGGCTCTAAAGCCAAGTAATAGCCAGTGCCTCTCTATGATATGTGAAGGTGTTTAAACTACATCATCTACCTGGGAAAAACTGTGCCCCCGTAAAGATGCATGAACTCTGTTTCCCCACTTCCAACACACACACGAAGACGTGTTCAGGTATCCTGAGTTTGGGCCGGCACTTTCAAGTGACAGCACCGCCTGGGTTCTAATAGTATCCGATAGCTTGTAATCCCTGAGTGTTTCCCTAGGCCTGGCTCTGAGGGAAAGCTGGGGGTTGGGCTTTGAGGCCATATAGTAGCGAGTGCCCCCGATGGACTGAAGTAGTATTTAGAAGAATTCTCCCTAAAGGTGAACACCTGTGCCCACATCCATCTACGTGGAGTGGGAATACAGAAATCCCCCTCCCACAAGACTGGCTTCTGGAATCCTGAATTGGGAAAGATCCTCCAACTGACAGCAGTGCCAGTGTTCTAGAGAATCCTTAAGCCTCTCTTTCCTGATGGATTGTGTAAGCCGGAGTGCGGTTCAAAGTGGGATTTGAGCTCTAAATCCAAGTATTAGTGAGTGCCTTTCCATGGAAATTGGAAGTGTTTAACCAACAACCCACAGCAATGGAACACCTGTGCCCCCTGAAATACGCGTGGACTCGGTTTCTCCACCAACAGCACACACACGAAGAAGTTTTCTGGAATCCTGAGCATGGGGAAGCTACTCCAAATTACAGCAGCACCTAGGTTCTATTAGAATCCCTTAGCTTGTGTTCCCTGAGTGTTTCCTTAGGCCGGGCCATGAGGGAAAGCTGGGGGTTGGGCTTGGAGGCCAAGTAGCAGCGAGTACCCCCTGATGGACTGAGGAAGTTCTTAGAGGAATTCTCCCTAAAGGGAAACACCTGAGCACATATTCATCTGCGTGGAGTGGGGCTCCAAACTTCCCCACCACACAAGGTTGGATTCCAGAATCCTGAGGGTGTGGTAGTTCCTCCAGGTGACATCAGCGTCTTGGTTTTAATTGAAACCCTTTGTTTGTCTTCCCTGATGGTTTGCCTAGGCCAGAGTGTGGCTGAAAGTGGGACTGGGCTCTAAAACCTAGTATCAGCATGTGCCTCTCCATGGGAAGTGGAGATGTTTAACCTACAACCCACAACTTGGGAATAACTGTGCCCCTGAAAAATGCGTGTGCTTTGTTTCCCCACCTCCACACACACACCAAGTTTTCTGGTATCCTGAGTGTGGGGAGTCTCCTGCAACAGACAGTAGCAACCGGGATCTAATTGGATCCATTAGGTTGACTTCCCTGAGTATTTTCCTTGGCCGGGTTGTGAGCGAAGTTGGTGGTTGTGGTCTAAAACCAAATATTAGCGAGTTCCTGTCTTTTTGCAGTGGAGGTGTTTAAAGAATATCCCCAACCTGGGAACACCTGTGCCCCCAGAAAGATGCGTGGACACTGTTTCCCTCCTCCAGCACACACACGACATCGGGTTCAGATGTCTTAAGTGTGGGGAGGTTCTTCCAACTAACAGCAGCGCCTGGGTTCTAATACAATACCTTAACTTGTCTTCCATGATGGCTTGCCAAGGCCGGTGTGTGGGGGAAAGTTGGGATTGGGCTCTAAACCAAGTATTAGTGAGTGCCTCTCCATGGGAAATGGAGGTGTTTAACCAACAACTTCCAACAAGTGAATACCTGTGCCCCCTGAAATATGCGTGGGCTCTTTATCTCCACCAACAGCACACACACGAAGACGTGTTCAAGTATCATGATTTTGGAAGGCTCCTCCAACTGGGAGCAGGGCCTGGGTTTTAGTAGAATCCCTTAGTTTGTGTTCCCTGAGTGTTTCCTTAGTCCGGGCAGCAAGGGAAAGCGGGGGGTTGGGCTTGGAAGCCAAGTAGCAGCTAGTGTCCCCCGATGGACTGATTAAGTACTTAGAGGACTTCTCCCTATCGGGGAACACCTGTGCATCCTTTCATGGGCGTGGACTTTGGCTCCACACAGCCCCACACAAGGCGCGTTTCCAGAATCCTGAGTGTGGGAAATTCCTCCAACTGACAGCAGCGCCTGTGTTTTAATAGAATCCGTTAGCTTTCCTTCCCTGATGGTTTGCCTAGACTGGAGTGTGGGGAATAGTGGACTGTGGGCTCCAAATCCAAGTAGTAGCAAGAGCCTCTCCATGGGAAGTGGAGGTGTTTAACCTAAACCCTCACCCTGGGAATACCTGTATCCCCTAAAATATACGTGGGATCTGTTTCCCTGCCTTCTTTACACACACGAAGAAATGTTCTGATGTCCTGATTTTGTTGAGGCTCCTCCAAATGACACCAGGAACAGGGATCTAATTGCATCTCTTAGGTTGATTTCCCTGTGGGCATTCCTAGGTCACGGTGTAAGCGAATGTTGGGGTTGGGCTCTAAGGCCAAGTATAAGCGAGTGCCTCTCTATGGGCAGTGGAGTTATTTAAACTACATACCCAAACTGGGAACACCTGTGATCTCATAAAGATTCTTGGACATTTTTCCACACCTCCAGCACAGAAACTAAGATGTGTTCAGGTATCCTGAGTGTGGGGAGTCTCCTCCAAGAGACAGCAGCGCCTGGGTTCTAATAGAATCCCTTAGCTTGTATTCCCTGAGTGTTTCCTAGGACGGGCTGTGAGGGAAAGCTGGGGTTTCGGCTTGGTGGACAAGTAGCATCGAGTGCTCCCCGATGGAATGAGAAAGTATTTAGAGGACTTCACCCCAACTGGGAACACCTGTGCCCCCATTCATATGCGTTGAGTGTGGCTCCACACATTCCCCCTCACAAGGCGGGGTTAAGATATCCTGAGGGTGGGGAAGTTTATCCAACTGACAGCACCGCCTGGGTTCTAATAGGATCCCTAATTTGTCTTCCCTGAGGAATTGCCTAAGCCAGAGTGCGGGGGAAAGTGGGGTTTAGCCTCTAGAACCAAGTACTATCGAGTGCCTCTCCATGGGATGTGGAGGTCTTTAATCAACTCTCCACAATCTCGGAATACCTGTGCCCCTTGAAAAATGCTTAGCTCTGTTTCCCCACTTCCAGCACACACACGAAGAAGTATTCTGTTATCCAGAGTGTGAGGAGGCTCCTCCAACTGAAAGCAGCACCTGGGATCTAATACAATCACTTGGCTTGACTTCCCTGAGTGTTTCCATAGGCCAGGCTGTGAGCGAAGGTGGGGTTGGACACTAAACCAAAATAATAGCGAGTGCCTCTCTATGAGCAGTGGAAGTGTTTAACTACATCCTCAACCTGGGAACACCTGTGCCCCCATAAAGATTCGTGGACTCTGTTTCCCTCCTCCAGCACACACACGACACCGGGTTCAGATGTCTTGAGTGTGGGGAGGTTCCTCCAAATAACAGCAGCGCCTGGGTTCTAACACAATACCTTAACTTGTCTTCCATGATGGCTTGCCAAAGAGGGAGTGCGGGGGAAAGTTGGGATTGGGCTCTAAACCAAGTATTAGCGAGAGCCTATCCATGGGATGTGGGTGTTTAACATACAACCCACAACCATGGAATAACTGTGCCCCCTGAAAGATGCTTTGACTCTGTTTCCCTACATCCAGCACACACACGAAGAAGTGTTGTGGTGTTCTGAGTGTGGGGAGGTTCCTCCAACTGACAGCAGCACCTGGGTTCGAGTAGAATCCCTTAGCTTGAATTCCCTAAGTGTTTTCCTAGGCCTAGCAGTGAGCGATGGTGGGGGAAGGGCTCTAAAGCCAAGTATTAGCGAGTGCATCTCTGAGGGCATTGAAGGGTTTTAAACTACTACCCCAACCTTGGAACACCTGTGCCACCATAAAGATGCGTGGACTCTGCTTCCCCACCTCCAGCACACACACGGAGACGTGCTCAGTTATCCTGATTGTGGGGAGGCTCCTCCAAATGACAGCAGCGCCTGGGTTCTAATAGTATCCATTAGCTTGTATTCCTTGAGTGTTTCCCTAGGCCGGGCTGAGAGGGAAAGCTGGGAGTTTGGCTTGGAGGCCAAGTAGCAGCAACAGCCCCCGCTGGAATGTGGAAGTATTTAGAGGACTTCTCACAAATGGGGAACAAGTGTGACCCCATTCATCTACTCGGATTGTGGCTCCACTTCTCCCCGTCACACAAGGTTGGGTTCCGGAATCCTGAGTGTGGGGAAGTACCTCCAACTGTCAGCAGCGCTTGTGTTCTACTTGAATCCCTTAACTTGCCTTCCCTGATGGTTTGCCTAGGCTGTAGTGCAGGGGAATGTGGGGTTTCGGCTCTAATGCCAAGTATTAGCCAATGCATCTACATGGGAAGTTGAGAAATTTTACCTACAACCAGCAACGTGGGAATACATGTGCCACCTGAAAGATGCCTGGAATCTGTTTCCACCCCTCCAGCACACAAACGAGGAAGTGTTCTTCTATCCTGAATGTGGGGAGTTTCCTCCAAATTACAGCAGCACCTGGGGTCTAATAGTATCCGTTAGCTTGACTTCCTTGAGTGTTTACCTAGGCAGGGCTGTGAGTGAATGTGGGGGTTGGGCTAGAAAGAAAAGGATTAGCGAGTGCCCCGCTATGGGCAGTGGAAGTGTTTAAACCAAATCCCCAACATTGGAACACCTGTGCCCCCATAAAGATGCGTGGAATGTCTTTCCCAGCTCCAGAACACACACGAAGACTTTCTGATATCCTTACTGTGGGGGGGGGGTTCCTGAAAATGACAGCAGCTCCTGGGTTCTAATAGAATCCCTTAGCTTGTAATATGTGTGTGACCCTGGTCCGGGATGTGAGGGAAAGCTGGGGGTGGGGCTTGGTTGCCACGTAGCAGTGGGTGCCCCCTGATCGATTAAGGAAGTACTTAGAGGACTTCTCCCTAAAGGGAACACCTTTACCCCCATTCACTCTTTGGAGTGGGGCTGCACATCTCCCCCACACACAAGAATGAGTTCCAGAATCCTGAGTGCAGGGAAGTTCCTCCAACGGACAGCAATGCCTGGATTCTAATTGAATCCTTTTGCTTGTCTACCCTGATGGTATGCCTAGGTGGTAGTGCGGGAGTTGTGTGGTTTGGGCTCCAAAACCAAGTATTTGCGAGAACCTCTCTATGGTTTGTGGAGGTGTTTAAACTACATCCCTAACCTGGGAACACCTGTGCCCCCATAAATATCCGTGGAGTCTGTTTCCAGACCTCCAGCACACACACGAAACTTGCACAGATATCCTGAGTGTAGGCAGCCTCCTCCAACTGACAGCAGGGCCTGGGATCTAATAAAATCGCTAAACTTGTCTTCCCTGTTTGGTTGCCTGAAAGGGATGCGGGGGAAAGTGGGGGTTGGGCTCTAAAACCAAGTATTAGCGAGTGCTTCTCCATGAGACGTGGAGGTTATTAACCAAAAACCCACAACCTGGGACTAACTGGGCTCCTTGAGAAATGCGTAGGCTAAGTTTCCCCACTTCCAGCAAACACAGGAAGACGTTTTCTGGTGTTCTGACTCTGAGGAGATTCCTCCAACAGACAGCAGCACCTGGGTTCTAATAGAATCCCTTAGCTTGACTTCCCTAAGTGTTTTCCTAGGCCTAGCAGTGAGCGATGGTGGGGGATGGGCTCTAAAGCCAAGTATTAACGAGTGCATCTCTGTGGGTATTGGAGGGTTTGAAACTACTTCCCCAATCTTGGAACACCTGTGCCCCCATAAAGATGCGTGGACTCTGTTTCCCCACCTCCAGCACACACACGGAGACGTGCTCAGGTATCCTGATTGTGGGGAGGCTCATCCAAATGCCAGCAGCGCCTGGGTTCTTATAGAATCCCTTAGCTTGTCTTCCCTGATGGCATTCCTAGGCTGGAGAGTGGTGGAATGTGGGGTTTGGGCTCTAAACCAAGTATTAGCGAGAGCCTATCGATGGGATGTGGGTGTTTAACCTACACCCCACAACCATGGAATAACTGTGCCCCCTGAAAGATGCTTTGACTCTGTTTCCCTACATGCAGCACACACACTAAGAAGTGTTCTGGTATTCTGAGAGTAGGGAGGTTCCACAAACTGACAGCAGCACCTGGGTTCTCATAGAATCCCTTAGCTTGACTTCCCTAAGTGTTTTCCTAGGCCTAGCAGTGAGCGATGGTGGGGGATGGGCTCTAAAGCCAAGTAATAGCCAGTGCCTCTCTATGATATGTGAAGGTGTTTAAACTACATCATCTACCTGGGAAAAACTGTGCCCCCGTAAAGATGCATGAACTCTGTTTCCCCACTTCCAACACACACACGAAGACGTGTTCAGGTATCCTGAGTTTGGGCCGGCACTTTCAAGTGACAGCACCGCCTGGGTTCTAATAGTATCCGATAGCTTGTAATCCCTGAGTGTTTCCCTAGGCCTGGCTCTGAGGGAAAGCTGGGGGTTGGGCTTTGAGGCCATATAGTAGCGAGTGCCCCCGATGGACTGAAGTAGTATTTAGAAGAATTCTCCCTAAAGGTGAACACCTGTGCCCACATCCATCTACGTGGAGTGGGAATACAGAAATCCCCCTCCCACAAGACTGGCTTCTGGAATCCTGAATTGGGAAAGATCCTCCAACTGACAGCAGTGCCAGTGTTCTAGAGAATCCTTAAGCCTCTCTTTCCTGATGGATTGTGTAAGCCGGAGTGCGGTTCAAAGTGGGATTTGAGCTCTAAATCCAAGTATTAGTGAGTGCCTTTCCATGGAAATTGGAGGTGTTTAACCAACAACCCACAGCAATGGAACACCTGTGCCCCCTGAAATACGCGTGGACTCGGTTTCTCCACCAACAGCACACACACGAAGAAGTTTTCTGGAATCCTGAGCATGGGGAAGCTACTCCAAATTACAGCAGCACCTAGGTTCTATTAGAATCCCTTAGCTTGTGTTCCCTGAGTGTTTCCTTAGGCCGGGCCATGAGGGAAAGCTGGGGGTTGGGCTTGGAGGCCAAGTAGCAGCGAGTACCCCCTGATGGACTGAGGAAGTTCTTAGAGGAATTCTCCCTAAAGGGAAACACCTGAGCACATATTCATCTGCGTGGAGTGGGGCTCCAAACTTCCCCACCACACAAGGTTGGATTCCAGAATCCTGAGGGTGTGGTAGTTCCTCCAGGTGACATCAGCGTCTTGGTTTTAATTGAAACCCTTTGTTTGTCTTCCCTGATGGTTTGCCTAGGCCAGAGTGTGGCTGAAAGTGGGACTGGGCTCTAAAACCTAGTATCAGCATGTGCCTCTCCATGGGAAGTGGAGATGTTTAACCTACAACCCACAACTTGGGAATAACTGTGCCCCTGAAAAATGCGTGTGCTTTGTTTCCCCACCTCCACACACACACCAAGTTTTCTGGTATCCTGAGTGTGGGGAGTCTCCTGCAACAGACAGTAGCAACCGGGATCTAATTGGATCCATTAGGTTGACTTCCCTGAGTATTTTCCTTGGCCGGGTTGTGAGCGAAGTTGGTGGTTGTGGTCTAAAACCAAATATTAGCGAGTTCCTGTCTTTTTGCAGTGGAGGTGTTTAAAGAATATCCCCAACCTGGGAACACCTGTGCCCCCAGAAAGATGCGTGGACACTGTTTCCCTCCTCCAGCACACACACGACATCGGGTTCAGATGTCTTAAGTGTGGGGAGGTTCTTCCAACTAACAGCAGCGCCTGGGTTCTAATACAATACCTTAACTTGTCTTCCATGATGGCTTGCCAAGGCCGGTGTGTGGGGGAAAGTTGGGATTGGGCTCTAAACCAAGTATTAGTGAGTGCCTCTCCATGGGAAATGGAGGTGTTTAACCAACAACTTCCAACAAGTGAATACCTGTGCCCCCTGAAATATGCGTGGGCTCTTTATCTCCACCAACAGCACACACACGAAGACGTGTTCAAGTATCATGATTTTGGAAGGCTCCTCCAACTGGGAGCAGGGCCTGGGTTTTAGTAGAATCCCTTAGTTTGTATTCCCTGAGTGTTTCCTTAGTCCGGGCAGCAAGGGAAAGCGGGGGGTTGGGCTTGGAAGCCAAGTAGCAGCTAGTGTCCCCCGATGGACTGATTAAGTACTTAGAGGACTTCTCCCTATCGGGGAACACCTGTGCATCCTTTCATGGGCGTGGACTTTGGCTCCACACAGCCCCACACAAGGCGCGTTTCCAGAATCCTGAGTGTGGGAAATTCCTCCAACTGACAGCAGCGCCTGTGTTTTAATAGAATCCGTTAGCTTTCCTTCCCTGATGGTTTGCCTAGACTGGAGTGTGGGGAATAGTGGACTGTGGGCTCCAAATCCAAGTAGTAGCAAGAGCCTCTCCATGGGAAGTGGAGGTGTTTAACCTAAACCCTCACCCTGGGAATACCTGTATCCCCTAAAATATACGTGGGATCTGTTTCCCTGCCTTCTTTACACACACGAAGAAATGTTCTGATGTCCTGATTTTGTTGAGGCTCCTCCAAATGACACCAGGAACAGGGATCTAATTGCATCTCTTAGGTTGATTTCCCTGTGGGCATTCCTAGGTCACGGTGTAAGCGAATGTTGGGGTTGGGCTCTAAGGCCAAGTATAAGCGAGTGCCTCTCTATGGGCAGTGGAGTTATTTAAACTACATACCCAAACTGGGAACACCTGTGATCTCATAAAGATTCTTGGACATTTTTCCACACCTCCAGCACAGAAACTAAGATGTGTTCAGGTATCCTGAGTGTGGGGAGTCTCCTCCAAGAGACAGCAGCGCCTGGGTTCTAATAGAATCCCTTAGCTTGTATTCCCTGAGTGTTTCCTAGGACGGGCTGTGAGGGAAAGCTGGGGTTTCGGCTTGGTGGACAAGTAGCATCGAGTGCTCCCCGATGGAATGAGAAAGTATTTAGAGGACTTCACCCCAACTGGGAACACCTGTGCCCCCATTCATATGCGTTGAGTGTGGCTCCACACATTCCCCCTCACAAGGCGGGGTTAAGATATCCTGAGGGTGGGGAAGTTTATCCAACTGACAGCACCGCCTGGGTTCTAATAGGATCCCTAATTTGTCTTCCCTGAGGAATTGCCTAAGCCAGAGTGCGGGGGAAAGTGGGGTTTAGCCTCTAGAACCAAGTACTATCGAGTGCCTCTCCATGGGATGTGGAGGTCTTTAATCAACTCTCCACAATCTCGGAATACCTGTGCCCCTTGAAAAATGCTTAGCTCTGTTTCCCCACTTCCAGCACACACACGAAGAAGTATTCTGTTATCCAGAGTGTGAGGAGGCTCCTCCAACTGAAAGCAGCACCTGGGATCTAATACAATCACTTGGCTTGACTTCCCTGAGTGTTTCCATAGGCCAGGCTGTGAGCGAAGGTGGGGTTGGACACTAAACCAAAATAATAGCGAGTGCCTCTCTATGAGCAGTGGAAGTGTTTAACTACATCCTCAACCTGGGAACACCTGTGCCCCCATAAAGATTCGTGGACTCTGTTTCCCTCCTCCAGCACACACACGACACCGGGTTCAGATGTCTTGAGTGTGGGGAGGTTCCTCCAAATAACAGCAGCGCCTGGGTTCTAACACAATACCTTAACTTGTCTTCCATGATGGCTTGCCAAAGAGGGAGTGCGGGGGAAAGTTGGGATTGGGCTCTAAACCAAGTATTAGCGAGAGCCTATCCATGGGATGTGGGTGTTTAACATACAACCCACAACCATGGAATAACTGTGCCCCCTGAAAGATGCTTTGACTCTGTTTCCCTACATCCAGCACACACACGAAGAAGTGTTGTGGTGTTCTGAGTGTGGGGAGGTTCCTCCAACTGACAGCAGCACCTGGGTTCGAGTAGAATCCCTTAGCTTGAATTCCCTAAGTGTTTTCCTAGGCCTAGCAGTGAGCGATGGTGGGGGAAGGGCTCTAAAGCCAAGTATTAGCGAGTGCATCTCTGAGGGCATTGAAGGGTTTTAAACTACTACCCCAACCTTGGAACACCTGTGCCACCATAAAGATGCGTGGACTCTGCTTCCCCACCTCCAGCACACACACGGAGACGTGCTCAGTTATCCTGATTGTGGGGAGGCTCCTCCAAATGACAGCAGCGCCTGGGTTCTAATAGTATCCATTAGCTTGTATTCCTTGAGTGTTTCCCTAGGCCGGGCTGAGAGGGAAAGCTGGGAGTTTGGCTTGGAGGCCAAGTAGCAGCAACAGCCCCCGCTGGAATGTGGAAGTATTTAGAGGACTTCTCACAAATGGGGAACAAGTGTGACCCCATTCATCTACTCGGATTGTGGCTCCACTTCTCCCCGTCACACAAGGTTGGGTTCCGGAATCCTGAGTGTGGGGAAGTACCTCCAACTGTCAGCAGCGCTTGTGTTCTACTTGAATCCCTTAACTTGCCTTCCCTGATGGTTTGCCTAGGCTGTAGTGCAGGGGAATGTGGGGTTTCGGCTCTAATGCCAAGTATTAGCCAATGCATCTACATGGGAAGTTGAGAAATTTTACCTACAACCAGCAACGTGGGAATACATGTGCCACCTGAAAGATGCCTGGAATCTGTTTCCACCCCTCCAGCACACAAACGAGGAAGTGTTCTTCTATCCTGAATGTGGGGAGTTTCCTCCAAATTACAGCAGCACCTGGGGTCTAATAGTATCCGTTAGCTTGACTTCCTTGAGTGTTTACCTAGGCAGGGCTGTGAGTGAATGTGGGGGTTGGGCTAGAAAGAAAAGGATTAGCGAGTGCCCCGCTATGGGCAGTGGAAGTGTTTAAACCAAATCCCCAACATTGGAACACCTGTGCCCCCATAAAGATGCGTGGAATGTCTTTCCCAGCTCCAGAACACACACGAAGACTTTCTGATATCCTTACTGTGGGGGGGGGGGTTCCTGAAAATGACAGCAGCTCCTGGGTTCTAATAGAATCCCTTAGCTTGTAATATGTGTGTGACCCTGGTCCGGGATGTGAGGGAAAGCTGGGGGTGGGGCTTGGTTGCCACGTAGCAGTGGGTGCCCCCTGATCGATTAAGGAAGTACTTAGAGGACTTCTCCCTAAAGGGAACACCTTTACCCCCATTCACTCTTTGGAGTGGGGCTGCACATCTCCCCCACACACAAGAATGAGTTCCAGAATCCTGAGTGCAGGGAAGTTCCTCCAACGGACAGCAATGCCTGGATTCTAATTGAATCCTTTTGCTTGTCTACCCTGATGGTATGCCTAGGTGGTAGTGCGGGAGTTGTGTGGTTTGGGCTCCAAAACCAAGTATTTGCGAGAACCTCTCTATGGTTTGTGGAGGTGTTTAAACTACATCCCTAACCTGGGAACACCTGTGCCCCCATAAATATCCGTGGAGTCTGTTTCCAGACCTCCAGCACACACACGAAACTTGCACAGATATCCTGAGTGTAGGCAGCCTCCTCCAACTGACAGCAGGGCCTGGGATCTAATAAAATCGCTAAACTTGTCTTCCCTGTTTGGTTGCCTGAAAGGGATGCGGGGGAAAGTGGGGGTTGGGCTCTAAAACCAAGTATTAGCGAGTGCTTCTCCATGAGACGTGGAGGTTATTAACCAAAAACCCACAACCTGGGACTAACTGGGCTCCTTGAGAAATGCGTAGGCTAAGTTTCCCCACTTCCAGCAAACACAGGAAGACGTTTTCTGGTGTTCTGACTCTGAGGAGATTCCTCCAACAGACAGCAGCACCTGGGTTCTAATAGAATCCCTTAGCTTGACTTCCCTAAGTGTTTTCCTAGGCCTAGCAGTGAGCGATGGTGGGGGATGGGCTCTAAAGCCAAGTATTAGCGAGTGCATCTCTGTGGGTATTGGAGGGTTTGAAACTACTTCCCCAATCTTGGAACACCTGTGCCCCCATAAAGATGCGTGGACTCTGTTTCCCCACCTCCAGCACACACACGGAGACGTGCTCAGGTATCCTGATTGTGGGGAGGCTCATCCAAATGCCAGCAGCGCCTGGGTTCTTATAGAATCCCTTAGCTTGTCTTCCCTGATGGCATTCCTAGGCTGGAGAGTGGTGGAATGTGGGGTTTGGGCTCTAAACCAAGTATTAGCGAGAGCCTATCGATGGGATGTGGGTGTTTAACCTACACCCCACAACCATGGAATAACTGTGCCCCCTGAAAGATGCTTTGACTCTGTTTCCCTACATGCAGCACACACACTAAGAAGTGTTCTGGTATTCTGAGAGTAGGGAGGTTCCACAAACTGACAGCAGCACCTGGGTTCTCATAGAATCCCTTAGCTTGACTTCCCTAAGTGTTTTCCTAGGCCTAGCAGTGAGCGATGGTGGGGGATGGGCTCTAAAGCCAAGTAATAGCCAGTGCCTCTCTATGATATGTGAAGGTGTTTAAACTACATCATCTACCTGGGAAAAACTGTGCCCCCGTAAAGATGCATGAACTCTGTTTCCCCACTTCCAACACACACACGAAGACGTGTTCAGGTATCCTGAGTTTGGGCCGGCACTTTCAAGTGACAGCACCGCCTGGGTTCTAATAGTATCCGATAGCTTGTAATCCCTGAGTGTTTCCCTAGGCCTGGCTCTGAGGGAAAGCTGGGGGTTGGGCTTTGAGGCCATATAGTAGCGAGTGCCCCCGATGGACTGAAGTAGTATTTAGAAGAATTCTCCCTAAAGGTGAACACCTGTGCCCACATCCATCTACGTGGAGTGGGAATACAGAAATCCCCCTCCCACAAGACTGGCTTCTGGAATCCTGAATTGGGAAAGATCCTCCAACTGACAGCAGTGCCAGTGTTCTAGAGAATCCTTAAGCCTCTCTTTCCTGATGGATTGTGTAAGCCGGAGTGCGGTTCAAAGTGGGATTTGAGCTCTAAATCCAAGTATTAGTGAGTGCCTTTCCATGGAAATTGGAGGTGTTTAACCAACAACCCACAGCAATGGAACACCTGTGCCCCCTGAAATACGCGTGGACTCGGTTTCTCCACCAACAGCACACACACGAAGAAGTTTTCTGGAATCCTGAGCATGGGGAGGCTACTCCAAATTACAGCAGCACCTAGGTCCTATTAGAATCCCTTAGCTTGTGTTCCCTGAGTGTTTCCTTAGGCCGGGCCATGAGGGAAAGCTGGGGGTTGGGCTTGGAGGCCAAGTAGCAGCGAGTACCCCCTGATGGACTGAGGAAGTTCTTAGAGGAATTCTCCCTAAAGGGAAACACCTGAGCACATATTCATCTGCGTGGAGTGGGGCTCCAAACTTCCCCACCACACAAGGTTGGATTCCAGAATCCTGAGGGTGTGGTAGTTCCTCCAGGTGACATCAGCGTCTTGGTTTTAATTGAAACCCTTTGTTTGTCTTCCCTGATGGTTTGCCTAGGCCAGAGTGTGGCTGAAAGTGGGACTGGGCTCTAAAACCTAGTATCAGCATGTGCCTCTCCATGGGAAGTGGAGATGTTTAACCTACAACCCACAACTTGGGAATAACTGTGCCCCTGAAAAATGCGTGTGCTTTGTTTCCCCACCTCCACACACACACCAAGTTTTCTGGTATCCTGAGTGTGGGGAGTCTCCTGCAACAGACAGTAGCAACCGGGATCTAATTGGATCCATTAGGTTGACTTCCCTGAGTATTTTCCTTGGCCGGGTTGTGAGCGAAGTTGGTGGTTGTGGTCTAAAACCAAGTATTAGCGAG
Organism: Vicugna pacos; assembly: GCF_048564905.1. Classification (NCBI taxonomy): domain Eukaryota; kingdom Metazoa; phylum Chordata; class Mammalia; order Artiodactyla; family Camelidae; genus Vicugna; species Vicugna pacos. The sequence continues at coordinate 77,477 of NW_027328785.1, forward strand.
TTCCTATCTTTTTGCAGTGGAGGTGTTTAAAGAATATCCCCAACCTGGGAACACCTGTGCCCCCAGAAAGATGCGTGGACACTGTTTCCCTCCTCCAGCACACACACGACATCGGGTTCAGATGTCTTAAGTGTGGGGAGGTTCTTCCAACTAACAGCAGCGCCTGGGTTCTAATACAATACCTTAACTTGTCTTCCATGATGGCTTGCCAAGGCCGGTGTGTGGGGGAAAGTTGGGATTGGGCTCTAAACCAAGTATTAGTGAGTGCCTCTCCATGGGAAATGGAGGTGTTTAACCAACAACTTCCAACAAGTGAATACCTGTGCCCCCTGAAATATGCGTGGGCTCTTTATCTCCACCAACAGCACACACACGAAGACGTGTTCAAGTATCATGATTTTGGAAGGCTCCTCCAACTGGGAGCAGGGCCTGGGTTTTAGTAGAATCCCTTAGTTTGTATTCCCTGAGTGTTTCCTTAGTCCGGGCAGCAAGGGAAAGCGGGGGGTTGGGCTTGGAAGCCAAGTAGCAGCTAGTGTCCCCCGATGGACTGATTAAGTACTTAGAGGACTTCTCCCTATCGGGGAACACCTGTGCATCCTTTCATGGGCGTGGACTTTGGCTCCACACAGCCCCACACAAGGCGCGTTTCCAGAATCCTGAGTGTGGGAAATTCCTCCAACTGACAGCAGCGCCTGTGTTTTAATAGAATCCGTTAGCTTTCCTTCCCTGATGGTTTGCCTAGACTGGAGTGTGGGGAATAGTGGACTGTGGGCTCCAAATCCAAGTAGTAGCAAGAGCCTCTCCATGGGAAGTGGAGGTGTTTAACCTAAACCCTCACCCTGGGAATACCTGTATCCCCTAAAATATACGTGGGATCTGTTTCCCTGCCTTCTTTACACACACGAAGAAATGTTCTGATGTCCTGATTTTGTTGAGGCTCCTCCAAATGACACCAGGAACAGGGATCTAATTGCATCTCTTAGGTTGATTTCCCTGTGGGCATTCCTAGGTCACGGTGTAAGCGAATGTTGGGGTTGGGCTCTAAGGCCAAGTATAAGCGAGTGCCTCTCTATGGGCAGTGGAGTTATTTAAACTACATACCCAAACTGGGAACACCTGTGATCTCATAAAGATTCTTGGACATTTTTCCACACCTCCAGCACAGAAACTAAGATGTGTTCAGGTATCCTGAGTGTGGGGAGTCTCCTCCAAGAGACAGCAGCGCCTGGGTTCTAATAGAATCCCTTAGCTTGTATTCCCTGAGTGTTTCCTAGGACGGGCTGTGAGGGAAAGCTGGGGTTTCGGCTTGGTGGACAAGTAGCATCGAGTGCTCCCCGATGGAATGAGAAAGTATTTAGAGGACTTCACCCCAACTGGGAACACCTGTGCCCCCATTCATATGCGTTGAGTGTGGCTCCACACATTCCCCCTCACAAGGCGGGGTTAAGATATCCTGAGGGTGGGGAAGTTTATCCAACTGACAGCACCGCCTGGGTTCTAATAGGATCCCTAATTTGTCTTCCCTGAGGAATTGCCTAAGCCAGAGTGCGGGGGAAAGTGGGGTTTAGCCTCTAGAACCAAGTACTATCGAGTGCCTCTCCATGGGATGTGGAGGTCTTTAATCAACTCTCCACAATCTCGGAATACCTGTGCCCCTTGAAAAATGCTTAGCTCTGTTTCCCCACTTCCAGCACACACACGAAGAAGTATTCTGTTATCCAGAGTGTGAGGAGGCTCCTCCAACTGAAAGCAGCACCTGGGATCTAATACAATCACTTGGCTTGACTTCCCTGAGTGTTTCCATAGGCCAGGCTGTGAGCGAAGGTGGGGTTGGACACTAAACCAAAATAATAGCGAGTGCCTCTCTATGAGCAGTGGAAGTGTTTAACTACATCCTCAACCTGGGAACACCTGTGCCCCCATAAAGATTCGTGGACTCTGTTTCCCTCCTCCAGCACACACACGACACCGGGTTCAGATGTCTTGAGTGTGGGGAGGTTCCTCCAAATAACAGCAGCGCCTGGGTTCTAACACAATACCTTAACTTGTCTTCCATGATGGCTTGCCAAAGAGGGAGTGCGGGGGAAAGTTGGGATTGGGCTCTAAACCAAGTATTAGCGAGAGCCTATCCATGGGATGTGGGTGTTTAACATACAACCCACAACCATGGAATAACTGTGCCCCCTGAAAGATGCTTTGACTCTGTTTCCCTACATCCAGCACACACACGAAGAAGTGTTGTGGTGTTCTGAGTGTGGGGAGGTTCCTCCAACTGACAGCAGCACCTGGGTTCGAGTAGAATCCCTTAGCTTGAATTCCCTAAGTGTTTTCCTAGGCCTAGCAGTGAGCGATGGTGGGGGAAGGGCTCTAAAGCCAAGTATTAGCGAGTGCATCTCTGAGGGCATTGAAGGGTTTTAAACTACTACCCCAACCTTGGAACACCTGTGCCACCATAAAGATGCGTGGACTCTGTTTCCCCACCTCCAGCACACACACGGAGACGTGCTCAGTTATCCTGATTGTGGGGAGGCTCCTCCAAATGACAGCAGCGCCTGGGTTCTAATAGTATCCATTAGCTTGTATTCCTTGAGTGTTTCCCTAGGCCGGGCTGAGAGGGAAAGCTGGGAGTTTGGCTTGGAGGCCAAGTAGCAGCAACAGCCCCCGCTGGAATGTGGAAGTATTTAGAGGACTTCTCACAAATGGGGAACAAGTGTGACCCCATTCATCTACTCGGATTGTGGCTCCACTTCTCCCCGTCACACAAGGTTGGGTTCCGGAATCCTGAGTGTGGGGAAGTACCTCCAACTGTCAGCAGCGCTTGTGTTCTACTTGAATCCCTTAACTTGCCTTCCCTGATGGTTTGCCTAGGCTGTAGTGCAGGGGAATGTGGGGTTTCGGCTCTAATGCCAAGTATTAGCCAATGCATCTACATGGGAAGTTGAGAAATTTTACCTACAACCAGCAACGTGGGAATACATGTGCCACCTGAAAGATGCCTGGAATCTGTTTCCACCCCTCCAGCACACAAACGAGGAAGTGTTCTTCTATCCTGAATGTGGGGAGTTTCCTCCAAATTACAGCAGCACCTGGGGTCTAATAGTATCCGTTAGCTTGACTTCCTTGAGTGTTTACCTAGGCAGGGCTGTGAGTGAATGTGGGGGTTGGGCTAGAAAGAAAAGGATTAGCGAGTGCCCCGCTATGGGCAGTGGAAGTGTTTAAACCAAATCCCCAACATTGGAACACCTGTGCCCCCATAAAGATGCGTGGAATGTCTTTCCCAGCTCCAGAACACACACGAAGACTTTCTGATATCCTTACTGTGGGGGGGGGGTTCCTGAAAATGACAGCAGCTCCTGGGTTCTAATAGAATCCCTTAGCTTGTAATATGTGTGTGACCCTGGTCCAGGATGTGAGGGAAATCTGGGGGTGGGGCTTGGTTGCCACGTAGCTGTGGGTGCCCCCTGATCGATTAAGGAAGTACTTAGAGGACTTCTCCCTAAAGGGAACAGCTTTACACCCATTCACTCTTTGGAGTGGGGCTGCACATCTCCCCCACACACAAGAATGAGTTCCAGAATCCTGAGTGCAGGGAAGTTCCTCCAACTGACAGCAATGCCTGGATTCTAATTGAATCCTTTTGCTTGTCTTCCCTGATGGTATGCCTAGGTGGTAGTGCGGGATTTGTGTGGTTTGGGCTCCAAAACCAAGTATTTGCGAGTACCTCTCTATGGTTTGTGGAGGTGTTTAAACTACATCCTTAACCTGGGAACACCTGTGCCCCCATAAATATCCGTGGAGTCTGTTTCCAGACCTCCAGCACACACACGAAACTTGCACAGATATCCTGAGTGTAGGCAGCCTCCTCCAACTGACAGCAGGGCCTGGGATCTAATAAAATCGCTAAACTTGTTTTCCGTGTTTGGTTGCCTGAAAGGGATGCGGGGGAAAGTGGGGGTTGGGCTCTAAAACCAAGTATTAGCGAGTGCTTCTCCATGAGACGTGGAGGATATTAACCAAAAACCCACAACCTGGGACTAACCGGGCTCCTTGAAAAATGCGTGTGCTAAGTTTCCCCACTTCCAGCAAACACAGGAAGACGTTTTCTGGTGTTCTGACTGTGAGGAGATTCCTCTAACAGACAGCAGCACCTGGGTTCTAATAGAATCCCTTAGCTTGACTTCCCTAAGTGTTTTCCTAGGCCTAGCAGTGAGCGATGGTGGGGGATGGGCTCTAAAGCCAAGTAATAGCCAGTGCCTCTCTATGATATGTGAAGGTGTTTAAACTACATCATCTACCTGGGAAAACTGTGCCCCCGTAAAGATGCATGAACTCTGTTTCCCCACTTCCAACACACACACGAAGACGTGTTCAGGTATCCTGAGTTTGGGCCGGCACTTTCAAGTGACAGCACCGCCTGGGTTTTAATAGTATCCGATAGTTTGTAATCCCTGAGTGTTTCCCTAGGCCTGGCTCTGAGGGAAAGCTGGGGGTTGGGCTTTGAGGCCATATAGTAGCGAGTGCCCCCGATGGACTGAAGTAGTATTTAGAAGAATTCTCCCTAAAGGTGAACACCTGTGCCCACATCCATCTACGTGGAGTGGGAATACAGAAATCCCCCTCCCACAAGACTGGCTTCTGGAATCCTGAATTGGGAAAGATCCTCCAACTGACAGCAGTGCCAGTGTTCTAGAGAATCCTTAAGCCTCTCTTTCCTGATGGATTGTGTAAGCCGGAGTGCGGTTCAAAGTGGGATTTGAGCTCTAAATCCAAGTATTTGTGAGTGCTTTTCCATGGAAATTGGAGGTGTTTAACCAACAACCCACAGCAATGGAACACCTGTGCCCCCTGAAATACGTGTGGACTCGGTTTCTCCACCAACAGCACACACACGAAGAAGTTTTCTGGAATCCTGAGCATGGGGAGGCTACTCGAAATTACAGCAGCACCTAGGTTCTATTAGAATCCCTTAGCTTGTGTTCCCTGAGTGTTTCCTTAGGCCGGGCCATGAGGGAAAGCTGGGGGTTGGGCTTGGAGGCCAAGTAGCAGCAAGTACCCCCTGATGGACTGAGGAATTTCTTAGAGGAATACTCCCTAAATGGAAACACCTGAGCACATATTCATCTGCGTGGAGTGGGGCTCCAAACTTCCCCACCACACAAGGTTGGATTCCAGAATCCTGAGGGTGTGGTAGTTCCTCCAAGTGACATCAGCGTCTTGGTTTTAATTGAAACTCTTTGTTTGTCTTCCCTGATGTTTTGCCTAGGCCAGAGTGTGGCTGAAATTGGGATTGGGCTCTAAAACCTAGTATCAGCATGTGCCTCTCCATGGGAAGTGGAGATGTTTATCATACAACCCACAACTTGGGAATAACTGTGCCCCCTGAAAAATGCGTGTGCTTTGTTTCCCCACCTCCACACACACACCAAGTTTTCTGGTATCCTGAGTGTGGGGAGTCTCCTGCAACAGACAGTAGCAACCGGGATCTAATTGGATCCATTAGGTTGACTCCCCTGAGTATTTTCCTTGGCCGGGTTGTGAGCGAAGTTGGTGGTTGTGGTCTAAAACCAAGTATTAGCGAGTTCCTATCTTTTTGCAGTGGAGGTGTTTAAATAATATCCCCAACCTGGGAACACCTGTGCCCCCAGAAAGATGCGTGGACACTGTTTCCCTCCTCCAGCACACACACGACATTGGGTTCAGATGTCTTAAGTGTGGGGAGGTTCTTCCAACTAACAGCAGCGCCTGGGTTCTAATACAATACCTTAACTTGTCTTCCATGATGGCTTTCCAAACAGGGAGTGCGGGGGATAGTTGGGATTGGGCTCTAAACCAAGCATTAGCGAGAGCCTATCCATGGGATGTGGGTGTTGATCCTACACCCACAACCATGGAATAATTGTGCCCCCTGAAAGATGCTATGTCTATGTTTCCCTACATCCAGCACACACACGAAGAAGTGTTCTTGTGTTCTGAGTGTTTGGAGGTTCCTCCAACTGACAGCAGAACCTGGGTTCTAATAGAATCCCTTAGCTTGTCTTCCCTAAGTGTTTTCCTAGGCCTAGCACTGAGCCATGCTGGGGGATGGGCTCTAAAGCCAAGTATTAGCGAGTACAACTCAGTGGGCTGTGGAGGGTTTGAAACTGCTTCCCCAACCTTGGAACACCTGTGTACCCATAAAGTTGCATTGGCTCTGTTTCCCCACCTCCAGCACTCACACGGAGACGTGCTCAGGTATCCTGATTGTGGGGAGGCTCCTCCAAATGCCAGCAGCGCCTGGGTTCTAATACTATCCATTAGCTTGTATTCCTTGAGTGTTTCCCTAGGCAGGGCTGTGAGCGAATGTGGGGGTTGGGCTCTAAAGCCAAGTAATAGAGAGTGCCTCTCTATGGGCAGTGGAGGTTATTAAGGTACATTCCCTCACTGGGAACACCTGTGCCCCCATAAACTTGCGTGGACTATGTATCCCCAACAGCAGCACACACACAAAGACTTGTTCAGGTATCCTGAGTGTGGGGAGCCTCCTCCAACTGACAGCAGCGCTTTGGTTCTAATAGAATCCCTTAGCTTGTCTTCCATGATGGCATGCCTAGGCTGGAGAGTGGGTGAAAGTGGGAGTTGGGCTTGAAGTCCAAGTAGCAATGAGTCCCCCCCCGATTTACTGAGAAAGGTCTTAGAGGATTTCACCATAAATTGGAACACCTGTGCCCCCATTCATCTGTGAGTACAGGGTCTCCACACCTCCCACTCACACAAACCTGGGATCCGGAATCCTGAGTGTGTGGAAGTTCCTCCAACTGACAGTAGCGCCTGTGTTCTAATAGAATAACTCAGCTTGTATTCCCTAAGTGTTTCCCTAGGCCGGGCTGCGAGCGCAACATGGGGGTAGGGCTTGGAGGCCAAGTAGCAGGTTATGCCAACCGATTGACTGAGTATGTACTTAGCGAACACCCCTACGAGGGAACACCCGTGTCACCATTCATCTGCGTGGATTGGGGCTGCACACCTCCCCCACACACAAGAGTTTCTCCGGATTCCTGAGTGTTGGGAAGTTCCTCCAAATGACAGCAGCACCTCGGTTCAATACAATACCTTAGATTGTCTTCCCTGATGTCTTGCCCGGCCCGGAGTGTGGGGGAAATTGGAGGTTGGGCTCTAAAACGGAGTATTAGCGAGTGCCTATCCATGGGATGTGGAGGTGTTTTAACTACATCCTCCAAACTAGGAATACCTGTGCCCCAAGGAAATGTGTGGACTCTGTTTCCACACCTGCAGCACACGTGCGAAGAATTGTTCTGGTTTCCTGAGTGTGGGGAGGATCCTCCAGCTACCAGCATCACCAGGGATCTAATAGAATTCCTAAGCTTGACTTTCTAGGGATTTGTCCTAGGTTGGGCTTTGAGAGAAGGTGGGGGTAGGGCTCTTAAGCCAAGTAATAGCCAGTGCATTTCAATTGGCAGTGAAGGTGTTTAAACTACATCATCTTCCTGGGAAAAACTGTGCCCCCATAAAGATGCATGGACTCTGTTTCCCCACTTCCAACACACACACGAAGACGTGTTCAGGTATCCTGAGTGTGGGCCGGCACTTTCAAGTGACAGCAGCGCCTGGGCTCTAATAGAATCCCTTAGCATGTAATCCCTGATTGTTTCACTAGGCCTTGCTCTGAGGGAAAGCTGGGGATTGGGCTTTGCGGCCAAATATTAGCGAGTGCCCCACGATGGATTTAGGAAGTATTTAGATGAATTCTCCCTAAAGGGGAACACCTGTGCCCACATCCAACTACGTGGAGTGGAGATACACAAATCCCCTCCCCACAAGCCTGGCTTCAGGAATCCTGAGAGTGGGAAAGTTCATCCAACTGTCAGCAGTGCCAGTGTTCTAGTAGAATCCTTAAACTTCTCTTCCTTGATGGATTGCATAAGCCGGAGTGCGGTTCAAAGTGGGATTTGGAATCTAAATCCAAGTATTAGTGAGTGCCTCTCCATGGGAAGTGGAGTTGTTTAAACAACAACCCCCAAAAAGGTATTACCTGCGACCCCTGAAATATGCGTGGACTCTGTTTCTCCACCAACAGCACATACACGAAGAAGTTTTCTGGAATCCTGAGCATGGGGAGGCTACTCCAACTGACAGCTGCACCTGGGTTCTATTAGAATCCCTTAGCGTGTGTTCCCTGAGTGTTTCTTTAGGCCGGGCCATGACGGAAAGCTGGGGCATGGGCTATGGAGGCCAAATAGCAGCAAGTAAACCACAATGGACTGAGGAATTTCTTAGAGGAATTCTCCCGAAAGGGAAACACGTGAGCAAACATTCATCTGCTTGGACTGGGGCTCCACACCTCCTCACCATTCAAGATTGGGTTCCAGAATCCTAAGGGTGAGGTAGTCCCTCCAAGTGACATCAGGGTCTTGGTTTTAATAGAATCAATTTGCTTGTCTTAACTGATTGTTTGCCTAGGCCAGAGTGTGATTGAAAGTGGGATTTGGGCTCTAAAACCTCGTATCACCGTGTGTTTCTCCATGTGATGTGGAGAGGTTTAACCTACAACCCACAACCTGGGAATTACTGTGCCCCCTGACAAATACGTGTTATTTGTTTCCCCAACTCCAGCACGCAAACGTGGTTTTCTGGTATCCTGAGTGTTGGGAGGCTCCTGCACCTGACAGTAGTACCTGGGATCTAATTGGATCCATTAGGTTGACTTCCCTGATTATTTTCCTTGGCCGGGTTTTGAGCGAAGAAGGGGGTTCTGCTCTAAAACCAAGTATTAGCGAATTCTTATATTTTGGCAGTGGAGGTGTTTAAAGTATATCCCCAACGTTGGAACACCTGTGCCCCCATAAATATACGTGGACACTTTTTCCCCCCTTCAGCACACACACGACATCGGGTTAGTTGTCTTGAGTGTGGGGAGTTTCCTCCAACTAACAGCTGCCCCTTGGTCCTAATACAATTCTTTAACTTGTATTCCATGATGTTTTGCCAAGGCCGGTGTGCGGGGGAACGTTGGGATTGGGCTCTAAACCAAGTATTAGCGAGAGCCAATCCATGGCATGTGGGTGATTAACCTACATCCCACAACCATAGTATAACTGTGCCCCCAGAAAATGCTTTGACTCTGTTTCCCTACATCCAGCACACAGACGAAGAATTGTTCTGGTGTTCTTAGTGTGGGGAGGTTACTCCCACTGACAGCAGCACCTGGGATCTAATAGAATCCCTTAGCTTTACTATGCTAAGTGTTTTCTAGGCCTAGGATTGAGCGATTTTGGGGGATTGGCTCTTAAGCCAAGTATTAGGGAGTGCATCTCTGTGAGCAGTGGCGGGTTTGAAACTACTTCCCCAAACTTGGAACACGTGTGCCCCCATAAAGATGCGTGGACTCTGTTTCCCCACCTTCAGCACACACACGGAGACGTGCTCAGGTATCCTGATTGTGGGGAGGCTCCTCCAAATGCCAGCAGCGCCTGGGATCTAATAGGATCCCTTAGTTTGTCTTCCCTGAGTGTTTTCCAAGAATGGGCTTTTAGCGAAGGTGGGGGTAAGGCTCTAAATCCAAGTAAAAGCGAGTGCCTCTCTATGGGCAGTGGAGTTGTTTAAAGTACATTCCCTCCCTGGGAACACCTGTGCCCCCATAAACTTCCGTGGACTATGTATCCCCAACTCCAGCACACACACAAAGACTTGTTCAAGTTTCCTGAGTGTGGGGAATCTCCTCCAACTGACAGCAGCGCCTGGGTTCTAATACAATCCCTTAGCTTGTCTTCCCTGATGGCATGCCTAGGCTGGAGAGTGGGGGAAAGTGGGGGTTGGTCTTGAAGTCCAAGTAGCAACGAGTGCCCCCTGATTTACTGAGGAAGTAATTAGAGGATTTCACCCGAAAGCGGAACACCTGTGCCCCATTCATCTGCGAGGACTGGGTCTACACAAGTCCCACACACACAAAGCTGAGATCCAGAATCCTGTGTCTGTTGAAGTTTCTCCAACTGACAGCAGCTCCTGTGTTCTAATAGTATAACTCAGCTTGTATTCCTTAAGTGTTTCCCTAGGGGGGGCTGGAAGCAATATATGGGGGTTGGGCTTGGAGGCCAAGTAGTAGCGAGTGCCCCCTGATGGACTGAGGAAGTATTTAGATGAATTCTCCCTAAAGGGGAACACCTATGCCCACATCCAACTACGTGGAGTGGGGATACACAAATCCAATCCCCACAAGCCTGGCTTCAGGAATCCTGAGAGTGGGAAAGTTCCTCCAACTGACAGCAGTGCCAGTGTTCTAGTAGAATCCTTCAACTTCTCTTCCTTGATGGATTGCATAAGCCGGAGTGCGGTTCAAAGTGGGATTTGAAATCTAAATCCAAGCATTAGTGAGTGCCTATCCATGGGATGTGGAGGTGTTTAACCAACAACCCCCAACAAGGGAATACCTGTGCCCCCTGAAATATGCGTGGACTCTGTTTCTCCACCAACAGCACATACACAAAGAAATTTTCTGGAATCCTGAGCATGGGGAGGCTACTCCAACTGACAGCAGCACCTGTGTTCTACTACAATCCCTTAGCTTGTGTTCTCTGAGTGTTTCTTTAGGCCGGGCCATGAGGGAAAGCTGGGGCTTGGGCTTTGGGGGCCAACTATCAGCAATAAACCACAATGGACTGAGGAAGTTCTTAGAGGAATTCTCCCTAAAGGGAAACACCTGAGCACACATTCATTATTATTGAGCGATGGTGGGGGATAGGCTCTAAATCCAAGTATTAGGGATTGCATCTCTGTGGGCACTGGAGGGCTTGAAACTACTTCCAAAACCTTGGAACACCTGTGCCCCAATAAAGATGCCTGGACTCTGTTTCCCTACCTCCAGCACACACACGGACACGTGCTCTGGTATTCGGATTGTGGAGAGGCTCCTCCAAATGCCAGCAGCGCCTGGGATCTAATATAATCCCTTAGGTTGACTTCCCTGAGTGATTTCCAAGGACGGGCTGTTAGCGAAAGTGTCGGTTGGGCTCTAAATCCAAGTAATAGAGAGTGCCTGTCTATGGGCAGTGGAGGTGTTTAAAGTACATTCCCTCCCTGGGAACACCTGTGCCCCCATAAATTTGTGTGGACTATGTATCCCCAACACCAGCACACACACAAAGGCTTTTTCAGGTATCCTGAGTGTGGGGAGTCTCCTCCAACTGACATCAGCTCCTGGGTTCTAATAGATTCCCTTAGCTTGTCTTCCCTGATGGCTTGCCTAATCTGGAGAGTGGGAGAAAGTGGGGGTTGGGCTTGAAGTCCAAGTAGCAACGAGTGCCCCCCGATTTACTGAGGAAGTACTTAGAGGATTTCACCCTGAAGAGGAACACCTGTGCCCAAATTCATCTGGGAGGACTAGGTCTCCACACTTCCCACTGACACAAACCTGGGATCCGGAATCCTGAGTGTGTGGAAGTTCCTCCAACTGACAGAAGGGCCTGCGTTCAAATAGAATAACTCAGCTTGTATTCCCTAAGTGTTACCCAAGGCCGGGCTGCCAGCGAAACATGGGGGTTGGGCTTGGAACTCCAAGTAGCAGCTTATGCCAACCGATTGACTGAGGAAGTACTTAGCGAACTCCCCTACCAGGGTACACACGTGTCACCATTCATCTGCATGGATTGGGGCTGCAAACTTCCCCCACACACAAGAGTGTCTCCGGAGTCATGAGTGTTGGGAATTTCCTCCAAGTGACAGCAGCACCTGGGTTCAATACAATCCCTTAGCTTGTCTTCCCTGATGGCTTGCCCTGCTAGGAGTGCGGGGGAAATTGGTGGTTGGGCTCTAAAACGAAGTATTAGCGAATGCCTATCCATGGGATGTGGAGGTGTTTTAACTACATCCTCTAACCTAGGAATACCTGTGCCCCAAGAAAATGTGTGGACTCTGTTTCCACACCCCCAGCAAACGTGCGGAAAAGTGTTCTGTTTTCCTGAGTGTGGGGAGGCTCCTCCAACTACCAGCAGCACCAGGGATCTAATAGAATCACTTGGCTTGACTTCACTGAGTGTTCCCATAGGCCGGGCTGTGAGCGAATGTGGGGTTGGACACTAATTCAAAGTAATAGCGAATGCCTCTCTATGAGGAGTGGAAGTGGTTAACTACATCCCCAACCTGGGAACACCTGTGCCCCCAAAAAGATGCGTGGACACTGTTTCCCCCCTCCAGCACACACACGAAATCGGGTTAAGATGTCTTAAGTGTGGGGAGGTTCCTCCATCTGACAGCAGCGCCTGGGTTCTAATAAAATACCTTAACTTGTCTTCCATGATGGATTGCCAAGGCCGGTGTGCGGGGGAAAGTTGGGATTGGGCTCTAAGCCAAGTATTAGCGAGAGCCTATCCATGGGAAGTGGGTGTTTAACCTACAACTCACAACCATGGAATAACTGTACCCCCCTTAAAGATGCTTTGACTCTGTTTCCTCACTTCCAGCACACAAATGAGGAAATGTTCTTATATCCTGAATGTGGGGAGATTCCTCCAACTAACAGTAGCACCAGGAATCTAATAGAATTGCTTAGCTTGACTTACTTGTGTGTTTTCCTAGACAGGGCTTTGAGTGAAAGTGTGGGATGTGTTCTAAAGCCAAGTAATAGCCAGTGCCTCTCTATGGTCAGTGAAGGGGTTTAAACTACATCAACTACCTGGGAAAAACTGTGCCCCCATAAAGATGCATGGACTCTGTTTCCCCACTTCCAACACACACACGAAGACTTCTTCTGGTATCCTGAGTGTGGGCCGGCACTTTCAAGTGACAGCAACGCCTGGGTTCTAATAGTATAATTTAGCTTGTAATCCCTGTATGTTTCCCTAGGCCTGGCTCTGAGGGAAAGCTGGGGGTTGGGCTTGGAGGCCAAATATTAGCGAGTGCCCCCCGATGGACTGAGGAATATTTAGATGAATTCTCCCTAAAGGGGAACACCTGTGCTCACATCTATCTACGTGGATTGCGGATACAAAAATCCCCCCCCACAAGCCTGGCTTCCGGATTCCTGAGAGTGGGAAAGTTCCCCCAACTGACAGCAGTGCCAGTGTTCTAGTAGAATCCTTAAGCTTCTCTTCCGTGATGGATTGCATTAGCTGGAGTGCGGTTCAAAGTGGGATTTGGTTTCTAAATCCTAGTATTAGTGAGTGCCTCTCCATGGGAAGTGGAATTGTTTAACCAACAACCCCCAAAAAGGGAATATCGGCCCCCTGGAATATGCGTGGACACCTTTTCTCCACCAACAGCACACACACGAAGAAGCTTTCTGGAATCCTGTGCATGGGGAGTCTACTCCAAATGATAGCATCACATGGGTCCTATTAGAATCCCTTAGCTTGTGTTCCCTGGGTGCTTATATAGGCCAGGCTTTGATCTATTGTGTGTTTTGGTCTCTATAGCTAAGTTTAGCGAGTGCCTCTCTATGGGCATGGAGGTTTTTAAAACTACATCCCTAACCTTTAAACACATGCCCCCCATAAAAATACTTGGTCTCTCTTTCCCCACCTCCAGCACACCCACGAAGTATAGTACTGGTATACTGAGTGTGGCTAGGCCCCTCCAAATAACAGCAGCACCTGGGAACATATAATATCACTTGGCTTGCTTTCCCTGAGTGTTTCCATGGGCCAGGTTGTGAGCGAAGGTGGGTGTTGGGCACTAAACACTAGTAATAGTGAGAGCCTCTCTATGGGCAGTGGATTTGTTTAAAATACATCCCCAAACTTGGATTACCTGTGCCCCCCCAAAAATGCGTGGACTCTGTTTCCCCACCTCCAGCACACACACGAAGACGGGTTGAGGTTTCCTGAGTGTGGGGAGGAAACTACAACTGACAGCAGGGCCTGGGCTCTAATAAATTCCATTAACTTGTCTTCACTGATGGCTAGCCTAGGCGGGAGTGCGGGGGAATGTGAGGGTTGGGCTCTAAAACCAAGTATTATTGTGTCCCTCTCCACGGGATTCGAAGTGGTTTAACCTACAACCAAATATTTGGGAATACCTGTGCCCCCTGATAGATGCAAGGACAATGTTTCCCCACCAAGAACACACACACGAGGTGGTGTTCTGGTATCTTGAGAGTGGGGAGAATCCTCCAACTGACAGCAGCACCTGGGATCTAATATAATCTCTATGTTTGACCTCCTTCATTGTTTTCCTAGGCCAGGCTCTGGTCCTAGGTGGGGGTTGAGCTCTAAAGCCAAGTATTAGCGTGTGCCTCTCTATGTTCAGTGGAGGTGTTTAAACTACATCCAAACCTGGGAACACCTGTGCCCTCATGAAGATGCGTGGACACTCTTTCACCACCTCCAGCACACACAAGAAAATGTGTTCATGTATCCTGAGAGTGGGGAAGATCTTCCAAATGACAGCAGTGCCTGGGTTCAAATAAAACCCCTTAGCTTGTAATTCCTGTGTGTTTCCCTACGCCGGACTGCGAGGGAAAGCTGGGGGTTGGGATTGGAGGAAAAGTAGCTTCGAGTGACTCCAATGGACTGACCAAATATTTTGAGGAATTCTCCCTAACGTGGAACACCTGTGCCCCCATTCTTCTGCGTGGGGTGGGTCTCCACACATCCCCCACACTAAAGGCTGGATTCCGGATCATGAGTGTGCGGAAGATTCTCCAACTGACAACAGCGACTGGGTTCTAATAGAATCCCTAATTTTGCCTTCCCTGATGACTTGTCTATGCCAGAGTGCGGGGTAATGTGGGGTTGAGCCTCGACAAACAAGTACTATCGAGTGCCTCTCCATGGGTTGTGGAGGTCTTTAAACTGCAATCCACAACCTGTGAATACCTGTGCCCCTTGAAATATGTGTAGATCTGTTTCCCCAAATTCAGCACACACACGAAGAACTATTCTGTTATCCTAAGTGTGGGGAGGCTTCTCAAACTGACAGCAGCACCTAGGATCTAATAGAATCTCTTGGATTGACATCCCAGATTGTTTCCTATGGCCGCGATGTGAGTTAAGGCGGGGTTGGGCACTCAATCAAAGTAATTGCGTGTGCCTCTCTATGAGCAGTGTAAGAGTTTACCTATATCCCCAACCTGGGAACACCTGTGATCCAATAAATTAACGTGGACTTTGTTTCCCCTCCTCCAGGACACACATGAAGAATTGTTCTGGTATCCTGAGTGTGGGGAGGCTCCTCCAACTGACAGCACACCTGGGATCTAATAGAATCACTTGGCTTGACTTCCCTTAGTGTTTCCATAGGCCGGTCTGTGAGCAAAGGTGGGGTTGTACACTAAACAAAAGTAATAGCGTGTGCCTCTCTATGAGAAGTGGAAGTGTTTAACTACATCCCCAACCTGGGTACACCTGTGCCCCCATAAAGATGCGTGGACATTGTTTCCCTCCTCCAGCACATACACGACATTGGGTTCAGATGTCTTGAGTGTGGGGAAGTTCTTCAAAATAACAGCACCGCCTGGGTTCTAATACAATACCTTAACTTGTCTTCCATGGTGGATTGCCAAGCCCGGTGTGCGGGGGAAAGTTGGGATTGGGCTCTAACCAAGAATTAGCGAGAGCCTATCCATGGGATGTGGGTGTTTAACCTACAACCCACAACCATGGATTATCTGTGCCCCCTGAAAAATGCGTGTGCTAAGTTTCCCCACTTCCAGCAAACACAGGAAGAAGTGTTCTGGTGTTCTGAATGTGGGGAGCTTCCTCCAACAGACAGCAGCACCTGGGTTCTAATAGAATCCCTTAGCTTGACTTCCATAAGTGTTTCCGTAGGCCTAGCATTGAGCAATGATGGGGAATGGGCTCTAAAGCCAAGTATTAGCGAGTGCATCTCTGTGGGCAGTGGAGTGTTTAAAACTGTTTCCCCAACCTTGGACACGTCTGCCCCCATAAATATGCGTGGACTCTGTTTCCCCACTTCCAACACACACACGAATACTTTTTCAGGTATCCTGAGTGTGGGCCTGCACTTTGAAGTGACAGCGGCGCCTGGGTTCTAATAGAATCCCTTAGCTTGTAATCCCAGAATTTTTCCCTAGGCCTGGATCTGAGGGAAAACTGGGTGTTGGGCTTTGAGGCCAAATAGTAGCGAATGCCCCCTAATGTACTGAGTAAGGGTTTAGATGAGTTCTCCTTAAAGGTTAACACCTGTGCCCACATTAAACTAAGAGGAGTGGGGATACACAAATCCCCATCCACAATTCTGGCTTCCAGAATCCTGAGAGTGGGAAATTGCCTCCAACTGACAGCAGTGATTTTGTTCTAGTAGAATCCTTAAGCTTCTCTTCCCTGATGGATTGCATAAGCCGGAGTGCGGATCAAAAATATGATTTGGGCTCTAAATCCAAGTAAATGTGAGTGCCTCTCCAAGGGAAGTGGAGGTGTTTAACCAACAACACCAAACAAGGTAATACCTGTACCCAATGAAATATGCATGGACTCTGTTTCTCCACCAACAGCACACACAAGGAAAATTTTTCTGGAATCCTGAGCTTGGAGAGGCTACTCCAAATGACTGCAGCGCCTTGGTTCTACTAGAATCCCTTAGGTTGTCTTCATTGATGGTTTGCCAAGAGCGGAGAGAGGAGGAGATTGGGCGTTGGGCTCTTCAACCAAGTATTAGTGAGTTCCTCTCTATAGGAAATGGACGTCTTTAAACTACAACCCCCATCCTGGGAATACCTGTGCTCCCAGAAAAATGCGTGGGCTCTCTTTCCTAACTTAGAGCACACACACGAAGAATTATCCTGGTATCCTTAGTGTTTGGAGGAATCTCCAACTGACGGCAGCAACTGGGATCTAATAGCATAATTTAGGTTGACTTCCTGACTGATTAAATTGGGTGGGCATTGAGCGAATGTGGGGTTTGTTCTCTAAAGCCAAGTATTAGCGAGTGCCTTTCTATGGGCTGTGTAGTTGTTTATCCTACATCCCCAACCTGGGAACACCTGTGCACCAATAAAGATGCGTGGAGTCTTTTTCCCCACCTCCAGCACACACACGAAGCCGTGTTCTGGCTTCCTGAGTGTGGGGAGATCCTCCAACTGACAGCAGCGCCTGGGTTCGAATAGAATCCCTTAGCTTGTATTCCCTGTGTGTTTCCCTAGGCCTGGCTCTGAGGGAATGCTGGGGTTTGGGTTTTTAGGCCAAATAGTAGCGAGTGCCTCTGTGGACTGAGGAAGTATTTAGATGAATTGTCCCTTAAGGGGAACACCTGTGCCCACATCCAACAACGTTGACTGGTTATACAGAAATCCCGCCCGAAAAGTCTGGTTTCCGAATCCTGAGAGTGGGGAAGATTCTGAAAACGACAGCAGTGTCAGGGTTCTAGTAGAATCCTTTAGCTTCTCTTCCCTGATGGATTGCATATGCCGGAGTGCGGTTCAAACTGGAATTTGGGCTCTAAATCCAAGTATTAGTGAGTGCCTCTCCATGGGAAGTGAAGGTGTTTAACCAACAACTTCCAACAAGTGAATACCTGTGCCCCCTGAATTATGCGTGGACTCTGTTTCTCCACCAACAGCACACACACGAAGACGTGTTCAAGTATCATGATTTTGGAAGACTCCTCCAACTGAGAGCAGGGCCTGGGTTTTAATAGGATCCCTTAGTTTGTATTCCCTGAGTGTTTCCTTAGTCCGGGCAGCAAGGGATTGTTGGGGGTTGGGCTTGGAGGACAAGTAGCAGCTAGTGTCCCCTGAAAAACTGATTAAGTACTTAGAGGAATTCTCCCTATCGTGGAACACCTGTGCATCCTTTCATGGGTGTGGAATTTGGCTCCACACACCTCCACACAAGGCTGGTTTCCAGAATCCTGAGTGTGGGGAAATTCCTCCAACTGACAGCAGCGCCTGTGTTTTAATAAAATCCCTTAGCTTTTATTCCCTGATGGTTTGCCTAGACTGGAGTGCGGGGAAAAGTGGACTGTGGGCTCTAAATCCAAGTACTAGCGAGAGCCTCTCCTTGGGAAGTGGAGGTGTTTAACCTACAACCCTTATCCTGGGAATACCTGTATCCATTTAAAGTTGCGTGGGATCTGTTTCCCTGCCTGCTGTACACACACAAAGAAGTATTTTGGTGTCCTGATTTTGTTGAGGCTCCTACAAATGACAGCAGGACCAGGGATCTAATTGTATCTCTTAGCTTGATATCCCTGTGTGTTTCCTAGACCGCGGTGTTAGTGAATGTTGGGGTTGGGCTCTAAGGCCAATTGTTAGCGAGTGCCTCTCTATGGTCAGTGGAGTTATTAAAACTGCATACCCAAACTGGGAACACCTGTGCCCTCAGAAAGATGCTTAGACACTTTTTCCACACATCCAGCACAGAAAGTAAGACGTGTTCATGTATCCTGAGTGTGGGGAGGCTCCTCCAACAGACAGCAGCGCCTGTTTTATCAAATATAATCCCTTAGCTTGAATTCCCTGAGTGTTTCCAAGGCCGGGCTGTGAGGGAAAGATGGGGTTTGGGCTTGGTGGCCAAGTAGCTTCTAGTGCCCCCCGAAGGACTGAGGAAGTATTTAGATGAATTCTCCCTAAAGGGAAACACCTGTGCCCACATCCATGTACGGGGAGTGGGGATAACCAAATCCCCCCCCCACAAGCCTGGCTTCTGGAATCCTGATAGTGTTAAAGTTCCTCCAACTGACAGCAGTTCCAGGGTTTAGTAGAATCTTTAAGATTCTATTCCCTGATGGATTGCGTAAGCCGGAGTGCGGTTCAAAGTGTGATTTGGGCTCTAAATCCAAGTATTTGTGAATGCCTATCCATGGGAATTGGAGGTGTTTAACAAACAACCCCAAATAAGGGAATACCTGTGCCCCCTGAAATATGCGTGGACTCTATTTCTCCACCAACAGCACACACACGAAGAAGTTTTCTTGAATCCTGGGCATGGGGAGGCTACTCCAAATGACAGTAGCACCTGGGTTCTATTAGAATCCCTTAGCTTGTGTTCCCTGAGTGTTTCCTTAGGCCAGGCAATGAGGGAAAGCTGGGGGTTGGGCTTGGAGGTCAAGTAGCAGCGAGTACCCTCCGATGGACTTAGGAATTTCTTAGAGGAAATCTCCCTAAAGGGAAACACCTGAGCACACTTTAATCTGCGTGTAGTGGGGCTCCACACCTCCCCACCACACAAGGTTGGATTCCAGAATCCTGAGGGTGGAGTAGTTCCTCCAAGTGACATCAGCGTCTTGGTTTTAATAGAAACCCTTTGCTTGTCTTCCCTGATGGTTTGCCTAGGCCAGAGTGTGGCTGAAAGTGGGATTTGGGTTCTAAAACCAAGTATCATCATGTGCCTCTCCATGGAAAGTGGAGATGTTTAACCTACAACCAACAACTTGGGAATAACTGTGCCCGCTGAAAAATGCGTGTGCTTTGTTTCCCCACCTCCAGCACACACACGGATACGTGCTCAGATATCCTGATTTTGGGGAGGCTCCTCCAACTGAAAGCAGCACCTATGATCTAATAGAATCACTTGGCTTGACTTCCCTGAGTGTTTCCATAGGCCAGGCTGTGAGCGAATGTGGGGTGACACACTAAACCAAAGTAATAGCAAGTGCCTCTCTATGAGCAGTGGAAGTGTTTAACTACATCCTCAACCTGGGAACACCTGTGCCCCCATAAAGATGTGTGGACTCTCTTTGCCTCCTCCAGCACACACACGACATCGGGTTCAGATGTCTTGAGTGTGGGGAGGTTCCTCCATCTAACAGCAGCGACGGGGTTCTAATACAATACCTTAACTTGTCTTCCATGATGGCTTGCCAAGGCCGGTGTGCGGGGGATAGTTGGGATTGGGCTCTAAACCAACTATTAGTGAGAGCCTATCCATGGGTTGTGGGTGTTTAACCTACAACTCACATCCATGGTGTAACTGTGCCCCCTGAAAGATGCTTTGACTCTGTTTCCCTACATTCAGCACACACACGAAAAAGTGTTCTGGTGTTCTGAGTGTTGGGAGGTTCCTCCAACCGAAAGCAGCACCTGATTTCTAATAGAATCTCTTAGCTTGTCTTCCCTAAGTGTTTTCCTAGGCCTAGCAGTGAGCGATGATGGGGGACGGGCTCTAACGGCATGTATTAGCAAGTGCATCTCTGAGGGCATTGGAGGGTTTTAAACTTCTACCCCAACCTTGGAACACCTGTGCCCCCATAAAGATGCGTGGATTCTGTTTCCCCACCTCCAGCACACACACGGAGATGTGCTCAGGTATCCTGATTGTGGGGAGGCTTCTCCAAAAGACAGCAGCGCCTGGGTTCTAATAGTATCCATTAGCTTGTATTCCTTGAGTGTTTCACTAGGCCGGGCTGAGAGCGAAAGCTGGGAGTTTGGCTTGGAGGCCAAGTAGCAGCAACAGCCCGCGGTAGAATGCGGAAGTATATAGAGGACTTCTCCCAAATGGTGAACAAGTGTGACCCCATTAATCTACTCGGATTGTGGCTCCACCTCTCCCCGCCACACAAGGTTTGGTTCCGGGATCCTGAGTGTGGGGAAGTACCTCCAACTGTCAGCAGCGATTGTGTTATACTTCAATCCCTTAACTTGCCTTCCCTGATGGTTTTCCTAGACTGGAGTGCTGGGGAGTGTGGGGTTTCGGCTCAAATACCAAGTATCAGCCAATGCATCTACATGGGAAGTTGAGAAATTTTACCTACAACCAGCAACGTGGGAATACATGTGCCACCTGAAAGATGCCTGCAATCTGTTTCCCCACCTCCAGCACACAAACGAGGAAGTGTTCTTTTATCCTGAATGTGGGGAGTTTCCTCCAAATGACAGCAAAACCTAAGGACTAATACTATCTGTTAACGTGACATCCTTCAGTGTTTACCTAGGCCGGGCTGTGAGCAAATGTGGGGGTTGGGCTCTAAAGACAAGGATTAGCGAGTGCCCCTCTAAGGGCAGTGAAGGTGTTAAACCAAATCCCAAACATTGGAACAGCTGTGCCCCCATAAAGATGCGTGGAATGTCTTTCCCAGCTCCAGAACTCATACGAAGACTTTCAGATATTCTTAGTGTGGGGGGTGCTCCTGAAAATGACAGCAGCGCCTGGGTTCTAATAGAATCCCTTAGCTTGTAGTAAGAGTGTCTCACTGATCCGGGATGTGAGGGAAAGCTGGGGGTTTTTCTTGGAGTTCAATTAGCAGCGAGTGCTCACAAATGGACTGAGGAAGGGTTTAAAGGGCTTCTCCCTAAAAGGGAAGAGCTGTGCCCCCATTCATCTGCGTGGGGTGGGGATCCACACCTCCCACACACAAAGTTGGGTTCTGGAATCCTGAGTGGGGTAAGTTCCTCCAACTGAGAGCATTCCGTGAGTTCTAATAGAATCGCTTAGCTTGAGTTCACTGATGGTTTGCGTAGGCCTGAGGGCGGGGGAAAGTGAGATTTGGGCTCTTAAAACAAGTATTAACGAGTTCCTCTCCATGTGCTATGCAGCTGTTTATCCTACATCCCCCAAATACTGAATGCCTGTGCCCAATGAAATATGCATGGTCTCTGTTTTCCCACCGCCAGCACACTGATGAAGAAGTGTTCTCGTGTCTTTAGTGGGGAGGATCTTCCAACTTACAGCAGAATCTGGGACATTAAAGTATCCCTAAGCTTGACTTCCCTGAGTGTCTACCTTAGCCGCATTCTGAGCATTCGTGGGGTTTGGGCTCTAAATCCAAGTATTATCGAGTGCATCACTATGGGAATTATAGGTGTTAAATAACATCCCTAACCTGTGAACAACTCTGCCCCCATAAATATACGTGGACTCAATTTCCCCTCATCCAGTACAACACACAAATATTTTAAGGAATCCTGAATGAGGGGAGGCTCTTCCAAATGACAGCAGCGTCTGGGATCAAATAGTATCCTTTACCTTGTCTTCCATGATAGCATGCCTAGGCCAGAGTGCGGGAGTAAGTGGGGTTTGGGTTCTACATCCAAGTATTATGGAGTGCTTCTCCTTGAGATGTGGAGTCGTTTACCTACAATCCCCAACCTGGGAATAGCTAAGCCCCCTGAAATATGCGTGGACTCTGCTTCCCCACCTCCAGCACACACATGAAGAAGAGTTCTGATATTCTCAGTGTTGGGTGGCTCCTCCAAGGGATAGCAGCAACTTGGATCTAGTAGAATCCCATTGCTTGACTTCCTTGAGTGTTTTTCCATGCAGCGCTGTGAGCGAAGGTGGAGGTTGGGCTGTAACTCCAAGTATTAGCGGGTGCCTCTCTATGGGCAATGAGGTATTTAAACAACATCCCAAACCTGGAAACACCTGTGGCCCAAAAAAGATGCGTGGTATCTGTTTCCCCACCCCGAGCACACACTCCAAGACGTGTTAACGTATCCGGATTGAGGGGAGGCTCCTCCAACTGACAGCAGCGCCTGGGTTCGAATAGAATCCCTTAGCTTGTATTCCCTGTGTGTTTCCCTAGGCCGGGCAGCGAGGGAGAGTTACAGGTTGGGCTTGGAGTGCAAGTAGCAGCGAGTGCCCCCTGACGGACTGAAGTAGTACTAAGAGGAGTTCCCCCTATGGGGAACACCTGCACCCCATTCATCTGCGTGGAGTGGGGCTCCAAAACACCCCCAACAAAAGGCTGCGTTCAGAATTCCTGATTTTGTGGAAGATCCTCCAACTGACAGCAGCTACTGGCCTCAAATTGAATCCATTAGCTTGGTTTCCCTGTTGCTTTGCCTAGAACAGAGTGCGAGGTAATTTGGGGTTTGGGCTCTTAAGCCAAGTATTAGCGAGTGCCTATCCATTTGATGAGGAGATCTTTTTCCTTTGCCCCCTGTATTATGCGAGGACAATTTTAACCCAACTTCAACACACACACGGAGAGGTGTTCTCTATCCTAAGTGTGGGGAAGCTCCTCCAACTGACAGCAGCGCCTGGGTTCAAATTAAATCCTTTAACATGTATTCACTTTCTGTTCCCATAGGCCTGGTGGCAAGGGAAAGATAGGGGTTCAGCTTTGAGGCTAAGTAGCAGCGAGTGCCCCCTGAAGGACTGACGAAGAACTTAGAGGACTTGTCCCTAACCGGGAACACCTGTGCCCCCATTCATCTGCGTGGACTGGGGCTAAACTACTTCCCCACACACAAGGCTATGTTCCGGAATCCTGAGAGTGGGGAAGTCCTTCCAACTGAGAGCAGCGCCTGGATTAAAATAGAATCCCTTAGCATATTTTCCCTGATGGTTTGCCTAGGCCAGAGTGAGGGGGAATGTAGGGTTTGGGCTCTAAACCCGAGTATTAGCGAGTGCTTCTGCATGGGAAGTGGAGGTGTTTAACCAACAACCCCCAAACTGGGAATACCAGTGGCCCCTGTAATATGCCTGAACTCTGTTTCCCCACTTCCAGCAGACACACGGAAAAGTGTTCTGTTCTCTTGAGTGTGGAGAGATTCCTCCTAATCACAGCAGAATCTGGGATCTAATAGGATCCCTTAAGTTGAAATCTTTGAGTGAATTCCTAAGTCGGGTTGTGAGCAAAAGTGGGGTTTTTGCATAAAGCCAAGTAATAGCAAGTGCCTCTCTATGGGCAGTGGAGGTATTTAAACTACAGCACCAAATCGGGAATACTGTGTCCCCATAAAGTTGCGTGGACTCATTTTCCCGAATTCCAGCAAACACACGAAGACCTGTTCAGGTATCCTGAGTGAGGGGAGGCTCCTCCAACTGACAGCAGCCCCTGGGTCCTAATAGAAACCCTAAGCTTGTATTCCCTGAGTGTTTCCCTATCCCAGGCTGTGTGGGAAAGCTGGGGGTTGGGTTAAGGTAGTCAAGTATATGCGAGTGCCCCCCTATGGACTGAGGAAATATTTAGAGGACTATCCCTAACGGGGACACCTCTTCCCCCTTCAACTGCGTGGATTGAGGCTCCACAACTCCCCCCACACAGAATAGTTGTTTCCGGAATCTTGAGTGTATGGAAGACACTGCAACTAACAGCAGCGCCTGGGCTGTAGTAGAATTCCTTAACTTGTATTGCCTGATTGTTTGCCTAGGCCACAGTGCGGGGGAAAGTGTGGTATGGGCTCTAAAACCACGAAAAATCGAGTGCCTCTCCATGGGAATTGGAGGTGTTTATCCTACAACTCCCAACCTGGGAATACCTGTGCCCCATGAAAGATGCGTGGACACTGTTTCCCCACCTCCAGCAAACACAAAATAATACTTCTGGTATCCTGAATCTGGGTAGTCTGCTCCGACTGACAGCAGCACCTGGGATCTTATAGAATCCCTTAGCTTGTATTCCCTAAGTGTTAACCTAGACGAGGCTGTGAGGAAAAGGTGGGGGTTGGGCTTGATGGCCAATTAGCATGGAGTGCCCCCTGACAGACTGAAGAAATACTTTGAGGAATTCTCCCAAATGGAGAACACCTGTGCCCACATTCATCTGCGTGTATTGGGGCTCCACCATTCCCCCACACACAAAGATTTGTTGCGGAATCCGGAGCGTGTGGAAGTTCCTACAACTGACAGCTGCGCCTGGGTTCTAATAGAATCCGTTAGCTTGTCTTCCCTGATGGATTGCCAAGACCAGAGTGAGGAGGAGAGTGGGCGTTGTGCTCTTCAATCAAGCCAAACGTTTGACTGAGGAAGTACTTAGGGAACTCCCCTACAGGGGAAAACCTGTGTCACCATTCATCTGCGTGGATTGGGGCTGCACACCTCCCCCACACACAAGAGTGTCTCCTGAGTCCTATGTGTTGGGAAGTTCCTCCATGTGACAGCAGCACCTGGGTTCAATACAATCCCTTAGCTTGAATTCCCTGATGGCTTGCCCTGCCAGGAGTGCGGGGGAAATTGGAGGTTGGGCTCAAAAACGAAGTATTAGCGAGTGCCTTTCCATGGTATCCGGTGGTGTTTTACCTACATACTCCAACCTAGGAATACCTGTGACCCATGAAAAATGCGTGGACTCTGTTTCCACACCTCCAGCACACATGCGAAAAATTGTTCTCGTTTCCTGAGTGTGGGGAGGCTCCTCCAACTAACAGCAGCACCAGGGATCTAGTAGAATCCCTTAGCTTGACTTCCTTGAGTGTTCTCCTAGGCCGGGCTTTGAGCGAAGGTGGGGGTTGGGCTGTAAAGCCAAGTAATATCCAGTGCCTCTCTAAGGGCAGTGAAGGTGTTTAAACTACATCATCTACCTAGGAATAACTGTGCCCCCATAAAGATGCATGGACTCTGTTTCCCCACTTCCAACACACACACGAAGACGTGTTCAGGTATCCTGAGTGTGGGCCGGCACTTTCAAGTGACAGCAGCGCCGGGGCTCTAATAGAATCCGTTAGCTTGTAATCCCTCAGTGTTTCCCTAGACCTGGCTCTGAGGGAAAGCTGGGGGTTGGGATTTGTGGCCATATAGTAGCGAGTGCCCACCGATGGACTGAGGAAGTATTTAGACGAATTCTCCCTAATGGGGAACACCTGTGCCAACATCCATATACGGGGAGTGGGGATACCCAAATCCCCCCCCACAAGCCTGGCTTCTGGAATCCTGATAGTGGGAAAGTTCCTCCAACTGACAGCAGTGCCAGTGTTTAGTAGAATCTTTAAGATTCTCTTCCCTGATGGATTGCGTAAGCCGGACTGCGTTTCAAAGTGCGATTTGGGCTCTAAATCCAAGTATTATTGAGTGCCTATCCATTTGAAATGGAGGTGTTCAACTAAAACCCTAAATAAGGGAATACCTGTGCCCCCTGAAATATGCGTGGACTCTGTTTCTCCACAAACAGCACACACACGAAGATGTTTTCTTAAATCCTGGGCATGGTTAGGCTACTCCAAATGACAGCAGCACCTGGGTTCTATTAGAATCCCTTAGTTTTGTTCCCTGATTGTTTCCTTATGCCGGGCCATGAGGGAAAGCTGGGGGTTTGGCTTGGAGGCCAAGTAGCAGCGAGTATCCCCCGATGGACTAAGGAAATTCTTAGAGGAATTCTCCCAAATGGGAAGCACCTGAGCACCCATTCATCTGCGTGGAGTTGGGCTCCATACCTCCCCACGACACAAGGTTGGATTCCAGAATCCTGAGGGTGTGGTAGATCTTCCAAGTGACATCAGCGTCTTAGTTTTAATAGAATCCATTTGCTTGTTTTCCTCATGATTTTCCCAGCCAGAGTGTGGATGAAAGTGGGATATGGGCTCTAAATCCAAGTATCAGCTTGCGACTCTAGATGGGAAGTGGAGATGTATAAACTACAACCCACATTCTTGGAATAACTGTGCCCCCTGAAAATAGCGTGTGATTTGCTTCCCCACCTCCAGCACACACACGAAGTTTCTGGTATCCTGAGTGTGGGGAGGCTCCTGCAACTGACAGTAGCACCTGGGTTCTAATTGGATCCATTACGTTGACATCTTTGGGTAGTTTCCATGGCCGGGTTGTGAGAGAAGTTGGGGGTTGTGCTCTAAAACCAAATATTAGCGAGTTCCTATATTTTGGCAGTGGAGGTGGTTAAAGTATAACCCCAACCTGGGAACACCTGTGCCCCCATAAAAATGCGTGGATTCTGTTTCCCTCCTGCAGCACACACACGACATTGGGTTCAGATGTCTTAAGTGTGGGGAGGTTCCTCCAACTAACAGCAGCGCCTGGGTTGTAATACAATACCTTAACTGGTCTTCCATGATGGCTTGCCATGGCCGGTGTGCGGGGGAAAGTTGGGATTGGGCTCTAAACCAAGTATTAGCGAGAGCCTATCTATGGGATGTGGGTGTTTAACTTACAAACCACCACCATGAAATAACTGTGCCCCCTGAAAGATGCTTTGACTCTGTTTCCCTACATCCAGCACACACACGAAGAAGTGTTCTGGTGTTCTGAGAGTGGGGAGCTTCCTCCAACAGAGAGCAGCCCCTGGGTCCTAATAGAATCTCTTAGCTTGTATTCCCTGATGGTTTGCCAAGACCAGAGAGAGGAGAAGAGTGGTCTTTTGGCTCCTCAAAAAGTATTAGTGAGTGCCTCTATAATGGAAATGGACGTCTTTAATTACAGCCCCCATCCTGAGAATACCGGTGCTCCCAGAAATATGCGTGGACTCTTTTTCCTAACCTAGAGCACACACACAAAACATTGTTCTGGTATCCTGAGTGTGGGGAGGAATCTCCAACTGACAGCAGCAACTGGGATCTAATAGCATCCCTTAGGTTGACTTCCCTGACTGATTTCCTTGGATGGGCTTTGAGCGAATGTGGGGATTGTTCTCTAAAGCCAAGTATTAGCGAGTGCCTTTGTATGGGCTGTGGAGGCGTTTATCCTACATCCCTAACCTGGGAACACCTGAGCCCCCATAAAGATTCGTGGAGTCTCTTTCCCCACCTCCAGCTCAAACACGAAGACGTGTTCTGGCTTCCTGAGTGTGGGGAGGATCCTCCAAATGACAGCAGTGCCTGGACTCTAATAGAAATCCTTAGCTGGTTTTCCCTGATGAATTGCTTTGGCCCAGGTCCGGGGGATAGTGGGGGTGGCCTCTAAAACCCAAAGTTAGCGAATGCCTCTCAATGGATGTGGAAGTGTTTAACATACAAACACCAAACGGGTAATACCTGTGCCCCCTGAAAGATGCGTGGACTCTGTTTCGCCACCACAAGCACACTGACGAAGAAGTGTTCTCGTGTCTTGAGTGTGGGGAGGATCCTCCAACTTACAGCAGCACCTGGGTTATTAAAGTAACCCTCAGCTTGACTTCCCTGAGTCTGTTCCTAGGTCGCGCTGTGAGCAATCGTGGGGGTTGGGCTCTAAAACCAAGCGTTATTGAGTGCATCTCTATGGGCATTATAGGTGTTAAATAACATCCCTAATCTGTGAACAACTCTGCCCGCATAAATTTGCGTGGACTGTATTTCCCCACATCCAGTACAACACACAGACATTTTAAGGTATCCTGATTGAGGGGAGGCTCTTCCAAATGACAGCAACGCCTGGGTTCTAATAGTATCCCTTACCTTGTCTTCCCTGATGGCATGCCTAGGACGGAGTGCGGGAGAAAGTGGGGTTTGGGCTCTAAATCCAAGTATTGTGGAGTGCTTCTCCATGAGATGTGGAGTCGTTTACCTACAACCCCCAACCTGGGAATACCTAAGCCCTCTCAAATATGTGTGGAAACTGCTTCCCGACCTCCAGCACACACATGAAGAAGAGTTCTGATATTCTCAGTGTTGGGAGACACCTCAAAGTGACAGCAGCACCTGGGATCTGTAGAATCCCTTTGCTTGAGTTCCTTGAGTGTTTTCCATGCCGGGATGTGAGCGAAGGTGGGGGTTGGGGTCTAAATCCAAGTATTAGCGAGTGCCTCTCTATGGACAATGAGGTGATTAAACAAAATCCCAAACCTGGAAACACCTGTGACCGCTGAAAAATGCATATACCCTGTTCCCCACTTCCAGCAAAAACACGAAGAATTCTTCTAATATCCTGAATGTGGGTAGGCTCCTCCAACTGACAGCAGCACCTGGGATCAAATAGGATCCCTGAGCTTGTATTCCCTGAGTGTATACCTAGGCCAGGCTGTGAGGAAAAGGTGGGGGTTAGGCTTGATGGCCAATGAGATTGGAGTGCCCCCTGACAGACTGAAGAAATACTCAGAGGAATTCTCCTAAACGGAGAACACCTGAGCCCCCATTCATCTGCGTGGATTGGGGCTCTACAATTCCCACACACACAAGGTTATGTTCCGGAATCCGGAGTGTGTGGAAGTTCCTCCAACTGACAGCAGCGCCTGGGTACTAAAGGAATCCCTTAGCTTGTATTCCCTGATGGTTTGCCAAGACCAGAGTGAGGAGAAGTGTGGGATTCTGGCTCCTCAAAAAGTATTAGTGAGTGCCTCTGTATGGGAAATGGACGTCTTTAACTACAACCCCCATCCTGGGAATACCGGTGCTCCCAGAAATATGCTTGGACTCTGTTTCCAAACCTAGAGCACACACACAAAGCATTGTTCTGGTATCCTGAGTGTGGGGAGGAATCTCCAACTGACAGCAGCAACTGGGATCTAATAGCATCCCTTAGGTTGACTTCCCTGACTGATTTATTTGGATGGGCTTTGAGCGAATGTGGGGGTTGTTGTCTAAAGCCAAGTATTAGCGAGTGCCTTTGTATGGGCTGTGGAGATGTTTATCCTACATCCCTAACCTGGGAACACCTGTGCCCCCAGAAAGATTCGTGGAGTCTCTTTCCCCACCTCGAGAACACACACGAAGGCGTGTTCTGGCTTCCTGAGTGTGGGGAGGATCCTCCAACTCACAGCAGCGCCTGGGTTCGAAAAGAATCCCTTAGCTTGTATTCCCTGAGTGTTTCCCTAACCCAGGCAGCGAGGGAGTGTTACAGGTTGGGCTTGGAGGGCAAGTAGCCACGAGTGCCCCCCGATGGACTGAAGTAGTACTAAGAGGAGTTCCCCCTATGTGGAACACTTGTACCCCCATTCATCTCCGTGGAGTGGGGCTCCAAACACCCCTCCAACAAACGGCTGCATTCAGAATTCCTCAGTTTGTGGAAGATCCTCCAACTGACAGCAGCTACTGGCCTCAAATTATATCCATAGTTTGATTTCACTGATGCTTTGCCTAGAACGGAGTGCGGGGTAATTTGGGGTTTGTATCTTAAGCCAAGTATTAGCGAGTTCCTCTCCATTTGATGTGGAGGTCTTTAACTTACATACCACAACCTGGGAATACCTTTGCCCCCTGAATAATGCGAGGACAATATTACCCCCATCTTCAGCACACACACCGAGACGTGTTCTGTTACCCTTAGAGTGGGCAGGCTCCTCCAACTGACAGCAGTGCCTGGATTCTAATAGAATTCCTTAGCTGGTTTTCCCTGATGGCTTGCCTTGGCCCAGGTCCGGGGGATAGTGGGGGTGGCCTCTAAAACCCAATGTTAGCGAGTGCCTCTCAATGGGATGTGGAAGTATTTAACATAAAACCCCCAACCGGGTAATACCTGTGCCCCCTATAAGATGCGTGGACTCTGTTTCCCCACCTCCAGCACAGTCACGAAGAAGTGTTAAGTTATCCTGAGTGTGGGGAGGCTCCTCCAACTGACAGCAGTGCCTGGGTTCTAATTAAATGCTCTAACATGTATTGTATAAATGTTTCCTTAGTCCGGGTGGCAAGCGAAAGGATACGGGTTGGGCCTTGAGGACAAGTAGCAGCGAGTGCCCCCTGAAGGACTGACGAAGAACTTAGAGGACTTGTCCCTAACCGGGAACACCTGTGCCCCCATTCATCTGCGTGGACTGGGGCTCCACTAATTCCCCACACACAAGGCTGTGTTCCGGAAGCCTGAGTGTGGGGAAGTTCTTCCAACTGACAGCAGCGCCTGGATTAAAGTAGAATCCCTTAGCATGTCTTCCCTGATGGTTTGCCTAGGCCAGAATGCGGGGGAAAGTAGGGGTTGTGCTCTAAATCCTAGTAATATCGAGTGCCTCTGCATGGGAAGTGGAGTTGTTTAACCAACAACCCCCAAACTGGGATTGCCTGTGGCCCCTGAAATATGCATGAACTCTGTTTCCCCACTTCCATCAGACACACGGAAAAGTGTTCTGTTATCTTGAGTGTGGGGAGGCTCCTCCAAATCACAGCAGAACCTGGGATCTAATAGGTTCCCTTAGGTTGACTTCCCTGAGTGTTTGCCCAAGCCGTGCAGTTAGCGAATGTGGAGATTGGGCTCTAAATCCAAGTATTAGCGAGGGCCACTCTATGGGAAGTGGAGGTGTTTAAACTACATCCTCAACCTGGGAACACCTGTGCCCACAGAAAGATGAGTAGAATCTGTAACCTAATTTCCAGCACACACAAAAAGATTTGTTCAGGTATCCTGAATGTGGGGAAACACCTCCAACAGACAGCAGCGCCTGGGATCAAATAGAATCCCTTAGCTTGTATTCCCTGAATTTTTCCCTAGGCCAGGCTATCAGGAAAAGCTGAGGGTTGGGCATGGAATCAATGTAGCATCGAGTGCCTCCCGATGTCCTGAGGAAGTACTTAGAGGACTTCTCCATAAAGGGGAACACCTGTGTCCCTATTCAACTGCGTGAAGTGGGGCTCCAAATTTCCTCCACACATAAGGTTGTGTTCTGGAATCCTGAGAGTGGGGAAGTTCGTCCAACTGACAGCAGCGCCTGGGTTCTAAAAGAATCCTTTAACTTGTGTCACCTGAGCATATCCCTAGGCCGGGATTCGAGGGAATCTCGGGGTTACTCTTGGAGTTCAATTAGCAGCGAGTGCTCACAAATCGACTGAGGAAGTGCTTAAAGGGCTTCTCCCTAACGGGGAAGAGCTGTGCCCCCATTCATCTGCGTGGGGTGGGGATCCACACCTGCCCCACACAAAGTTGGTTTCTGGAATCCTGAGTGGGGGAAGTTCCTCCAACTGAGAGCATTCCGTGAGTTCTTATAGAATCCCTTAGCTTGAATTCACTGATGGTTTTCCTAGGCCTGAGGGCGGGGGAAAGTGAGGTTTGGGCTCTTAAACCAAGTATTAGCGATTTCCTCTCCATGTGCTATGCAAGTGTTTTTCCCACAACCCCCAATCTGTGAATACCTGTGCCCAATGAAATAGGCATGGACTCTCTTTTCCCACCTCCAGCACACTGACGAAGAAGTGTTCTCGTGTCTTGAGTGTGGGGAGGATCCTCCAAATTACAGCAGCACCTGGGATATAAAAGTATCCCTCAGCTTGACTTCCCAGAGTGTGTTCCTAGGACGCGCTATGAGCAATCGTGGGGGTTAGGCTGTAAAACCAAGTGTTATCGAGTGCATCTCTATGGGCATTATAGGTGTTAAATAACATCCATAACCTGTGAACAACTCTGCCCGCATAAATTTGCGTGGACTCTATTTCCCCACATCCAGTACAACACACAGACTTTTTAAGTTATCCTGATTGAGGGGAGGCTCTTCCAAATGAAAGCAGAGCCTGGGTTCTAATAGTATCCCTTACCTTGTCTTCCCTGATGGCATGCCTAGGCCGGAGTGCGGGAGAAAGTGGGGTTTGGGCTCTAAATTCAAGTATTATGGAGTGCTTCTCCATTAGATGTGGAGTCGTTTTCCAACAACCCCCAACCTGGAAATACCTAAGCCCTCTCAAATATGTGTGGACTCTGCATCCCCACCTCCAGCACACACATGAAAAAGTGTTCTGATATTCTCAGTGTTGGGTGACTCCTCAAAGTGACAGCAGCACCTGGGATCTAGTAGAATCCCTTTGCTTGACTTCCTTGAGTGTTTTCCATGCCGGGCTGTGAGCCACGATGTGCGTTGGGGTTTAAATCAAAGTATTAGCGAGTGCCTCTCTATGGGCAATGAGGTGTTTAAACAACATCCCAAACCTGGAAATACCTGTGACCTAAAAATATGCCTGGACTCTTTTTCCCCACCTCCAGCACACACACGACGACGTGTTCATGTATCCTGAGTGAGGGGAGGTTCCTCCAACTGACAGCAGCCCCTGGGTCCCAATAAAATCCCTTAGCTTGTATTCCCTGAGTGATTCCCTAATCCGGCATGCGTGGGAAAGCTGTGGGTTGGGTTTAGGGAGTCAAGTAGATGCGAGTGCCCCCCGATGGACTGAGGAACTATTTAGAGGACTTCTCCCTAATGGGGAACACCTCCTACCCCATTCATCTGCGTGGATTGGGGCTCCACAACTCCCCCACACTGAATTCTAGTTTCCGGAATCCTCAGTGTACCGAGGACCCTGCAACGAACAGTAGCGCCTGGGCTGTAATAGAATTCCATAGCTTGTGTTACATGATTGTTTGCCTACGCCGCAATGCGGGGGAAAGTGTTGTATGGGCTCTACAACCAAGAAATAACGAGAGTCTTTCCATGGTATTTGGAGGTGTTTATCCTACAACTCCCAACCTGGGAATACCTGTGACCCCTGAAAGATGCGTGGACCCTGTTCCCCACTTCCAGCAAAAACACAAAGAATTCTTCTGGTATCCTGAATGTGGGTGGACTCCTCCAACTGACAGCAGCACCTGGGATCTAATAGAATCCCTTAGCTTGTATTCCCTGAGTGTTGACCTAGGCCAGGCTGTGAGGAAAAGGTGTGGGTTAGGCTTGATGGCCAATGAGATTGGAGTGCCCCCTGACAGACTGAAGAATTATTTAGAGGAATTCTCCCAAACGGAGAACACCTGAGCCCCCATTCATCTGCGTGGATTGGGGCTCTACAATTTCCCCACACACAAGGTTGTGTTCCGGAATCCGGAGTGTGTGGAAGTTCCTCCAACTGACAGCAGCGCCTGGGTACTAAAGGAATCCCTTAGCTTGTATTCCCTGATGGTTTGCCAAGACCAGAGTGAGGAGAAGAGTGGGCTTTTGGCTCCTCAAAAAGTATTAGTGAGTGCCTCTGTATGGGAAATGGACGTCTTTAACTACAACCCCCATCCTGGGAATACCGGTGCTCCCAGAAATATGCGTGGACTTTGTTTCCTAACCTAGAGCACACACACAAAGCATTATTCTGGTATCCTGAGTGTGGGGAGGAATCTCCAACTGACAGCAGCATCTGGGATCTAATAGCATCCCTTAGGATGAATTCCCTGACTGATTTTCTTGGATGGGCTTTGAGCGAATGTGGGGGTTGTTCTCTAAAGCCATGTATTAGCGAGTGACTTTGTATGGGCTGTGGAGGTGTTTATCCTACATCCCTAACCTGGGAACACCTGTGCCCCCATAAAGATTCGTGGAGTCGCTTTCCCCACCTCCAGCACACACACGAAGACGTGTTCTGGCTTCCTCAGTGTGGGGAGGATCCTCCAACTGACAGCAGCGCCTGCGATCGAATAGAATCCCTTAGCTTGTATTACCAGAGTGTTTACCTAGGCCAGGCTGTGAGAAAAATTTGGGGGTTTGGCTTGATGGCCAATTAGCCTGAAGTGCCCCCTGACAGACTGGAGAAATACTTAGGGGAATTCTCCCAAACAGAGAACACCTGTGCCCCATTCATCTGCGTGGATTGTGGCACCACACTTCTCCCACACACAAGGTTGTGTTCTGGAATCCAGAGCGTTTGGAAGTTCCTCCCACAAACAGCAGCGCCTGGGTTCTAATAGAATCCCTTAGCTTGTCTTCCCTTATGGTTTGCCAAGAACGGAGTGAAGAGGAGAGTGGTCTTTTGGGTCTTCAGCCAACTATTTGTTAGTGCCTCTCTATGTGAAATGGACATCTTTAAACTACTACCCCCATCCTGGGAATACCTGTGCTCCCAGAAAAATGCGTGAACTCTGTTTCCTAACCTAGAGCCCACACACGAAGTATTGTTCTGGTTTCCTGTATGTGGGGAGGAATCGCCAACTGACAGCAGCAAATGTGATCAAATAGCATCCCTTAGGTTGACTTCCCTGACTGATTCCATTGGGTGGGCTTTGAGCGAAAGTGTAGGTTGTGCTCTAAAGCCAAGTTTTAGCGAGTGCCTTTGTATGGGCTGTGGAGTTGTTTATCCTACATCCCCAAACTGTGAACACCTGTGATCCAATAAATAAACGTGGACTTTTATCCCCGCTTCCAGGACACACATGAAGAATTGTTCTGGTATCCTGAGTGTGGGGAGGTTCCTCCAACTGACAGCAGCACCTGGGATCTAATAGAATCACTTGGCTTGACTTCCCTGAGTGTTTCCATAGGCCGGGCTGTGAGCGAAGGTGGGGTTGGACACTAAATAAAAGTAATAACGTGTGCCTCTCTATGAGCAGTGGAAGTGTTTAACTACATCCCCAACCTGGGAACACCTTTGCCTCCATAAAGATGTGTGGACTTTATTTCCATCCTACAGCACATACAAGACATTGGGTTCAGATGTCTTGAGTGCCGGGAAGTTCTTACAAATAACAGCAGTGCCTGGGTTTTAATACTATACCTTAACATGCCTTCCATAGTGGAAAGCCAAGTCCGGTGTGCGGGGGAAAGTTGGGATTGGGCTCTAAACCAAGTATTTGCGAGAGCCTATCCATGGGATGTGGGTGTTTAACCTACAACCGACAACCATGGAACAACTGTGCCCCTGAAAAATGCGTGTGCTATGTTTCACCACTTCCAGCAAACATAGGAAGAAATGTTCGGGTGTTCTGACTGTGGGGAGCTTCCTCCAACAGACAGTAGCACCTGGGTTGTAATAGAATCCCTTAGCTTGACTTCCCTAAGTGTTTTCCTAGGCCTAGGAGTGAGCGATGGTGGGGGATGGGCTCTAAAGCCTAGTATTAGCGAGTGCATCTCTGTGGGTATTGGAAGGTTTGAAACTACTTCCCCAATCTGGGAACACCTGTGCCCCCATAAAGATGCGTGGACTCTGTTTCCCCACCTCCAGCACACACACTGAAACTTGCTCAGGTATCCTGATTGTGGGGAGGCTCCTCCAAATGCCAGCAGCGCCTGGGTTCTTATAGAATCCCTTAGCTTGTCTTCCCTGATGGCATTCCTAGGCTGGACAGGGGTGGAATGTGGGGGTTGGGCTCTAAACCAAGTATTAGCGAGAGCCCCTCAATGGGATGTGGGTGTTTAACCTACAACCCACAACCATGGAATAACTGTGCCCCCTGAAATATACTTTGACTCTGTTTCCCTACGTCCAGCTCACACACGAAGAAGTGTTCTTGTATTCTGAGAGTAGGGAGGATCCACAAACTGACAGCAGCACCTGGGTTCTAATAGAATCCCTTAGCTTGACTTCTCTAAGTGTTTTCCTAGGCCTAGCATTGAGCGATGGTTGGGGATGGGCTCTAAAGCCAAGTAATAGCCAGTGCCTCTCTATGATATGTGAAGGTGTTTAAACTACATCATCTACCTGGGAAAAACTGTGCCCCCATAAATATGTATGAACTCAGTTTCCCCACTTCCAGCACACACACGAAGATGTGTTCAGGTATCATGAGTTTGGGCCGGCACTTTCTAGTGACAGCACCGCCTGGGTTCTAATAGTATCCGATAGCTTGTAATCCCTGAGTGTTTCCCTAGGCCTGGCTCTGAGGGAAAGCTGGGGGTTGGGCTTTGAGGCCATATAGTAGCGAGTACCCCCGATGGACTGAAGAAGTATATAGATGAATTCTCCCTAAAGGTGAACACCTGTGCCCACATCCATCTAGGTGGAGTGGGGATACAGAAATCCCCCTCCCACAAGACTTTCTTCTGGAATCCTGACTTGGGAAATATCCTCCAAGTGACAGCAGTGCCAGTGTTCTAGAGAATCCTTAACCTCTCTTCCCTGATGGATTGCGTAAGCTGGAGTGCGTTTCATAGTGGGATTTGAGCTCTAAATCCAACTATTAGTGGGTGCCTTTCCATGGAAATTGGAGGTGTTTAACCAACAACCCACAACAATGGAATACCTGTGTCCCCTGAAATACGCGTGGACTCTGTTTCTCCACAAACAGCACACACAGGAAGAAGTTTTCTGGAATTCTGAGCATGGGGAGGCTATTCCAATTCACAGCAGAAACTAGGTTCTATTAGAATCCCTTAGCTAGTGTTCCCTGAGTGTTTCCTTAGGCCGGGCCATGAGGGAAAGCTGGGAGTTGGGCTTGGAGGCCAAGTAGCAGCGAGTACCCCTTGATGGACTGAGGAAGTTCTTAGAGGAATACTCCCTAAATGGAAACACCTGAGCACATATTCATCTGCGTGGAGTGGGGTTCCACACCTCCCCACCACACAAGGTTTATTTCCAGATTCCTGAGGTTTTGGTATCTCCTCCAAGTGACATCAGCGTCCTTGTTTTACTAGAATAACTTTTCTTGTCTTCCCTGATGGTTTGCCTAGGCCAGAGAGTGGCTGAAAGTGTGAGTTGGGCTCTAAAGCCAAGTATCAGGATGTGCCTCTCCATGGCAAGTGGAGATATTAAACTACAACCCACAACCTGGGAATAACTGTGCCCCTTAAAAAATGCGTGTGCTTTGTTTCCCCAACTCCAGCGCACACACGAAGTTTTCTGGTATCCTGAGTGCGGGGAGGCTCCTGCAACTGACAGTAGCACCTGGGATCCTATTGGATCCATTAGGTTGACTTCCCTGAGTATTTTCTTTGGCCGGGTTGGGAGGGAAGTTGAGGGTTGTGCTCTAAAACCAAGTATTAGCGAGTTCCTATCTTTTGGTAGTGGAGGTGGTTAAAGTATATCCCCAACTTGTGAATACCTGTGCCCCCACAAAGATTCGTGGACTCTGTTTCCCTCCTCCAGCACACTCACGACATCGGGTTCAGATGTCTTAACTGCGAGGAGGTTCCTCCACCTAACAGCAGCGCCTGGGTTCGAATACAATACCTTAACTTGTCTTCCATGACGGCTTGCCAAGGCCAGTGTGCGGGCTAAAGTTGGGAATGAGCTCTAAACCAAGTATTAGCGAGAGCATATCCATGGGATGTGGGTGATTAACTTACAACACACAACCATGGATAACTGTGCCCCCTGAAAGATACTTTGACTCTGTTTCACTACATCCAGCACACACACGGAGAAGTGTTCTGGTGTTCTGAGTGTGGGGAGGTTCCTCCAACTGAGAGCAGAACCTGGGTTCTTATTGAATCCCTTAGCTTGACTTCCCTAAGTGTTTTCCTAGGCCTTGCTGTGAGTGATGATGGGGGATGGGCTCTAAAGCCAAGTATTAGCGAGTAAACCTCTGTGGGCAGTGGAGGGTTTGAAACTAATTCCCCAACCTTGGAACAGCTGTGCCCCCATAAAGATGCATGGACTCTTTTTCCCCACCTCCAGCCCGCACACGGAGACGTGCTCAGGTATCCTGATTGTGGGGAGGCTCCTCCAAATGACAGCAGCGCCTGGGTTCAAATAGAATCCCTTAGCTTTTCTTCCCTGATTGCATGCCGAGGCTGGAGGGTGGTGGAAAGTGGGGGTTGGGCTTGAAGTCCAAGTAGCAACGAGTGCCCCCCGATTTACTGAGGAAATACTTAGAGGATTTCACGCTAAATTGGAACACCTGTGCCCCCATTAATCTGTGTGGGCTGGGTCTCCACACCTCCCCCACTCACAAGGCTGGGATGCGGAATCCTGAGTATGTGGAAGTTCCTCCAACTGACAGCAGCGCCTGCGTTCTAATAGAATAATTCAGCTTGTATTCCGTGAGTGTTTCCAAAGGCCGTGCTGTGAGCGAAAGCTGGGGGTTGGGCTTGGAGGCCAAGTAGCATATTGTGCAAACAGATTGACTGAGGAAGTACTTAGGGAACTCCCCTACCAGGGAACAACTGTGTCACCATTCATCTGCGTGGGTTGGGGCTGCACAACTCCCCCCCACACAAGAGTGTCTCCGGAGTCCTGAGTGTTGGAAGTTCCTCCAAGTGACAACAGCACCTGGGTTCAATACAATCTCTTAGCTTACCTTCACTGATGGCTTACCCTGTCAGGAGTGCGGGCTAAATTGGTATTTGGGCTCTTAAGCCAAATATTAGCGATTTCCTCTCTATGTGCTATGCAGGTGTTTTTCCTACAACTCTCAATCTGTGAATACCAGTGCCCAATGAAATATGCATGGACTCTGATTTCCCACCTCCAGCACACTGACGAAGAAGTGTTCTCGTGCCTTGAGTGTGGGGAGGATCCTCCAACTTACAGCAGCACCTGGGATATTAAAGTATCCTTCAGCTTGACTTCCCTGAGTGTGTTCCTAGGCCGCACTGTGAGCAATCGTGGGGGTTGGGCTCTAAAACCAAGTGTTATCGAGTGCATAACTATGGGCATTATAGGAGTTAAATAACATCCCTAACCTCTGAACAACTCTACCCGCATAAATTTGCATGGACTCTATTTCCCCACATCCAGTACAACACACAGACTTTTTAAGGTATCCTGATTGAGGGGAGGCTCTTCCAAATGACAGCAGCGCCTGGGTTCTAATAGTATCCCTTAGCTTGTCTTCCCTGATGGAATGCCTAGGCCGGAGTGCGGGGGAAAGTGTGGTATGGGCTCTAAAACCAAGAAATAACGAGAGTCTCTCCATGGTATTTGGAGGTGTTTATCCTACAACTCCCAACCTGGGAATACCTGTGACCCCTGAAAAATGTGTGGACCCTGTTCCCCACATCTAGAAAAACATGAAGAATCCTTCCGGTATCCTGAATGTGGGTAGGCTCCTCCAACTGACAGCAGCACCTGGGATCTAATAGAATCCCTTAGCTTGTATTCACTGAGTGTTTACCTAGGCCAGGCTGTGAGGAAAAGGTGGGGGTTAGGCTTGACGTCCAATGAGCATGGAGTGCCCCCTGACAGACTGAAGAAATACTTAGAGGAATTCTCCCAAAAGGAGAACACGTGAGCCTCCATTCATCTGCATAGATTGGGGCTCTACAATTCCCCCACACACAAGGTTGTGTTCCGGAATCCTTAGTATGTGGATGTTCCTCCAACTGACTGCAGCGCATGGCCTGGAATAGAATTCCTTACCTTATCTTCCTGCTGTTTTACCTAGGCCGGAGTGCGAAGGAAAGTGGGTTTCGTCTCTAGAACCAAATATTAACGAGTTCCTCTCCATGGGAATAGGAGGTGTTTTTCCTGCAACCAACAACCTGAGAATATCTGTGCGCCCTGAAAGCTGTGTAGGCTCTCTTTCCAATTTTCTAGCACACACACGAAGAACTGTTCTTGTTTTCTGAGTGTGGGTGGCTCCTCCAACTGACAGCAGCAACTGGGATCTAATAGGAGCCCAAAGGTTGACCTCCCTGTGTGTTTTCATATGCCGGTCTATGAGCGAAGGTGAAGGTTGGGCTCTAAAGCCAAGTATTAGCGTGAGCCTTTCTATGGGCAGTGAAGATATTTAAACTACATCCCCAACCTGATAACACCTGGCCCCCATAAAGATTCGTGGACATTCTTTCCCCAAATCCAGGACACACAAGAAGGCCTGTTCAGTTATCCTGAGTTTGGGGAGGCTGCTGCAACTGACAGCAGTGCC
Source organism: Vicugna pacos (assembly GCF_048564905.1). NCBI lineage: Eukaryota > Metazoa > Chordata > Mammalia > Artiodactyla > Camelidae > Vicugna > Vicugna pacos. The sequence goes on from NW_027328785.1 coordinate 117,355, forward strand.
TCGGTTCTAATAAAATAACTTAGTTGGTATTCACTGTCTTTCCCTAGGCCTGGCTGCAAGGGAAAGCTGGGGGCTGAGCTTGGAGGCCAAGTAGAATCGAGCATCCCCTGATTGACTGAAGAGGTACCAAGAGGACATCTCCCTAAGAGGGAACACCTGTGCCCACATAAATATGCGTGGTGTGGGGCCCCACATATCCCCCCCACTCAAGGCTGAGTTCCGGAATCCTGAGTGTGGGGAAGTTCCTCCAACTGAAAGCAGCGCCTGGGTTCTAGTAGAATCCTTTAGATAGTCTTCCCTGATGGTTTGCCTAGGCCGGAGTGCAGGGGGAAGTGGGGTTTGGGCTCTAAAACTAAGTAATAGCGAGTGCCTCTCCATGGAAACTGGTGGTTTTTAACCGGCCACCACCAACCTGGGAATATCTGTGTCCCCAGAAAGACGCCTGGACTCTGTTTCCCCACCACTAGCACACACACGAATAATTCTTCTGGTATCCTGAGTGTGGGAAGGCTCCTCTAACTGACAGCAGCACCTGCGAACTACTAGGATCCCTTAGCTTGAAATCTTTGAGTGGTTTCCTAGGCCGGGTTGTGAGCAAAAGTGGGGTTTGGGCATAAAGCCTAGTATTAACAAGTGCCTCTCAATGGGCAGTGGAGGTATAATAACTACAGCCCCAACCCGGGAAAACTATGCCCCCATAAAATGCGTGGATCCTTTTTCCCCAACTCGAGCAAACACACGAAGACATGTTCAGGTGTCCTGAGTGAGGGGAGGCTCCTCCAACTGACAGCAGCCCCTGGGTCCTAATTGAATCCCTTAGCTTGTATTCTCTGAGTGTTTCCCTAACCGGGGCTGCATGGGAAAGCTGGGGGTTTTGTTTAGGAAGTCAAGTAGATGCGAGTGCCCCCCAATGTAATGAGGAAGTATTTAGAGGACTTCTCCCTAATGGGGAACACCTCTTCCCCCGTTCATCTGCGTGGATTGGGGTTCCACAACTCCCCCCAACAGAATTCTTTTTTCCGGGATCCTGAGTGTACGGAAGACCCTGCAACTAACAGCAGTGCCTGGGCTGTAATAGAATTCCTTAGCTTGTCTTGACTGATTTTTGGTTAGGCTGCAGTGCGGGGGAAAGTGTGGTATGGGCTCTAAAACCAAGAAATAACGAGTGCCTCTCCATGGGAATTGGAGGTGTTTATTCTAAAAATCCCACCTGGTAATACATTTGCCCCCTGAAAGATGTGTGGACTCTGTTTCCCCACTTCCAGAAACACACGAATAATTCTTCTGGTATCCTGAATTTGGGTAGTCTCCTCCAACTGACAGCAGCAACTGGGATCTAATAGAATCCATTAGCTTGTATTCCCTGAGTGTTTCCCTAGGCCAGTCATCGAGGGAGTGTTACAGGTTGGGCTTGGAGGGCAATTAGCAGCGAGTGCCCACTAATGGACTGAAATAGTACTAAGAGGAGTTCCCCCTACGGGGAACACCTGCACCCCCATTCATCTGCATGGAGTGGGGCTCCATAACCCCCCCAACAAAAGGCTGCATTCAGAATTCCTGAGTTTGTGGAAGATCCTCCAACTGACAGCAGCTACTGGCCTCAAATTGAATCCATTAGCTTGGTTTCCCTGATGCATTGCCTAGAACGGACTGCGGGGTAAATTGGGGTTTGGGCTCTTAAGCCAAGTATTAGCGAGTACCTCTCCATTTGATGTGGAGTTCTTTAACTTACATACCACAACCTGGGAATAACTTTGCCCCCTGTATGATGCGAAGACTATATTTCCCCAAATTCAGCACACGCACGGAGAGGTGTTCTGCTATTCTTATTGTGGGCAGGCTCCTCCAAATGACAGCAGTGCCTGTCTTCTAATAGAATTCCTAAGCTGGTTTTCCCTGATGACTTTCCTTGGCAGAGGTCCGGGGGAATGTGGGGGTGGCCACTAAAACCCAATAATAGCTAGTACCTCTCAATGGGATGTGGAAATGTTTAACATACAACCCCCAAAATTGGTAATACCTGTGCCCCCTGAAAGATGCATGGACTCTGTTTCCCCACCTCCAGCACAGTCACGAAGAAGTGTTAAGTTATCCTGAGTGTGGGGATGCTCCTCCATCTGACAGCAGTGCCTGGGTTCTAGTTAAATGCTCTAACTTGTATTTTATTACTCTTTCCTTAGGCCGGGTGGCAAGGGAAAGATAGGGGTTGGTCTTTGAGGAAAATTAACAGCGAGTGCCCCCTGAAGGAATGACGAAGAACTTAGAGGACTTGTCCCTAACCGGGAACAACTGTGCCCCCATTCATCTGCGTGGACTGGGGCTCCACTACTTCCCCACACACAAGGCTGTGTTCCGGAATCCTGAGAGTGGGGAAGTTCTTCCATCTGACAGCAGCGCCTGGATTAAAATAGACTCCCTTAGCATGTCTTCCCTAATGGTTTTCCTAGGCCAGAGTGAGGGGGAAAGTAGGGGTTGGGCTCTAAATCCTAGTATTAGCGAGTGCCTCTGCATGGGAAGTGGAGGTGTTTAGCCAACAACCCCCAAACTGGGAATACCAGTGGCCCCTGAAATATGCCTGAGCTCTGTTTCCCCACTTCCAGCAGACACACGGAATAGTGTTCTGTTCTCCTGAGTGTGGAGAGATTCCTTCAAATCATAGCAGAACCTGGGATCAAATAGGATCCCTTAGGTTGAAACTTTTGAGTGTTTTCCTAGGTCGGGTTGTGAGCAAAAGTGGGGTTTTGGCATAAAGCCAAGTAATAGCAAGTGCCTCTCTATGGGCAGTGGAGGTATTTAAACTATAGCCCCAACCCGGGAAAACTGTGCCCCCATAATTATGCGTGGACTCATTTTCCCAAACTCCAGAAAACACACGAAGACGTGTTCAGGTATCCTGAGTGAGGGGAGGCTCCTCCAACATACAGCAGCCCCTGGATAATAATAGAACCCCTTAGCATGTATTCCCTGTGTGTTTCCCTAACCCGGGCTGAGTGGGAAAGCTGGGGGTTGGATTAAGGAAGTCAAGTATATGCGAGTGCCCCCCGATGGACTGAGGAAGAATTTAGAGGACTTCTCCCTAACGGGGAACACCTGTTCCCCCATTCAGCTGCGTGGATTGGGGCTCCAAAACTCCCCCACACAGAATATGTTTTCCGGAATCCTGAGTGTACGGAAGACCCTGCAACTAACAGCAGCGCCTGGGCTGTAGAAGAATTCCTTAGCTTGTCTTGCATGATTGGTTGCCTTGGCCACAAGCGGGCAGAAAGTGTGGTATGGGCTCTAAAACCAAGAAATATCGAGTGTTTCTCCATGGGAATTGTAGGTGTTTATCCTACAACTCCCAACCTGGGAATACCTGTGACCCCTATAAGATGCGTGGACCCTGTTCCCCACTTCCAGCCAAAACACGAAGAATTCTTCTGGTATCTTGAAAGTGGGTAGGCTCCTCCAACTGACAGCAGCACCTGGGATCTAATAGAATCCCTTAGCTTGTATTCCCTGAGTGTTGACCTAGGCCAGGCTGTGAGGAAAAGTTGGGTGTTAGGCTTGATGGCCAATGAGCATGGAGTGCCCCCTGACAGACTGAAGAAATACTTAGAGGAATTCTCCCAAACGGAGAACACGTGAGCCCCCATACATCTGCGTGGATTGGGGCTCTACAATTCCCCCACACACAAGGTTGTGTTCCGGAATCCAGAGTGTGTGGAAGTTCCTCCAACTGACAGCAGCGCATGGCCTGGAATAGAATTCCTTACCTTATCTTCCTGCTGTTTTACCTAGGCCGGAGTGCGAAGGAAAGTGGGTTTGGTCTCTAGAACCAAATATTAACGAGTTCCTCTCCATGGGAATAGGAGCTGTTTTTCCTGCAACCAACAACCTGAGAATATCTGTGCGCCCTGAAAGCTGTGTAGGCTCTCTTTCCACTCTTCCAGCACACACACGAAGAACTGTTCTTGTTTTCTGAGTGTGGGTGGCTCCTCCAACTGACAGCAGCAACTGGGATCTAATAGGAGCCCAAAGGTTGACCTCCCTGAGTGTTTTCATATGCCGGTCTTTGAGCGAATGTGGAGGTTGGGCTCTAAAGCCAAGTATTAGCGCGAGCCTTTCTATGGGCAGTGAAGCTGTTTAAACTACATCCTCAACCTGATAACACCTGGCCCCCATAAAGATTCGTGGACATTCTTTCCCCAAATCCAGGACACACAAGAAGGCCTGTTCAGTTATCCTGAGTTTGGGGAGGTTGCTGCAACTGACAGCAGTGCCTGGGTTCTAATAAAATAACTTAGTTGGTATTCACTGTCTTTCCCTAGGCCTGGCTGCAAGGGAAAGCTGGGGGCTGAGCTTGGAGGCCAAGTAGCATCGAGCGTCCCCTGATTGACTAAAGAGTTACCAAGAGGATATCTCCCTAACGGGGAACACCTGTGCCCACATAAATCTGCGTGGTGTGGGGCCCCACATATCCCCCCCACTCAAGGCTGAGTTCCGGAATCCTGAGTGTGGGGAAGTTCCTCCAACTGAAAGCAGCGTCTGGGTTCTAGTAGAATCCTTTAGATAGTCTTCCCTGATGGTTTGCCTAGGCCGGAGTGCAGGGGGAAGTGGGGTTTGGGCTCTAAAACCAAGTAATAGCGAGTGCCTCTCCATGGAAACTGGTGGTGTTTAACCGGCAACCACCAACCTGGGAATATCTGTGCCCCCAGAAAGACGCCTGGACTCTGTTTCCCCACCACTAGCACACACACGAAGAATTCTTCTGGTATCCTGAGTGTGGGAAGGCTCCTCTAACTGACAGCAGCACCTGCGAACTACTAGGATCCCTTAGCTTGAAATCTTTGAGTGGTTTCCTAGGCCGGGTTGTGAGCAAAAGTGGGGTTTGGGCATAAAGACTAGTATTAACAAGTGCCTCTCTAGGGGAGTGGAGGTATAATAACTACAGCCCCAACCCGGGAAAACTATGCCCCCATAAAATGCGTGGACCCTTTTTCCCCAACTCCAGCAAACACACGAAGACATGTTCAGGTGTCCTGAGTGAGGGGAGGCTCCTCCAACTGACAGCAGTCCCTGGGTCCTAATTGAATCCCTTAGCTTGTATTCCCTGAGTGTTTCCCTAACCCGGGCTGCATGGGAAAGCTGGGGGTTTTGTTTAGGAAGTCAAGTAGATGCGAGTGCCCCCCGATGGACTGAGGAACTATTTAGAGGAATTCTCCCTAACAGGGAACACCTCTTCCCCCGTTCATCTGCGTGGATTGGGGCTCCACAACTCCCCCCAACAGATTTTTTTTTCCAGGATCCTGAGTGTACGGAAGACCTTGCAACTAAAAGCAGCGCCTGGGCTGTAATAGAATTCCTTAGCTTGTCTTGCCTGATTTTTGCCTAGGCCGCAGTGCGGGGGAAAGTGTGGTATGGGCTCTAAAACCAAGAAATAACGAGTGCCTCTCCATGGGAATTGGAGGTGTTTATCCTACAAATCCCACCTGGGAATACATTTGCGCCTGAAAGATGTGTGGACTCTGTTTCCCCACCTCCAGCAAACACACGAAGTATTCTTCTGGTATCCTGAATGTGGGTAGTCTCCTCCAACTGACAGCAGCACCTGGGATCTAATAGAATCCCTTAGCTTGCATTCCCTGAGTGTTTCCCTAGGCCGGTCATCGAGAGAGAGTTACAGGTTGGGCTTGGAGGGCAAGTAGCAGCGAGTGCCCCCTAATGGACTGAAGTAGTACTAAGAGGAGTTCCCCCTACTGGGAACACCTGCACCCCCATTCATCTGCATGGAGTGGGGCTCCAAAACCCCCCCAACAAAAGGCTGCATTCAGAATTCCTGAGTTTGTGGAAGATCCTCCAACTGACAGCAGCTACTGGCCTCAAATTGTATCCATTAGCTTGGTTTCCCTGATGCATTGCCTAGAACGGAGTGCGGTGTAATTTGGGGTTTGGGCTCTTAATCCAAGTATTAACGAGTGCCTCTCCATTTGATGTGGAGATCTTTAACTTACATACCACAACCTGGGAATAACTTTGCCCCCTGTATGATGCGAAGACAATATTTCCCCAACTTCAGCACACACACCGAGATGTGTTCTGCTATCCTTAGTGTGGGGAGGCTCCTCCAACTGACAGCAGTGCCTGGCTTCTATTAGAATTACTTAGCTGGTTTTCCCTGATGACTTTCCTTGGCAGGGGTCCGGGGGAAATTGGGGGTGGCCTCTAAAACCCAACATTAGCTAGTGCCTCTCAATTGGATGTGGAAATGTTTAACATACAACCTCCAAAAATGGTAATACCTGTGCCCCCTGAAAGATGCGTGGACTCTGTTTCCCCACCTCCAGCACAGTCACGAAGAAGTGTTAAGTTATCTTGAGTGTGGGGATGCTCCTCCATCTGACAGCAGTGCCTGGGTTCTAATTAAATGCTCTAACTTGTATTGTATTACTCTTTCCTTAGGCCGGGTGGCAAGGGAAAGATAGGGGTTGGTCTTTGAGGACAAGTAGCAGCGAGTGCCCCCTGAAGGACTGACGAAGAACTTAGAGGACTTGTCCCTAACCGGGAACAACTGTGCCCCCATTCATCTGCGTGGACTGGGGCTCCACTACTTCCCCACACACAAGGCTGTGTTCCGGAATCCTGAGAGTGGGGAAGTTCTTCCATCTGACAGCAGCGCCTGGATTAAAATAGACTCCCTTAGCATGTCTTCCCTAATGGTTTTCCTAGGCCAGAGTGAGGGGGAAAGTAGGGGTTGGGCTCTAAATCCTAGTATTAGCGAGTGCCTCTGCATGGGAAGTGGAGGTGTTTAGCCAACAACCCCCAAACTGGGAATACCAGTGGCCCCTGAAATATGCCTGAGCTCTGTTTCCCCACTTCCAGCAGACACACGGAATAGTGTTCTGTTCTCCTGAGTGTGGAGAGATTCCTTCAAATCATAGCAGAACCTGGGATCAAATAGGATCCCTTAGGTTGAAACTTTTGAGTGTTTTCCTAGGTCGGGTTGTGAGCAAAAGTGGGGGTTGGGCTCTAAAGACAATAATAGCCAGTGCCTTTCTATGGGCATTGAAGGTGTTTAAACTACATCATCTACCTGGGAAAAACTGTGCCCCCTTAAAGATGCATGGACTCTGTTTCCCCACTTCCAACACACACACTAAGACGTGTTCTTTATCCTGTGTGTGGGCCAGCACTTTCAAGTGACAGCAGCGCCTGGGGTCTAATAGAATCCGTTAGCTTGTAATCCCTCAGTGTTTCCCTAGACCTCGCTCTGAGGGAAAGCTGGGGGTTGGGCTTTGAGGCCATATAGTAACGAGTGCCCTCCAATGGACTGAGGAAATATTTAGATGAATTCTCCCTAATGGGGAACACCTGTGCCCACATCCATGTACGGGGAGTGGGGATACCCAAATCCCCCCCCACAAGCCTGGCTTCTGGAATCCTTATAGTGGGAAAGTTCCTCCATCTGACAGTAGTGCCAGGGTTTAGTAGAATCTTTAAGATTCTCTTCCCTGATGGATTGCGTAAGCCGGACTGTGGTTCAAAGTGTGATTTGGTCTCTAAATCCAAGTAGTACTGAGTGCCTATCCTTGGGAAATGGAAGTGTTTAACTAACCACCCCAAATAAGGGAATAACTGTGCCCCCTGAAATATGCGTGGACTTTGTTTCTCCAAAAACAGCACACACACGAAGAAGTTTTCTTGAATCCTGGGCATGGGGAGGCTACTCCAACTGACAGCAGCACCTGGGATCTAATAGAATCACTTGGCTTGACTTCCCTGAGTGTTTCCATAGGACGGGCTGTGAGCGAAGGTGGGGTTGGACACTAAACAAAACTAATAGCGTGTGCCTCTCAATGAGCAGTGGAAGTGTTTAACTACATCCCCAACCTGGGCACACCTGTGCCCCCATAAAGATGCGTGGACTTTGTTTCCCTCCCCCAGCACATACACGACATTGGGTTCAGATGTCTTGAGTGTGGGGAAGTTCTTCCAAATAACAGCAGTGCCTGGGTTCTAATACTGTACCATAACGACTTCCATGGTGGATTGCCAAGGCCGGTGTGCGGGGGAACGTTGGGATTGGGCTCTAAACCAAGTATTAGCGAGAGCCTCTCAATGGGATGTGGGTGTTTAACCTACAACCCACAACCATGGAATAACTGTGCCCCCTGAAAGATGCTTTGACTCTGTTTCCCCACGTCCAGCTCACACACGAAGAAGTGTTCTGGTATTCTGAGAGTAGGGAGGCTCCACAAACTGACAGCAGCACCTGGGTTCTAATAGAATCCCTTAGCTTGACTTCCCTAAGTGTTTTCCTAGGCCTAGCAGTGAGCGATGGTGGGGGATGGGCTCTAAAGCCAAGTAATAGCCAGTGCCTCTCTATGAGAAGTGAAGGTGTTTAAACTACATCATCTACCTGGGAAAAACTTTGCCCCCATAAAGATGCATGAACTCAGTTTCCTCACTTCCAACACTCACACGAAAACGTTTTCAGGTATTCTGAGTTTGGGCCGGCACTTTCAAGTGACACCACAGCCTGGGTTCTAATAGTATCCGATAGCTTGTGTTCCCTGAGTGTTTCCTTAGGCCGGGCCATGAGGGAAAGCTGGGGTTTGGGCTTGGAGGCCAATTAGCAGCGAGTATCCTCCGATGGACTGAGGAAGTTCTTAGAGGAATTCTCCCTAAAGGGAAACACCTGAGCACATTTTCATCTGCGTGGAGTGGGTCTCCACACCTCCCCACCACACAAGGTTGGATTCCAGAATCCTGAGTGTGTGGTAGTTCCTCCAAGTGACATCAGCGTCTTGGTTTTAATTGAACCCCTTTGCTTGTCTTCCCTGATGGTTTTCCTAGGCCAGAGTGTGGCTGAAAGTGGGATTCGGCTCTAAAACCTATTATCAGCATGTGCCTCTCCATGGGAAGTAGAGATGTTTATCATACAACCCACAACTTGGGAATAACTGTGCCCCCTGAAAAATGCGTGTGCTTTGTTTCCCCACCTCCACACACACACGAAGTTTTCTGGTATCCTGAGGGTGGGGAGGCTCCTGCAACAGAAAGTAGCACCTGGGATCTAATTGGATCCATTAGGTTGACTCCCCTGAGTATATTCCTTGGCCGGGTTGTGAGCGAAGTTGGTGGTTGTGGTCTAAAACCAAGTATTAGCGAGTTCCTATCGTTTTGCAGTGGAGGTGGTGAAAGTATATCCCCAACCTGGGAACACCTGTGCCCCCATAAAGATGCGTGGACACTGTTTCCCTCCTCCAGCACACACACGACATCTGGTTCAGATGTCTTGAGTGTGGGGAGGTACTTCCAACTAACAGCAGCGCCTCGGTTCTAATGCAATACCTTAACTTGTCTTCCATGATGGCTTGCCAAGGCCGGTGTGTGGGGGAAAGTTGGGATTGGGCTCTAAAACAAGTATTAGCGAGAGCTTATCCATGGGATGTGGGTGTTAGCTTACAACCCACAACCATGGAATAACTGTGCCCCCTGAAAGATGTTGTGACTCTGTTTCCCTACATTCAGCACACAAACGAAGATGTTTTCTGGTGTTCTGAGTCTGGGGAGGTTCCTCCAACTGACAGCAGCACCTGGGTCCTAATAGAATCCCTTAGCTTGACTTCCCTAAGTGTTTTCCTAGGCCTAGCAGTGAGCGATGGTGGGGGAAGTGCTCTAAAGCCAAATATTAGCGAGTGCATGTCTGTGGGCAGTGGAGGGCTTTAAACTACTTCCCCAAAATTGGAAAACCTGTTACCCCATAAAGATGCGTGGAATCTGTTTCCCGACCTCCAGTACACACACGGAGACGTGCTCAGGTATCCTGATTGTGGGGAGGCTCTTCCAAGTGACAGCAGTGCCTGGGTTTTAATAGAATAACTAGCTTGTATTCCTTGTGTGTTTTCCTAAGCCGGGCTTAGAGGGAAAGCTGGGAGTTTGCCTTGGAGGCCAAGTAGCAGCAACTGCCTCCCTATGGAGTGTGGAAATATTTAGAGGACTTCCCCCTAATGGGGAACATTTGTGACTCCATTCATCTACTTGGATTTTGGTTCCACATCTCCCCGCCACAATTTTGGGGTCCGGGATCCTGAGTGTGGGAAGTTTCTCCAAATGTCAGGAGTGCTTGTGTTGTACATGAATCCCTTAACTTGCCTTCCCTGATGGTTTGCCTAGGCTGGAGTGCTAGGGATTGTGGGGTTTTGGCTCTAATACCAAGAATTTCCCAATGCATCTACATGGGAATTTGAAAAATATTACCTAAACCCAGCAACGTGGGAATACATGTGCCTACTGAAAGATGCCTGGACCCTGTTTCCCCACCACCAGCACACAAACGAGGAAGTGTTCTTGTATCCTGAATGGTGGGAGTTCCCTCCAAATGACAGCAGCACCTGGGGTCTCAGAGTATCCGTTAGCTTGACTTCCTTAAGTGTTTATCTAGGCCAGGGGTTGAGCGAATGTGGGTTTGGGCTCTAGAGACAAGGGTTAGCGAGTGCCACTCTCTGGGCAGTGGAGGTGTTTAAATCAAATCCCCAAATTTGGAACACCTGTGCCCCCATAAAGATGCGTGGAATGTTAATCCCTGCTCCATAACACACACGAAGACTTTCAGATATCCTTAGTGTGCGGGAGCTCCTCAAAATGACAGCAGCGCCTGGGTTCTGATAGAATCCCTTAGCTTGTAAAACGAGTGTCTCCCTTGTCCGGGATGTGAGGGAAAGCTGGGGGTTGGTCTTGGAAGCCAAGTAGAAGTGAGTGCCCCCTGATAGATTGAGGAAGTTCTTAGAGGATTTCTCCCTAAAGGGAAGACCTTTGCCCCATTCATCTGGGTGGAGTGGAGCTCCACAAATCCCCCACACACAAGAATGTGTTCCGGAATCCTGAGTGCAGAGAAGTTCCTCCAACTGACAGCAGCGTCTGGGTTCTAATTGAATCACTTTGTTTTTCTTCCCTAATGGTATACTTAGGCGGTAGTGCGGGGGAATATGTGGTTAGGGCTCCAAAACCAAGTATTTGCGAGTACCTCTCTATAGTTAGTTGAGGTCTTTAAAATACATCCCTAACCTGGGAACACCTGTGGCCGCATAAAGATCCGTGTTGTCTGTTTCCAGACTTCCAGCACACACACGAACACTTGCACTGTTATCCTGAAAGTGGGCAGCCTACTCCAACTGAGAGCAGGGCCTGGCTTCTAATAAAATCGCTTAACTTGTGTTCCCTGATTTGTTCCCTGATACAGAATGCGGGGGAAAGTGGGGGTTAGGCTCTAAAACCAAGTATTAGCGAGTGCTTCTCCATGGGAATTGGAGGTTAATTACCAAAAATCAACAACCTGGGAATAACTGTGCTCCTTGAAAAATGCGTGGACTCTGTATCCTCACCACCAGAATAGACATGAAAAAGTGTTCTGTTATCCTGAGTGTGGGGAGGCACCTCCAACTGACAGCAGCATCTGGTATCTAATAGGATCCCTTAGGTTGACTTCCCTGAGTGTTTTTCCAGGACGGGCTGGGTGCAAGTGTGGGGGTTGGGCTCTAAAGCCAAGTAATAGCGAGTGCCTCTCTATGGTCAGTGGAAGTGTTTAAAAAAATTCCCTCCCTGGGAACACCTGTGCCCACATAAAGATGAGTAGAATCTGTAACCTAACTTCCAGCACACACAAGAAGAGTTGTTCAGGTATCCTGAATGTGGGGAAACACCTCCAACAGACAGCAGCGCCTGGGTTCTAATAGAATCCCTTAGCTTGTATTCCCTGAATTTTTCCCTAGGCCAGGCTATCAGGAAAAGCTGAGGGTTGGGCATGGGATCCATGTAGCATCGAGTGCCTCCCGATGTACTGAGGAAGTACTTAGAGGACTTCTCCCTAAAGGGGAACACCTGTGCCCCTATTCAACTGCGTGAAGTGGGGCTCCAAAATTCCTCCACACACAAGGTTGGGTTCTGGAATCCTGAGAGTGGGGAAGTTCGTCCAACTGACAGCAGCGCCTGGGATCTAAAAGTATCCTTTAATTTGTATCACCTGAGCATATCCCTAGGCCAGGATTCGAGGGAATCTCGGGGTTACTCTTGGAGTTCAATTAGCAGCGACTGCTCACAAATCGACTGAGGAAGTGCTTAAAGGGCTTCTCCCTAACGGGGAAGTTCTGTGCCACCATTCATCTGCGTGGGGTGGGGATCCACACCTGCCACACACAAAGTTGGGTTCTGGAATCCTGAGTGGGGGAAGTTCCTCCAACTGAGAGCATTCCGTGAGTTCTAATAGAATCCCTTAGCTTGACTTCACTGATGGTTTGCCTAGGACTGAGGGCGCGGGAAAGTGAAGTTTCGGCTCTTAAACCAAGTATTAGCGATTTTCTCTCCATGAGCTATGCAGGGGTTTTTTCTACAACCCCCAATCTGTGAATACCTGTGCCCAATGAAATATGCATGGACTCTGTTTTCCCACCTCCAGTACACTGACGAAGAAGTGTTCTCGTGTCTTGAGTGTGGGGAGGATCCTCCAACTTGCAGCAGCACCTGGGATATTAAAGTATCCCTCAGCTTGACTTCCCTGAGTGTGTTCCTAGGCCGCGATTTGAGCAATCGTGGGGGTTGAGCTCTAAAACCAAGCGTTATCGAGTGCATCTCTATGGGCATTATAGGTGTTAAGTAACATCCCTAACCTGTGAAAAACTCTGCCCGCATAAATTTGCGTGGACTCTATTTCCCCACATCCAGTACAACACACAGACTTTTTAAGGTATCCTGATTGAGGGGAGGCTCTTCCAAATGACAGCAGCGCCTGGGTTCTAATAGTATCCCTTACCTTGTCTTACCTGATGGCATGCCTAGGCCGCAGTGCGGGAGAAAGTGGGTTTGGGGTCTAAGTCCAAGTATTATGGAGTGCTTCTCCATTAGATGTGGAGTCGTTTACCTACAACCCCCAACCTGGGAATACCTAAGACCTCTCAAATATGTGTGGACTCTGCTTCCCCACTTCCAGCACACACATGAAGAAGAGTTCTGATATTCTCAGTGTTGGGTGACTCCTCAAATTGACAGCAGCACCTTGGATCTAGTAGAATCCCTTTGCTTGACTTCCTTGAGTGTTTTCCATGCCGATCTGTGAGCGAAGGTGTGGGTTGGGGTCTAAATCAAAGTATTAGCGAGTGCCTCTCTATGGGCAATGAGGTGTTTAAACAACATCCCAAACCTGGAAACACCTGTGACACAAAAAAATGCGTGGACTCTGTTTCCCCACCTCCAGCACACACACGAAGACGTGTTCAGGTGTCCTGAGTGAGGGAAGGCTCCTCCAACTGACAGCAGCCCCTGGGTCCTAATAAAATCCCTTAGCTTGTATTCCCTGAGTGATTCCCAAACCCGGGCTGCGTGGGAAAGCTGGGGGTTGGGTTTAGGGAGTCAAGTAGATGCGAGTGCCCCCCGATGGACTGAGGAACTATTTAGAGGACTTCTCCCTAACGGGGAAAACCTCTTACCCCATTCATCTGCGTGGATTGGGCTCCACAACTCCTCCACCCTGAATTCTAGTTTCCGGAATCCTCAGTGTACGGAGGACCCTGCAACTAACAGCAGCGCCTGGGCTGTCATAGAATTCCATAGCTTGTCTTACATGATTGTTTGCCTAGGCCGCAGTGCGGGGGAAAGTGTGGTATGGGCTCTAAATCCAAGAAATAACGAGAGTCTCTCCATGGTATTTGGAGTTGTTTATCCTACAAATCCCAACCTGGGAATACCTGTGAGCCCTGAAAGGTGCCTGGACCATGTTCCCCACTTCCATCAAAAACACGAAGAATTCTTCTGGTATCCTGAATGTGGGTAGGCCCCTCCAACTGACAGCAGCACCTGGGATCTAATAGAATCCCTTAGCTTGTATTCCCTGAGTGTTGACCTAGGCCAGGCTGTGAGGAAAAGGTGGGGGTTTGGCTTGATGGCCAATGAGAATGGAGTGCCTCCTGACAGACTGAAGAAATACTTAGAGGAATTCTCCCAAACGGAGAACACCTGAGCCCCCATTCATCTGCGTGGATTGGGGCTCTACAGTTCCCCCACACACAAGGTTGTGTTCCGGAATCCGGAGTGTGTGGAAGTTCCTCCAACTGACAGCAGCACCTGGGTATTAAAGGAATCCCTTAGCTTGTATTCCCTGATGGTTTGCCAAGACCAGAGTGAGGAGAAGAGTGGGCTTTTGGCTCCTCAAAAAAGTATTAGTGAGTGCCTCTGTATGGGAAATGGACGTCTTTAACTACAACCCCATCCTGGGAATACCGGTGCTCCCAGAAATATGCGTGGACTCTGTTTCCTAACCTAGAGCACACACACAAAGCATTGTTCTGGTATCCTGAGTGTGGGGAGGAATCTCCAACTGACAGCAGCAACTGGGATCTAATAGCATCACTTAGGTTGACTTCCCTGACTGATTTCCTTGGATGGGCTTTGAGCGAATGTGGGGGTTGTTCTCTAAAGCCAAGTATTAACGAGTGCCTTTGTATGGGCTGTGGAGGTGTTTATCCTACATCCCTAACCTGGGAACACCTGTGCCCCCAGAAAGATTCGTGGAATCTCTTTCCCCAACACCAGCACACACACGAAGACGTGTTCTTTCTTCCTGAGTGTGGGGAGGATCCTCCAACTGACAGCAGCGCCTGGGTTCGAATAGAATCCCTTAGCTTGTATTCCCTGAATGTTTCCCTAGGCCGGGCAGCGAGGGAGAGTTACAGGTTGGGCTTGGAGGGCAAGTAGCCGCGAGTGACCCGCGATGGACTGAAGTAGTACTAAGAGGAGTTCCCCCTATGTGGAACACTTGTACCCACATTCCTCTGCGTGGAGTGGGGTTCCAAAACCCCCCCAACAAACGTCTGCGTTCAGAATTCCTGAGTTTGTGGAAGATCCTCCAACTGACAGCAGCCACTGGCCTCAAATTGAATCCATTAGCTTGGTTTCACTGATGCTTTGCCTAGAACGGAGTGCGGGGTAATTTGGGGTTTGGGCTCTTAAGCCAAGTATTAGCGAGTGCCTCTCCATTTGATGTGGAGATCTTTAACTTACATACCACAACCTGGGAATACCTTTGCCCCCTGTATGATGCGAGGACAATATTACCCCAACTTCAGCACACACACCGAGAGGTGTTCTGCTATCCTTAGTGTGGGCAGGCTCCTCCAAATGACAGCAGTGCCTGGATTCTAACAGAATTCCTTAGCTGGTTTTCCCTGATGGCTTGCCTTGGCCCAGGTCCGGGGGATAGTGGAGGTGGCCTCTAAAACCCAATGTTAGCGAGTGCCTCTCAATGGGATATGGAATTGTTTAACATACAACCCCCAACCGGGTAACACCTGTGCCCCCTGAAAGATGCATGGACTCTGTTTCCCCACCTCCAGCACAGTCACGAAGAAGTGTTAAGTTATCCTGAGTGTGGGGAGGTTCCTCCAAGTGACAGCAGTAACTGGGATCTAAATAAATGCTCTAACTTGTATTGTATTACTGGTTTCTTAGTCCGGGTGGCAAGGGAAAGGATACGGGTTGGGCCTTGAGGACAAGTAGCAGCGAGTGCCCCCTGAAGGACTGACGAAGAACTTAGAGGACTTGTCCATAACCGGGAACACCTGTGCCCCCATTCCTCTGCGTGGACTGGGGCTCCACTTCTTCCCCACACACAGGGCAGTGTTCCAATATCCTGAGAGTGTGGAAGTTCTTCCATCTGACAGCAGCGCCTGTATTATACTAGAATCCCTTAGCATGTCTTCCCTGATGGTTTGCCTAGGCCAGAATGCGGGGGAAAGTAGGGGTTGTGCTCTAAATCCTAGTAATATCGAGTGCCTCTGCATGGGAAGTGGAGTTGTTTAACCAACAACCCCCAAACTGGGAATACCTGTGGCCCCTGAAATATACCTGGACTCTGTTTCCGCACTTCCATCAGACACACGGAAAAGTGTTCTGTTATCTTGAGTGTGGGGAGGCTCCTCCAAATCACAGCAGAACCTGGGAACTAATAGGATCCCTTAGGTTGATTTCCCTGAGTGTTTGCCCAAGCCGTGCAGTGAGCGAAGGTGGAGATTGGGCTCTAAAGCCAAGTATTAGCGAGGGCCACTCTATGGGAAGTGGAGGTGTTTAAACTACATCCTCAACCTGGGAACACCTGTGCCCACAGAAAGATGAGTAGAATCTGTAACCTAACCTCCAGCACACACAAGAAGAGTTGTTCAGGTATCCTGAATGTGGGGAAACACCTCCAACAGACAGCAGCGCCTGGGATCTAATAGAATCCCTTAGCTTGTATTCCCTGAATTTTTCCCTAGGCCAGGCTATCAGGAAAAGCTGAGGGTTGGGCATGGGATCCATGTAGCATCGAGTGCCTCCCGATGTACTGAGGAAGTACTTAGAGGACTTCTCCCTAAAGGGGAACACCTGTGCCCCTATTCAACTGCGTGAAGTGGCGCTCCAAATTTCCTCCACACACAAGGTTGGGTTCTGGAATCCTGAGAGTGGGGAAGTTCGTCCAACTGACAGCAGCGCCTGGGTTCTAAAAGAATCCTTTAACTTGTATCACCTGAGCATATCCCTAGGCCGGGATTCGAGGGAATCTCGGGGTTACTCTTGGAGTTCAATTAGCAGCGAGTGCTCACAAATCGACTGAGGAAGTGCTTAAAGGGCTTCTCCCTAACGGGGAAGTTCTGTGCCCCCATTCATCTGCGTGGGGTGGGGATCCACACCTGCCACACACAAAGTTGGGTTCTGGAATCCTGAGTGGGGGAAGTTCCTCCAACTGAGAGCATTCCGTGAGTTCTAAGAGAATCCCTTAGCTTGACTTCACTGATGGTTTGCCTAGGCCTGAGGGCGGGGGAAAGTGAGGTTTGGGCTCTTAAACCAAGTATTAGCGATTTCCTCTCCATGTGCTATGCAGGTTTATTTCCTACGACCCCCAATCTGTGAATATCCGTGCCCAATGAAATATGCATGTACTCTGTTTTCCCACCTCCAGCACACTGACGAAGAAGTGTTCTCGTGTCTTGAGTGTGGGGAGGATCCTCCAACTTACAGCAGCACCTGGGATATTAAGGTATCCCTCAGCTTGTCTTCCCTGAGTGTGTTCCTAGGCCGCGCTGTGAGCAATCGTGGGGGTTGGGCTCTAAAACCAAGCGTTATCGAGTGCATCTCTATGGGCATTATAGGTGTTAAATAACATCCATAACCTGGGAACAACTCTGCCCGCATAATTTTGCGTGGGCTCTATTTCCCCACATCCAGTACAACACACAGACTTTTTAAGGTATCCTGATTGAGGGGAGGCTCTTCCAAATGACAGCAGCGCCTGGGTTCTAATAGTATCCCTTACCTTGTCTTCCCTGATGGCAGGCCTAGGCCGGAGTGCGGGAGAAAGTGGGGTTTGGGCTCTAAGTCCAAGTATTATGGAGTGCTTCTCCATTAGATGTGGAGTCATTTACCTACAACCCCCAACCTGGGAATACCTAAGCCCTCTCAAATATGTGTGGACTCTGCTTCCCCACCTCCAGCACACACATGAAGAAGAGTTCTGATATTCTCAGTGTTGGGTGACTCCTCAAAATGACAGCAGCACCTGGGATCTAGTAGAATCCCTTTGCTTGACTTCCTTGAGTGTTTTCCATGCCGGGCTGTGAGCGAAGGTGTGGGTTGGGGTATAAATCAAAGTATTAGCGAGTGCCTCTCTATGGGCAATGAGGTGTTTAAACAACATCCCAAACCTGGAAACACCTGTGACCCAATAAAGATGCGTGGACTCTGTTTCCCCTCCTCCAGCACACACACGAAGACGTGTTCAAGTATCCTGAGTGAGGGGAGGATCCTCCAACTGACAGCAGCCCCTGGGTCCTAATAAAATCCCTTAGCTTGTATTCCCTGAGTGATTCCCTAACCCGACATGCATGGGAAAGCTGAGGGTTGGGTTTAGGGAGTCAAGTAGATGCGAGTGCCCCCCGATGGACTGAGGAACTATTTAGCGGATTTCTCCCTAACGGGGAACACCTCTTACCCCATTCATCTGCTTGGATTGGGGCTCCACAACTCCCACACACTGAATTCTATTTTCCGGAATCCTCAGTGTACGGAGGACCCTGCAACTAACAGCAGAGCCTGGGGTGTCATAGAATTCCATAGCTTGTCTTACATGTTTGTTTGCCTAGGCCGCAGTGCGGGGGAAAGTGTGGTATGGGCTCTAAATCCAAGAAATAACGAGAGTCTCTCCATGGTATTTGGAGGTGTTTATCCTACAACTCCCAACCTGGGAATACCTGTGACCCCTGAAAATGCGTGGAACCTGTTCCCCACTTCCAGCAAAAACACGAAGAATTCTTCTGGTATCCTGAATGTGGGTAGGCTCCTCCAACTGACAGCAGCACCTGGGATCTAATCGAATCCCTTAGCTTGTATTCCCTGAGTGTTGACCTAGGCCAGGCTGTGAGGAAAAGTTGGGGGTTAGGCTTGATGGCCAATGAGCATGGAGTGCCCCCTGACAGACTGAAGAAATACTTAGAGGAATTCTCCCAAACGGAGAACATCTGTGCCCCCATTCATCTGCGTGGATTGGGGCTCTACAGTTCCCCCACACACAAGGTTGTGTTCCGGAATCCGGAGTGTGTGGAAGTTCCTCCAAATGACAGCAGCGCCTGGGTACTAAAGGAATCCCTTAGCTTGTATTCCCTGATGGTTTGCCAAGACCAGAGTGAGGAGAAGAGTGGGCTTTTGCCTCCTCAAAAAAGTATTAGTGAGTGCCTCTGTATGGGAAATGGACGTCTTATCTACAACCCCCATCCTGCGAATACCGGTGCCCCCAGAAATATGTGTGGACTCTGTTTCCTAACCTAGAGCACACACACAAAGCATTGTTCTGGTATCCTGAGTGTGGGGAGGAATCTCCAACTGACAGCAGCAACTGGGTTCTAATAGCATCCCTTAGGTGGACTTCCCTGACTGATTTCCTTGGATGGGCTTTGAGCGAATGTGGGGTTGTTCTCTAAAGCCAAGTATTAACGAGTGCCTTTGTATGGGCTGTGGAGGTGTTTATCCTACATCCCTAACCTGGGAACACCTGTGCCCCCAGAAATATTCGTGGAATCACTTTCCCCAACACCAGCACACACACGAAGACGTGTTCTTTCTTCCTGAGTGTGGGGAGGATCCTCCAACTGACAGCAGCGCCTGGGTTCGAATAGAATCCCTTAGCTTGTATTCCCTGAGTGTTTCCCTAGGCCGGGCAGCGAGGGAGAGTTACAGGTTGGGCTTGGAGGGCAAGTAGCCGCGAGTGCCCCCCGATGGACTGAAGTAGTACTAAGAGGAGTTCCCCCTATGTGGAACACTTGTACCCACATTCCTCTGCGTGGAGTGGGGTTCCAAAACCCCCCCCAACAAACGTCTGCGTTCAGAATTCCTGAGTTTGTGGAAGATCCTCCAACTGACAGCAGCCACTGGCCTCAAATTGAATCCATTAGCTTGGTTTCACTGATGCTTTGCCTAGAACGGAGTGCGGGGTAATTTGGGGTTTGGGCTCTTAAGCCAAGTATTAGCGAGTGCCTCTCCATTTGATGTGGAGATCTTTAACTTACATACCACAACCTGGGAATACCTTTGCCCCCTGTATGATGCGAGGACAATATTACCCCAACTTCAGCACACACACCGAGAGGTGTTCTGCTATCCTTAGTGTGGGCAGGCTCCTCCAAATGACAGCAGTGCCTGGATTCTAACAGAATTCCTTAGCTGGTTTTCCCTGATGGCTTGCCTTGGCCCAGGTCCGGGGGATAGTGGAGGTGGCCTCTAAAACCCAATGTTAGCGAGTGCCTCTCAATGGGATATGGAATTGTTTAACATACAACCCCCAACCGGGTAACACCTGTGCCCCCTGAAAGATGCATGGACTCTGTTTCCCCACCTCCAGCACAGTCACGAAGAAGTGTTAAGTTATCCTGAGTGTGGGGAGGTTCCTCCAAGTGACAGCAGTAACTGGGATCTAAATAAATGCTCTAACTTGTATTGTATTACTGGTTTCTTAGTCCGGGTGGCAAGGGAAAGGATACGGGTTGGGCCTTGAGGACAAGTAGCAGCGAGTGCCCCCTGAAGGACTGACGAAGAACTTAGAGGACTTGTCCATAACCGGGAACACCTGTGCCCCCATTCCTCTGCGTGGACTGGGGCTCCACTCCTTCCCCACACACAGGGCAGTGTTCCAATATCCTGAGAGTGTGGAAGTTCTTCCATCTGACAGCAGCGCCTGTATTATACTAGAATCCCTTAGCATGTCTTCCCTGATGGTTTGCCTAGGCCAGAATGCGGGGGAAAGTAGGGGTTGTGCTCTAAATCCTAGTATTACCAAGTGCCTCTGCATGGGAAGTGGAGTTGTTTAACCAACAACCCCCAAACTGGGAATACCTGTGGCCCCTGAAATATACCTGGACTCTGTTTCCGCACTTCCATCAGACACACGGAAAAGTGTTCTGTTATCTTGAGTGTGGGGAGGCTCCTCCAAATCACAGCAGAACCTGGGAACTAATAGGATCCCTTAGGTTGATTTCCCTGAGTGTTTGCCCAAGCCGTGCAGTGAGCGAAGGTGGAGATTGGGCTCTAAAGCCAAGTATTAGCGAGGGCCACTCTATGGGAAGTGGAGGTGTTTAAACTACATCCTCAACCTGGGAACACCTGTGCCCACAGAAAGATGAGTAGAATCTGTAACCTAACCTCCAGCACACACAAGAAGAGTTGTTCAGGTATCCTGAATGTGGGGAAACACCTCCAACAGACAGCAGCGCCTGGGATCTAATAGAATCCCTTAGCTTGTATTCCCTGAATTTTTCCCTAGGCCAGGCTATCAGGAAAAGCTGAGGGTTGGGCATGGGATCCATGTAGCATCGAGTGCCTCCCGATGTACTGAGGAAGTACTTAGAGGACTTCTCCCTAAAGGGGAACACCTGTGCCCCTATTCAACTGCGTGAAGTGGCGCTCCAAATTTCCTCCACACACAAGGTTGGGTTCTGGAATCCTGAGAGTGGGGAAGTTCGTCCAACTGACAGCAGCGCCTGGGTTCTAAAAGAATCCTTTAACTTGTATCACCTGAGCATATCCATAGGCCGGGATTCGAGGGAATCTCGGGGTTACTCTTGGAGTTCAATTAGCAGCGAGTGCTCACAAATCGACTGAGGAAGTGCTTAAAGGGCTTCTCCCTAACGGGGAAGAGCTGTGCCCCCATTCATCTGCGTGGGGTGGGGATCCACACCTGCCACACACAAAGTTGGGTTCTGGAATCCTGAGTGGGGGAAGTTCCTCCAACTGAGAGCATTCCGTGAGTTCTAAGAGAATCCCTTAGCTTGACTTCACTGATGGTTTGCCTAGGCCTGAGGGCGGGGGAAAGTGAGGTTTGGGCTCTTAAACCAAGTATTAGCGATTTCCTCTCCATGTGCTATGCAGGTTTATTTCCTACGACCCCCAATCTGTGAATATCCGTGCCCAATGAAATATGCATGGACTCTGTTTTCCCACCTCCAGCACACTGACGAAGAAGTGTTCTCGTGTCTTGAGTGTGGGGAGGATCCTCCAACTTACAGCAGCACCTGGGATATTAAGGTATCCCTCAGCTTGTCTTCCCTGAGTGTGTTCCTAGGCCGCGCTGTGAGCAATCGTGGGGGTTGGGCTCTAAAACCAAGCGTTATCGAGTGCATCTCTATGGGCATTATAGGTGTTAAATAACATCCATAACCTGGGAACAACTCTGCCCGCATAATTTTGCGTGGGCTCTATTTCCCCACATCCAGTACAACACACAGACTTTTTAAGGTATCCTGATTGAGGGGAGGCTCTTCCAAATGACAGCAGCGCCTGGGTTCTAATAGTATCCCTTACCTTGTCTTCCCTGATGGCAGGCCTAGGCCGGAGTGCGGGAGAAAGTGGGGTTTGGGCTCTAAGTCCAAGTATTATGGAGTGCTTCTCCATTAGATGTGGAGTCGTTTACCTACAACCCCCAACCTGGGAATACCTAAGCCCTCTCAAATATGTGTGGACTCTGCTTCCCCACCTCCAGCACACACATGAAGAAGAGTTCTGATATTCTCAGTGTTGGGTGACTCCTCAAAATGACAGCAGCACCTGGGATCTAGTAGAATCCCTTTGCTTGACTTCCTTGAGTGTTTTCCATGCCGGGCTGTGAGCGAAGGTGTGGGTTGGGGTATAAATCAAAGTATTAGCGAGTGCCTCTCTATGGGCAATGAGGTGTTTAAACAACATCCCAAACCTGGAAACACCTGTGACCCAATAAAGATGCGTGGACTCTGTTTCCCCTCCTCCAGCACACACACGAAGACGTGTTCAAGTATCCTGAGTGAGGGGAGGATCCTCCAACTGACAGCAGCCCCTGGGTCCTAATAAAATCCCTTAGCTTGTATTCCCTGAGTGATTCCCTAACCCGACATGCATGGGAAAGCTGAGGGTTGGGTTTAGGGAGTCAAGTAGATGCGAGTGCCCCCCGATGGACTGAGGAACTATTTAGCGGATTTCTCCCTAACGGGGAACACCTCTTACCCCATTCATCTGCTTGGATTGGGGCTCCACAACTCCCACACACTGAATTCTATTTTCCGGAATCCTCAGTGTACGGAGGACCCTGCAACTAACAGCAGAGCCTGGGGTGTCATAGAATTCCATAGCTTGTCTTACATGTTTGTTTGCCTAGGCCGCAGTGCGGGGGAAAGTGTGGTATGGGCTCTAAATCCAAGAAATAACGAGAGTCTCTCCATGGTATTTGGAGGTGTTTATCCTACAACTCCCAACCTGGGAATACCTGTGACCCCTGAAAATGCGTGGAACCTGTTCCCCACTTCCAGCAAAAACACGAAGAATTCTTCTGGTATCCTGAATGTGGGTAGGCTCCTCCAACTGACAGCAGCACCTGGGATCTAATCGAATCCCTTAGCTTGTATTCCCTGAGTGTTGACCTAGGCCAGGCTGTGAGGAAAAGTTGGGGGTTAGGCTTGATGGCCAATGAGCATGGAGTGCCCCCTGACAGACTGAAGAAATACTTAGAGGAATTCTCCCAAACGGAGAACATCTGTGCCCCCATTCATCTGCGTGGATTGGGGCTCTACAGTTCCCCCACACACAAGGTTGTGTTCCGGAATCCGGAGTGTGTGGAAGTTCCTCCAAATGACAGCAGCGCCTGGGTACTAAAGGAATCCCTTAGCTTGTATTCCCTGATGGTTTGCCAAGACCAGAGTGAGGAGAAGAGTGGGCTTTTGCCTCCTCAAAAAAGTATTAGTGAGTGCCTCTGTATGGGAAATGGACGTCTTATCTACAACCCCCATCCTGCGAATACCGGTGCTCCCAGAAATATGTGTGGACTCTGTTTCCTAACCTAGAGCACACACACAAAGCATTGTTCTGGTATCCTGAGTGTGGGGAGGAATCTCCAACTGACAGCAGCAACTGGGTTCTAATAGCATCCCTTAGGTGGACTTCCCTGACTGATTTCCTTGGATGGGCTTTGAGCGAATGTGGGGTTGTTCTCTAAAGCCAAGTATTAACGAGTGCCTTTGTATGGGCTGTGGAGGTGTTTATCCTACATCCCTAACCTGGGAACACCTGTGCCCCCAGAAAGATTCGTGGAATCTCTTTCCCCAACACCAGCACACACACGAAGACGTGTTCTTTCTTCCTGAGTGTGGGGAGGATCCTCCAACTGACAGCAGCGCCTGGGTTCGAATAGAATCCCTTAGCTTGTATTCCCTGAGTGTTTCCCTAGGCCGGGCAGCGAGGGAGAGTTACAGGTTGGGCTTGGAGGGCAAGTAGCCGCGAGTGACCCGCGATGGACTGAAGTAGTACTAAGAGGAGTTCCCCCTATGTGGAACACTTGTACCCACATTACTCTGCGTGGAGTGGGGTTCCAAAACCCCCCCCAACAAACGTCTGCGTTCAGAATTCCTGAGTTTGTGGAAGATCCTCCAACTGACAGCAGCCACTGGCCTCAAATTGAATCCATTAGCTTGGTTTCACTGATGCTTTGCCTAGAACGGAGTGCGGGGTAATTTGGGGTTTGGGCTCTTAAGCCAAGTATTAGCGAGTGCCTCTCCATTTGATGTGGAGATCTTTAACTTACATACCACAACCTGGGAATACCTTTGCCCCCTGTATGATGCGAGGACAATATTACCCCAACTTCAGCACACACACCGAGAGGTGTTCTGCTATCCTTAGTGTGGGCAGGCTCCTCCAAATGACAGCAGTGCCTGGATTCTAACAGAATTCCTTAGCTGGTTTTCCCTGATGGCTTGCCTTGGCCCAGGTCCGGGGGATAGTGGAGGTGGCCTCTAAAACCCAATGTTAGCGAGTGCCTCTCAATGGGATATGGAATTGTTTAACATACAACCCCCAACCGGGTAACACCTGTGCCCCCTGAAAGATGCATGGACTCTGTTTCCCCACCTCCAGCACAGTCACGAAGAAGTGTTAAGTTATCCTGAGTGTGGGGAGGTTCCTCCAAGTGACAGCAGTAACTGGGATCTAAATAAATGCTCTAACTTGTATTGTATTACTGGTTTCTTAGTCCGGGTGGCAAGGGAAAGGATACGGGTTGGGCTTTGAGGACAAGTAGCAGCGAGTGCCCCCTGAAGGACTGACGAAGAACTTAGAGGACTTGTCCATAACCGGGAACACCTGTGCCCCCATTCCTCTGCGTGGACTGGGGCTCCACTCCTTCCCCACACACAGGGCAGTGTTCCAATATCCTGAGAGTGTGGAAGTTCTTCCATCTGACAGCAGCGCCTGTATTATACTAGAATCCCTTAGCATGTCTTCCCTGATGGTTTGCCTAGGCCAGAATGCGGGGGAAAGTAGGGGTTGTGCTCTAAATCCTAGTAATATCAAAGGCCTCTGCATGGGAAGTGGAGTTGTTTAACCAACAACACCCAAAATGGGAATACCTGTGGCCCCTGAAATATGCCTGGGCTCTGTTTCCCCAATTACATCAGACACACGGAAATGTGTTCTGTTATCTCGAGTGTGGGGAGGCTCCTCCAATTCACAGCAGAACCTGGGAACTAATAGGATCCCTTAGGTTGATTTCCCTGAGTGTTTGTCCAAGCCTTGCAGTGAGCGAAAGTGGAGATTGGGCTCTAAAGCCAAGTATTAGCGAGGGCCACTCTATGGGAAGTGGAGGTGTTTAAACTACATCCTCAACCTGGGAACACCTGTGCTCACATAAAGATGAGTAGAATGTGTAACCTAACCTCCAGCACACACAAGAAGAGTTGTTCAGGTATCCTGAATGTGGGGAAACACCTCCAACAGACAGCAGCGCCTGGGATCTAATAGAATCCCTTAGCTTGTATTCCCTGAATTTTTCCCTAGGCCAGGCTATCAGGAAAAGCTGAGGGTTGGGCATGGGATCCATGTAGCATCGAGTGCCTCCCGATGTACTGAGGAAGTACTTAGAGGACTTCTCCCTAAAGGGGAACACCTGTGCCCCTATTCAACTGCGTGAAGTGGGGCTCCAAATTTCTTCCACACACAAGGTTGGGTTCTGGAATCCTGAGAGTGGGGAAGTTCGTCCAACTGACAGCAGCGCCTGGGTTCTAAAAGAATCCTTTAACTTGTATCACCTGAGCATATCCCTAGGCCGGGATTCGAGGGAATCTCGGGGTTACTCTTGGAGTTCAATTAGCAGCGAGTGCTCACAAATCGACTGAGGAAGTGCTTAAAAGGCTTCTCCCTAACGGGGAAGAGCTGTGCCCCCATTCATCTGCGTGGAGTGGGGATCCACACCTGCCACACACAAAGTTGGGTTCTGGAATCCTGAGTGGGGGAAGTTCCTCCAACTGAGAGCATTCCGTGGGTTCTAATAGAATCCCTTAGCTTGAATTCACTGATGGTTTGCCTAGGCCTGAGTGCGGGGGAAAGTTAGGTCTGGGCTCTTAAACCAAGTATTAGCGATTTCCTCTCCATGTGCTATGCAGGTTTTTTTCCTACGACCCCCAATCTGTGAATACCTGTGCCAAATGAAATATGCATGGCCTCTGTTTTCCCACCTCCAGCACACTGACAAAGAAGTGTTCTCGTGCCTTGAGTGTGGGGAGGATCCTCCAACTTACAGCAGCACCTGGGATATTAAAGTATCCCTCAGCTTGACTTCCCTGAGTGTGTTCCTAGGCCGCGCTGTGAGCAATCGTGGGGGTTGGGCTCTAAAACCAAGCGTTATCGAGTGCATCTCTATGGGCATTATAGGTGTTAAATAACATCCATAACCTGTGAACAACTCTGCCCGCATAATTTTGCGTGGGCTCTATTTCCCCACATCCAGTACAACACACAGACTTTTTAAGTTATCCTGATTGAGGGGAGGCTCTTCCAAATGACAGCAGCGCCTGGGTTCTAATAGTATACCTTACCATGCCTTCCCTGATGGCAGGCCTAGGCCGGAGTGCGGGAGAAAGTGGGGTTTGGGCTCTAAGTCCAAGTATTATGGAGTGCTTCTCCATGAGATGTGGAGTCGTTTACCTACAACCCCCAACCTGGGAATACCTAAGCCCTCTCAAATATGTGTGGACTCTGCTTCCCCACTTCCAGCACACACATGAAGAAGAGTTCTGATATTCTCAGTGTTGGGTGACTCCTCAAAGTGACAGCAGCACCTGGGATCTAGTAGAATCCCTTTGCTTGACTTCCTTGAGTGTTTTCCATGCCGGGCTGTGAGCGACGGTGTGGGTTGGGGTCTAAATCAAAGTATTTTCGAGTGCCTCTCTATGGGCAATGAGGTGTTTAAACAACATCCCAAACCTGGAAACACCTGTGACCCAATAAAGATGCGTGGACTCTGTTTCCCCTCCTCCAGCACACACACGAAGACGTGTTCAGGTATCCTGAGAGACGGGAGGATCCTCCAACTGACAGCAGCCCCTGGGTCCTAATAAAATACCTTAGCTTGTATTCCCTGAGTGATTCCCTAACCCGGGCTGCGTGGGAAAGCTGGGGGTTGGGTTTAGGGAGTCAAGTAGATGTGAGTGCCCCCCGATGGACTGAGGAACTATTTAGAGGACTTCTCCCTAACGGGGAACACCTCTTACCCCATTCATCTGCTTGGATTGGGGCTCCACAACTCCCACACACTGAATTCTATTTTCCGGAATCCTCAGTGTACGGAGGACCCTGCAACTAACAGCAGAGCCTGGGCTGTCATAGAATTCCATAGCTTGTCTTACATGATTGTTTGCCTAGGCCGCAGTGCGGGGGAAAGTGTGGTATGGGCTCTAAAACCAGGAAATAACGAGAGTCTCTCCATGGTATTTGGAGGTGTTTATCCTACAACTTCCAACCTTGGAATACCTTTGACCCCTGAATGATGCGTGGACACTGTTCCCCACTTCCAGCAAAAACACGATGAATTCTGGTATCCTGAATGTGGGTAGGCCCCTCCAACTGACAGCAGCACCTGGGATCTAATAGAATCCCTTAGCTTGTATTCCCTGAGTGTTGACCTAGGCCAGGCTGTGAGGAAAAGGTGGGGGTTAGGCTTGATGAACGATGAGCATGTAATGCCCCCTGACATACTGAAGAAATACTTAGATGAATTCTCCCAAATGGAGAACACCTGAGCCCCCATTCATCTGCGTGGATTGGTGTTCTACAATTCCCCCACACACAAGGTTGTGTTCCGGAATCCGGAGTGTGTGGAAGTTCCTCCAAATGACAGCAGCGCCTGGGTACTAAAGGAATCCCTTAGCTTGTATTCCCTGATGGTTTGCCAAGACCAGAGTAAGGAGAAGAGTGGGCTTTTGGCTCCTCAAAAAAGTATTAGTGAGTGCCTCTGTATGGGAAATGGACGTCTTTAAATACAACCCCCATCCTGGGAATACCGGTGCTCCCAGGAATATGCGTGGACTCTGTTTCCTAACCTAGAGCACACACACAAAGCATTGTTCTGGTATCCTGAGTGTGGGGAGGAATCTCCAACTGACAGCAGCAACTGGGATCTAATAGCATCCCTTAGGTTGACTTCCCTGACTGATTTCCTTGGATGGGCTTTGAGCGAATGTGGGGGTTGCTCCCTAAAGCCAAGTATTAGCGAGTGCCTTTTTTGGGCTGTGGAGGTGTTTATCCTACATCCCTAACCTGGGAACACCTGTGCCCCCAGAAAGATTCGTGGAGTCTCTTTCCCCACCTCCAGCACACACACGAAGACGTGTTCTGGCTTCCTGAGAGTGGGGAGGATCCTCCAACTCACAGCAGTGCCTGGGTTCGAATAGAATCCCTTAGCTTGTATTCCCTGAGTGTTTCCCTAGGCCGGGCAGCGAGGGAGAGTTACAGGTTGGGCTTGGAGGGCAAGTAGCCGCGAGTGCCCCCCGATGGACTGAAGTAGTACTAAGAGGAGTTACCCCTATGTGGAACACTTGTACCCCCATTCCTCTGCGTGGAGTGGGGCTCCAAAACCCCCCCAACAAACAGCTGCGTTTAGAATTCCTGAGTTTGTGGAAGATCCTCCAACTGACAGCAGCTACTTCCCTCAAATAGAATCCAATAGCTTGGTTTCACTGATGCTTTGCCTAGAACGGAGTGCGGGGTAATTTGAGGTTTGGGCTCTGAAGCCAAGTATTAGCGAGTGCCTCTCCATTTGATGTGGAGATCTTTAACTTACATACCACAACCTGGGAATACCTTTGCCCCCTGTATGATGCGAGGACAATATTACCCAAACATCAGCACACACACCGAGATGTGTTCTGCTATCCTTAGTGTGGGCAGGCTCCTCCAACTGACAGCAGTGCCTGGATTCTAATAGAATTTCTTAGCTGGTTTTCCCTGATGGCTTGCCTTGGCCCAGGTCCGGGGGATAGTGGGGGTGGCCTCTAAAACCCAATGTTAGCGTGTGCCTCTCAATAGGATGTGGAAGTGTTTAACATACAACCCCCAACCGGGTAATACCTGTGCCCCCTGAAAGATGCGTGGACTCTGTTTCCCCACCTCCAGCACAGTCACGAAGAAGTGTTAAGTTATCCTGAGTGTGGGGAGGATCCTTCAAGTGACAGCAGTGCCTGGGTTCTAATTAAATGCTCTAAATTGTATTGTATTACTTGTTCCTTAGTCCGGGTGGTAAGGGAAAGAATAGGGGTTGCGCTTTGAGGAAAAGTAGCAGCGAGTGCCCCCTGAAGGACTGACGAAGAACTTAGGGGACTTGTCCCTAACCGGGAACACCTCTGCCCCCATTCATCTGCGTGGACTGGGGCTCCACTACTTCCCCACACACAAGGCTTTGTTCCGGAATCCTGAGAGTGGGGAAGTTCTTCCATCTGACAGCAGCGTCTGGATTAAAATAGAATCCCTTAGCATGTCTTCCCTGATGGTTTGCCTAGGCCAGAATGCGGGGGAATGTAGGGGTTGTGCTCTAAATCCTAGGATTCTCGAGTGCCTCTGCATGGAATGTGGAGTTGTTTAACCAAAATCCCCCAAACTTGGAATACATGTAGCCCCTACAATATGCCTGAACTCTGTTTCCCCACTTCCATCAGACACACGGAAAAGTGTTCTGTTATCTTGAGTGTGGGGAGGCTCCTCCAAATCACAGCAGAACCTGGGATCTAATAGGATCCCTTAGGTTGACTTCACTGAGTGTTTGCCCCAGCCGTGCAGTGAGCGATGGTGGAGATTGGGCTCTAAAGCCAAGTATTAGCGAGGGCCACTCTATGGGATTTGAAGGTGTTTAAACTAATTCCTCAACCTGGGAACACCTGTGCCCACATAAAAATGAGTAGAATCTGTAACCTAACTTCCAGCACACACAAGAATAGTTGTTCAGGTATCCTGAATGTGGGGAAACACCTCCAACAGACAGCAGCGCCTGGGATCTAATAGAATCCCTTTGCTTGTATACCCTGAATTTTTCCCTAGGCCAGGCTATCAGGAAAAGCTGAGGGTTGGGCATGGAATCCATGTAGCATCGAGTGCCTCCCGATGTATTGAGGAAGTACTTAGAGGACTTCTCCCTAAAGGGGAACACCTGTGCCCCTATTCAACTGCGTGAAGTGGCGCTCCAAATTTCCTCCACACACAAGGTTGGGTTCTGGAATCCTGAGAGTGGGGAAGTTCGTCCAACTGACAGCAGCGCCTGGGTTCTAAAAGAATCCTTTATCTTGTATAACCTGAGCATATCACTAGGCCGGGATTCGAGGGAATCTCGGGGTTATTCTTGGAGTTCAATTAGCAGCGAGTGCTCACAAATCGACTGAGGAAGTGCTTAAAAGGCTTCTCCCTAACGGGGAAGAGCTGTGCCCCCATTCATCTGCGTGGAGTGGGGATCCACACCTGCCACACACAAAGTTGGGTTCTGGAATCCTGAGTGGGGGAAGTTCCTCCAACTGAGAGCATTCCGTGAGTTCTAATAAAATCCCTTAGCTTGACTTCACTGATGGTTTGCCTAGGCCTGAGGGCGGGGGAAAGTGAGGTTTGTGCTCTTAAACCAAGTATTAGCGATTTCCTCTCCATGTGCTATGCAGGTGTTTTTCCTACAACCCCCAATCTGTGAATACCTGTGCCCAATGAAATATGAATGGACTCTGTTTTCCCACCTAAAGTACACTGACAATGAAGAGTTCTCGTGTCTTGAGTGTGGGGAGGATCCTCCAAATTACAGCAGCACCTGGGATATTAAAGTATCCCTCAGCTTGACTTCCCTGAGTGTGTTCCTAGGCCGCGCTGTGAGCATTCGTGGGGGTTGGGCTCTAAAACCAAGTGTTATCGAGTGCATCTCTATGGGCATTATAGGTGTTAAATAACATCCCTAACCTGGGAACAACTCTGCCCGCATAAATTTGCGTGGGCTCTATTTCCCCACATCCAGTACAACACACAAACTTTTTAAGGTATCCTGATTGAGGGGAGGCTCTTCCAAATGACAGCAGCGCCTGTCCTTGTCTTCCCTTGACTTCCCTGATGGCATGCCTAGGCCGGAGTGCGGGAGAAAGTGGGGTTTGGGCTCTAAGTCCAAGTATTATGGAGTGCTTCTCAATGAGATGTGGAGCCGTTTATCTACAACCCCCACCCTGGGAATACCTAAGCCCTCTCAAATATGTGTGGACTCTGCTTCCCCACCTCCAGCACACACCTGAAGAAAAGTTCTGATATTCTCAGTGTTGGGTGACTCCTCAAAATGACAGCAGCACCTGGGATCTAGTAGAATCCCTTTGCTTGACTTCCTTGAGTGTTTTCCATGCCGGGCTGTGAGCGAAGGTGGGGGTTGGGGTCTAAATCAAAGTATTAGCGAGTGCCTCTCTATGGGCAATGAGGGTTTTAAACAACATCCCAAACCTGGAAACACCTGTGACCCAAAAAAGATGCGTGGACTCTGTTTCCCCAACTCCAGCACACAAACGATGACATGTTCGTCTATCCTGAATGTGGGGAGTTTCCTCCAAATGACAGCAGCACCTGGGGTCTAAGAGTATCCTTTAGCTTGACTTCCTTGAGTGTTTACCTAGGCCGGGCTGTGCGCGAATGTGGGGATTGGGCTCTAAAGTCAAGGATTAGTGAGGGCCCCTCTATGTGCAGTGGACTTGTTTAAACCAAATCCCCAAATTTGGAACACCTGTGCCCCCATATAATGCGTGGAATGCCTTTCCCATCTCCAGAACACACACGAAGACTTTCAGATATCTTTAGTGTGGGGGGGGCTCCTCAAAATGACAGCAGCTCCTGGGTTCTAATAGAATCCCTTAGCTTGTAAAACGAGTGTTTCCCTGGTCCGGGATGTGAGGGAAAGCTGGGGGTTGGGATTGGAGGCCAAGTAGCAGTGGGTGACCCCTGATCCATTGAGGAATTACTTAGAGAACTTCTCCCTAAAGGGAAAACCATTGCCCCCATTCATCTGGGTGGAGTGGGGATGCACAACTCCCCCACACACAAGAATGTGTTCCGGAATCCTGAGTGCAGGGAAGTTCCTCCAACTGACTGCAGCGCCTGGGTTCTAATTGTATCCCTGTGCTTGTCTTCCCTGATGGATTGTCTAGGAGGGAGTGCGGGGGAAAGTGAGTTTTGGCTCCAAAACCAAGTATTGGCGAGTACCTCTCTATGGTTAGTGGAGGTGTTTAAACGACATCCCTAACCTGGGAACACCTGTGGCCCCATATAGATCCGTGGAGTCTGTTTCCAGACCTCCAGCACACACACGAACACTTGCACAGTTATCCTGAGAGTGGGCAGCCTCCTCAAACTGAGAGTAGGGCCTGGGTTCTAATAAAATCTCTTAACTTGTCTTCCCTGTTAGGTTGCCTGATTCGGAGTGCGGGGGAAAGAGGGCGTTGGGCTCTAAATCCAAGTATTAGCGAGTGCGTATCCATGGGAAGTGGAGGATATTAACCAAAAACCCACAAACTGGGAACACCTGTGCTCCTTGAAAAATTCGTGGACTCTGTTTCCCCACATCCAGCACACACATGAAAAAGTGTTCTGGTATCCTGAGTGTGTGGAGGCACCTGAGGCTGACAGCAGGAACTGGGATCTAATCGGATCCACTAGGTTGACGTCCCTGAGGATTTTCCATGGACGGGCTGGGAGCGAAGGTGGGGGTTGGTTGGGCTCTAAAGACAAGTAATAGCGAGTGCCTCTTTATGGGCAGTGGAGGTGTTTAAAGTACATTCCCTCCCTGGGAACACCTGTGCCCCCATAAAGTTGCGTGGACTATGTATCCCCAAAACCATCATACACATAAAGACTTGTTCAGGTATCCTGTGTGTAGGGTGACTCCTCCAACTGACAGCAGCTCCTGGGTTCAAATAGAATCCCAAAGCTTGTCTTCCCTGATGGAATGCCTAGGCTGGTGTGTGGGAGAAAGTGGGGTTTGGGCTTGAAGTCCAAGTAGCAACGAGTGCCCCCTGATTTACTGGGGAAGTACTTAGAGGATTTCACCCTAAAATGGAACACCTGTGCCCCCATTCATCTGCGTGGACTGGGTCTCAACAACTCCCCCCCACACAAGGCAGGGATCCGAAATACTGAGTGTGTGGAAGTTCCTCCAACTGAGAGCAGCGCCTGCGTTCGAGTAGAATAACTCAGCTTGTATTCCCTGAGTGTTTCCCTAAGCCGGGCTGCGAGCGAAAGCTGGGGGTTGTGCTTGGAGGCCAAGTAGCAGCTTGTGCCAACCGATTGACTGAGGAATTACTTAGGGAACTCCCCTACCGGGGAACACCTGTGTCACCATTCATCTGCGTGGATTGGGGCTGCACACCTCCCCCACACACAAGAGTGTCTCCGGAGTCCTGAGTGTTGGGAAGTTCCTCCATGTGACAGCAGCATCTAGGTTCAATACAATCCCTTAGCTTGTCTTCCGTGATGGCTTGCCCTGCCAGGAGTGCGGGAGAAATTGGAGGTTGGGCTCTAAAACGAAGTATTAGCGAGTGCCTATCCATGGGATGTGGAGGTGTTTAACCTACATCCTCCAACCTAGGAATACCTGTGCCCCAGGAAAAAGGCGTGGACTCTGTTTCCACACCACCAGCACACGTGCGAAGAATTTTTCTCATTTCCTGAGTGTGGGGAGGCTCCTCCAACTAACAGCAGCACCAGGGATCTAGTAGAATCCCTTAGCTTGACTTCCTTGAGTGTTCTCCTAGGCCGGGCTTTGAGCGAAGGTGGGGGTTGGGCTGTAAAGCCAAGTAATATCCAGTGCCTCTCTAAGGGCAGTGAAGGTATTTAAACTACATCATCTACCTAGGAATAACTGTGCCCCCATAAAGATGCATGGACTCTGTTTCCCCACTTCCAACACACACACAAAGACGTGCTCAGGTATCCTGAGTGTGGGCCGGCACTTTCAAGTGACAGCAGCGCCTGGGTTCTAATAGTATCCTTTAGCTTGTAATACCTGAGTTGTTCCCTAGGCCTGGCTCTGAGGGAAAGCTGGGGATTGGGCTTTGAGGCCAAATAGTAGCGAGTGCCCCCCGATGGACTGAGGAAGTATTTAGATGAATTCTCCCTAAAGGGGTACACCTGTGCCCACATCCATCTACGTGGAGTGCGGATACACAAATCCCTCCCCCCACAAGTCTGGCTACTGGAATATGAGAGTGGGAAAGTTCCTCCAGCTTATATCATTGCCAGTGTTCTAGTAGAATACTTAAGCTTCTCTTCCCTGATGGATTGCATTAGCTGGAGTGCGGTTCAAAGTGGGATTTGTTCTCTAAATCCAAGTAATAATGAGTGCCTCTCCATGGGAATTGGAGGTGTTTAACCAACAACCCCCAACAAGGGAATACCTTTGCCCCCTTGAATATGCGTGGACACTGTTTCTCCACCAACAGTACACACACGAAGAAGCTTTGTGGAATCCTGAGCATGGGGAGACTACTCCAAATGACAGCAGCACCTGGGTTCTATTAGAATCCCTTTGCTTGTGTTCCCTGAGTATTTACATAGGCCAGGCTTTGATCTGTTGTGGGGTTTGGTCTCTATAGCTAGGTATTAGCGAGTGCCTCTCTATTGGCATGGAGATGTTAAAACTACATCCCTAAACTTTAAACACCTGCCCCCCATATAAATGCGTGGTCTCCCTTTCCCCACATCCAGCACACCCACGAAGAACAGTTCTGGTGTACTGAGTGTGGGTAGGCACCTCCAAATGACAGCAGCACCTGGGAACTTATAATATCACTTGGCTTGCTTTCCCTGAGTGTTTCCTTTGGCCAGGCTGTGAGCGAAGGTGGGTGTTGGGCACTAAAGACTAGTAATAGCGAGTGCCTCTCTATGGGCATTGGAGGTGTTTAAAATACATCCCCAAACTTGGAACACCTCTGCCCCCCCAAAAATGCGTGGACTCTGTTTCCCCACCTCCATCACACACACGAAAACGGGTTGAGGATTCCTGAGTGTGGGGAGGCACCTACAACTGACAGCAGGTCCTGGGTTCTAAAACAATCCATTAACTTGTCTTCACTGATGGCTAGCCTAGGCGGGAGTGCGGGGGAATGTGAGGGTTGGGCTCTAAAACCAAGTATTATTGAGTGCCTCTCCACGCGATTTGAAGTGGTTTAACCTACAACCAAATATTTGGGAATACCTGTGCCCCCTGAAAGATGCAAGGACACTGTTTCCCCGCCTTCAGCACACACACTAGGTGGTGTTCTGGTATCCTGAGTGTGGGGAAGTTCCTGCAAGTGACAGTAGCACCTGGGATCTAATTGGATCCATTAGGTTGATATTCCTGAGTATTTTCCTTGGCCGGGTTGTGAGCGAAATTGGGGGTTGTGCTCTAAAACCAAGTATTAGCGAGTTCCTATGTTTTGGCAGTGGAGGTGGTTAAAGTATATCCCCAACCTGGGAACACCTGTGCCCCCATAAAGACGCGTGGACTCTGTTTCCCTCCTGCAGCACACACACGACATTGGGTTCAGATGTCTTGAGTGTGGGGAGTTTCCTGCAACTAACAGCAGCGCCTGGGTTGTAATACAATACCTTAACTGGTCTTCCATGATGGATTGCCATGGCCGGTGTGCGGGGGAAATTTGGGATTGGGCTCTAAACCAAGTATTAGCGAGAGCCCATCTATAGGATGTGGGTGTTTAACCTACAAACCACCACCATGAAATAACTGTGCCCCCTGAAAGATGCTTTGACTCTGTTTCCCTACATCCAGCACACACACGAAGAAGTGTTCTGGTGTTCTGAGTGTGGGGACGTTCCTCCAACTGACAGCAGCACCTGGGTTCGAATAGAATCCCTTAGATTGACTTCCCTAAGAGTTTTCCTAGGCCTAGCAGTGAGCGATGGTCGGGGATGGGCTCTAAAGCCAAGTATTAGAGAGTGCATCTCTGTGGGCATTGGAGGGTTTGAAACTACTTCCCCAACCTTGGAACACCTGTGCCCCCATAAAGATGAGTGGACTCTGTTTCCCCCCTGCAGCACACACACGGAGACGTGGTCAGGTATCTTGATAGTGGGGAGGCTCCTCCACATGACAGCAGCGCCTGGGTTCTAATAGAATCCCTTAGATTGTTTTCCTTGAGTGTTTCCCTAGGCCGGGCTTAGAGGGAAAGCTGGGAGTTTGGCTTGGAGGCCAAGTAGCAGCAACTGACCCCGATGGAATGTGGACGTATTTAGAGGACTTCTCCCTAATGTGGAACAAGTGTGACCCCATTCATCTACTTGGATTTTGGCTCCACATTTCCCCGCCACAAAATGTTGGGTTCCGGAATCCTGAGTTTTGGGACGTTCCTCCAACTGTCAGCAGCGCTTGTGTTCTTGAATCCCTTCACTTGCCTTCCCTGATGGTTTGCCTATGCTGGAGTGCAGGGGAATGTGGGGTTTCGGCTCTAATACCAAGTATTAGCCAATGCATCTACATGTGAAGTTGAGAAATTTTAACTACAACCAGCAACGTAGGAATATATGTGCCACCTGAAAGATGCCTGGACTCTGTTTCCCAACCTCCAGCACACAAACG
Source organism: Vicugna pacos (assembly GCF_048564905.1). Classification (NCBI taxonomy): domain Eukaryota; kingdom Metazoa; phylum Chordata; class Mammalia; order Artiodactyla; family Camelidae; genus Vicugna; species Vicugna pacos. The sequence goes on from NW_027328785.1 coordinate 153,773, forward strand.
AGGAAGTGTTCTTCTATCCTGAATGTGGGGAGTTTCCTCAAAATGACAGCAGCACCTGAGGTCTAATAGAATCCGTTAGCTTGACTTCCTTGAGTGTTTACTTAGGCCGGGCTGTAAGCGAATGTGGGGGTTGGGCCCTAAAGACAAGGATTAGCGAGTGCCCCTCTATGGGCAGTGGAGCTGTTTAAACCAAATCCCCAAATTTGGAACACCTGTGCCCCCATAAAGATGCGTGGAATATCTTTCCCACCTCCAGAACACACACGAAGACTTTCAGATATCCTTAGTGTGGGGGGGCTCCTCAAAATGACAGCAGCGTCTGGGTTCTAATAGAATCCCTCAGCTTGTAATACGAGTGTTTCCCTGGTCCGCGATGTGAGGGAAAGCTGGGGGTTGGGCTTGGAGTCCAAGTAGCAGTGAGTGCCCCCTGATCGATTGAGGAAGTACTTAGAGGACTTCTCCCTAAAGGGAACACATTTGCCCCCATTCATCTGGGTGGAGTGGGGCTGCACAACTCCCCCACAAACAAGAATGTGTTCCGGAGTCCTGAGTGCAGAGAAGTTCCTCCAACTGACAGCAGCGCCTGGGTTCTAACTGAATCCCTTTGCTTGTCTTCCCTGATGGTATGCCTAGGCGGGAGTGCGGGGGAAAGTGTGGTTTGGGATCCAAACCAAGTATTTGCGAGTACCTCTCTATGGTTAGTGGAGGTTTTTAAACTACATCCCTAACCTGGGAACACCTGTGCCCCCATATATATCCGTGGAGTCTGTTTCCAGACCTCCAGCACACACACGAACACTTGCACAGTTATCCTGAGAGTGGGCAGCCTCCTCCAACTGACAGCAGGGCCTGGGTTCTAATAAAATCGCTTAACTTGTCTTCCCTGTTTGGTTGCCTGATACGGAGTGCGGGGGAAAGTGGGGGTTGGGCTCTAAATCCAAGTATTAGCGAGTGCTTCTTCATGGGAAGTGGAGGTTATTAACCAAAAACCCACAACCTGGGAACACCTGTGCTCCTTGAAAAATGCGTGGACTCTGTTTCCCCACCTCCAGCACACACATGAAGAATTGTTCTGGTATCCTGAGTGTGGGGAGGCACCTCCAACTGACAGCAGCACCTGGGATCTAATAGGATCCCTTAGGTTGACTTCCCTGTGTGTTTTCCAAGGACCGGCTGGGAGCGAAGGTGGGGGTTGGGCTCTAAAGCCAAGTAAGAGCGAGTACCTCTCTATGGGCAGTGGAGGTGTTTAAAGTACATTCCCTCCCTGGGAACACCTGTGCCCCCATAAAGTTGCGTGGACTATGTATCCCCAAAACCATCATACACATAAAGACTTGTTCAGGTATCCTGAGTATGGGGAGACTCCTCCAACTGACAGCAGCGCCTGGGTTCTAATAGAATCCCAAAGCTTGTCTTCCCTGATGGCATGCCTAGGCTGGAGTGTGGGGGAAAGTGGGGTTTGGGCTTGAAGTCCAAGTAGCAACGAGTGCCCCCTGATTTACTGGGGAAGTACTTAGAGGATTTCACCCTAAAATGGAACACCTGTGCCCCCATTCATCTGCGTGGACTGGGTCTCCACAACTCCCCCCCACACAAGGCTGGGATCCGGAATCCTGAGTGTGTGGAAGTTCCTCCAACTGAGAGCAGCGCCTGCGTTCGAGTAGAATAACTCAGCTTGTATTCCCTGAGTGTTTCCCTAGGCCGGGCTGCGAGCAAAAGCTGGGGGTTGTGCTTGGAGGCCAAGTAGCAGCTTGTGCCAACCGATTGACTGAGGAATTACTTAGGGAACTCCCCTACCGGGGAACACCTGTGTCACCATTCATCTGCGTGGATTGGGGCTGCACACCTCCCCCACACACAAGAGTGTCTCCGGAGTCCTGAGTGTTGGGAAGTTCCTCCATGTGACAGCAGCATCTAGGTTCAATACTATCCCTTAGCTTGTCTTCCGTGATTGCTTGCCCTGCCAGGAGTGCGGGAGAAATTGGAGGTTGGGCTCTAAAACGAAGTATTAGCGAGTGCCTATCAATGGGATGTGGAGTTGTTTAACCTACATCCTCCAACCTAGGAATACCTGTGCCCCAGGAAAAAGGCGTGGACTCTGTTTCCACACAACCAGCACACGTGCGAAGAATTGTTCTCGTTTCCTGAGTGTGGGGAGGCTCCTCCAACTAACAGCAGCACCAGGGATCTAGTAGAATCCCTTAGCTTGACTTCCTTGAGTGTTCTCCTAGGCCGGGCTTTGAGCGAAGGTGGGGGTTGGGCTGTAAAGCCAAGTAATATCCAGTGCCTCTCTAAGGGCAGTGAAGGTGTTTAAACTACATCATCTACCTAGGAATAACTGTGCCCCCATAAAGATGCATGGACTCTGTTTCCCCACTTCCAACACACACACAAAGACGTGCTCAGGTATCCTGAGTGTGGGCCGGCACTTTCATGTGACAGCAGCGCCTGGGTTCTAATAGTATCCTTTAGCTTGTAAGACCTGAGTTGTTCCCTAGGCCTGGCTCTGAGGGAAAGCTGGGGGTTGGGCTTTGAGGCCAAATAGTAGCGAGTGCCCCCCGATGGACTGAGGAAGTATTTAGATGAATTCTCCCTAAAGGGGTACACCTGTGCCCACATCCATCTACGTGGAGTGCGGATACACAAATCCCTCCCCCCACAAGTCGGGCTACCGGAATATGAGAGTGGGAAAGTTCCTCCAGCTTACATCAGCGCCAGTGTTCTAGTAGAATCCTTAAGCTTCTCTTCCCTGATGGATTGCATTAGCTGGAGTGCCGTTCAAAGTGGGATTTGTTCTCTAAATCCAAGTAATAATGAGTGCCTCTCCATGGGAATTGGAGGTGTTTAACCAACAACCCCCAACAAGGGAATACCTTTGCCCCCTGGAATATGCGTGGACACTGTTTCTCCACCAACAGTACACACACGAAGAAGCTTTCTGGAATCCTGAGCATGGGGAGACTACTCCAAATGACAGCAGCACCTGGGTTCTATTAGAATCCCTTAGCTTGTGTTCCCTGAGTATTTACATAGGACAGGCTTTGATCTATTGTGGGGTTTGGTCTGTATAGCTAGGTTTTAGCGAGTGCCTCTCTATTGGCATGGAGATTTTAAAACTACATCCCTAACCTTTAAACACCTGCCCCCCATATAAATGCGTGGTCTCCCTTTCCCCACCTCCAGCACACCCACGAAGAACAGTTCTGGTATACTGAGTGTGGGTAGGCACCTCCAAATGACAGCAGCACCCGGGACCTTATAATATCACTTGGCTTGCTTTCCCTGAGTGTTTCCTTTGGCCAGGCTGTGAGCGAAGGCGGGTGTTGGGCACTAAAGACTAGTAATAGCGAGTGCCTGTCTATGGGCAATGGAGGTGTTTAAAATACATCCCCAAACTTGGAACACCTGTGCCCCCCCAAAAATGCGTGGACTCTGTTTCCCCACCTCCAGCACACACACGAAGACGGGTTGAGGTTTCCTGAGTGTGGGGAGGCACCTACAACTGACAGCAGGGCCTGGGTTCTAATACAATCCATTAACTTTTCTTCACTGATGGCTAGCCTAGGCGGGAGTGCGGGGGAATGTGAGGGTTGGGCTCTAAAACCAAGTATTGTTGAGTGCCTCTCCCCGGGATTTGAAGTGGTTTAACCTACAACCAAATATTTGGGAATACCTGTGCCCCCTGAAAGATGCAAGGACACTGTTTCCCCGCCTTCAGCACACACACTAGGTGGTGTTCTGGTATCCTGAGGGTGGGGAGGCTCCTGCAAGTGACAGTAGCACCTGGGATCTAATTGGATCCATTAGGTTGATATTCCTGAGTATTTTCCTTGGCCGGGTTGTGAGCGAAATTGGGGGTTGTGCTCTAAAACCAAGAATTAGCGAGTTCCTTTATTTTGGCAGTGGAGGTGGTTAAAGTTTATCCCCAACCTGGGAACACCTGTGCCCCCATAAAGACGCGTGGACTCTGTTTCCCTCCTGCAGCACACACACGACATTGGGTTCAGATGTCTTGAGTGTGGGGAGGTTCCTGCAACTAACAGCAGCGCCTGGGTTGTAATACAATACCTTAACTGGTCTTCCATGATGGTTTGCCATGGCCGGTGTGCGGGGGAAAGTTGGGATTGAGCTCTAAACCAAGTATTAGCGAGAGCCTATCCATGGGATGTGGGTGTTTAACCTACAAACCACCACCATGAAATAACTGTGCCCCCTGAAAGATGCTTTGACTCTGTTTCCCTACATCCAGCACACACACGAAGAAGTGTTCTGGTGTTTTGAGTGTGGGGAGGTTCCTCCAAATGACAGCAGCACCTGGGTTCGAATAGAATCCCTTAGCTTGACTTCTCTAAGTGTTTTCCTAGGCCTAGCAGTGAGCGATGGTGGGGGATGGGCTCTAAAGCCAAGTATTAGAGAGTGCATCTCTGTGGGCAGTGGAGGGTTTGAAACTACTTCCCCAACCTTGGAACACCTGTGCCCCCATAAAGATGAGTGGACTCTGTTTCCCCCCTGCAGCACACACACGGAGACGTGGTCAGGTATCCTGATAGTGGGGAGGCTCCTCCACATGACAGCAGCGCCTAGGTTCTAATAGAATCCCTTAGATTGTTTTCCTTGAGTGTTTCCCTAGGCCGGGCTTAGAGGGAAAGCTGGGAGTTTGGCTTGGAGGCCAAGTAGCAGCAACTGACCCCGATGGAATGTGGAAGTATTTAGAGGACTTCTCCCTAATGGGGAACAAGTGTGACCCCATTCATCTACTTGGATTTTGGCTCCACATTTCCCCGCCACAAAATTTTGGGTTCCGGAATCCTGAGTTTTGGGACGTTCCTCCAACTGTCAGCAGCGCTTGTGTTCTTGAATCCCTTAACTTGCCTTCCCTGATGGTTTGCCTATGCTGGAGTGCAGGGGAATGTGGGGTTTCGGCTCTAATACCAAGTATAAGCCAATGCATCTACATGTGAAGTTGAGAAATTTTAACTACAACCAGCAACGTAGGAATACATGTGCCACCTGAAAGATGCCTGGACTCTGTTTCCCCACCTCCAGCACACAAACGAGGAAGCGTTCTTCTATCCTGAATGTGGGGAGTTTCCTCCAAATGACAGCAGCACCTGAGGTCTAATAGAATCCGTTAGCTTGACTTCCTTGAGTGTTTACCTAGGCCGGGTTGTAAGCGAATGTGGGGGTTGGGCCCTAAAGACAAGGATTAGCGAGTGCCCCTCTATGGGCAGTGGAGTTGTTTAAACCAAATCCCCAACTTTGGAACACCTGTGCCCCCATAAAGATGCGTGGAATATCTTTCCCACCTCCAGAACACACACGAAGACTTTCAGATATCCTTAGTGTGGGGGGGCTCCTCAAAATGACAGCAGCTTCTGGGTTCTAATAGAATCCCTTAGCTTGTAATGAGAGTGTTTCTCTGGTCCTGGATGTGAATGAAACCTGGGGGTTGGGCTTGGAATCCAAGTAGCAGTGTGTGCCCCCTGATCGTTTGTGGAAGTACTTAGAGGGCTTCTCCCTAAAGGGAACACATTTGCCCCCATTCATCTGGGTGGAGTGGGGCTGCACAACTTCCCCACAAACAGGAATGTGTTCCGGAGTCCTGAGTGCAGAGAAGTTCCTCCATCTGACAGCAGCGCCTGGGTTCTAACTGAATCCCTTTGCTTGTCTTCCCTGATGGTATGCCTAGGCTGGAGTGCGGGGGAATGTGTGGTTTGGGATCCAAACCAAGTATTTGCGAGTACCTCTCTATGGTTAGTGGAGGTTTTTAAACTACATCCCTAACCTGGTAACACCTGTGCCCCCATATATATCCGTGGAGTCTGTTTCCGGACCTCCAGCACACACACGAACACTTGCACAGTTATCCTGAGAGTGGGCAGCCTCCTCCAACTGACAGCAGGGCCTGGGTTCTAATAAAATCGCTTAACTTGTCTTCCCTGTTTGGTTGCCTGATACGGAGTGCGGGGGAAAGTGGGGGTTGGGCTCTAAATCCAAGTATTAGCGAGTGCTTCTTCATGGGAAGTGGAGGTTATTAACCAAAAACCCACAACCTGGGAACACCTGTGCTCCTTGAAAAATGCGTGGACTCTGTTTCCCCACCTCCAGCACACACATGAAGAAGTGTTCTGGTATCCTGAGTGTGGGGAGGCACCTCCAACTGACAGCAGCATCTGGGATCTAATAGGATCCCTTAGGTTGACTTCCCTGTGTGTTTTCCAAGGACCGGCTGGGAACGAAGGTGGGGGTTGGGCTCTAAAGCCAAGTAAGAGCGAGTGCCTCTCTATGGGCAGTGGAGGTGTTTAAAGTACATTCCCTCCCTGGGAACACCTGTGCCCCCATAAAGTTGCGTGGACTATGTATCCCCAAAACCATCATACACATAAAGACTTGTTCAGGTATCCTGAGTATGGGGAGACTCCTCCAACTGACAGCAGCGCCTGGGTTCTAATAGAATCCCAAAGCTTGTCTTCCCTGATGGCATGCCTAGGCTGGAGTGTGGGGGAAAGTGGGGTTTGGGCTTGAAGTCCAAGTAGCAACGAGTGCCCCCTGATTTACTGGGGAAGTACTTAGAGGATTTCACCCTAAAATGGAACACCTGTGCCCCCATTCATCTGCGTGGACTGGGTCTCCACAACTCCCCCCCACACAAGGCTGGGATCCGGAATCCTGAGTGTGTGGAAGTTCCTCCAACTGAGAGCAGCGCCTGCGTTCGAGTAGAATAACTCAGCTTGTATTCCCTGAGTGTTTCCCTAAGCCGGGCTGCGAGCGAAAGCTGGGGGTTGTGCTTGGAGGCCAAGTAGCAGCTTGTGCCAACCGATTGACTGAGGAATTACTTAGGGAACTCCCCTACCGGGGAACACCTGTGTCACCATTCATCTGCGTGGATTGGGGCTGCACACCTCCCCCACACACAAGAGTGTCTCCGGAGTCCTGAGTGTTGGGAAGTTCCTCCATGTGACAGCAGCATCTAGGTTCAATACAATCCCTTAGCTTGTCTTCCGTGATGGCTTGCCCTGCCAGGAGTGCGGGAGAAATTGGAGGTTGGGCTCTAAAACGAAGTATTAGCGAGTGCCTATCCATGGGATGTGGACGTGTTTAACCTACATCCTCCAACCTAGGAATACCTGTGCCCCAGGAAAAGGCGTGGACTCTGTTTCCACACCACCAGCACACGTGCGAAGAATTTTTCTCATTTCCTGAGTGTGGGGAGGCTCCTCCAACTAACAGCAGCACCAGGGATCTAGTAGAATCCCTTAGCTTGACTTCCTTGAGTGTTCTCCTAGGCCGGGCTTTGAGCGAAGGTGGGGGTTGGGCTGTAAAGCCAAGTAATATCCAGTGCCTCTCTAAGGGCAGTGAAGGTATTTAAACTACATCATCTACCTAGGAATAACTGTGCCCCCATAAAGATGCATGGACTCTGTTTCCCCACTTCCAACACACACACAAAGACGTGCTCAGGTATCCTGAGTGTGGGCCGGCACTTTCAAGTGACAGCAGCGCCTGGGTTCTAATAGTATCCTTTAGCTTGTAATACCTGAGTTGTTCCCTAGGCCTGGCTCTGAGGGAATGCTGGGGATTGGGCTTTGAGGCCAAATAGTAGCGAGTGCCCCCCGATGGACTGAGGAAGTATTTAGATGAATTCTCCCTAAAGGGGTACACCTGTGCCCACATCCATCTACGTGGAGTGCGGATACACAAATCCCTCCCCCCACAAGTCTGGCTACTGGAATATGAGAGTGGGAAAGTTCCTCCAGCTTATATCATTGCCAGTGTTCTAGTAGAATACTTAAGCTTCTCTTCCCTGATGAATTGCATTAGCTGGAGTGCGGTTCAAAGTGGGATTTGTTCTCTAAATCCAAGTAATAATGAGTGCCTCTCCATGGGAATTGGAGGTGTTTAACCAACAACCCCCAACAAGGGAAAACCTTTGCCCCATGGAATATGCGTGGACACTGTTTCTCCACCAACAGTACACACACGAAGAAGCTTTGTGGAATCCTGAGCATGGGGAGACTACTCCAAATGACAGCAGCACCTGGGTTCTATTAGAATAACTTTGCTGGTGTTCCCTGAGTATTTATATATGCCAGGCTTTGATCTGTTGTGGGGTTTGGTCTCTATAGCTAGGTATTAGCGAGTGCCTCTCTATTGGCATGGAGATGTTAAAACTACATCCCTAAACTTTAAACACCTGCCCCCCATATAAATGCGTGGTCTCCCTTTACCCACCCCCAGCACACCCACGAAGAACAGTTCTGGTATACTGAGTGTGGGTAGGCACCTCCAAATGACAGCAGCAACTGGGACCTTATAATATCACTTGGCTTGCTTTCCCTGAGTGTTTGGCCAGGCTGTGAGCGAAGGTGGGTGTTGGGCACTAAAGACTAGTAATAGCGAGTGCCTCTCTATGGGCATTGGAGGTGTTTAAAATACATCCCCAAACTTGGAAAACCTGTGCCCCCACAAAAATGCGTGGACTCTGTTTCCCCACCTCCAGCACAAACACGAAAACGGGTTGAGGTTTCCTGAGTGTGGGGAGGCACCTACAACTGACAGCAGGGCCTTGGTTCTAATACAATCCATTAACTTGTCTTCACTGATGGCTAGCCTAGGCGGGAGTAGGGGGAATGTGAGGGTTGGGCTCTAAAACCAAGTATTATTGAGTGCCTCTCCCCGGGATTTGAAGTGGTTTAACCTACAACCAAATATTTGGGAATACCTGTGCCCCCTGAAAGATGCAAGGACACTGTTTCCCCGCCTTCAGCACACACACTAGGTGGTGTTCTGGTATCCTGAGTGTGGGGAGGCTCCTGCAAGTGACAGTAGCACCTGGGATCTAATTGGATCCATTAGGTTGATATTCCTGAGTATTTTCCTTGGCCGGGTTGTGAGCGAAATTGGGGGTTGTGCTCTAAAACCAAGTATTAGCGAGTTCCTATATTTTGGCAGTTGAGGTGGTTAAAGTATATCCCCAACCTGGGAACACCTGTGCCCCCATAAAGATGCGTAGACTCTGTTTCCCTCCTGCAGCACACACACGACATTGGGTTCTGATGTCTTGAGTGTGGGGAGGTTCCTGCAACTAACAGCAGCGCCTGGGTTGTAATACAATACCTTAACTGGACTTCCATGATGGCTTGCCATGGCCGGTGTGTGGGGGAAAGTTGGGATTGGGCTCTAAACCAAGTATTAGCGAGAGCCTATCCATGGGATGTGGGTGTTTAACCTACAAACCACCACCATGAAATAACTGTGCCCCCTGAAAGATGCTTTGACTCTGTTTCCCTACATCCAGCACACACACGAAGAAGTGTTCTGGTGTTCTGAGTGTGGGGACGTTCCTCCAACTGACAGCAGCACCTGGGTTCGAATAGAATCCCTTAGCTTGACTTCCCTAAGTGTTTACCTAGGCCTAGCAGTGAGCGATGGTGGGGGATGGGCTCTAAAGCCAAGTATTAGAGAGTGCATCTCTGTGGGCAGTGGAGGGTTTGAAACTACTTCCCCAACCTTGGAACACCTGTGCCCCCATAAAGATGAGTGGACTCTGTTTCCCCCCTGCAGCACACACACGGAGACGTGGTCAGGTATCCTGATAGTGGGAAGGCTCCTCCACATGACAGCAGCGCCTGGGTTCTAATAGAATCCCTTAGATTGTTTTCCTTGAGTGCTTCCCTAGGCCGGGCTTAGAGGGAAAGCTGGGAGTTTGGCTTGGAGGCCAAGTAGCAGCAACTGACCCCGATGGAATGTGGAAGTATTTAGAGGACTTCTCCCTAATGGGGAACAAGTGTGACCCCATTCATCTACTTGGATTTTGGCTCCACATCTCCCCGCCACAAAATGTTGGGTTCCGGAATCCTGAGTTTTGGGACGTTCCTCCAACTGTCAGCAGCGCTTGTGTTCTTGAATCCCTTCACTTGCCTTCCCTGATGGTTTGCCTATGCTGGAGTGCAGGGGAATGTGGGGTTTCGGCTCTAATACCAAGTATTAGCCAATGCATCTACATGTGAAGTTGAGAAATTTTAACTACAACCAGCAACGTAGGAATATATGTGCCACCTGAAAGATGCCTGGACTCTTTTTCCCCACCTCCAGCACACAAACGAGGAAGTGTTCTTCTATCCTGAATGTGGGGAGTTTCCTCCAAATGACAGCAGCACCTGAGGTCTAATAGAATCCGTTAGCTTGACTTCCTTGAGTGTTTACTTAGGCCGGGCTGTAAGCGAATGTGGGGGTTGGGCCCTAAAGACAAGGATTAGCGAGTGCCCCTCTATGGGCAGTGGAGGTGTTTAAACCAAATCCCCAACTTTGGAACACCTGTGCCCCCATAAAGATGCGTGGAATATCTTTCCCACCTCCAGAACACACACGAAGACTTTCAGATATCCTTAGTGTGGGGGGGCTCCTCAAAATGACAGCAGCGTCTGGGTTCTAATAGAATCCCTCAGCTTGTAATACGAGTGTTTCCCTGGTCCGCGATGTGAGGGAAAGCTGGGGGTTGGGCTTGGAGTCCAAGTAGCAGTGAGTGCCCCCTGATCGATTGAGGAAGTACTTAGAGGACTTCTCCCTAAAGGGAACACATTTGCCCCCATTCATCTGGGTGGAGTGGGGCTGCACAACTCCCCCACAAACAAGAATGTGTTCCGGAGTCCTGAGTGCAGAGAAGTTCCTCCAACTGACAGCAGCGCCTGGGTTCTAACTGAATCCCTTTGCTTGTCTTCCCTGATGGTATGCCTAGGCGGGAGTGCGGGGGAAAGTGTGGTTTGGGATCCAAACCAAGTATTTGCGAGTACCTCTCTATGGTTAGTGGAGGTTTTTAAACTACATCCCTAACCTGGGAACACCTGTGCCCCCATATATATCCGTGGAGTCTGTTTCCAGACCTCCAGCACACACACGAACACTTGCACAGTTATCCTGAGAGTGGGCAGCCTCCTCCAACTGACAGCAGGGCCTGGGTTCTAATAAAATCGCTTAACTTGTCTTCCCTGTTTGGTTGCCTGATACGGAGTGCGGGGGAAAGTGGGGGTTGGGCTCTAAATCCAAGTATTAGCGAGTGCTTCTTCATGGGAAGTGGAGGTTATTAACCAAAAACCCACAACCTGGGAACACCTGTGCTCCTTGAAAAATGCGTGGACTCTGTTTCCCCACCTCCAGCACACACATGAAGAATTGTTCTGGTATCCTGAGTGTGGGGAGGCACCCCCAACTGACAGCAGCACCTGGGATCTAATAGGATCCCTTTGGTTGACTTCCCTGTGTGTTTTCCAAGGACCGGCTGGGAGCGAAGGTGGGGGTTGGGCTCTAAAGCCAAGTAAGAGCGAGTGCCTCTCTATGGGCAGTGGAGGTGTTTAAAGTACATTCCCTCCCTGGGAACACCTGTGCCCCCATAAAGTTGCGTGGACTATGTATCCCCAAAACCATCATACACATAAAGACTTGTTCAGGTATCCTGAGTATGGGGAGACTCCTCCAACTGACAGCCGCGCCTGGGTTCTTATAGAATCCCAAAGCTTGTCTTCCCTGATGGCATGCCTAGGCTGGAGTGTGGGGGAAAGTGGGGTTTGGGCTTGAAGTCCAAGTAGCAACGAGTGCCCCCTGATTTACTGGGGAAGTACTTAGAGGATTTCACCCTAAAATGGAACACCTGTGCCCCCATTCATCTGCGTGGACTGGGTCTCCACAACTCCCCCCCACACAAGGCTGGGATCCGGAATCCTGAGTGTGTGGAAGTTCCTCCAACTGACAGCAGCGCCTGCGTTCGAATAGAATAACTCAGCTTGTATTCCCTGAGTGTTTCCCTAGGCCGGGCTGCGAGCAAAAGCTGGGGGTTGTGCTTGGAGGCCAAGTAGCAGCTTGTGCCAACCGATTGACTGAGGAATTACTTAGGGAACTCCCCTACCGGGGAACACCTGTGTCACCATTCATCTGCGTGGATTGGGGCTGCACACCTCCCCCACACACAAGAGTGTCTCCGGAGTCCTGAGTGTTGGGAAGTTCCTCCATGTGACAGCAGCATCTAGGTTCAATACTATCCCTTAGCTTGTCTTCCGTGATGGCTTGCCCTGCCAGGAGTGCGGGAGAAATTGGAGGTTGGGCTCTAAAACGAAGTATTAGCGAGTGCCTATCCATGGGATGTGGAGGTGTTTAACCTACATCCTCCAACCTAGGAATACCTGTGCCCCAGGAAAAAGGCGTGGACTCTGTTTCCACACCACCAGCACACGTGCGAAGAATTGTTCTCGTTTCCTGAGTGTGGGGAGGCTCCTCCAACTAACAGCAGCACCAGGGATCTAGTAGAATCCCTTAGCTTGACTTCCTTGAGTGTTCTCCTAGGCCGGGCTTTGAGCGAAGGTGGGGGTTGGGCTGTAAAGCCAAGTAATATCCAGTGCCTCTCTAAGGGCAGTGAAGGTGTTTAAACTACATCATCTACCTAGGAATAACTGTGCCCCCATAAAGATGCATGGACTCTGTTTCCCCACTTCCAACACACACACAAAGACGTGCTCAGGTATCCTGAGTGTGGGCCGGCACTTTCAAGTGACAGCAGCGCCTGGGTTCTAATAGTATCCTTTAGCTTGTAATACCTGAGTTGTTCCCTAGGCCTGGCTCTGAGGGAAAGCTGGGGATTGGGCTTTGAGGCCAAATAGTAGCGAGTGCCCCCCGATGGACTGAGGAAGTATTTAGATGAATTCTCCCTAAAGGGGTACACCTGTGCCCACATCCATCTACGTGGAGTGCGGATACACAAATCCCTCCCCCCAAAAGTCGGGCTACCGGAATATGAGAGTGGGAAAGTTCCTCCAGCTTACATCAGCGCCAGTGTTCTAGTAGAATCCTTAAGCTTCTCTTCCCTGATGGATTGCATTAGCTGGAATGCGGTTCAAAGTGGGATTTGTTCTCTAAATCCAAGTAATAATGAGTGCCTCTCCATGGGAATTGGAGGTGTTTAACCAACAACCCCCAACAAGGGAATACCTTTGCCCCCTGGAATATGCATGGACACTGTTTCTCCACCAACAGTAAACACACGAAGAAGCTTTCTGGATTCCTGAGCATGGGGAGACTACTCCAAATGACAGCAGCACCTCGGTTCTATTAGAATCCCTTAGCTTGTGTTCCCTGAGTATTTACATAGGCCAGGCTTTGATCTATTGTGGGGTTTGGTCTGTATAGCTAGGTTTTAGCGAGTGCCTCTCTATTGGCATGGAGATTTTAAAACTACATCCCTAACCTTTAAACACCTGCCCCCCATATAAATGCGTGGTCTCCCTTTCCCCACCTCCAGCACACCCACGAAGAACAGTTCTGGTATACTGAGTGTCGGTAGGCACCTCCAAATGACAGCAGCACCTGGGACCTTATAATATCACTTGGCTTGCTTTCCCTGAGTGTTTCCTTTGGCCAGGCTGTGAGCGAAGGTGGGTGTTCGGCACTAAAGTCTAGTAATAGCGAGTGCCTCTCTATGGGCATTGGAGGTGTTTAAAATACATCCCCAAACTTGGAACACCTGTGCCCCCCCAAAAATGCGTGGACTCTGTTTCCCCACCTCCAGCACACACACGAAAACGGGTTGAGGTTTCCTGAGTGTGGGGAGGCACCTACAACTGACAGCAGGGCCTGGGTTCTAATACATTCCATTAACTTGTCTTCACTGATGGCTAGCCTAGGCGGGAGTGCGGGGGAATGTGAGGGTTGGGCTCTAAAACCAAGTATTGTTGAGTGCCTCTCCCCGGGATTTGAAGTGGTTTAACCTACAACCAAATATTTGGGAATACCTGTGCCCCCTGAAAGATGCAAGGACACTGTTTCCCCGCCGTCAGCACACACACTAGGTGGTGTTCTGGTATCCTGAGGGTGGGGAGGCTCCTGCAAGTGACAGTAGCACCTGGGATCTAATTGGATCCATTAGGTTGATATTCCTGAGTATTTTCCTTGGCCGGGTTGTGAGCGAAATTGGGGGTTGTGCTCTAAAACCAAGTATTACTGACTTCCTATATTTTGGCAGTGGAGGTGGTTAAAGTATATCCCCAACCTGGGAACACCTGTGCCCCCATAAAGATGCGAGGACTCTGTTTCCCTCCTGCAGCACACACACGACATTGGGTTCAGATGTCTTGAGTGTGGGGAGGTTCCTGCAACTAACAGCAGCGCCTGGGTTTTAATAAAATACCTTAACTGGTCTTCCATGATGGCTTGCCATGGCCGGTGTGCGAAGGAAAGTTGGGATTGGGCTCTAAACCAAGTATTAGCGAGAGCCTATCCATGGGATGTGGGTGTTAAACCTACAAACCACCACCATGAAATAACTGTGCCCCCTGAAAGATGCTTTGACTCTGTTTCCCTACATCCAGCACACACACGAAGAAGTGTTCTGGTGTTCTGAGTGTGGGGACGTTCCTCCAACTGACAGCAGCACCTGGGTTCGAATAGAATCCCTTAGCTTGACTTCCCTAAGTGTTTTCCTAGGCCTAGCAGTGAGCGATGGTGGGGGATGGGCTCTAAAGCCAAGTATTAGAGAGTGCATCTCTGTGGGCAGTGGAGGGTTTGAAACTACTTCCCCAACCTTGGAACACCTGTGCCCCCATAAAGATGAGTGGACTCTGTTTCCCCCCTGCAGCACACACACGGAGACGTGGTCAGGTATCCTGATAGTGGGGAGGCTCCTCCACATGACAGCAGCGCCTGGGTTCTCATAGAATCCCTTAGATTGTTTTCCTTGAGTGCTTCCCTAGGCCGGGCTTAGAGGGAAAGCTGGGAGTTTGGCTTGGAGGCCAAGTAGCAGCAACTGCCCCCCGATGGAATGTGGAAGTATTTAGAGGATTTCTCCCTAATGGGGAACAAGTGTGACCCCATTCATCTACTTGGATTTTGGCTCCACATCTCCCCGCCACAAAATGTTGGGTTCCGGAATCCTGAGTTTTGGGACGTTCCTCCAACTGTCAGCAGCGCTTGTGTTCTTGAATCCCTTCACTTGCCTTCCCTGATGGTTTGCCTATGCTGGAGTGCAGGGGAATGTGGGGTTTCGGCTCTAATACCAAGTATTAGCCAATGCATCTACATGAGAAGTTGAGAAATTTTAACTACAACCAGCAACGTAGGAATACATGTGCAACCTGAAAGATGCCTGGACTCTGTTTCCCCACCTCCAGCACACAAACGAGGAAGTGTTCTTCTATCCTGAATGTGGGGAGTTTCCTCCAAATGACAGCAGCACCTGAGGTCTAATAGAATCAGTTAGCTTGACTTCCTTGAGTGTTTACCTAGGCCGGGCTATAAGCGAATGTGGGGGTTGGGCCCTAAAGACAAGGATTAGCAAGTGCCCCTCTATGGGCAGTGGAGGTCTTTAAAACAAATCCCCAACTTTGGAACACCTGTGCCCCCATAAAGATGCGTGGAATATCTTTCCCACCTCCAGAACACACACGAAGACTTTCAGATATCCTTAGTGTGGGGGGGCTCCTCAAAATGACAGCAGCGTCTGGGTTCTAATAGAATCCCTTAGCTTGTAATACGAGTGTTTCACTGGTCCGGGATGTGAGGGAAAGCTGGGGGTTGGGCTTGGAGTCCAAGTAGCAGTGAGTGCCCCCTGATCGATTGAGGAAGTACTTAGAGGACTTCTCCCTAAAGGGAACACTTTTGCCCCCATTCATCTGGGTGGAGTGGGGCTGCACAACTCCCCCACAAACAGGAAAGTTTTCCAGTTTCCTGAGTGCAGAGAAGTTCCTCCATCTGACAGCAGCGCCTGGGTTCTAACTGAATCCCTTTGCTTGTCTTCCCTGATGGTATGCCTAGGCGGGAGTGCGGGGGAAAGTGTGGTTTGGGATCCAAACCAAGTATTTGCGAGTACCTCTCTATGGTTAGTGGAGGTTTTTAAACTACATCCCTAACCTGGGAACACCTGTGCCCCCATATATATCCGTGGAGTCTGTTTCCAGACCTCCAGCACACACACGAACACTTGCACAGTTATCCTGAGAGTGGGCAGCCTCCTCCAACTGACAGCAGGGCCTGGGTTCTAATAAAATCGCTTAACTTGTCTTCCCTGTTTGGTTGCCTGATACGGAGTGCGGGGGAAAGTGGGGGTTGGGCTCTAAATCCAAGTATTAGCGAGTGCTTCTTCATGGGAAGTGGAGGTTATTAACCAAAAACCCACAACCTGGGAACACCTGTGCTCCTTGAAAAATGCTTGGACTCTATTTCCCCACCTCCAGCACACACATGAAGAAGTGTTCTGGTATCCTGAGTGTGGGGAGGCACCTCCAACTGACAGCAGCACCTGGGATCTAATAGGATCCCTTAGGTTGACTTCCCTGTGTGTTTTCCAAGGACCGGCTGGGAGCGAAGGTGGGGGTTGGGCTCTAAAGCCAAGTAAGAGCGAGTGCCTCTCTATGGGCAATGGAGGTGTTTAAAGTACATTCCCTCCCTGGGAACACCTGTGCCCCCATAAAGTTGCGTGGACTATGTATCCCCAAAACCATCATACACATAAAGACTTGTTCAGGTATCCTGAGTATGGGGAGACTCCTCCAACTGACAGCAGCGCCTGGGTTCTAATAGAATCCCAAAGCTTGTCTTCCCTGATGGCATGCCTAGGCTGGAGTGTGGGGGAAAGTGGGGTTTGGGCTTGAAGTCCAAGTAGCAACGAGTGCCCCCTGATTTACTGGGGAAGTACTTAGAGGATTTCACCCTAAAATGGAACACCTGTGCCCCCATTCATCTGCGTGGAATGGGTCTCCACAACTCCCCCCCACACAAGGCTGGGATCCGGAATCCTGAGTGTGTGGAAGTTCCTCCAACTGACAGCAGCGCCTGCGTTCGAGTAGAATAACTCAGCTTGTATTCCCTGAGTGTTTCCCTAGGCCGGGCTGCGAGCAAAAGCTGGGGGTTGTGCTTGGAGGCCAAGTAGGAGCTTGTGCCAAGAGATTTACTGAGGAATTACTTAGGGAACTCCCCTACCGGGGAACACCTGTGTCACCATTCATCTGCGTGGATTGGGGCTGCACACCTCCCCCACACACAAGAGTGTCTCCGGAGTCCTGAGTGTTGGGAAGTTCCTCCATGTGACAGCAGCATCTAGGTACAATACTATCCCTTAGCTTGTCTTCCGTGATGGCTTGCCCTGCCAGGAGTGCGGGAGAAATTGGAGGTTGGGCTCTAAAACGAAGTATTAGCGAGTGCCTATCCATGGGATGTGGAGGTGTTTAACCTACATCCTCCAACCTAGAAATACCTGTGCCCCAGGAAAAATGCGTGGACTCTGTTTCCACACCACCAGCACACGTGCGAAGAATTGTTCTCGTTTCCTGAGTGTGGGGAGGCTCCTCCAACTAACAGCAGCACCAGGGATCTAGTAGAATCCCTTAGCTTGACTTCCTTGAGTGTTCTCCTAGGCCGGGCTTTGAGCGAAGGTGGGGGTTGGGCTGTAAAGCCAAGTAATATCCAGTGCCTCTCTAAGGGCAGTGAAGGTGTTTAAACTACATCATCTACCTAGGAATAACTGTGCCCCCATAAAGATGCATGGACTCTGTTTCCCCACTTCCAACACACACACAAAGACGTGCTCAGGTATCCTGAGTGTGGGCCGGCACTTTCAAGTGACAGCAGCGCCTGGGTTCTAATAGTATCCTTTAGCTTGTAAGACCTGAGTTGTTCCCTAGGCCTGGCTCTGAGGGAAAGCTGGGGGTGGGGCTTTGAGGCCAAATAGTAGCGAGTGCCCCCCGATGGACTGAGGAAGTATTTAGATGAATTCTCCCTAAAGGGTTACACCTGTGCCCACATCCATCTACGTGGAGTGCGGATACACAAATCCCTCCCCCCACAAGTCTGGCTACCGGAATATGAGAGTGGGAAAGTTCCTCCAGCTTACATCAGCGCCAGTGTTCTAGTAGAATCCTTAAGCTTCTCTTCCCTGATGGATTGCATTAGCTGGAGTGCGGTTCAAAGTGGGATTTGTTCTCTAAATCCAAGTAATAATGAGTGCCTCTCCATGGGAATTGGAGGTGTTTAACCAACAACCCCCAACAAGGGAATACCTTTGCCCCCTAGAATATGCATGGACACTGTTTCTCCACCAACAGTACACACACGAAGAAGCTTTCTGGATTCCTGCGCATGGGGAGACTACTCCAAATGACAGCAGCACCTGGGTTCTATTAGAATCCCTTAGCTTGTGTTCCCTGAGTATTTACATAGGCCAGGCTTTGATCTATTGTGGGGTTTGGTCTCTATAGCTAGGTTTTAGCGAGTGCCTCTCTATTGGCATGGAGATTTTAAAACTACATCCCTAACCTTTAAACACCTGCCCCCCATATAAATGCGTGGTCTCCCTTTCCCCACCTCCAGCACACCCACGAAGAACAGTTCTGGTATACTGAGTGTCGGTAGGCACCTCCAAATGACAGCAGCACCTGGGACCTTATAATATCACTTGGCTTGCTTTCCCTGAGTGTTTCCTTTGGCCAGGCTGTGAGCGAAGGTGGGTGTTCGGCACTAAAGTCTAGTAATAGCGAGTGCCTCTCTATGGGCATTGGAGGTGTTTAAAATACATCCCCAAACTTGGAACACCTGTGCCCCCCCAAAAATGCGTGGACTCTGTTTCCCCACCTCCAGCACACACACGAAAACGGGTTGAGGTTTCCTGAGTGTGGGGAGGCACCTACAACTGACAGCAGGGCCTGGGTTCTAATACAATCCATTAACTTGTCTTCACTGATGGCTAGCCTAGGCGGGAGTGCGGGGGAATGTGAGGGTTGGGCTCTAAAACCAAGTATTGTTGAGTGCCTCTCCCCGGGATTTGAAGTGGTTTAACCTACAACCAAATATTTGGGAATACCTGTGCCCCCTGAAAGATGCAAGGACACTGTTTCCCCGCCGTCAGCACACACACTAGGTGGTGTTCTGGTATCCTGAGGGTGGGGAGGCTCCTGCAAGTGACAGTAGCACCTGGGATCTAATTGGATCCATTAGGTTGATATTCCTGAGTATTTTCCTTGGCCGGGTTGTGAGCGAAATTGGGGGTTGTGCTCTAAAACCAAGTATTAGTGACTTCCTATATTTTGGCAGTGGAGGTGGTTAAAGTATATCCCCAACCTGGGAACACCTGTGCCCCCATAAAGATGCGAGGACTCTGTTTCCCTCCTGCAGCACACACACGACATTGGGTTCAGATGTCTTGAGTGTGGGGAGGTTCCTGCAACTAACAGCAGCGCCTGAGTTTTAATAAAATACCTTAAGTGGTCTTCCATGATGGCTTTCCATGGCCGGTGTGCGAAGGAAAGTTGGGATTGGGCTCTAAACCAAGTATTAGCGAGAGCCTATCCATGGGATGTGGGTGTTGAACCTACAAACCACCACCATGAAATAACTGTGCCCCCTGAAAGATGCTTTGACTCTGTTTCCCTACATCCAGCACACACACGAAGAAGTGTTCTGGTGTTCTGAGTGTGGGGACGTTCCTCCAACTGACAGCAGCACCTGGGTTCGAATAGAATCCCTTAGCTTGACTTCCCTAAGTGTTTTCCTAGGCCTAGCAGTGAGCGATGGTGGGGGATGGGCTCTAAAGCCAAGTATTAGAGAGTGCATCTCTGTGGGCAGTGGAGGGTTTGAAACTACTTCCCCAACCTTGGAACACCTGTGCCCCCATAAAGATGAGTGGACTCTGTTTCCCCCCTGCAGCACACACACGGAGACGTGGTCAGGTATCCTGATAGTGGGGAGGCTCCTCCACATGACAGCAGCGCCTGGGTTCTAATAGAATCCCTTAGATTGTTTTCCTTGAGTGTTTCCCTAGGCCAGGCTTAGAGGGAAAGCTGGGAGTTTGGTTTGGAGGCCAAGTAGCAGCAACTGCCCCCCGATGGAATGTGGAAGTATTTAGAGGACTTCTCCCTAATGGGGAACAAGTGTGACCCCATTCATCTACTTGGATTTTGGCTCCACATCTCCCCGCCACAAAATGTTGGGTTCGGGAATCCTGAGTTTTGGGACGTTCCTCCAACTGTCAGCAGCGCTTGTGTTCTTGAATCCCTTCACTTGCCTTCCCTGATGGTTTGCCTATGCTGGAGTGCAGGGGAATGTGGGGTTTCGGCTCTAATACCAAGTATTAGCCAATGCATCTACATGTGAAGTTGAGAAATTTTAACTACAACCAGCAACGTAGGAATACATGTGCCACCTGAAAGATGCCTGGACTCTGTTTCCCCACCTCCAGCACACAAGCGAGGAAGTGTTCTTCTATCCTGAATGTGGGGAGTTTCCTCCAAATGACAGCAGCACCTGAGGTCTAATAGAATCCTTTAGCTTGACTTCCTTGAGTGTTTACCTAGGCCGGGCTATAAGCGAATGTGGGGGTTGGGCCCTAAAGACAAGGATTAGCGAGTGCCCCTCTATGGGCAGTGGAGGTGTTTAAACCAAATCCCCAACTTTGGAACACCTGTGCCACCATAAAGATGCGTGGAATATCTTTCCCACCTCCAGAACACACACGAAGACTTTCAGATATCCTTAGTGTGGGGGGGCTCCTCAAAATGACAGCAGCATCTGGGTTCTAATAGAATCCCTTAGCTTGTAATACGAGTGTTTCCCTGGTCCGGGATGTGAGGGAAAGCTGGGGGTTGGGCTTGGAGTCCAAGTAGGGGTGAGTGCCCCCTGATCGATTGAGGAAGTACTTAGAGGACTTCTCCCTAAAGGGAACACATTTGCCCCCATTCATCTGGGTGGAGTGGGGCTGCACAACTCCCCCACAAACAGGAAAGTGTTCCGGTATCCTGAGTGCAAAGAACTTCCTCCATCTGACAGCACCGCCTGGGTTCTAACTGAATCCTTTGCTTGTCTTCCCTGATGGTATGCCTAGGCGGGAGTGCGGGGGAAAGTGTGGTTTGGGATCCAAACCAAGTATTTGCGAGTACCTCTCTATGGTTAGTGGAGGTTTTTAAACTACATCCCTAACCTGGGAACACCTGTGCCCCCATATATATCCGTGGAGTCTGTTTCCAGACCTCCAGCACACACACGAACACTTGCACAGTTATCCTGAGAGTGGGCAGCCTCCTCCAACTGACAGCAGGGCCTGGGTTCTAATAAAATCGCTTAACTTGTCTTCCCTGTTTGGTTGCCTGATACGGAGTGCGGGGGAAAGTGGGGGTTGGGCTCTAAATCCAAGTATTAGCGAGTGCTTCTTCATGGGAAGTGGAGGTTATTAACCAAAAACCCACAACCTGGGAACACCTGTGCTCCTTGAAAAATGCTTGGACTCTGTTTCCCCACCTCCAGCACACACATGAAGAAGTGTTCTGGTATCCTGAGTGTGGGGAGGCACCTCCAACTGACAGCAGCATCTGGGATCTAATAGGATCCCTTAGGTTGACTTCCCTGTGTGTTTTCCAAGAACTGGGTGGGAGAGTAGGTGGGGGTTGTGCTCTAAAGCCAAGTAATATCGAGTGCCTCTCTATGGGCAGTGGAGGTGTTTAAAGTACATTCCCTCCCTGGGAACACCTGTGCCCCCATAAAGTTGCGTGGACTATATATCCAGAAAACCATCATACACATAAAGACTTGTTCAGGTATCCTGAGTATGGGGAGACTCCTCCAACTGACAGCAGCGCCTGGGTTCTAATAGAATCCCAAAGCTTGTCTTCCCTGATGGCATGCCTAGGCTGGAGTGTGGGGGAAAGTGGGGTTTGGGCTTGAAGTCCAAGTAGCAACGAGTGCCCCCTGATTTACTGGGGAAGTACTTAGAGGATTTCACCCTAAAATGGAACACCTGTGCCCCCATTCATCTGCGTGGACTGGGTCTCCACAACTCCCCCCCACACAAGGCTGGGATCCGGAATCCTGAGTGTGTGGAAGTTCCTCCAACTGACAGCAGCGCCTGCGTTCGAGTAGAATAACTCAGCTTGTATTCCCTGAGTGTTTCCCTAGGCCGGGCTGCGAGCGAAAGCTGGGGGTTGTGCTTGGAGGCCAAGTAGCAGCTTGTGCCAACCGATTGACTGAGGAATTACTTAGGGAACTCCCCTACCGGGGAACACCTGTGTCACCATTCATCTGCGTGGATTGGGGCTGCACATATCCCCCACACACAAGAGTGTCTCCGGAGTCCTGAGTGTTGGGAAGTTCCTCCATGTGACAGCAGCATCTAGGTTCAATACAATCCCTTAGCTTGTCTTCCGTGATGGCTTGCCCTGCCAGGAGTGCGGGAGAAATTGGAGGTTGGGCTCTAAAACGAAGTATTAGCGAGTGCCTATCCATGGGATGTGGAGGTGTTTAACCTACATCCTCCAACCTAGGAATACCTGTGCCCCAGGAAAAAGGCGTGGACTCTGTTTCCACACCACCAGCACAAGTGCGAAGAATTGTTCTCGTTTCCTGAGTGTGGGGAGGCTCCTCCAACTAACAGCAGCACCAGGGATCTTGTAGAATCCTTTAGCTTGACTTCCTTGAGTGTTCTCCTAGGCCGGGCTTTGAGCGAAGGTGGGGGTTGGGCTGTAAAGCCAAGTAATATCCAGTGCCTCTCTAAGGGCAGTGAAGGTGTTTAAACTACATCATCTACCTAGGAATAACTGTGCCCCCATAAAGATG
Organism: Vicugna pacos; assembly: GCF_048564905.1. Lineage (NCBI taxonomy): Eukaryota > Metazoa > Chordata > Mammalia > Artiodactyla > Camelidae > Vicugna > Vicugna pacos. The sequence continues at coordinate 176,348 of NW_027328785.1, forward strand.
CATGGACTCTGTTTCCCCACTTCCAACACACACACAAAGACGTGCTCAGGTATCCTGAGTGTGGGCCGGCACTTTCAAGTGACAGCAGCGCCTGGGTTCTAATAGTATCCTTTAGCTTGTAAGACCTGAGTTGTTCCCTAGGCCTGGCTCTGAGGGAAAGCTGGGGGTTGGGCTTTGAGGCCAAATAGTAGCGAGTGCCCCCCGATGGACTGAGGAAGTATTTAGATGAATTCTCCCTAAAGGGGTACACCTGTGCCCACATCCATCTACGTGGAGTGCGGATACACAAATCCCTCCCCCCACAAGTCTGGCTACCGGAATATGAGAGTGGGAAAGCTCCTCCAGCTTACATCAGCGCCAGTTTTCTAGTAGAATCCTTAAGCTTCTCTTCCCTGATGGATTGCTTTAGCTGGAGTGCGGTTCAAAGTGGGATTTGTTCTCTAAATCCAAGTAATAATGAGTGCCTCTCCATGGGAATTGGAGGTGTTTAACCAACAACCCCCAACAAGGGAATACCTTTGCCCCCTGGAATATGCGTGGACACTGTTTCTCCACCAACAGTACACACACGAAGAAGCTTTCTGGAATCCTGAGCATGGGGAGACTACTCCAAATGACAGCAGCACCTGGGTTCTATTAGAATCCCTTAGCTTGTGTTCCCTGAGTATTTACATAGGCCAGGCTTTGATCTATTGTGGGGTTTGGTCTGTATAGCTAGGTTTTAGCGAGTGCCTCTCTATTGGCATGGAGATTTTAAAACTACATCCCTAACCTTTAAACACCTGCCCCCCATATAAATGCGTGGTCTCCCTTTCCCCACCTCCAGCACACCCACGAAGAACAGTTCTGGTATACTGAGTGTGGGTAGGCACCTCCAAATGACAGCAGCACCTGGGACATTATAATATCACTTGGCTTGCTTTCCCTGAGTGTTTAATTTGGCCAGGCTGTGAGCGAAGGCGGGTGTTGGGCACTAAATTCTAGTAATAGCGAGTGCCTGTCTATGGGCATTGGAGGTGTTTAAAATACATCCCCAAACTTGGAACACTTGTGCCCCCCCAAAAATGCGTGGACTCTGTTTCCCCACCTCCAGCACACACACGAAAACGGGTTGAGGTTTCCTGAGTGTGGGGAGGCACCTACAACTGACAGCAGGGCCTGGGTTCTAATACAATCCATTAACTTGTCTTCACTGATGGCTAGCCTAGGCGGGAGTGCGGGGGAATGTGAGGGTTGGGCTCTAAAACCAAGTATTGTTGAGTGCCTCTCCCCGGGATTTGAAGTGGTTTAACCTACAACCAAATATTTGGGAATACCTGTGCCCCCTGAAAGATGCAAGGACACTGTTTCCCCGCCGTCAGCACACACACTAGGTGGTGTTCTGGTATCCTGAGTGTGGGGAGGCTCCTGCAATGACAGTAGCACCTGGGATCTAATTGGATCCATTAGGTTGATATTCCTGAGTATTTTCCTTGGCCGGGTTGTGAGCGAAATTGGGGTTTGTGCTCTAAAACCAAGTATTAGTGACTTCCTATATTTTGGCAGTGGAGGTGGTTAAAGTATATCCCCAACCTGGGAACACCTGTGCCCCCATAAAGATGCGAGGACTCTGTTTCCCTCCTGCAGCACACACACGACATTGGGTTCAGATGTCTTGAGTGTGGGGAGGTTCCTGCAACTAACAGCAGCGCCTGGGTTTTAATAAAATACCTTAACTGGTCTTCCATGATGGCTTGCCATTGCCGGTGTGCGAGGGAAAGTTGGGATTGGGCTCTAAACCAAGTATTAGCGAGAGCCTATCCATGGGATGTGGGTGTTTAACCTACAAACCACCACCATGAAACAACTGTGTCCCCTGAACGATGCTTTGACTCTGTTTCCCTACATCCAGCACACACACGAAGAAGTTTTCTGGTGTTCTGAGTGTGGGGACGTTCCTCCAACTGACAGCTGCACCTGGGTTCGAATAGAATCCCTTAGCTTGACTTCCCTAAGTGTTTTCCTAGGCCTAGCAGTGAGCGATGGTGGGGGATGGGCTCTAAAGCCAAGTATTAGAGAGTGCATCTCTGTGGGCAGTGGAGGGTTTGAAACTACTTCCCCAACCTTGGAACACCTGTGCCCCCATAAAGATGAGTGGACTCTGTTTCCCCCCTGCAGCACACACACGGAGACGTGGTCAGGTATCCTGATAGTGGGGAGGCTCCTCCACATGACAGCAGCGCCTGGGTTCTCATAGAATCCCTTAGATTGTTTTCCTTGAGTGCTTCCCTAGGCCGGGCTTAGAGGGAAAGCTGGGAGTTTGGCTTGGAGGCCAAGTAGCAGCAACTGCCCCCCGATGGAATGTGGAAGTATTTAGAGGACTTCTCCCTAATGGGGAACAAGTGTGACCCCATTCATCTACTTGGATTTTGGCTCCACATCTCCCCGCCACAAAATGTTGGGTTCCGGAATCCTGAATTTTGGGACGTTCCTCCAACTGTCAGCAGCGCTTGTGTTCTTGAATCCCTTCACTTGCCTTCCCTGATGGTTTGCCTATGCTGGAGTGCAGGGGAATGTGGGGTTTCGGCTCTAATACCAAGTATTAGCCAATGCATCTACATGTGAAGTTGAGAAATTTTAACTACAACCAGCAACGTAGGAATACATGTGCCACCTGAAAGATGCCTGGACTCTGTTTCCCCACTTCCAGCACACAAACGAGGAGGTGTTCTTCTATCCTGAATGTGGGGAGTTTCCTCCAAATGACAGCAGCACCTGAGGTCTAATAGAATCCGTTAGCTTGACTTCCTTGAGTGTTTACCTAGGCCGGGCTATAAGCGAATGTGGGGGTTGGGCCCTAAAGACAAGGATTAGCGAGTGCCCCTCTATGGGCAGTGGAGGTCTTTAAAACAAATCCCCAACTTTGGAACACCTGTGCCCCCATAAAGATGCGTGGAATATCTTTCCCACCTCCAGAACACACACGAAGACTTTCAGATATCCTTAGTGTGGGGGGGCTCCTCAAAATGACAGCAGCGTCTGGGTTCTAATAGAATCCCTCAGCTTGTAATACGAGTGTTTCCCTGGTCCGCGATGTGAGGGAAAGCTGGGGGTTGGGCTTGGAGTCCAAGTAGCAGTGAGTGCCCCCTGATCGATTGAGGAAGTTCTTAGAGGACTTCTCCCTAAAGGGAACACATTTGCCCCCATTCATCTGGGTGGAGTGGGGCTGCACAACTCCCCCACAAACAAGAATGTGTTCCGGAGTCCTGAGTGCAGAGAAGTTCCTCCAACTGACAGCAGCGCCTGGGTTCTAACTGAATCCCTTTGCTTGTCTTCCCTGATGGTATGCCTAGGCGGGAGTGCGGGGGAAAGTGTGGTTTGGGATCCAAACCAAGTATTTGCGAGTACCTCTCTATGGTTAGTGGAGGGTTTTAAACTACATCCCTAACCTGGGAACACCTGTGCCCCCATATATATCCGTGGAGTCTGTTTCCAGACCTCCAGCCCACACACGAACACTTGCACAGTTATCCTGAGAGTGGGCAGCCTCCTCCAACTGACAGCAGGGCCTGGGTTCTAATAAAATCGCTTAACTTGTCTTCCCTGTTTGGTTGCCTGATACGGAGTGCGGGGGAAAGTGGGGGTTGGGCTCTAAATCCAAGTATTAGCGAGTGCTTCTTCATGGGAAGTGGAGGTTATTAACCAAAAACCCACAACCTGGGAACACCTGTGCTCCTTGAAAAATGCGTGGACTCTGTTTCCCCACCTCCAGCACACACATGAAGAAGTGTTCTGGTATCCTGAGTGTGGGGAGGCACCTCCAACTGACAGCAGCATCTGGGATCTAATAGGATCCCTTAGGTTGACTTCCCTGTGTGTTTTCCAAGGACCGGCTGGGAGCGAAGGTGGGGGTTGGGCTCTAAAGCCAAGTAAGAGCGAGTGCCTCTCTATGGGCAGTGGAGGTGTTTAAAGTACATTCCCTCCCTGGGAACACCTGTGCCCCCATAAAGTTGCGTGGACTATGTATCCCCAAAACCATCATACACATAAAGACTTGTTCAGGTATCCTGAGTATGGGGAGACTCCTCCAACTGACAGCAGCGCCTGGGTTCTAATAGACTCCCAATGCTTGTCTTCCCTGATGGCATGCCTAGGCTGGAGTGTGGGGGAAAGTGGGGTTTGGGCTTGAAGTCCAAGTAGCAACGAGTGCCCCCTGATTTACTGGGGAAGTACTTAGAGGATTTCACCCTAAAATGGAACACCTGTGCCCCCATTCATCTGCGTGGACTGGGTCTCCACAACTCCCCCCCACACAAGGCTGGGATCCGGAATCCTGAGTGTGTGGAAGTTCCTCCAACTGACAGCAGCGCCTGCGTTCGAGTAGAATAACTCAGCTTGTATTCCCTGAGTGTTTCCCTAGGCCGGGCTGCGAGCGAAAGCTGGGGGTTGTGCTTGGAGGCCAAGTAGCAGCTTGTGCCAACCGATTGACTGAGGAATTACTTAGGGAACTCCCATACCGGGGAACACGTGTGTCACCATTCATCTGCGTGGATTGGGGCTGCACACCTCCCCCACACACAAGATTTTCTCCGGAGTCCTGAGTGTTGGGAAGTTCCTCCATGTGACAGCAGCATCTAGGTTCAATACAATCCCTTAGCTTGTCTTCCGTGATGGCTTGCCCTGCCATGAGTGCCGGAGAAATTGGAGGTTGGGCTCTAAAACGAAGTATTAGCGAGTGCCTATCCATGGGATGTGGAGGTGTTTAACCTACATCTTCCAACCTAGGAATACCTGTGCCCCAGGAAAAATGCGTGGACTCTGTTTCCACACCACCAGCACACGTGCGAAGAATTGTTCTCGTTTCCTGAGTGTGGGGAGGCTCCTCCAACTAACAGCAGCACCAGGGATCTAGTAGAATCCCTTAGCTTGACTTCCTTGAGTGTTCTCCTAGGCCGGGCTTTGAGCGAAGGTGGGGGTTGGGCTGTAAAGCCAAGTAATATCCAGTGCCTCTCTAAGGGCAGTGAAGGTGTTTTAACTACATCATCTACCTAGGAATAACTGTGCCCCCATAAGGATGCATGGACTCTGTTTCCCCACTTCCAACACACACACAAAGACGTGCTCAGGTATCCTGAGTGTGGGCCGGCACTTTCAAGTGACAGCAGCGCCTGGGTTCTAATAGTATCCTTTAGCTTGTAATACCTGAGTTGTTCCCTAGGCCTGGCTCTGAGGGAAAGCTGGCGGTTGGGCTTTGAGGCCAAATAGTAGCGAGTGCCCCCCGATGGACTGAGGAAGTATTTAGATGAATTCTCCCTAAAGGGGTACACCTGTGCCCACATCCATCTACGTGGTGTGTGGATACACAAATCCCTACCCCCACAAGTCTGGCTACCGGAATATGAGAGTGGGAAAGTTCCTCCAGCTTACATCAGCGCCAGTGTTCTAGTAGAATCCTTAAGCTTCTCTTCCCTGATGGATTGCATTAGCTGGAGTGCGGTTCAAAGTGGGATTTGTTCTCTAAATCCAAGTAATAATGAGTGCCTCTCCATGGGAATTGGAGGTGTTTAACCAACAACCCCCAACAAGGGAATACCTTTGCCCCCTGGAATATGCGTGGACACTGTTTCTCCACCAACAGTACACACACGAAGAAGCTTTGTGAAATCCTGAGCATGGGGAGACTACTCCAAATGACAGCAACACCTGCGTTCTATTAGAATCCCTTAGCCTGTGTTCCCTGAGTATTTACATAGGCCAGGCTTTGAACTATTGTGGGGTTTGGTCTCTATAGCTAGGTTTTAGCGAGTGCCTCTCTATTGGCATGGAGATTTTAAAACTACATCCCTAACCTTTAAACACCTGCCCCCCATATAAATGCGTGGTCTCCCTTTCCCCACCTCCAGCACACTCACGAAGAACAGTTCTGGTATACTGAGTGTGGGTAGGCACCTCCAAATGACAGCAGCACCTGGGACCTTATAATATCACTTGGCTTGCTTTCCCTGAGTGTTTCCTTTGGCCAGGCTGTGAGCGAAGGTGGGTGTTGGGCACTAAAGACTAGTAATAGCGAGTGCCTCTCTATGGGCATTGGAGGTGTTTAAAATACATCTCCAAACTTGGAACACCTGTGCCCCCCCAAAAATGCGTGGACTCTGTTTCCCCACCTCCAGCACACACACGAAAACGGGTTGAGTTTTCCTGAGTGTGGGGAGGTACCTACAACTGACAGCAGGGCCTGGGTTCTAATACAATCCATTAACTTGTCTTCACTGATGGCTAGCCTAGGCGGGTGTGCGGGGGAATGTGAGGGTTGGGCTCTAAAACCAAGTATTATTGAGTGCATCTCCACGGGATTTGAAGTGATTTAACCTACAACCAAATATTTGGGAATACCTGTGCCCCCTGAAAGATGCAAGGACACTGTTTCCCCGCCTTCAGCACGCACACTAGGTGGTGTTCTGGTATCCTGAGTGTGGGGAGGCTCCTGCAAGTGACAGTAGCACCTGGGAGCTAATTGGATCCATTAGGTTGATATTCCTGAGTATTTTCCTTGGCCGGGTTGTGAGCGAAATTGGGGGTAGTGCTCTAAAACCAAGTATTAGTGAGTTCCTAAATTTTGGCAGTGGAGGTGGTTAAACATATCCCCAACCTGGGAACACCTGTGCCCCCATAAAGATGCGTGGACTCTGTTTCCCTCCTGCAGCACACACACGACATTGGGTTCAGATGTCTTGAGTGTGGGGAGGTTCCTGCAACTAACAGCAGCGCCTGGGTTGTAATACAATACCTTAACTGGTCTCCCATGATGGCTTGCCATGGCCGGTGTGCGGGGGAAAGTTGGGATTGGGCTCTAAACCAAGTATTAGCGAGAGCCTATCCATGGGATGTGGGTGTTTAACCTACAAACCACCACCATGAAATAACAGTGCCCCCTGAAAGATGCTTTGACTCTGTTTCCCTACATCCAGCACACACACGAAGAAGTGTTCTGGTGTTCTGAGTGTGGGGAGGTTCCTCCAACTGACAGCAGCACCTGGGTTCGAATAGAATCCCTTAGCTTGACTTCCTTAAGTGTTTTCTTAGGCCTAGCAGTGAGCGATGGTGGGGGATGGGCTCTAAAGCCAAGTATTAGAGAGTGCATCTCTGTGGGCAGTGGAGGGTTTGAAACTACTTCCCCAACCTTGGAACACCTGTGCCCCCATAAAGATGAGTGGACTCTGTTTCCCCCCTGCAGCACACACACGGAGACGTGGTCAGGTATCCTGATAGTGGGGAGGCTCCTCCACATGACAGCAGCGCCTGGGTTCTAATAGAATCCCTTAGATTGTTTTCCTTGAGTGTTTCCCTAGGCCAGGCTTAGAGGGAAAGCTGGGAGTTTGGCTTGGAGGCCAAGTAGCAGCAACTGCCCCCCGATGGAATGTGGAAGTATTTAGAGGACTTCTCCCTAATGGGGAACAAGTGTGACCCCATTCATCTACTTGGATTTTGGCTCCACATCTCCCCGCCACAAAATGTTGGGTTCCGGAATCCTGAGTTTTGGGACGTTCCTCCAACTGTCAGCAGCGCTTGTGTTCTTGAATCCCTTCACTTGCCTTCCCTGATGGTTTGCCTATGCTGGAGTGCAGGGGAATGTGGGGTTTCGGCTCTAATACCAAGTATTAGCCAATGCATCTACATGTGAAGTTGAGAAATTTTAACTACAACCAGCAACGTAGGAATACATGTGCCACCTGAAAGATGCCTGGACTCTGTTTCCCCACCTCCAGCACACAAACGAGGAAGTGTTCTTCTATCCTGAATGTGGGGAGTTTCCTCCAAATGACAGCAGCACCTGAGGTCTAATAGAATCCGTTAGCTTGACTTCCTTGAGTGTTTACTTAGGCCGGGCTGTAAGCGAATGTGGGGGTTGGGCCCTAAAGACAAGGATTAGCGAGTGCCCCTCTATGGGCAGTGGAGGTGTTTAAACCAAATCCCCAACTTTGGAACACCTGTGCCCCCATAAAGATGCGTGGAATATCTTTCCCACCTCCAGAACACACACGAAGACTTTCAGATATCCTTAGTGTGGGGGGGCTCCTCAAAATGACAGCAGCGTCTGGGTTCTAATAGAATCCCTCAGCTTGTAATACGAGTGTTTCCCTGGTCCGGGATGTGAGGGAAAGCTGGGGGTTGGGCTTGGAGTCCAAGTAGCAGTGAGTGCCCCCTGATCGATTGAGGAAGTACTTAGAGGACTTCTCCCTAAAGGGAACACTTTTGCCCCCATTCATCTGGGTGGAGTGGGGCTGCACAACTCCCCCACAAACAAGAATGTGTTCCGGAGTCCTGAGTGCAGAGAAGTTCCTCCAACTGACAGCAGCGCCTGGGTTCTAACTGTATCCCTTTGCTTGTCTTCCCTGATGGTATGCCTAGCCGGGAGTGCGGGGGAAAGTGTGGTTTGGGATCCAAACCAAGTATTTGCGAGTACCTCTCTATGGTTCGTGGAGGTTTTTAAACTACATCCCTAACCTGGGAACACCTGTGCCCCCATATATATCCGTGGAGTCTGTTTCCAGACCTCCAGCACACACACGAACACTTGCACAGTTATCCTGAGAGTGGGCAGCCTCCTCCAACTGACAGCAGGGCCTGGGTTCTAATAAAATCGCTTAACTTGTCTTCCCTGTTTGGTTGCCTGATACGGAGTGCGGGGGAAAGTGGGGGTTGGGCTCTAAATCCAAGTATTAGCGAGTGCTTCTTCATGGGAAGTGGAGGTTATTAACCAAAAACCCACAACCTGGGAACACCTGTGCTCCTTGAAAAATGCGTGGACTCTGTTTCCCCACCTCCAGCACACACATGAAGAAGTGTTCTGGTATCCTGAGTGTGGGGAGGCACCTCCAACTGACAGCAGCATCTGGGATCTAATAGGATCCCTTAGGTTGACTTCCCTGTGTGTTTTCCAAGGACCGGCTGGGAGCGAAGGTGGGGGTTGGGCTCTAAAGCCAAGTAAGAGCGAGTGCCTCTCTATGGGCAGTGGAGGTGTTTAAAGTACATTCCCTCCCTGGGAACACCTGTGCCCCCATAAAGTTGCGTGGACTATGTATCCCCAAAACCATCATACACATAAAGACTTGTTCAGGTATCCTGAGTATGGGGAGACTCCTCCAACTGACAGCAGCGCCTGGGTTCTAATAGAATCCCAAAGCTTGTCTTCCCTGATGGCATGCCTAGGCTGGAGTGTGGGGGAAAGTGGGGTTTGGGCTTGAAGTCCAAGTAGCAACGAGTGCCCCCTGATTTACTGGGGAAGTACTTAGAGGATTTCACCCTAAAATGGAACACCTGTGCCCCCATTCAACTGCGTGGACTGGGTCTCCACAACTCCCCCCCACACAAGGCTGGGATCCGGAATCCTGAGTGTGTGGAAGTTCCTCCAACTGACAGCAGCGCCTGCGTTCGAGTAGAATAACTCAGCTTGTATTCCCTGAGTGTTTCCCTAGGCCGGGCTGCGAGCGAAAGCTGGGGGTTGTGCTTGGAGGCCAAGTAGCAGCTTGTGCCAACCGATTGACTGAGGAATTACTTAGGGAACTCCCCTACCGGGGAACACCTGTGTCACCATTCATCTGCGTGGATTGGGGCTGCACACCTCCCCCACACACAAGAGTGTCTCCGGAGTCCTGAGTGTTGGGAAGTTCCTCCATGTGACAGCAGCATCTAGGTTCAATACAATCCCTTAGCTTGTCTTCCGTGATGGCTTGCCCTGCCAGGAGTGCGGGAGAAATTGGAGGTTGGGCTCTAAAACGAAGTATTAGCGAGTGCCTATCCATGGGATGTGGAGGTGTTTAACCCACATCCTCCAACCTAGGAATACCTGTGCCCTAGGAAAAAGGCGTGGATTCTGTTTCCACACCACCAGCAAACGTGCGAAGAATTATTCTCGTTTCCTGATAGTTGGGAGGCTCCTCCATCTAACAGCAGCACCAGGGATCTAGTAGAATCCATTAGCTTGACTTCCTTGAGTGTTCTCCTAGGCCAGGCTTTGAGCGAAGGTGGGGGTTGGGTTGTAAAGCCAAGTAATATCCAGTGCCTCTCTAAGGGCAGTGAAGGTGTTTAAACTACATCATCTACCTAGGAATAACTGTGCCCCCATAAAGATGCATGGACTCTGTTTCCCCACTTCCAACACACACACAAAGACGTGCTCAGGTATCCTGAGTGTGGGCCGGCACTTTCAAGTGACAGCAGCGCCTGGGTTCTAATAGTATCCTTTAGCTTGTAAGACCTGAGTTGTTCCCTAGGCCTGGCTCTGAGGGAAAGCTGGGGGTTGGGCTTTGAGGCCAAATAGTAGCGAGTGCCCCCCGATGGACTGAGGAAGTATTTAGATGAATTCTCCCTAAAGGGGTACACCTGTGCCCACATCCATCTACGTGGAGTGCGGATACACAAATCCCTCCCCCCACAAGTCTGGCTACCGGAATATGAGAGTGGGAAAGTTCCTCCAGCTTACATCAGCGCCAGTTTTCTAGTAGAATCCTTAAGCTTCTCTTCCCTGATGGATTGCATTAGCTGGAGTGCGGTTCAAAGTGGGATTTGTTCTCTAAATCCAAGTAATAATGAGTGCCTCTCCATGGGAATTGGAGGTGTTTAACCAACAACCCCCAACAAGGGAATACCTTTGCCCCCTGGAATATGCGTGGACACAGTTTCTCCACCAACACTACACACACGAAGAAGCTTTGTGGAATCCTGAGCATGGGGAGACTACTCCAAATGACAGCAGCACCTGGGTTCTATTAGAATCCCTTAGCTTGTGTTCCCTGAGTATTTACATAGGCCAGGCTTTGATCTATTGTGGGGCTTGGTCTCTATAGCTAGGTTTTAGCGAGTGCATCTCTATTGACATGGAGATTTTAAAACTACATCCCTAACCTTTAAACACCTGCCCCCCATATAAATGCGTGGTCTCCCTTTCCCAACCTCCAGCACACCCACGAAGAACAGTTCTGGTATACTGAGTGTGGGTAGGCACCTCCAAATGACAGCAGCACCTGGGACCTTATAATATCACTTGGCTTGTTTTCCCTGAGTGTTTCCTTTGGCCAGGCTGTGAGCGAAGGTGGGTGTTGGGCACTAAAGACTAGTAATAGCGAGTGCCTCTCTATGGGCATTGGAGGTGTTTAAAATACATCCCCAAACTTGGAACACCTGTGCCCCCCCAAAAATGCGTGGACTCTGTTTCCCCACCTCCAGCACACACACGAAAACGGGTTGAGTTTTCCTGAGTGTGGGGAGGCACCTACAACTGACAGCAGGGCCTGGGTTCTAATACAATCCATTAACTTGTCTTCACTGATGGCTAGCCTAGGCGGGTGTGCGGGGGAATGTGAGGGTTGGGCTCTAAAACCAAGTATTATTGAGTGCATCTCCACGGGATTTGAAGTGGTTTAACCTACAACCAAATATTTGGGAATACCTGTGCCCCCTGAAAGATGCAAGGACACTGTTTCCCCGCCTTCAGCACGCACACTAGGTGGTGTTCTGGTATCCTGAGTGTGGGGAGGCTCCTGCAAGTGACAGTAGCACCTGGGAGCTAATTGGATCCATTAGGTTGATATTCCTGAGTATTTTCCTTGGCCGGGTTGTGAGCGAAATTGGGGGTAGTGCTCTAAAACCAAGTATTAGTGAGTTCCTAAATTTTGGCAGTGGAGGTGGTTAAACATATCCCCAACCTGGGAACACCTGTGCCCCCATAAAGATGCGTGGACTCTGTTTCCCTCCTGCAGCACACACACGACATTGGGTTCAGATGTCTTGAGTGTGGGGAGGTTCCTGCAACTAACAGCAGCGCCTGGGTTGTAATACAATACCTTAACTGGTCTCCCATGATGGCTTGCCATGGCCGGTGTGCGGGGGAAAGTTGGGATTGGGCTCTAAACCAAGTATTAGCGAGAGCCTATCCATGGGATGTGGGTGTTGAACCTACAAACCACCACCATGAATTAACTGTGCCCCCTGAAAGATGCTTTGACTCTGTTTCCCTACATCCAGCACACACACGAAGAAGTTTTCTGGTGTTCTGAGTGTGGGGAGGTTCCTCCAACTGACAGCAGCACCTGGGTTCGAATAGAATCCCTTAGCTTGACTTCCCTAAGTGTTTTCCTAGGCCTAGCAGTGAGCGATGGTGGGGGATGGGCTCTAAAGCCAAGTATTAGAGAGTGCATCTCTGTGGGCAGTGGAGGGTTTGAAACTACTTCCCCAACCTTGGAACACCTGTGCCCCCATAAAGATGAGTGGACTCTGTTTCCCCCCTGCAGCACACACACGGAGACGTGGTCAGGTATCCTGATAGTGGGGAGGCTCCTCCACATGACAGCAGCGCCTGGGTTCTAATAGAATCCCTTAGATTGTTTTCCTTGAGTGTTTCCCTAGGCCAGGCTTAGAGGGAAAGCTGGGAGTTTGGCTTGGAGGCCAAGTAGCAGCAACTGCCCCCCGATGGAATGTGGAAGTATTTAGAGGACTTCTCCCTAATGGGGAACAAGTGTGACCCCATTCATCTACTTGGATTTTGGCTCCACATCTCCCCGCCACAAAATGTTGGGTTCGGGAATCCTGAGTTTTGGGACGTTCCTCCAACTGTCAGCAGCGCTTGTGTTCTTGAATCCCTTCACTTGCCTTCCCTGATGGTTTGCCTATGCTGGAGTGCAGGGGAATGTGGGGTTTCGGCTCTAATACCAAGTATTAGCCAATGCATCTACATGTGAAGTTGAGAAATTTTAACTACAACCAGCAACGTAGGAATACATGTGCCACCTGAAAGATGCCTGGACTCTGTTTCCCCACCTCCAGCACACAAACGAGGAAGTGTTCTTCTATCCTGAATGTGGGGAGTTTCCTCCAAATGACAGCAGCACCTGAGGTCTAATAGAATCCGTTAGCTTGACTTCCTTGAGTGTTTACCTAGGCCGGGCTGTAAGCGAATGTGGGGGTTGGGCCCTAAAGACAAGGATTAGCGAGTGCCCCTCTATGGGCAGTGGAGGTGTTTAAACCAAATCCCCAACTTTGGAACACCTGTGCCCCCATAAAGATGCGTGGAATATCTTTCCCACCTCCAGAACACACACGAAGACTTTCAGATATCCTTAGTGTGGGGGGACTCCTCAAAATGACAGCAGTGTCTGGGTTCTAATAGAATCCCTCAGCTTGTAATACGAGTGTTTCCCTGGTCCGGGATGTGAGGGAAAGCTGGGGGTTGGGCTTGGAGTCCAAGTAGCAGTGAGTGCCCCCTGATCGATTGAGGAAGTACTTAGAGGACTTCTCCCTAAAGGGAACACTTTTGCCCCCATTCATCTGGGTGGAGTGGGGCTGCACAACTCCCCCACAAACAAGAATGTGTTCCGGAGTCCTGAGTGCAGAGAAGTTCCTCCAACTGACAGCAGCGCCTGGGTTCTAACTGAATCCCTTTGCTTGTCTTCCCTGATGGTATGCCTAGGCGGGAGTGCGGGGGAAAGTGTGGTTTGGGATCCAAACCAAGTATTTGCGAGTACCTCTCTATGGTTCGTGGAGGTTTTTAAACTACATCCCTAACCTGGGAACACCTGTGCCCCCATATATATCCGTGGAGTCTGTTTCCAGACCTCCAGCACACACACGAACACTTGCACAGTTATCCTGAGAGTGGGCAGCCTCCTCCAACTGACAGCAGGGCCTGGGTTCTAATAAAATCGCTTAACTTGTCTTCCCTGTTTGGTTGCCTGATACGGAGTGCGGGGGAAAGTGGGGGTTGGGCTCTAAATCCAAGTATTAGCGAGTGCTTCTTCATGGGAAGTGGAGGTTATTAACCAAAAACCCACAACCTGGGAACACCTGTGCTCCTTGAAAAATGCGTGGACTCTGTTTCCCCACCTCCAGCACACACATGAAGAAGTGTTCTGGTATCCTGAGTGTGGGGAGGCACCTCCAACTGACAGCAGCATCTGGGATCTAATAGGATCCCTTAGGTTGACTTCCCTGTGTGTTTTCCAAGGACCGGCTGGGAGCGAAGGTGGGGGTTGGGCTCTAAAGCCAAGTAAGAGCGAGTGCCTCTCTATGGGCAGTGGAGGTGTTTAAAGTACATTCCCTCCCTGGGAACACCTGTGCCCCCATAAAGTTGCGTGGACTATGTATCCCCAAAACCATCATACACATAAAGACTTGTTCAGGTATCCTGAGTATGGGGAGACTCCTCCAACTGACAGCAGCGCCTGGGTTCTAATAGAATCCCAAAGCTTGTCTTCCCTGATGGCATGCCTAGGCTGGAGTGTGGGGGAAAGTGGGGTTTGGGCTTGAAGTCCAAGTAGCAACGAGTGCCCCCTGATTTACTGGGGAAGTACTTAGAGGATTTCACCCTAAAATGGAACACCTGTGCCCCCATTCATCTGCGTGGACTGGGTCTCCACAACTCCCCCCCACACAAGGCTGGGATCCGGAATCCTGAGTGTGTGGAAGTTCCTCCAACTGACAGCAGCGCCTGCGTTCGAGTAGAATAACTCAGCTTGTATTCCCTGAGTGTTTCCCTAGGCCGGGCTGCGAGCGAAAGCTGGGGGTTGTGCTTGGAGGCCAAGTAGCAGCTTGTGCCAACCGATTGACTGAGGAATTACTTAGGGAACTCCCCTACCGGGGAACACCTGTGTCACCATTCATCTGCGTGGATTGGGGCTGCACACCTCCCCCACACAAGAGTGTCTCCGGAGTCCTGAGTGTTGGGAAGTTCCTCCATGTGACAGCAGCATCTAGGTTCAATACAATCCCTTAGCTTGTCTTCCGTGATGGCTTGCCCTGCCAGGAGTGCGGGAGAAATTGGAGGTTGGGCTCTAAAACGAAGTATTAGCGAGTGCCTATCCATGGGATGTGGAGGTGTTTAACCCACATCCTCCAACCTAGGAATACCTGTGCCCCAGGAAAAAGGCGTGGATTCTGTTTCCACACCACCAGCAAACGTGCGAAGAATTATTCTCGTTTCCTGATTGTTGGGAGGCTCCTCCATCTAACAGCAGCACCAGGGATCTAGTAGTATCCATTAGCTTGACTTCCTTGAGTGTTCTCCTAGGCCAGGCTTTGAGCGAAGGTGGGGGTTGGGCTGTAAAGCCAAGTAATATCCAGTGCCTCTCTAAGGGCAGTGAAGGTGTTTAAACTACATCATCTACCTAGGAATAACTGTGCCCCCATAAAGATGCATGGACTCTGTTTCCCCACTTCCAACACACACACAAAGACGTGCTCAGGTATCCTGAGTGTGGGCCGGCACTTTCAAGTGACAGCAGCGCCTGGGTTCTAATAGTATCCTTTAGCTTGTAAGACCTGAGTTGTTCCCTAGGCCTGGCTCTGAGGGAAAGCTGGGGGTTGGGCTTTGAGGCCAAATAGTAGCGAGTGCCCCCCGATGGACTGAGGAAGTATTTAGATGAATTCTCCCTAAAGGGGTACACCTGTGCCCACATCCATCTACGTGGAGTGCGGATACACAAATCCCTCCCCCCACAAGTCTGGCTACCGGAATATGAGAGTGGGAAAGTTCCTCCAGCTTACATCAGCGCCAGTTTTCTAGTAGAATCCTTAAGCTTCTCTTCCTTGATGGATTGCATTAGGTGGAGTGCGGTTCAAAGTGGGATTTGTTCTCTAAATCCAAGTAATAATGAGTGCCTCTCCATGGGAATTGGAGGTGTTTAACCAACAACCCCCAACAAGGGAATAGTTTGCCCCCTGGAATATGCGTGGACACAGTTTCTCCACCAACAGTACACACACGAAGAAGCTTTCTGGAATCCTGAGCATGGGGAGACTACTCCAAATGACAGCAGCACCTGGGTTCTATTAGAATCCCTTAGCTTGTGTTCCCTGAGTATTTACATAGGCCAGGCTTTGATCTATTGTGGGGCTTGGTCTCTATAGCTAGGTTTTAGCGAGTGCATCTCTATTGACATGGAGATTTTAAAACTACATCCCTAACTTTTAAACACCTGCCCCCCATATAAAGGCGTGGTCTCCCTTTCCCCACCTCCAGCACACCCACGAAGAACAGTTCTGGTATACTGAGTGTGGGTAGGCACCTCCAAATGACAGCAGCACCTGGGACCTTATAATATCACTTGGCTTGTTTTCCCTGAGTGTTTCCTTTGGCCAGGCTGTGAGCGAAGGTGGGTGTTGGGCACTAAAGACTAGTAATAGCGAGTGCCTCTCTATGGGCATTGGAGGTGTTTAAAATACATCCCCAAACTTGGAACACCTGTGCCCCCCCAAAAATGCGTGGACTCTGTTTCCCCACCTCCAGCACACACACGAAAACGGGTTGAGTTTTCCTGAGTGTGGGGAGGCACCTACAACTGACAGCAGGGCCTGGGTTCTAATACAATCCATTAACTTGTCTTCACTGATGGTTAGCCTAGGCGGGTGTGCGGGGGAATGTGAGGGTTGGGCTCTAAAACCAAGTATTATTGAGTGCCTCTCCATGGGATTTGAAGTGGTTTAACCTACAACCAAATATTTGGGAATACCTGTGCCCCCTGAAAGATGCAAGGACACTGTTTCCCCGCCTTCAGCACGCACACTAGGTGGTGTTCTGGTATCCTGAGTGTGGGGAGGCTCCTGCAAGTGACAGTAGCACCTGGGAGCTAATTGGATCCATTAGGTTGATATTCCTGAGTATTTTCCTTGGCCGGGTTGTGAGCGAAATTGGGGGTAGTGCTCTAAAACCAAGTATTAGTGAGTTCCTAAATTTTGGCAGTGGATGTGGTTAAACATATCCCCAACCTGGGAACACCTGTGCCCCCATAAAGATGCGTGGACTCTGTTTCCCTCCTGCAGCACACACACGACATTGGGTTCAGATGTCTTGAGTGTGGGGAGGTTCCTGCAACTAACAGCAGCGCCTGTGTTGTAATACAATACCTTAACTGGTCTCCCATGATGGCTTGCCATGGCCGGTGTGCGGGGGAAAGTTGGGATTGGGCTCTAAACCAAGTATTAGCGAGAGCCTATCCATGGGATGTGGGTGTTGAACCTACAAACCACCACCATGAATTAACTGTGCCCCCTGAAAGATGCTTTGACTCTGTTTCCCTACATCCAGCACACACACGAAGAAGTGTTCTGGTGTTCTGAGTGTGGGGAGGTTCCTCCAACTGACAGCAGCACCTGGGTTCGAATAGAATCCCTTAGCTTGACTTCCCTAAGTGTTTTCCTAGGCCTAGCAGTGAGCGATGGTGGGGGATGGGCTCTAAAGCCAAGTATTAGAGAGTGCATCTCTGTGGGCAGTGGAGGGTTTGAAACTACTTCCCCAACCTTGGAACACCTGTGCCCCCATAAAGATGAGTGGACTCTGTTTCCCCCCTGCAGCACACACACGGAGACGTGGTCAGGTATCCTGATAGTGGGGAGGCTCCTCCACATGACAGCAGCGCCTGGGTTCTAATAGAATCCCTTAGATTGTTTTCCTTGAGTGTTTCCCTAGGCCAGGCTTAGAGGGAAAGCTGGGAGTTTGGCTTGGAGGCCAAGTAGCAGCAACTGCCCCCCGATGGAATGTGGAAGTATTTAGAGGACTTCTCCCTAATGGGGAACAAGTGTGACCCCATTCATCTACTTGGATTTTGGCTCCACATCTCCCCGCCACAAAATGTTGGGTTCGGGAATCCTGAGTTTTGGGACGTTCCTCCAACTGTCAGCAGCGCTTGTGTTCTTGAATCCCTTCACTTGCCTTCCCTGATGGTTTGCCTATGCTGGAGTGCAGGGGAATGTGGGGTTTCGGCTCTAATACCAAGTATTAGCCAATGCATCTACATGTGAAGTTGAGAAACTTTAACTACAACCAGCAACGTAGGAATACATGTGCCACCTGAGAGATGCCTGGACTCTGTTTCCCCACCTCCAGCACACAAACGAGGAAGTGTTCTTCTATCCTGAATGTGGGGAGTTTCCTCCAAATGACAGCAGCACCTGAGGTCTAATAGAATCCGTTAGCTTGACTTCCTTGAGTGTTTACCTAGGCCGGGCTGTAAGCGAATGTGGGGGTTGGGCCCTAAAGACAAGGATTAGCGAGTGCCCCTCTATGGGCAGTGGAGGTGTTTAAACCAAATCCCCAACTTTGGAACACCTGTGCCCCCATAAAGATGCGTGGAATATCTTTCCCACCTCCAGAACACACACGAAGACTTTCAGATATCCTTAGTGTGGGGGGGCTCCTCAAAATGACAGCAGCGTCTGGGTTCTAATAGAATCCCTCAGCTTGTAATACGAGTGTTTCCCTGGTCCGGGATGTGAGGGAAAGCTGGGGGTTGGGCTTGGAGTCCAAGTAGCAGTGAGTGCCCCCTGATCGATTGAGGAAGTACTTAGAGGACTTCTCCCTAAAGGGAACACTTTTGCCCCCATTCATCTGGGTGGAGTGGGGCTGCACAACTCCCCCACAAACAAGAATGTGTTCCGGAGTCCTGAGTGCAGAGAAGTTCCTCCAACTGACAGCAGCGCCTGGGTTCTAACTGAATCCCTTTGCTTGTCTTCCCTGATGGTATGCCTAGGCGGGAGTGCGGGGGAAAGTGTGGTTTGGGATCCAAACCAAGTATTTGCGAGTACCTCTCTATGGTTCGTGGAGGTTTTTAAACTACATCCCTAACCTGGGAACACCTGTGCCCCCATATATATCCGTGGAGTCTGTTTCCAGACCTCCAGCACACACACGAACACTTGCACAGTTATCCTGAGAGTGGGCAGCCTCCTCCAACTGACAGCAGGGCCTGGGTTCTAATAAAATCGCTTAACTTGTCTTCCCTGTTTGGTTGCCTGATACGGAGTGCGGGGGAAAGTGGGGGTTGGGCTCTAAATCCAAGTATTAGCGAGTGCTTCTTCATGGGAAGTGGAGGTTATTAACCAAAAACCCACAACCTGGGAACACCTGTGCTCCTTGAAAAATGCGTGGACTCTGTTTCCCCACCTCCAGCACACACATGAAGAAGTGTTCTGGTATCCTGAGTGTGGGGAGGCACCTCCAACTGACAGCAGCATCTGGGATCTAATAGGATCCCTTAGGTTGACTTCCCTGTGTGTTTTCCAAGGACCGGCTGGGAGCGAAGGTGGGGGTTGGGCTCTAAAGCCAAGTAAGAGCGAGTGCCTCTCTATGGGCAGTGGAGGTGTTTAAAGTACATTCCCTCCCTGGGAACACCTGTGCCCCCATAAAGTTGCGTGGACTATGTATCCCCAAAACCATCATACACATAAAGACTTGTTCAGGTATCCTGAGTATGGGGAGACTCCTCCAACTGACAGCAGCGCCTGGGTTCTAATAGAATCCCAAAGCTTGTCTTCCCTGATGGCATGCCTAGGCTGGAGTGTGGGGGAAAGTGGGGTTTGGGCTTGAAGTCCAAGTAGCAACGAGTGCCCCCTGATTTACTGGGGAAGTACTTAGAGGATTTCACCCTAAAATGGAACACCTGTGCCCCCATTCATCTGCGTGGACTGGGTCTCCACAACTCCCCCCCACACAAGGCTGGGATCCGGAATCCTGAGTGTGTGGAAGTTCCTCCAACTGACAGCAGCGCCTGCGTTCGAGTAGAATAACTCAGCTTGTATTCCCTGAGTGTTTCCCTAGGCCGGGCTGCGAGCGAAAGCTGGGGGTTGTGCTTGGAGGCCAAGTAGCAGCTTGTGCCAACCGATTGACTGAGGAATTACTTAGGGAACTCCCCTACCGGGGAACACCTGTGTCACCATTCATCTGCGTGGATTGGGGCTGCACACCTCCCCCACACAAGAGTGTCTCCGGAGTCCTGAGTGTTGGGAAGTTCCTCCATGTGACAGCAGCATCTAGGTTCAATACAATCCCTTAGCTTGTCTTCCGTGATGGCTTGCCCTGCCAGGAGTGCGGGAGAAATTGGAGGTTGGGCTCTAAAACGAAGTATTAGCGAGTGCCTATCCATGGGATGTGGAGGTGTTTAACCCACATCCTCCAACCTAGGAATACCTGTGCCCCAGTAAAAAGGCGTGGATTCTGTTTCCACACCACCAGCAAACGTGCGAAGAATTATTCTCGTTTCCTGATTGTTGGGAGGCTCCTCCATCTAACAGCAGCACCAGGGATCTAGTAGAATCCATTAGCTTGACTTCCTTGAGTGTTCTCCTAGGCCAGGCTTTGAGCGAAGGTGGGGGTTGGGCTGTAAAGCCAAGTAATATCCAGTGCCTCTCTAAGGGCAGTGAAGGTGTTTAAACTACATCATCTACCTAGGAATAACTGTGCCCCCATAAAGATGCATGGACTCTGTTTCCCCACTTCCAACACACACACAAAGACGTGCTCAGGTATCCTGAGTGTGGGCCGGCACTTTCAAGTGACAGCAGCGCCTGGGTTCTAATAGTATCCTTTAGCTTGTAAGACCTGAGTTGTTCCCTAGGCCTGGCTCTGAGGGAAAGCTGGGGGTTGGGCTTTGAGGCCAAATAGTAGCGAGTGCCCCCCGATGGACTGAGGAAGTATTTAGATGAATTCTCCCTAAAGGGGTACACCTGTGCCCACATCCATCTACGTGGAGTGCGGATACACAAATCCCTCCCCCCACAAGTCTGGCTACCGGAATATGAGAGTGGGAAAGTTCCTCCAGCTTACATCAGCGCCAGTTTTCTAGTAGAATCCTTAAGCTTCTCTTCCTTGATGGATTGCATTAGCAGGAGTGCGGTTCAAAGTGGGATTTGTTCTCTAAATCCAAGTAATAATGAGTGCCTCTCCATGGGAATTGGAGGTGTTTAACCAACAACACCCAACAAGGGAATACCTTTGCCCCCTGGAATATGCGTGGACACAGTTTCTCCACCAACAGTACACACACGAAGAAGCTTTCTGGAATCCTGAGCATGGGGAGACTACTCCAAATGACAGCAGCACCTGGGTTCTATTAGAATCCCTTAGCTTGTGTTCCCTGAGTATTTACATAGGCCAGGCTTTGATCTATTGTGGGGCTTGGTCTCTATAGCTAGGTTTTAGCGAGTGCATCTCTATTGACATGGAGATTTTAAAACTACATCCCTAACCTTTAAACACCTGCCCCCCATATAAATGCGTGGTCTCCCTTTCCCCACCTCCAGCACACCCACGAAGAACAGTTCTGGTATACTGAGTGTGGGTAGGCACCTCCAAATGACAGCAGCACCTGGGACCTTATAATATCACTTGGCTTGTTTTCCCTGAGTGTTTCCTTTGGCCAGGCTGTGAGCGAAGGTGGGTGTTGGGCACTAAATACTAGTAATAGCGAGTGCCTCTCTATGGGCATTGGAGGTGTTTAAAATACATCCCCAAACTTGGAACACCTGTGCCCCCCCAAAAATGCGTGGACTCTGTTTCCCCACCTCCAGCACACACACGAAAACGGGTTGAGTTTTCCTGAGTGTGGGGAGGCACCTACAACTGACAGCAGGGCCTGGGTTCTAATACAATCCATTAACTTTTCTTCACTGATGGTTAGCCTAGGCGGGTGTGCGGGGGAATGTGAGGGTTGGGCTCTAAAACCAAGTATTATTGAGTGCCTCTCCATGGGATTTGAAGTGGTTTAACCTACAACCAAATATTTGGGAATACCTGTGCCCCCTGAAAGATGCAAGGACACTGTTTCCCCGCCTTCAGCACGCACAATAGGTGGTGTTCTGGTATCCTGAGTGTGGGGAGGCTCCTGCAAGTGACAGTAGCACCTGGGAGCTAATTGGATCCATTAGGTTGATATTCCTGTGTATCTTACTTGGCCGGGTTCTGAGCGAAATTGGGGGTTGTGCTCTAAAACCAAGTATTAGTGACTTCCTATATTTTGGCAGTGGAGGTGGTTAAAGTATATCCCCAACCTGGGAACACCTGTGCCCCCATAAAGATGCGTGGACTCTTTTTCCCTCCTGCATCACACACACGACATTGGGTACAGATGTCTTTAACGTGGGGAGGTTCCTGCCACTAACAGCAGCGCCTGGGTTGTAATACAATACCTTAACTGGTCTCCCATGATGGCTTGCCATGGCCGGTGTGCGGGGGAAAGTTGGGATTGGGCTCTAAACCAAGTATTAGCGAGAGCCTATCCATGGGATGTGGGTGTTTAACCTACAAACCACCATCATGAAATAACTGTGCCCCCTGAAAGACGCTTTGACTCTGTTTCCCTACATCCAGCACACACACGAAGAAGTGTTCTGGTGTTCTGAGTGTGGGGAGGTTCCTCCAACTGACAGCAGCACCTGGGTTCGAATAGAATCCCTTAGCTTGACTTCCCTAAGTGTTTTCCTAGGCCTAGCAGTGAGCGATGGTGGGGGATGGGCTCTAAAGCCAAGTATTAGAGAGTGCATCTCTGTGGGCAGTGGAGGGTTTGAAACTACTTCCCCAACCTTGGAACACCTGTGCCCCCATAAAGATGAGTGGACTCTGTTTCCCCCCTGCAGCACACACACGGAGACGTGGTCAGGTATCCTGATAGTGGGGAGGCTCCTCCACATGACAGCAGCGCCTGGGTTCTCATAGAATCCCTTAGAATGTTTTCCTTGAGTGTTTCCCTAGGCCGGGCTTAGAGGGAAAGCTGGGAGTTTGGCTTGGAGGCCAAGTAGCAGCAACTGCCCCCCGATGGAATGTGGAAGTAATTAGAGGACTTCTCCCTAATGGGGAACAAGTGTGACCCCATTCATCTACTTGGATTTTGGCTCCACATCTCCCCGCCACAAAATGTTGGGTTCCGGAATCCTGAGTTTAGGGACGTTCCTCCAACTGTCAGCAGCGCTTGTGTTCTTGAATCCCTTCACTTGCCTTCCCTGATGGTTTGCCTATGCTGGAGTGCAGGGGAATGTGGGGTTTCGGCTCTAATACCAAGTATTAGCCAATGCATCTACATGTGAAGTTGAGAAATTTTAACTACACCCAGCAACGTAGGAATACATGTGCCACCTGAAAGATGCCTGGACTCTGTTTCCCCACCTCCAGCACACAAACGAGGAAGTGTTCTTCTATCCTGAATGTGGGGAGTTTCCTCCAAATGACAGCAGCACCTGAGGTCTAATAGAATCCGTTAGCTTGACTTCCTTGAGTGTTTACTTAGGCCGGGCTGTAAGCGAATGTGGGGGTTGGGCCCTAAAGACAAGGATTAGCGAGTGCCCCTCTATGGGCAGTGGAGGTGTTTAAACCAAATCCCCAACTTTGGAACACCTGTGCCCCCATAAAGATGCGTGGAATATCTTTCCCACCTCCAGAACACACACGAAGACTTTCAGATATCCTTAGTGTGGGGGGGCTCCTCAAAATGACAGCAGCGTCTGGGTTCTAATAGAATCCCTCAGCTTGTAATACGAGTGTTTCCCTGGTCCGGGAGGTGAGGGAAAGCTGGGGGTTGGGCTTGGAGTCCAAGTAGCAGTGAGTGCCCCCTGATCGATTGAGGAAGTACTTAGAGGACTTCTCCCTAAAGGGAACACTTTTGCCCCCATTCATCTGGGTGGAGTGGGGCTGCACAACTCCCCCACAAACAGGAATGTGTTCCGGAGTCCTGAGTGCAGAGAAGTTCCTCCAACTGACAGCAGCGCCTGGGTTCTAACTGAATCCCTTTGCTTGTCTTCCCTGATGGTATGCCTAGGCGGGAGTGCGGGGGAAAGTGTGGTTTGGGATCCAAACCAAGTATTTGCGAGTACCTCTCTATGGTTCGTGGAGGTTTTTAAACTACATCCCTAACCTGGGAACACCTGTGCCCCCATATATATCCGTGGAGTCTGTTTCCAGACCTCCAGCCCACACACGAACACTTGCACAGTTATCCTGAGAGTGGGCAGCCTCCTCCAACTGACAGCAGGGCCTGGGTTCTAATAAAATCGCTTAACTTGTCTTCCCTGTTTGGTTGCCTGATACGGAGTGCGGGGGAAAGTGGGGGTTGGGCTCTAAATCCAAGTATTAGCGAGTGCTTCTTCATGGGAAGTGGAGGTTATTAACCAAAAACCCACAACCTGGGAACACCTGTGCTCCTTGAAAAATGCGTGGACTCTGTTTCCCCACCTCCAGCACACACATGAAGAAGTGTTCTGGTATCCTGAGTGTGGGGAGGCACCTCCAACTGACAGCAGCATCTGGGATCTAATAGGATCCCTTAGGTTGACTTCCCTGTGTGTTTTCCAAGGACCGGCTGGGAGCGAAGGTGGGGGTTGGGCTCTAAAGCCAAGTAAGAGCGAGTGCCTCTCTATGGGCAGTGGAGGTGTTTAAAGTACATTCCCTCCCTGGGAACACCTGTGCCCCCATAAAGTTGCGTGGACTATGTATCCCCAAAACCATCATACACATAAAGACTTGTTCAGGTATCCTGAGTATGGGGAGACTCCTCCAACTGACAGCAGCGCCTGGGTTCTAATAGAATCCCAAAGCTTGTCTTCCCTGATGGCATGCCTAGGCTGGAGTGTGGGGGAAAGTGGGGTTTGGGCTTGAAGTCCAAGTAGCAACGAGTGCCCCCTGATTTACTGGGGAAGTACTTAGAGGATTTCACCCTAAAATGGAACACCTGTGCCCCCATTCATCTGCGTGGACTGGGTCTCCACAACTCCCCCCCACACAAGGCTGGGATCCGGAATCCTGAGTGTGTGGAAGTTCCTCCAACTGACAGCAGCGCCTGCGTTCGAGTAGAATAACTCAGCTTGTATTCCCTGAGTGTTTCCCTAGGCCGGGCTGCGAGCGAAAGCTGGGGGTTGTGCTTGGAGGCCAAGTAGCAGCTTGTGCCAACCGATTGACTGAGGAATTACTTAGGGAACTCCCCTACCGGGGAACACCTGTGTCACCATTCATCTGCGTGGATTGGGGCTGCACACCTCCCCCACACACAAGAGTGTCTCCGGAGTCCTGAGTGTTGGGAAGTTCCTCCATGTGACAGCAGCATCTAGGTTCAATACAATCCCTTAGCTTGTCTTCCGTGATGGCTTGCCCTGCCAGGAGTGCGGGAGAAATTGGAGGTTGGGCTCTAAAACGAAGTATTAGCGAGTTCCTATCCATGGGATGTGGAGGTGTTTAACCTACATCCTCCAACCTAGGAATACCTGTGCCCCAGGAAAAAGGCGTGGACTCTGTTTCCACACCACCAGCAAACGTGCGAAGAATTCTTCTCGTTTCCTGAGTGTGGGGAGGCTCCTCCAACTAACAGCAGCACCAGGGATCTAGAAGAATCCCTTAGCTGGACTTCCTTGAGTGTTCTCCTAGGACGGGCTTTGAGCGAAGGTGGGGGTTGGGCTGTAAAGCCAAGTAATATCCAGTGCCTCTCTAAGGGCAGTGAAGGTGTTTAAACTACATCATCTACCTAGGAATAACTGTGCCCCCATAAAGATGCATGGACTCTGTTTCCCCACTTCCAACACACACACAAAGACGTGCTCAGGTATCCTGAGTGTGGGCCGGCACTTTCAAGTGACAGCAGCGCCTGGGTTCTAATAGTATCCTTTAGCTTGTAAGACCTGAGTTGTTCCCTAGGCCTGGCTCTGAGGGAAAGCTGGGGGTTGGGCTTTGAGGCCAAATAGTAGCGAGTGCCCCCCGATGGACTGAGGAAGTATTTAGATGAATTCTCCCTAAAGGGGTACACCTGTGCCCACATCCATCTACGTGGAGTGCGGATACACAAATCCCTCCCCCCACAAGTCTGGCTACCGGAATATGAGAGTGGGAAAGTTCCTCCAGCTTACATCAGCGCCAGTGTTCTAGTAGAACTATTAAGCTTCTCTTCCTTGATGGATTGCATTAGCTGGAGTGCGGTTCAAAGTGGGATTTGTTCTCTAAATCCAAGTAATAATGAGTGCCTCTCCATGGGAATTGGAGGTGTTTAACCAACAACCCCCAACAAGGGAATACCTTTGCCCCCTGGATTATGCGTGGACACAGTTTCTCCACCAACAGTACACACACGAAGAAGCTTTCTGGAATCCTGAGCATGGGGAGACTACTCCAAATGACAGCAGCACCTGGGTTCTATTAGAATCCCTTAGCTTGTGTTCCCTGAGTATTTACATAGGCCAGGCTTTGATCTATTGTGGGGCTTGGTCTCTATAGCTAGGTTTTAGCGAGTGCCTCTCTATTGGCATGGAGATTTTAAAACTACATCCCTAACCTTTAAACACCTGCCCCCCATGTAAAGGCGTGGTCTACCTTTCCCCACCTCCAGCACACCCACGAAGAACAGTTCTGGTATACTGAGTGTGGGTAGGCACCTCCAAATGACAGTAGCACCTGGGGCCTTATAATATCACTTGGCTTGCTTTCCCTGAGTGTTTCCTTTGGCCAGGCTGTGAGCGAAGGTGGGTGTTGGGCACTAAAGACTAGTAATAGCGAGTGCCTGTCTATGGGCATTGGAGGTGTTTAAAATACATCCCCAAACTTGGAAAACCTGTGCCCCCACAAAAATGCGTGGACTCTGTTTCCCCACCTCCAGCACACACACGAAAACGGGTTGAGGATTCCTGAGTGTGGGGAGGCACCTACAACTGACAGCAGGGCCTGGGTTCTAATACAATCCATTAACTTGTCTTCACTGATGGCTAGCCTAGGCGGGAGTGCGGGGGAATGTGAGGGTTGGGCTCTAAAACCAAGTATTATTGAGTGCCTCTCCACGGGATTTGAAGTGGTTTAACCTACAACCAAATATTTGGGAATACCTGTGCCCCCTGAAAGATGCAAGGACACTGTATCCCCGCCTTCAGCACACACACTAGGTGGTGTTCTGGTATCCTGAGTGTGGGGAGGCTCCTGCAAGTGACAGTAGCACCTGGGATCTAATTGGATCCATTAGGTTGATATTCCTGAGTATTTTCCTTGGCCGGGTTGTGAGCGAAATTGGGGGTTGTGCTCTAAAACCAAGTATTAGCGAGTTCCTATATTTTGGCAGTGGAGGTGGTTAAAGTATATCCCCGACCTGGGAACACCTGTGCCCCCATAAAGATGCGTGGACTCTGTTTCCCTCCTGCAGCACACACACGACATTGGGTTCAGATGTCTTGAGTGTGGGGAGGTTCCTGCAACTAACAGCAGCGCCTGGGTTGTAATACAATACCTTAACTGGTCTTCCATGATGGCTTACCATGGCCGGTGTGCGGGGGAAAGTTGGGATTGGGCTCTAAACCAAGTATCAGCGAGAGCCTATCCATGGGATGTGGGTGTTTAACTTACAAACCACCACCATGAAATAACTGTGCCCCCTGAAAGATGCTTTGACTCTGTTTCCCTACATCCAGCACACACACGAAGAAGTGTTCTGGTGTTCTGAGTGTGGGGAGGTTCCTCCAACTGACAGCAGCACCTGGGTTCGAATAGAATCCCTTAGCTTGACTTCCCTAAGTGTTTTCCTAGGCCTAGCAGTGAGCGATGGTGGGGGATGGGCTCTAAAGCCAAGTATTAGAGAGTGCATCTCTGTGGGCAGTGGAGGGTTTGAAACTACTTCCCCAACCTTGGAACACCTGTGCCCCCATAAAGATGAGTGGACTCTGTTTCCCCCCTGCAGCACACACACGGAGACGTGGTCAGGTATCCTGATAGTGGGGAGGCTCCTCCACATGACAGCAGCGCCTGGGTTCTCATAGAATCCCTTAGATTGTTTTCCTTGAGTGTTTCCCTAGGCCGGGCTTAGAGGGAAAGCTGGGAGTTTGGCTTGGAGGCCAAGTAGCAGCAACTGCCCCCCGATGGAATGTGGAAGTATTTAGAGGACTTCTCCCTAATGGGGAACAAGTGTGACCCCATTCATCTACTTGGATTTTGGCTCCACATCTCCCCGCCACAAAATGTTGGGTTCCGGAATCCTGAGTTTTGGGACGTTCCTCCAACTGTCAGCAGCGCTTGTGTTCTTGAATCCCTTCACTTGCCTTCCCTGATGGTTTGCCTATGCTGGAGTGCAGGGGAATGTGGGGTTTCGGCTCTAATACCAAGTATTAGCCAATGCATCTACATGTGAAGTTGAGAAATTTTAACTACACCCAGCAACGTAGGAATACATGTGCCACCAGAAAGATGCCTGGACTCTGTTTCCCCACCTCCAGCACACAAACGAGGAAGTGTTCTTCTATCCTGAATGTGGGGAGTGTCCTCCAAATGACAGCAGCACCTGAGGTCTAATAGAATCCGTTAGCTTGACTTCCTTGAGTGTTTACCTAGGCCGGGCTGTAAGCGAATGTGGGGGTTGGGCCCTAAAGACAAGGATTAGCGAGTGCCCCTCTATGGGCAGTGGAGGTGTTTAAACCAAATCCCCAACTTTGGAACACCTGTGCCCCCATAAAGATGCGTGGAATATCTTTCCCACCTCCAGAACACACACGAAGACTTTCAGATATCCTTAGTGTGGGGGGGCTCCTCAAAATGACAGCAGCGTCTGGGTTCTAATAGAATCCCTCAGCTTGTAATACGAGTGTTTCCCTGGTCCGGGATGTGAGGGAAAGCTGGGGGTTGGGCTTGGAGTCCAAGTAGCAGTGAGTGCCCCCTGATCAATTGAGGAAGTACTTAGAGGACTTCTCCCTAAAGGGAACACTTTTGCCCCCATTCATCTGGGTGGAGTGGGGCTGCACAACTCCCCCACAAACAAGAATGTGTTCCGGAGTCCCGAGTGCAGAGAAGTTCCTCCAACTGACAGCAGCGCCTGGGTTCTAACTTAATCCCTTTGCTTGTCTTCCCTGATGGTATGCCTAGGCGGGAGTGCGGGGGAAAGTGTGGTTTGGGATCCAAACCAAGTATTTGCGAGTACCTCTCTATGGTTCGTGGAGGTTTTTAAACTACATCCCTAACCTGGGAACACCTGTGCCCCCATATATATCCGTGGAGTCTGTTTCCAGACCTCCAGCACACACACGAACACTTGCACAGTTATCCTGAGAGTGGGCAGCTTCCTCCAACTGACAGCAGGGCCTGGGTTCTAATAAAATCGCTTAACTTGTCTTCCCTGTTTGGTTGCCTGATACGGAGTGCGGGGGAAAGTGGGGGTTGGGCTCTAAATCCAAGTATTAGCGAGTGCTTCTTCATGGGAAGTGGAGGTTATTTACCAAAAACCCACAACCTGGGAACACCTGTGCTCCTTGAAAAATGCGTGGACTCTGTTTCCCCACCTCCAGCACACACATGAAGAAGTGTTCTGGTATCCTGAGTGTGGGGAGGCACCTCCAACTGACAGCAGCATCTGGGATCTAATAGGATCCCTTAAGTTGACTTCCCTGTGTGTTTTCCAAGGACCGGCTGGGAGCGAAGGTGGGGGTTGGGCTCTAAAGCCAAGTAAGAGCGAGTGCCTCTCTATGGGCAGTTGAGGTGTTTAAAGTACATTCCCTCCCTGGGAACACCTGTGCCCCCATAAAGTTGCGTGGACTATGTATCCCCAAAACCATCATACACATAAAGACTTCTTCAGGTATCCTGAGTATGGGGAGACTCCTCCAACTGACAGCAGCGCCTGGGTTCTAATAGAATCCCAAAGCTTGTCTTCCCTGATGGCATGCCTAGGCTGGAGTGTGGGGGAAAGTGGGGTTTGGGCTTGAAGTCCAAGTAGCAACGAGTGCCCCCTGAATTACTGGGGAAGTACTTAGAGGATTTCACCCTAAAATGGAACACCTGTGCCCCCATTCATCTGCGTGGACTGGGTCTCCACAACTCCCCCCCACACAAGGCTGGGATCCGGAATCCTGAGTGTGTGGAAGTTCCTCCAACTGACAGCAGCGCCTGCGTTCGAGTAGAATAACTCA
The DNA here is from genome assembly GCF_048564905.1 of Vicugna pacos. NCBI lineage: Eukaryota > Metazoa > Chordata > Mammalia > Artiodactyla > Camelidae > Vicugna > Vicugna pacos. The sequence goes on from NW_027328785.1 coordinate 205,997, forward strand.
GCTTGTATTCCCTGAGTGTTTCCCTAGGCCGGGCTGCGAGCGAAAGCTGGGGGTTGTGCTTGGAGGCCAAGTAGCAGCTTGTGCCAACCGATTGACTGAGGAATTACTTAGGGAACTCCCCTACCGGGGAACACCTGTGTCACCATTCATCTGCGTGGATTGGGGCTGCACACCTCCCCCACACACAAGAGTGTCTCCGGAGTCCTGAGTGTTGGGAAGTTCCTCCATGTGACAGCAGCATCTAGGTTCAATACAATCCCTTAGCTTGTCTTCCGTGATGGCTTGCCCTGCCAGGAGTGCGGGAGAAATTGGAGGTTGGGCTCTAAAACGAAGTATTAGCGAGTGCCTATCCTTGGGATGTGGAGGTGTTTAACCTACATCCTCCAACCTAGGAATACCTGTGCCCCAGGAAAAAGGCGTGGACTCTGTTGCCACACCACCAGCACACGTGCGAACAATTGTTCTCGTTTCCTGAGTGTGGGGAGGCTCCTCCAACTTACAGCAGCACCAGGGATCTAGTAGAATCCCTTAGCTTGACTTCCTTGAGTGTTCTCCTAGGCCGGGCTTTGAGCGAAGGTGGGGGTTGGGCTGTAAATCCAAGTAATATCCAGTGCCTCTCTAAGGGCAGTGAAGGTGTTTAAACTACATCATCTACCTAGGAATAACTTTGCCCCCATAAAGATGCATGGACTCTGTTTCCCCACTTCCAACACACACACAAAGACGTGCTCAGGTATCCTGAGTGTGGGCCGGCACTTTCAAGTGACAGCAGCGCCTGGGTTCTAATAGTATCCTTTAGCTTGTAAGACCTGAGTTGTTCCCTAGGCCTGGCTCTGAGGGAAAGCTGGGGGTTGGGCTTTGAGGCCAAATAGTAGCGAGTGCCCCCCGATGGACTGAGGAAGTATTTAGATGAATTCTCCCTAAAGGGGTACACCTGTGCCCACATCCATCTACGTGGATTGCGGATACACAAAACCCTACCCCCACAAGTCTGGCTACCGGAATATGAGAGTGGGAAAGTTCCTCCAGCTTACATCAGCGCCAGTGTTCTAGTAGAATCCTTAAGCTTCTCTTCCCTGATGGATTGCATTAACTGGAGTGCGGTTCAAAGTGGGATTTGTTCTCTAAATCCAAGTAATAATGAGTTCCTCTCCATGGGAATTGGAGGTGTTTAACCAACAACCCCCAACAAGGGAATACCTTTGCCCCCTGGAATATGCGTGGACACTGTTTCTCCACCAACAGTACACACACGAAGAAGCTTTCTGGAATCCTGAGCATGGGGAGACTACTCCAAATGACAGCAGCACCTGGGTTCTATTAGAATCGCTTAGCTTGTGTTCCCAGAGTATTTACATAGGCCAGGCTTTGATCTATTGTGGGGCTTGGTCTCTATAGCTTGGTTTTAGCGAGTGCCTGTCTATTGGCATGGAGATTTTAAAACTACATCCCTAACCTTTAAACACTTGCCCCCCATGTAAAGGCGTTGTCTACGTTTCCCCACCTCCAGCACACCCACGAAGAAGAGTTCTGGTATACTGAGTGTGGGTAGGCACCTCCAAATTACAATAGCACCTGGGGCCTTATAATATCACTTGGCTTGCTTTCCCTGAGTGTTTCCTTTGGCCAGGCTGTGAGCGAAGGTGGGTGTTGGGCACTAAAGACTAGTAATAGCGAGTGCCTGTCTATGGGCATTGGAGGTGTTTAAAATACATCCCCAAACTTGGAAAACCTGTGCCCCCACAAAAATGCGTGGACTCTGTTTCCCCACCTCCAGCACACACACGAAAACGGGTTGAGGATTCCTGAGTGTGGGGAGGCACCTACAACTGACAGCAGGGCCTGGGTTCTAATACAATCCATTAACTTGTCTTCACTGATGGCTAGCCTAGGCGGGAGTGCGGGGGAATGTGAGGGTTGGGCTCTAAAACCAAGTATTATTGAGTGCCTCTCCACGGGATTTGAAGTGGTTTAACCTACAACCAAATATTTGGGAATACCTGTGCCCCCTGAAAGATGCAAGGACACTGTATCCCCGCCTTCAGCACACACACTAGGTGGTGTTCTGGTATCCTGAGTGTGGGGAGGCTCCTGCAAGTGACAGTAGCACCTGGGATCTAATTGGATCCATTAGGTTGATATTCCTGAGTATTTTCCTTGGCCGGGTTGTGAGCGAAATTGGGGGTTGTGCTCTAAAACCAAGTATTAGCGAGTTCCTATATTTTGGCAGTGGAGGTGGTTAAAGTATATCCCCGACCTGGGAACACCTGTGCCCCCATAAAGATGCGTGGACTCTGTTTCCCTCCTGCAGCACACACACGACATTGGGTTCAGATGTCTTGAGTGTGGGGAGGTTCCTGCAACTAACAGCAGCGCCTGGGTTGTAATACAATACCTTAACTGGTCTTCCATGATGGCTTGCCATGGCCGGTGTGCGGGGGAAAGTTGGGATTGGGCTCTAAACCAAGTATTAGCGAGAGCCTATCCATGGGATGTGGGTGTTGAACCTACAAACCACCACCATGAAATAACTGTGCCCCCTGAAAGATGCTTTGACTGTGTTTCCCTACATCCAGCACACACACGAAGAAGTGTTCTGGTGTTCTGAGTGTGGGGAGGTTCCTCCAACTGACAGCAGCACCTGGGTTCGAATAGAATCCCTTAGCTTGACTTCCCTAAGTGTTTTCCTAGGCCTAGCAGTGAGCGATGGTGGGGGATGGGCTCTAAAGCCAAGTATTAGAGAGTGCATCTCTGTGGGCAGTGGAGGGTTTGAAACTACTTCCCCAACCTTGGAACACCTGTGCCCCCATAAAGATGAGTGGACTCTGTTTCCCCCCTGCAGCACACACACGGAGACGTGGTCAGGTATCCTGATAGTGGGGAGGCTCCTCCACATGACAGCAGCGCCTGGGTTCTCATAGAATCCCTTAGATTGTTTTCCTTGAGTGTTTCCCTAGGCCGGGCTTAGAGGGAAAGCTGAGAGTTTGGCTTGGAGGCCAAGTAGCAGCAACTGCCCCCCGATGGAATGTGGAAGTATTTAGAGGACTTCTCCCTAATGGGGAACAAGTGTGACCCCATTCATCTACTTGGATTTTGGCTCCACATCTCCCCGCCACAAAATGTTGGGTTCCGGAATCCTGAGTTTTGGGACGTTCCTCCAACTGTCAGCAGCGCTTGTGTTCTTGAATCCCTTCACTTGCCTTCCCTGATGGTTTGCCTATGCTGGAGTGCAGGGGAATGTGGGGTTTCGGCTCTAATACCAAGTATTAGCCAATGCATCTACATGTGAAGTTGAGAAATTTTAACTACACCCAGCAACGTAGGAATACATGTGCCACCTGAAAGATGCCTGGACTCTGTTTCCCCACCTCCAGCACACAAACGAGGAAGTGTTCTTCTATCCTGAATGTGGGGAGTGTCCTCCAAATGACAGCAGCACCTGAGGTCTAATAGAATCCGTTAGCTTGACTTCCTTGAGTGTTTACCTAGGCCGGGCTGTAAGCGAATGTGGGGGTTGGGCCCTAAAGACAAGGATTAGCGAGTGCCCCTCTATGGGCAGTGGAGGTGTTTAAACCAAATCCCCAACTTTGGAACACCTGTGCCCCCATAAAGATGCGTGGAATATCTTTCCCACCTCCAGAACACACACGAAGACTTTCAGATATCCTTAGTGTGGGGGGGCTCCTCAAAATGACAGCAGCGTCTGGGTTCTAATAGAATCCCTCAGCTTGTAATACGAGTGTTTCCCTGGTCCGGGATGTGAGGGAAAGCTGGGGGTTGGGCTTGGAGTCCAAGTAGCAGTGAGTGCCCCCTGATCGATTGAGGAAGTACTTAGAGGACTTCTCCCTAAAGGGAACACTTTTGCCCCCATTCATCTGGGTGGAGTGGGGCTGCACAACTCCCCCACAAACAAGAATGTGTTCCGGAGTCCCGAGTGCAGAGAAGTTCCTCCAACTGACAGCAGCGCCTGGGTTCTAACTTAATCCCTTTGCTTGTCTTCCCTGATGGTATGCCTAGGCGGGAGTGCGGGGGAAAGTGTGGTTTGGGATCCAAACCAAGTATTTGCGAGTACCTCTCTATGGTTCGTGGAGGTTTTTAAACTACATCCCTAACCTGGGAACACCTGTGCCCCCATATATATCCGTGGAGTCTGTTTCCAGACCTCCAGCACACACACGAACACTTGCACAGTTATCCTGAGAGTGGGCAGCTTCCTCCAACTGACAGCAGGGCCTGGGTTCTAATAAAATCGCTTAACTTGTCTTCCCTGTTTGGTTGCCTGATACGGAGTGCGGGGGAAAGTGGGGGTTGGGCTCTAAATCCAAGTATTAGCGAGTGCTTCTTCATGGGAAGTGGAGGTTATTTACCAAAAACCCACAACCTGGGAACACCTGTGCTCCTTGAAAAATGCGTGGACTCTGTTTCCCCACCTCCAGCACACACATGAAGAAGTGTTCTGGTATCCTGAGTGTGGGGAGGCACCTCCAACTGACAGCAGCATCTGGGATCTAATAGGATCCCTTAAGTTGACTTCCCTGTGTGTTTTCCAAGGACCGGCTGGGAGCGAAGGTGGGGGTTGGGCTCTAAAGCCAAGTAAGAGCGAGTGCCTCTCTATGGGCAGTTGAGGTGTTTAAAGTACATTCCCTCCCTGGGAACACCTGTGCCCCCATAAAGTTGCGTGGACTATGTATCCCCAAAACCATCATACACATAAAGACTTCTTCAGGTATCCTGAGTATGGGGAGACTCCTCCAACTGACAGCAGCGCCTGGGTTCTAATAGAATCCCAAAGCTTGTCTTCCCTGATGGCATGCCTAGGCTGGAGTGTGGGGGAAAGTGGGGTTTGGGCTTGAAGTCCAAGTAGCAACGAGTGCCCCCTGATTTACTGGGGAAGTACTTAGAGGATTTCACCCTAAAATGGAACACCTGTGCCCCCATTCATCTGCGTGGACTGGGTCTCCACAACTCCCCCCCACACAAGGCTGGGATCCGGAATCCTGAGTGTGTGGAAGTTCCTCCAACTGACAGCAGCGCCTGCGTTCGAGTAGAATAACTCAGCTTGTATTCCCTGAGTGTTTCCCTAGGCCGGGCTGCGAGCGAAAGCTGGGGGTTGTGCTTGGAGGCCAAGTAGCAGCTTGTGCCAACCGATTGACTGAGGAATTACTTAGGGAACTCCCCTACCGGGGAACACCTGTGTCACCATTCATCTGCGTGGATTGGGGCTGCACACCTCCCCCACACACAAGAGTGTCTCCGGAGTCCTGAGTGTTGGGAAGTTCCTCCATGTGACAGCAGCATCTAGGTTCAATACAATCCCTTAGCTTGTCTTCCGTGATGGCTTGCCCTGCCAGGAGTGCGGGAGAAATTGGAGGTTGGGCTCTAAAACGAAGTATTAGCGAGTGCCTATCCTTGGGATGTGGAGGTGTTTAACCTACATCCTCCAACCTAGGAATACCTGTGCCCCAGGAAAAAGGCGTGGACTCTGTTGCCACACCACCAGCACACGTGCGAACAATTGTTCTCGTTTCCTGAGTGTGGGGAGGCTCCTCCAACTTACAGCAGCACCAGGGATCTAGTAGAATCCCTTAGCTTGACTTCCTTGAGTGTTCTCCTAGGCCGGGCTTTGAGCGAAGGTGGGGGTTGGGCTGTAAATCCAAGTAATATCCAGTGCCTCTCTAAGGGCAGTGAAGGTGTTTAAACTACATCATCTACCTAGGAATAACTTTGCCCCCATAAAGATGCATGGACTCTGTTTCCCCACTTCCAACACACACACAAAGACGTGCTCAGGTATCCTGAGTGTGGGCCGGCACTTTCAAGTGACAGCAGCGCCTGGGTTCTAATAGTATCCTTTAGCTTGTAAGACCTGAGTTGTTCCCTAGGCCTGGCTCTGAGGGAAAGCTGGGGGTTGGGCTTTGAGGCCAAATAGTAGCGAGTGCCCCCCGATGGACTGAGGAAGTATTTAGATGAATTCTCCCTAAAGGGGTACACCTGTGCCCACATCCATCTACGTGGATTGCGGATACACAAAACCCTACCCCCACAAGTCTGGCTACCGGAATATGAGAGTGGGAAAGTTCCTCCAGCTTACATCAGCGCCAGTGTTCTAGTAGAATCCTTAAGCTTCTCTTCCCTGATGGATTGCATTAACTGGAGTGCGGTTCAAAGTGGGATTTGTTCTCTAAATCCAAGTAATAATGAGTTCCTCTCCATGGGAATTGGAGGTGTTTAACCAACAACCCCCAACAAGGGAATACCTTTGCCCCCTGGAATATGCGTGGACACTGTTTCTCCACCAACAGTACACACACGAAGAAGCTTTCTGGAATCCTGAGCATGGGGAGACTACTCCAAATGACAGCAGCACCTGGGTTCTATTAGAATCGCTTAGCTTGTGTTCCCAGAGTATTTACATAGGCCAGGCTTTGATCTATTGTGGGGCTTGGTCTCTATAGCTTGGTTTTAGCGAGTGCCTGTCTATTGGCATGGAGATTTTAAAACTACATCCCTAACCTTTAAACACTTGCCCCCCATGTAAAGGCGTGGTCTACGTTTCCCCACCTCCAGCACACCCACGAAGAAGAGTTCTGGTATACTGAGTGTGGGTAGGCACCTCCAAATTACAATAGCACCTGGGGCCTTATAATATCACTTGGCTTGCTTTCCCTGAGTGTTTCCTTTGGCCAGGCTGTGAGCGAAGGTGGGTGTTGGGCACTAAAGACTAGTAATAGCGAGTGCCTGTCTATGGGCATTGGAGGTGTTTAAAATACATCCCCAAACTTGGAAAACCTGTGCCCCCACAAAAATGCGTGGACTCTGTTTCCCCACCTCCAGCACACACACGAAAACGGGTTGAGGATTCCTGAGTGTGGGGAGGCACCTACAACTGACAGCAGGGCCTGGGTTCTAATACAATCCATTAACTTGTCTTCACTGATGGCTAGCCTAGGCGGGAGTGCGGGGGAATGTGAGGGTTGGGCTCTAAAACCAAGTATTATTGAGTGCCTCTCCACGGGATTTGAAGTGGTTTAACCTACAACCAAATATTTGGGAATACCTGTGCCCCCTGAAAGATGCAAGGACACTGTATCCCCGCCTTCAGCACACACACTAGGTGGTGTTCTGGTATCCTGAGTGTGGGGAGGCTCCTGCAAGTGACAGTAGCACCTGGGATCTAATTGGATCCATTAGGTTGATATTCCTGAGTATTTTCCTTGGCCGGGTTGTGAGCGAAATTGGGGGTTGTGCTCTAAAACCAAGTATTAGCGAGTTCCTATATTTTGGCAGTGGAGGTGGTTAAAGTATATCCCCGACCTGGGAACACCTGTGCCCCCATAAAGATGCGTGGACTCTGTTTCCCTCCTGCAGCACACACACGACATTGGGTTCAGATGTCTTGAGTGTGGGGAGGTTCCTGCAACTAACAGCAGCGCCTGGGTTGTAATACAATACCTTAACTGGTCTTCCATGATGGCTTGCCATGGCCGGTGTGCGGGGGAAAGTTGGGATTGGGCTCTAAACCAAGTATTAGCGAGAGCCTATCCATGGGATGTGGGTGTTGAACCTACAAACCACCACCATGAAATAACTGTGCCCCCTGAAAGATGCTTTGACTGTGTTTCCCTACATCCAGCACACACACGAAGAAGTGTTCTGGTGTTCTGAGTGTGGGGAGGTTCCTCCAACTGACAGCAGCACCTGGGTTCGAATAGAATCCCTTAGCTTGACTTCCCTAAGTGTTTTCCTAGGCCTAGCAGTGAGCGATGGTGGGGGATGGGCTCTAAAGCCAAGTATTAGAGAGTGCATCTCTGTGGGCAGTGGAGGGTTTGAAACTACTTCCCCAACCTTGGAACACCTGTGCCCCCATAAAGATGAGTGGACTCTGTTTCCCCCCTGCAGCACACACACGGAGACGTGGTCAGGTATCCTGATAGTGGGGAGGCTCCTCCACATGACAGCAGCGCCTGGGTTCTCATAGAATCCCTTAGATTGTTTTCCTTGAGTGTTTCCCTAGGCCGGGCTTAGAGGGAAAGCTGAGAGTTTGGCTTGGAGGCCAAGTAGCAGCAACTGCCCCCCGATGGAATGTGGAAGTATTTAGAGGACTTCTCCCTAATGGGGAACAAGTGTGACCCCATTCATCTACTTGGATTTTGGCTCCACATCTCCCCGCCACAAAATGTTGGGTTCCGGAATCCTGAGTTTTGGGACGTTCCTCCAACTGTCAGCAGCGCTTGTGTTCTTGAATCCCTTCACTTGCCTTCCCTGATGGTTTGCCTATGCTGGAGTGCAGGGGAATGTGGGGTTTCGGCTCTAATACCAAGTATTAGCCAATGCATCTACATGTGAAGTTGAGAAATTTTAACTACACCCAGCAACGTAGGAATACATGTGCCACCTGAAAGATGCCTGGACTCTGTTTCCCCACCTCCAGCACACAAACGAGGAAGTGTTCTTCTATCCTGAATGTGGGGAGTGTCCTCCAAATGACAGCAGCACCTGAGGTCTAATAGAATCCGTTAGCTTGACTTCCTTGAGTGTTTACCTAGGCCGGGCTGTAAGCGAATGTGGGGGTTGGGCCCTAAAGACAAGGATTAGCGAGTGCCCCTCTATGGGCAGTGGAGGTGTTTAAACCAAATCCCCAACTTTGGAACACCTGTGCCCCCATAAAGATGCGTGGAATATCTTTCCCACCTCCAGAACACACACGAAGACTTTCAGATATCCTTAGTGTGGGGGGGCTCCTCAAAATGACAGCAGCGTCTGGGTTCTAATAGAATCCCTCAGCTTGTAATACGAGTGTTTCCCTGGTCCGGGATGTGAGGGAAAGCTGGGGGTTGGGCTTGGAGTCCAAGTAGCAGTGAGTGCCCCCTGATCGATTGAGGAAGTACTTAGAGGACTTCTCCCTAAAGGGAACACTTTTGCCCCCATTCATCTGGGTGGAGTGGGGCTGCACAACTCCCCCACAAACAAGAATGTGTTCCGGAGTCCCGAGTGCAGAGAAGTTCCTCCAACTGACAGCAGCGCCTGGGTTCTAACTTAATCCCTTTGCTTGTCTTCCCTGATGGTATGCCTAGGCGGGAGTGCGGGGGAAAGTGTGGTTTGGGATCCAAACCAAGTATTTGCGAGTACCTCTCTATGGTTCGTGGAGGTTTTTAAACTACATCCCTAAACTGGGAACACCTGTGCCCCCATATATATCCGTGGAGTCTGTTTCCAGACCTCCAGCACACACACGAACACTTGCACAGTTATCCTGAGAGTGGGCAGCTTCCTCCAACTGACAGCAGGGCATGGGTTCTAATAAAATCGCTTAACTTGTCTTCCCTGTTTGGTTGCCTGATACGGAGTGCGGGGGAAAGTGGGGGTTGGGCTCTAAATCCAAGTATTAGCGAGTGCTTCTTCATGGGAAGTGGAGGTTATTTACCAAAAACCCACAACCTGGGAACACCTGTGCTCCTTGAAAAATGCGTGGACTCTGTTTCCCCACCTCCAGCACACACATGAAGAAGTGTTCTGGTATCCTGAGTGTGGGGAGGCACCTCCAACTGACAGCAGCATCTGGGATCTAATAGGATCCCTTAAGTTGACTTCCCTGTGTGTTTTCCAAGGACCGGCTGGGAGCGAAGGTGGGGGTTGGGCTCTAAAGCCAAGTAAGAGCGAGTGCCTCTCTATGGGCAGTTGAGGTGTTTAAAGTACATTCCCTCCCTGGGAACACCTGTGCCCCCATAAAGTTGCGTGGACTATGTATCCCCAAAACCATCATACACATAAAGACTTCTTCAGGTATCCTGAGTATGGGGAGACTCCTCCAACTGACAGCAGCGCCTGGGTTCTAATAGAATCCCAAAGCTTGTCTTCCCTGATGGCATGCCTAGGCTGGAGTGTGGGGGAAAGTGGGGTTTGGGCTTGAAGTCCAAGTAGCAACGAGTGCCCCCTGATTTACTGGGGAAGTACTTAGAGGATTTCACCCTAAAATGGAACACCTGTGCCCCCATTCATCTGCGTGGACTGGGTCTCCACAACTCCCCCCCACACAAGGCTGGGATCCGGAATCCTGAGTGTGTGGAAGTTCCTCCAACTGACAGCAGCGCCTGCGTTCGAGTAGAATAACTCAGCTTGTATTCCCTGAGTGTTTCCCTAGGCCGGGCTGCGAGCGAAAGCTGGGGGTTGTGCTTGGAGGCCAAGTAGCAGCTTGTGCCAACCGATTGACTGAGGAATTACTTAGGGAACTCCCCTACCGGGGAACACCTGTGTCACCATTCATCTGCGTGGATTGGGGCTGCACACCTCCCCCACACACAAGAGTGTCTCCGGAGTCCTGAGTGTTGGGAAGTTCCTCCATGTGACAGCAGCATCTAGGTTCAATACAATCCCTTAGCTTGTCTTCCGTGATGGCTTGCCCTGCCAGGAGTGCGGGAGAAATTGGAGGTTGGGCTCTAAAACGAAGTATTAGCGAGTGCCTATCCTTGGGATGTGGAGGTGTTTAACCTACATCCTCCAACCTAGGAATACCTGTGCCCCAGGAAAAAGGCGTGGACTCTGTTGCCACACCACCAGCAAACGTGCGAACAATTGTTCTCGTTTCCTGAGTGTGGGGAGGCTCCTCCAACTAACAGCAGCACCAGGGATCTAGTAGAATCCCTTAGCTTGACTTCCTTGAGTGTTCTCCTAGGCCGGGCTTTGAGCGAAGGTGGGGGTTGGGCTGTAAAGCCAAGTAATATCCAGTGCCTCTCTAAGGGCAGTGAAGGTGTTTAAACTACATCATCTACCTAGGAATAACTGTGCCCCCATAAAGATGCATGGACTCTGTTTCCCCACTTCCAACACACACACAAAGACGTGCTCAGGTATCCTGAGTGTGGGCCGGCACTTTCAAGTGACAGCAGCGCCTGGGTTCTAATAGTATCCTTTAGCTTGTAAGACCTGAGTTGTTCCCTAGGCCTGGCTCTGAGGGAAAGCTGGGGGTTGGGCTTTGAGGCCAAATAGTAGCGAGTGCCCCCCGATGGACTGAGGAAGTATTTAGATGAATTCTCCCTAAAGGGGTACACCTGTGCCCACATCCATCTACGTGGATTGCGGATACACAAAACCCTACCCCCACAATTCTGGCTACCGGAATATGAGAGTGGGAAAGTTCCTCCAGCTTACATCAGCGCCAGTGTTCTAGTAGAATCCTTAAGCTTCTCTTCCCTGATGGATTGCATTAGCTGGAGTGCGGTTCAAAGTGGGATTTGTTCTCTAAATCCAAGTAATAATGAGTTCCTCTCCATGGGAATTGGAGGTGTTTAACCAACAACCCCCAACAAGGGAATACCTTTGCCCCCTGGAATATGCGTGGACACTGTTTCTCCACCAACAGTACACACACGAAGAAGCTTTCTGGAATCCTGAGCATGGGGAGACTACTCCAAATGACAGCAGCACCTGGGTTCTATTAGAATCGCTTAGCTTGTGTTCCCAGAGTATTTACATAGGCCAGGCTTTGATCTATTGTGGGGCTTGGTCTCTATAGCTAGGTTTTAGCGAGTGCCTGTCTATTGGCATGGAGATTTTAAAACTACATCCCTAACCTTTAAACACCTGCCCCCCATGTAAAGGCGTGGTCTACCTTTCCCCACCTCCAGCACACCCACGAAGAACAGTTCTGGTATACTGAGTGTGGGTAGGCACCTCCAAATGACAGTAGCACCTGGGGCCTTATAATATCACTTGGCTTGCTTTCCCTGAGTGTTTCCTTTGGCCAGGCTGTGAGTGAAGGTGGGTGTTGGGCACTAAAGACTAGTAATAGCGAGTGCCTGTCTATGGGCATTGGAGGTGTTTAAAATACATCCCCAAACTTGGAAAACCTGTGCCCCCACAAAAATGCGTGGACTCTGTTTCCCCACCTCCAGCACACACACGAAAACGGGTTGAGGATTCCTGAGTGTGGGGAGGCACCTACAACTGACAGTAGGGCCTGGGTTCTAATACAATCCATTAACTTGTCTTCACTGATGGCTAGCCTAGGCGGGAGTGCGGGGGAATGTGAGGGTTGGGCTCTAAAACCAAGTATTATTGAGTGCCTCTCCATGGGATTTGAAGTGGTTTAACCTACAACCAAATATTTGGGAATACCTGTGCCCCCTGAAAGATGCAAGGACACTGTTTCCCCGCCTTCAGCACGCACACTAGGTGGTGTTCTGGTATCCTGAGTGTGGGGAGGCTCCTGCAAGTGACAGTAGCACCTGGGAGCTAATTGGATCCATTAGGTTGATATTCCTGTGTATCTTACTTGGCCGGGTTCTGAGCGAAATTGGGGGTTGTGCTCTAAAACCAAGTATTAGCTAGTTCCTATATTTTGGCAGTGGAGGTGGTTAAAGTATATCCCCAACCTGGGAACACCTGTGCCCCCATAAAGATGCGTGGACTCTTTTTCCCTCCTGCATCACACACACGACATTGGGTACAGATGTCTTTAACGTGGGGAGGTTCCTGCCACTAACAGCAGCGCCTGGGTTGTAATACAATACCTTAACTGGTCTCCCATGATGGCTTGCCATGGCCGGTGTGCGGGGGAAAGTTGGGATTGGGCTCTAAACCAAGTATTAGCGAGAGCCTATCCATGGGATGTGGGTGTTTAACCTACAAACCACCATCATGAAATAACTGTGCCCCCTGAAAGATGCTTTGACTCTGTTTCCCTACATCCAGCACACACACGAAGAAGTGTTCTGGTGTTCTGAGTGTGGGGAGGTTCCTCCAACTGACAGCAGCACCTGGGTTCGAATAGAATCCCTTAGCTTGACTTCCCTAAGTGTTTTCCTAGGCCTATCAGTGAGCGATGGTGGGGGATGGGCTCTAAAGCCAAGTATTAGAGAGTGCATCTCTGTGGGCAGTGGAGGGTTTGAAACTACTTCCCCAACCTTGGAACACCTGTGCCCCCATAAAGATGAGTGGACTCTGTTTCCCCCCTGCAGCACACACACGGAGACGTGGTCAGGTATCCTGATAGTGGGGAGGCTCCTCCACATGACAGCAGCGCCTGGGTTCTCATAGAATCCCTTAGATTGTTTTCCTTGAGTGTTTCCCTAGGCCGGGCTTAGAGGGAAAGCTGGGAGTTTGGCTTGGAGGCCAAGTAGCAGCAACTGCCCCCCGATGGAATGTGGAAGTAATTAGAGGACTTCTCCCTAATGGGGAACAAGTGTGACCCCATTCATCTACTTGGATTTTGGCTCCACATCTCCCCGCCACAAAATGTTGGGTTCCGGAATCCTGAGTTTAGGGACGTTCCTCCAACTGTCAGCAGCGCTTGTGTTCTTGAATCCCTTCACTTGCCTTCCCTGATGGTTTGCCTATGCTGGAGTGCAGGGGAATGTGGGGTTTCGGCTCTAATACCAAGTATTAGCCAATGCATCTACATGTGAAGTTGAGAAATTTTAACTACACCCAGCAACGTAGGAATACATGTGCCACCTGAAAGATGCCTGGACTCTGTTTCCCCACCTCCAGCACACAAACGAGGAAGTGTTCTTCTATCCTGAATGTGGGGAGTTTCCTCCAAATGACAGCAGCACCTGAGGTCTAATAGAATCCGTTAGCTTGACTTCCTTGAGTGTTTACCTAGGCCGGGCTGTAAGCGAATGTGGGGGTTGGGCCCTAAAGACAAGGATTAGCGAGTGCCCCTCTATGGGCAGTGGAGGTGTTTAAACCAAATCCCCAACTTTGGAACACCTGTGCCCCCATAAAGATGCGTGGAATATCTTTCCCACCTCCAGAACACACACGAATACTTTCAGATATCCTTAGTGTGGGGGGGCTCCTCAAAATGACAGCAGCGTCTGGGTTCTAATAGAATCCCTCAGCTTGTAATACGAGTGTTTCCCTGGTCCGGGAGGTGAGGGAAAGCTGGGGGTTGGGCTTGGAGTCCAAGTAGCAGTGAGTGCCCCCTGATCGATTGAGGAAGTACTTAGAGGACTTCTCCCTAAAGGGAACACTTTTGCCCCCATTCATCTGGGTGGAGTGGGGCTGCACAACTCCCCCACAAACAGGAATGTGTTCCGGAGTCCTGAGTGCAGAGAAGTTCCTCCAACTGACAGCAGCGCCTGGGTTCTAACTGAATCCCTTTGCTTGTCTTCCCTGATGGTATGCCTAGGCGGGAGTGCGGGGGAAATTGTGGTTTGGGATCCAAACCAAGTATTTGCGAGTACCTCTCTATGGTTCGTGGAGGTTTTTAAACTACATCCCTAACCTGGGAACACCTGTGCCCCCATATATATCCGTGGAGTCTGTTTCCAGACCTCCAGCACACACACGAACACTTGCACAGTTATCCTGAGAGTGGGCAGCCTCCTCCAACTGACAGCAGGGCCTGGGTTCTAATAAAATCGCTTAACTTGTCTTCCCTGTTTGGTTGCCTGATACGGAGTGCGGGGGAAAGTGGGGGTTGGGCTCTAAATCCAAGTATTAGCGAGTGCTTCTTCATGGGAAGTGGAGGTTATTAACCAAAAACCCACAACCTGGGAACACCTGTGCTCCTTGAAAAATGCGTGGACTCTGTTTCCCCACCTCCAGCACACACATGAAGAAGTGTTCTGGTATCCTGAGTGTGGGGAGGCACCTCCAACTGACAGCAGCATCTGGGATCTAATAGGATCCCTTAGGTTGACTTCCCTGTGTGTTTTCCAAGGACCGGCTGGGAGCGAAGGTGGGGGTTGGGCTCTAAAGCCAAGTAAGAGCGAGTGCCTCTCTATGGGCAGTGGAGGTGTTTAAAGTACATTCCCTCCCTGGGAACACCTGTGCCCCCATAAAGTTGCGTGGACTATGTATCCCCAAAACCATCATACACATAAAGACTTGTTCAGGTATCCTGAGTATGGGGAGACTCCTCCAACTGACAGCAGCGCCTGGGTTCTAATAGAATCCCAAAGCTTGTCTTCCCTGATGGCATGCCTAGGCTGGAGTGTGGGGGAAAGTGGGGTTTGGGCTTGAAGTCCAAGTAGCAACGAGTGCCCCCTGATTTACTGGGGAAGTACTTAGAGGATTTCACCCTAAAATGGAACACCTGTGCCCCCATTCATCTGCGTGGACTGGGTCTCCACAACTCCCCCCCACACAAGGCTGGGATCCGGAATCCTGAGTGTGTGGAAGTTCCTCCAACTGACAGCAGCGCCTGCGTTCGAGTAGAATAACTCAGCTTGTATTCCCTGAGTGTTTCCCTAGGCCGGGCTGCGAGCGAAAGCTGGGGGTTGTGCTTGGAGGCCAAGTAGCAGCTTGTGCCAACCGATTGACTGAGGAATTACTTAGGGAACTCCCCTACCGGGGAACACCTGTGTCACCATTCATCTGCGTGGATTGGGGCTGCACACCTCCCCCACACACAAGAGTGTCTCCGGAGTCCTGAGTGTTGGGAAGTTCCTCCATGTGACAGCAGCATCTAGGTTCAATACAATCCCTTAGCTTGTCTTCCGTGATGGCTTGCCCTGCCAGGAGTGCGGGAGAAATTGGAGGATGGGCTCTAAAACGAAGTATTAGCGAGTTCCTATCCATGGGATGTGGAGGTGTTTAACCTACATCCTCCAACCTAGGAATACCTGTGCCCCAGGAAAAAGGCGTGGACTCTGTTTCCACACCACCAGCACACGTGCGAAGAATTCTTCTCGTTTCCTGAGTGTGGGGAGGCTCCTCCAACTAACAGCAGCACCAGGGATCTAGAAGAATCCCTTAGCTGAACTTCCTTGAGTGTTCTCCTAGGACGGGCTTTGAGCGAAGGTGGGGGTTGGGCTGTAAAGCCAAGTAATATCCAGTGCCTCTCTAAGGGCAGTGAAGGTGTTTAAACTACATCATCTACCTAGGAATAACTGTGCCCCCATAAAGATGCATGGACTCTGTTTCCCCACTTCCAACACACACACAAAGACGTGCTCAGGTATCCTGAGTGTGGGCCGGCACTTTCAAGTGACAGCAGCGCCTGGGTTCTAATAGTATCCTTTAGCTTGTAAGACCTGAGTTGTTCCCTAGGCCTGGCTCTGAGGGAAAGCTGGGGGTTGGGCTTTGAGGCCAAATAGTAGCGAGTGCCCCCCGATGGACTGAGGAAGTATTTAGATGAATTCTCCCTAAAGGGGTACACCTGTGCCCACATCCATCTACGTGGAGTGCGGATACACAAATCCCTCCCCCCACAAGTCTGGCTACCGGAATATGAGAGTGGGAAAGTTCCTCCAGCTTACATCAGCGCCAGTGTTCTAGTAGAACTATTAAGCTTCTCTTCCTTGATGGATTGCATTAGCTGGAGTGCGGTTCAAAGTGGGATTTGTTCTCTAAATCCAAGTAATAATGAGTGCCTCTCCATGGGAATTGGAGGTGTTTAACCAACAACCCCCAACAAGGGAATAACTTTGCCCCCTGGAATATGCGTGGACACTGTTTCTCCACCAACAGTACACACACGAAGAAGCTTTCTGGAATCCTGAGCATGGGGAGACTACTCCAAATGACAGCAGCACCTGGGTTCTATTAGAATCGCTTAGCTTGTGTTCCCAGAGTATTTACATAGGCCAGGCTTTGATCTATTGTGGGGCTTGGTCTCTATAGCTTGGTTTTAGCGAGTGCCTGTCTATTGGCATGGAGATTTTAAAACTACATCCCTAACCTTTAAACACTTGCCCCCCATGTAAAGGCGTGGTCTACCTTTCCCCACCTCCAGCACACCCACGAAGAAGAGTTCTGGTATACTGAGTGTGGGTAGGCACCTCCAAATGACAATAGCACCTGGGGCCTTATAATATCACTTGGCTTGCTTTCCCTGAGTGTTTCCTTTGGCCAGGCTGTGAGCGAAGGTGGGTGTTGGGCACTAAAGACTAGTAATAGCGAGTGCCTGTCTATGGGCATTGGAGGTGTTTAAAATACATCCCCAAACTTGGAAAACCTGTGCCCCCACAAAAATGCGTGGACTCTGTTTCCCCACCTCCAGCACACACACGAAAACGGGTTGAGGATTCCTGAGTGTGGGGAGGCACCTACAACTGACAGCAGGGCCTGGGTTCTAATACAATCCATTAACTTGTCTTCACTGATGGCTAGCCTAGGCGGGAGTGCGGGGGAATGTGAGGGTTGGGCTCTAAAACCAAGTATTATTGAGTGCCTCTCCACGGGATTTGAAGTGGTTTAACCTACAACCAAATATTTGGGAATACCTGTGCCCCCTGAAAGATGCAAGGACACTGTATCCCCGCCTTCAGCACACACACTAGGTGGTGTTCTGGTATCCTGAGTGTGGGGAGGCTCCTGCAAGTGACAGTAGCACCTGGGATCTAATTGGATCCATTAGGTTGATATTCCTGAGTATTTTCCTTGGCCGGGTTGTGAGCGAAATTGGGGGTTGTGCTCTAAAACCAAGTATTAGCGAGTTCCTATATTTTGGCAGTGGAGGTGGTTAAAGTATATCCCCGACCTGGGAACACCTGTGCCCCCATAAAGATGCGTGGACTCTGTTTCCCTCCTGCAGCACACACACGACATTGGGTTCAGATGTCTTGAGTGTGGGGAGGTTCCTGCAACTAACAGCAGCGCCTGGGTTGTAATACAATACCTTAACTGGTCTTCCATGATGGCTTGCCATGGCCGGTGTGCGGGGGAAAGTTGGGATTGGGCTCTAAACCAAGTATTAGCGAGAGCCTATCCATGGGATGTGGGTGTTGAACCTACAAACCACCACCATGATATAACTGTGCCCCCTGAAAGATGCTTTGACTCTGTTTCCCTACATCCAGCACACACACGAAGAAGTGTTCTGGTGTTCTGAGTGTGGGGAGGTTCCTCCAACTGACAGCAGCACCTGGGTTCGAATAGAATCCCTTAGCTTGACTTCCCTAAGTGTTTTCCTAGGCCTAGCAGTGAGCGATGGTGGGGGATGGGCTCTAAAGCCAAGTATTAGAGAGTGCATCTCTGTGGGCAGTGGAGGGTTTGAAACTACTTCCCCAACCTTGGAACACCTGTGCCCCCATAAAGATGAGTGGACTCTGTTTCCCCCCTGCAGCACACACACGGAGACGTGGTCAGGTATCCTGATAGTGGGGAGGCTCCTCCACATGACAGCAGCGCCTGGGTTCTCATAGAATCCCTTAGATTGTTTTCCTTGAGTGTTTCCCTAGGCCGGGCTTAGAGGGAAAGCTGGGAGTTTGGCTTGGAGGCCAAGTAGCAGCAACTGCCCCCCGATGGAATGTGGAAGTATTTAGAGGACTTCTCCCTAATGGGGAACAAGTGTGACCCCATTCATCTACTTGGATTTTGGCTCCACATCTCCCCGCCACAAAATGTTGGGTTCCGGAATCCTGAGTTTTGGGACGTTCCTCCAACTGTCAGCAGCGCTTGTGTTCTTGAATCCCTTCACTTGCCTTCCCTGATGGTTTGCCTATGCTGGAGTGCAGGGGAATGTGGGGTTTCGGCTCTAATACCAAGTATTAGCCAATGCATCTACATGTGAAGTTGAGAAATTTTAACTACACCCAGCAACGTAGGAATACATGTGCCACCTGAAAGATGCCTGGACTCTGTTTCCCCACCTCCAGCACACAAACGAGGAAGTGTTCTTCTATCCTGAATGTGGGGAGTGTCCTCCAAATGACAGCAGCACCTGAGGTCTAATAGAATCCGTTAGCTTGACTTCCTTGAGTGTTTACCTAGGCCGGGCTGTAAGCGAATGTGGGGGTTGGGCCCTAAAGACAAGGATTAGCGAGTGCCCCTCTATGGGCAGTGGAGGTGTTTAAACCAAATCCCCAACTTTGGAACACCTGTGCCCCCATAAAGATGCGTGGAATATCTTTCCCACCTCCAGAACACACACGAAGACTTTCAGATATCCTTAGTGTGGGGGGGCTCCTCAAAATGACAGCAGCGTCTGGGTTCTAATAGAATCCCTCAGCTTGTAATACGAGTGTTTCCCTGGTCCGGGATGTGAGGGAAAGCTGGGGGTTGGGCTTGGAGTCCAAGTAGCAGTGAGTGCCCCCTGATCGATTGAGGAAGTACTTAGAGGACTTCTCCCTAAAGGGAACACTTTTGCCCCCATTCATCTGGGTGGAGTGGGGCTGCACAACTCCCCCACAAACAAGAATGTGTTCCGGAGTCCCGAGTGCAGAGAAGTTCCTCCAACTGACAGCAGCGCCTGGGTTCTAACTTAATCCCTTTGCTTGTCTTCCCTGATGGTATGCCTAGGCGGGAGTGCGGGGGAAAGTGTGGTTTGGGATCCAAACCAAGTATTTGCGAGTACCTCTCTATGGTTCGTGGAGGTTTTTAAACTACATCCCTAAACTGGGAACACCTGTGCCCCCATATATATCCGTGGAGTCTGTTTCCAGACCTCCAGCACACACACGAACACTTGCACAGTTATCCTGAGAGTGGGCAGCTTCCTCCAACTGACAGCAGGGCATGGGTTCTAATAAAATCGCTTAACTTGTCTTCCCTGTTTGGTTGCCTGATACGGAGTGCGGGGGAAAGTGGGGGTTGGGCTCTAAATCCAAGTATTAGCGAGTGCTTCTTCATGGGAAGTGGAGGTTATTTACCAAAAACCCACAACCTGGGAACACCTGTGCTCCTTGAAAAATGCGTGGACTCTGTTTCCCCACCTCCAGCACACACATGAAGAAGTGTTCTGGTATCCTGAGTGTGGGGAGGCACCTCCAACTGACAGCAGCATCTGGGATCTAATAGGATCCCTTAAGTTGACTTCCCTGTGTGTTTTCCAAGGACCGGCTGGGAGCGAAGGTGGGGGTTGGGCTCTAAAGCCAAGTAAGAGCGAGTGCCTCTCTATGGGCAGTTGAGGTGTTTAAAGTACATTCCCTCCCTGGGAACACCTGTGCCCCCATAAAGTTGCGTGGACTATGTATCCCCAAAACCATCATACACATAAAGACTTCTTCAGGTATCCTGAGTATGGGGAGACTCCTCCAACTGACAGCAGCGCCTGGGTTCTAATAGAATCCCAAAGCTTGTCTTCCCTGATGGCATGCCTAGGCTGGAGTGTGGGGGAAAGTGGGGTTTGGGCTTGAAGTCCAAGTAGCAACGAGTGCCCCCTGAATTACTGGGGAAGTACTTAGAGGATTTCACCCTAAAATGGAACACCTGTGCCCCCATTCATCTGCGTGGACTGGGTCTCCACAACTCCCCCCCACACAAGGCTGGGATCCGGAATCCTGAGTGTGTGGAAGTTCCTCCAACTGACAGCAGCGCCTGCGTTCGAGTAGAATAACTCAGCTTGTATTTCCTGAGTGTTTCCCTAGGCCGGGCTGCGAGCGAAAGCTGGGGGTTGTGCTTGGAGGCCAAGTAGCAGCTTGTGCCAACCGATTGACTGAGGAATTACTTAGGGAACTCCCCTACCGGGGAACACCTGTGTCACCATTCATCTGCGTGGATTGGGGCTGCACACCTCCCCCACACACAAGAGTGTCTCCGGAGTCCTGAGTGTTGGGAAGTTCCTCCATGTGACAGCAGCATCTAGGTTCAATACAATCCCTTAGCTTGTCTTCCGTGATGGCTTGCCCTGCCAGGAGTGCGGGAGAAATTGGAGGTTGGGCTCTAAAACGAAGTATTAGCGAGTGCCTATCCTTGGGATGTGGAGGTGTTTAACCTACATCCTCCAACCTAGGAATACCTGTGCCCCAGGAAAAAGGCGTGGACTCTGTTGCCACACCACCAGCACACGTGCGAACAATTGTTCTCGTTTCCTGAGTGTGGGGAGGCTCCTCCAACTAACAGCAGCACCAGGGATCTAGTAGAATCCCTTAGCTTGACTTCCTTGAGTGTTCTCCTAGGCCGGGCTTTGAGCGAAGGTGGGGGTTGGGCTGTAAAGCCAAGTAATATCCAGTGCCTCTCTAAGGGCAGTGAAGGTGTTTAAACTACATCATCTACCTAGGAATAACTGTGCCCCCATAAAGATGCATGGACTCTGTTTCCCCACTTCCAACACACACACAAAGACGTGCTCAGGTATCCTGAGTGTGGGCCGGCACTTTCAAGTGACAGCAGCGCCTGGGTTCTAATAGTATCCTTTAGCTTGTAAGACCTGAGTTGTTCCCTAGGCCTGGCTCTGAGGGAAAGCTGGGGGTTGGGCTTTGAGGCCAAATAGTAGCGAGTGCCCCCCGATGGACTGAGGAAGTATTTAGATGAATTCTCCCTAAAGGGGTACACCTGTGCCCACATCCATCTACGTGGATTGCGGATACACAAAACCCTACCCCCACAAGTCTGGCTACCGGAATATGAGAGTGGGAAAGTTCCTCCAGCTTACATCAGCGCCAGTGTTCTAGTAGAATCCTTAAGCTTCTCTTCCCTGATGGATTGCATTAGCTGGAGTGCGGTTCAAAGTGGGATTTGTTCTCTAAATCCAAGTAATAATGAGTTCCTCTCCATGGGAATTGGAGGTGTTTAACCAACAACCCCCAACAAGGGAATACCTTTGCCCCCTGGAATATGCGTGGACACTGTTTCTCCACCAACAGTACACACACGAAGAAGCTTTCTGGAATCCTGAGCATGGGGAGACTACTCCAAATGACAGCAGCACCTGGGTTCTATTAGAATCGCTTAGCTTGTGTTCCCAGAGTATTTACATAGGCCAGGCTTTGATCTATTGTGGGGCTTGGTCTCTATAGCTAGGTTTTAGCGAGTGCCTGTCTATTGGCATGGAGATTTTAAAACTACATCCCTAAACTTTAAACACCTGCCCCCCATGTAAAGGCGTGGTCTACCTTTCCCCACCCCCAGCACACCCACGAAGAACAGTTCTGGTATACTGAGTGTGGGTAGGCACCTCCAAATGACAGTAGCACCTGGGGCCTTATAATATCACTTGGCTTGCTTTCCCTGAGTGTTTCCTTTGGCCAGGCTGTGAGCGAAGGTGGGTGTTGGGCACTAAAGACTAGTAATAGCGAGTGCCTGTCTATGGGCATTGGAGGTGTTTAAAATACATCCCCAAACTTGGAAATCCTGTGCCCCCACAAAAATGCGTGGACTCTGTTTCCCCACCTCCAGCACACACACGAAAACGGGTTGAGGATTCCTGAGTGTGGGGAGGCACCTACAACTGACAGCAGGGCCTGGGTTCTAATACAATCCATTAACTTGTCTTCACTGATGGCTAGCCTAGGCGGGAGTGCGGGGGAATGTGAGGGTTGGGCTCTAAAACCAAGTATTATTGAGTGCCTCTCCACGGGATTTGAAGTGGTTTAACCTACAACCAAATATTTGGGAATACCTGTGCCCACTGAAAGATGCAAGGACACTGTATCCCCGCCTTCAGCACACACACTAGGTGGTGTTCTGGTATCCTGAGTGTGGGGAGGCTCCTGCAAGTGACAGTAGCACCTGGGATCTAATTGGATCCATTAGGTTGATATTCCTGAGTATTTTCCTTGGCCGGGTTGTGAGCGAAATTGGGGGTTGTGCTCTAAAACCAAGTATTAGCGAGTTCCTATATTTTGGCAGTGGAGGTGGTTAAAGTATATCCCCGACCTGGGAACACCTGTGCCCCCATAAAGATGCGTGGACTCTGTTTCCCTCCTGCAGCACACACACGACATTGGGTTCAGATGTCTTGAGTGTGGGGAGGTTCCTGCAACTAACAGCAGCGCCTGGGTTGTAATACAATACCTTAACT
The DNA here is from genome assembly GCF_048564905.1 of Vicugna pacos. Lineage (NCBI taxonomy): Eukaryota > Metazoa > Chordata > Mammalia > Artiodactyla > Camelidae > Vicugna > Vicugna pacos. The sequence continues at coordinate 228,627 of NW_027328785.1, forward strand.
GGTCTTCCATGATGGCTTGCCATGGCCGGTGTGCGGGGGAAAGTTGGGATTGGGCTCTAAACCAAGTATTAGTGAGAGCCTATCCATGGGATGTGGGTGTTGAACCTACAAACCACCACCATGAAATAACTGTGCCCCCTGAAAGATGCTTTGACTCTGTTTCCCTACATCCAGCACACACACGAAGTAGTGTTCTGGTGTTCTGAGTGTGGGGAGGTTCCTCCAACTGACAGCAGCACCTGGGTTCGAATAGAATCCCTTAGCTTGACTTCCCTAAGTGTTTTCCTAGGCCTAGCAGTGAGCGATGGTGGGGGATGGGCTCTAAAGCCAAGTATTAGAGAGTGCATCTCTGTGGGCAGTGGAGGGTTTGAAACTACTTCCCCAACCTTGGAACACCTGTGCCCCCATAAAGATGAGTGGACTCTGTTTCCCCCCTGCAGCACACACACGGAGACGTGGTCAGGTATCCTGATAGTGGGGAGGCTCCTCCACATGACAGCAGCGCCTGGGTTCTCATAGAATCCCTTAGATTGTTTTCCTTGAGTGTTTCCCTAGGCCGGGCTTAGAGGGAAAGCTGGGAGTTTGGCTTGGAGGCCAAGTAGCAGCAACTGCCCCCCGATGGAATGTGGAAGTATTTAGAGGACTTCTCCCTAATGGGGAACAAGTGTGACCCCATTCATCTACTTGGATTTTGGCTCCACATCTCCCCGCCACAAAATGTTGGGTTCCGGAATCCTGAGTTTTGGGACGTTCCTCCAACTGTCAGCAGCGCTTGTGTTCTTGAATCCCTTCACTTGCCTTCCCTGATGGTTTGCCTATGCTGGAGTGCAGGGGAATGTGGGGTTTCGGCTCTAATACCAAGTATTAGCCAATGCATCTACATGTGGAGTTGAGAAATTTTAACTACACCCAGCAACGTAGGAATACATGTGCCACCTGAAAGATGCCTGGACTCTGTTTCCCCACCTCCAGCACACAAACGAGGAAGTGTTCTTCTATCCTGAATGTGGGGAGTGTCCTCCAAATGACAGCAGCACCTGAGGTCTAATAGAATCCGTTAGCTTGACTTCCTTGAGTGTTTACCTAGGCCGGGCTGTAAGCGAATGTGGGGGTTGGGCCCTAAAGACAAGGATTAGCGAGTGCCCCTCTATGGGCAGTGGAGGTGTTTAAACCAAATCCCCAACTTTGGAACACCTGTGCCCCCATAAAGATGCGTGGAATATCTTTCCCACCTCCAGAACACACACGAAGACTTTCAGATATCCTTAGTGTGGGGAGGCTCCTCAAAATGACAGCAGCGTCTGGGTTCTAATAGAATCCCTTAGCTTGTAATACGAGTGTTTCCCTGGTCCGGGATGTGAGGGAAAGCTGGGGGTTGGGTTTGGAGTCCAAGTAGCAGTGAGTGCCCCCTGATCGATTGAGGAAGTACTTAGAGGACTTCTCCCTAAAGGGAACACTTTTGCCCCCATTCATCTGGGTGGAGTGGGGCTGCACAACTCCCCCACAAACAAGAATGTGTTCCGGAATCCTGAGTGCAGAGAAGTTCCTCCAACTGACAGCAGCGCCTGGGTTCTAACTGAATCCCTTTGCTTGTCTTCCCTGATGGTATGCCTAGGCGGGAGTGCGGGGGAAAGTGTGGTTTGGGATCCAAACCAAGTATTTGCGAGTACCTCTCTATGGTTCGTGGAGGTTTTTAAACTACATCCCTAACCTGGGAACACCTGTGCCCCCATATATATCCGTGGAGTCTGTTTCCAGACCTCCAGCACACACACGAACCCTTGCAGAGTTATACTGAGAGTGGGCAGCTTCCTCCAACTGACAGCAGGGCCTGGGTTCTAATAAAATCGCTTAACTTGTCTTCCCTGTTTGGTTGCCTGATACGGAGTGCGGGGGAAAGTGGGGGTTGGGCTCTAAATCCAAGTATTAGCGAGTGCTTCTTCATGGGAAGTGGAGGTTATTAACCAAAAACCCACAACCTGGGAACACCTGTGCTCCTTGAAAAATGCGTGGACTCTGTTTCCCCACCTCCAGCACACACATGAAGAAGTGTTCTGGTATCCTGAGTGTGGGGAGTCACCTCCAACTGACAGCAGCATCTGGGATCTAATAGGATCCCTTAGGTTGACTTCCCTGTGTGTTTTCCAAGGACCGGCTGGGAGCGAAGGTGGGGGTTGGGCTCTAAAGACAAGTAAGAGCGAGTGCCTCTCTATGGGCAGTGGAGGTGTTTAAAGTACATTCCCTCCCTGGGAACACCTGTGCCCCCAAAAAGTTGCGTGGACTATGTATCCCCAAAACCATCATACACATAAAGACTTGTTCAGGTATCCTGAGTATGGGGAGACTCCTCCAACTGGCAGCAGCGCCTGGGTTCTAATAGACTCCCAATGCTTGTCTTCCCTGATGGCATGCCTAGGCTGGAGTGTGGGGGAAAGTGGGGTTTGGGCTTGAAGTCCAAGTAGCAACGAGTGTCCCCTGATTTACTGGGGAAGTACTTAGAGGATTTCACCCTAAATTGGAACACCTGTGCCCCCATTCATCTGCGTGGACTGGGTCTCCACAACTCCCCCCCACACAAGGCTGGGATCCGGAATCCTGAGTGTGTGGAAGTTCCTCCAAATGACAGCAGCGCCTGCGTTCGAGTAGAATAACTCAGCTTGTATTCCCTGAGTGTTTCCCTAGGCCGGGCTGCGAGCGAAAGCTGGGGGTTGTGCTTGGAGGCCAAGTAGCAGCTTGTGCCAACCGATTGACTAAGGAATTACTTAGGGAACTCCCCTACCGGGGAACACCTGTGTCACCATTCATCTGCGTGGATTGGGGCTGCACACCTCCCCCACACACAAGAGTGTCTCCGGAGTCCTGAGTGTTGGGAAGTTCCTCCATGTGATAGCAGCATCTAGGTTCAATACAATCCCTTAGCTTGTCTTCCGTGATGGCTTGCCCTGCCAGGAGTGCGGGAGAAATTGGAGGTTGGGCTCTAAAACGAAGTATTAGCGAGTGCCTATCCATGGGATGTGGAGGTGTTTAACCTACATCCTCCAACCTAGGAATACCTGTGCCCCAGGAAAAAGGCGTGGACTCTGTTTCCACACCACCAGCACACGTGTGAAGAATTGTTCTCGTTTCCTGAGTGTGGGGAGGCTCCTCCAACTAACAGCAGCACCAGGGATCTAGTAGAATCCCTTAGCTTGACTTCCTTGAGTGTTCTCCTAGGCCGGGCTTTGAGCGAAGGTGGGGGTTGGGCTGTAAAGCCAAGTAATATCCAGTGCCTCTCTAAGGGCAGTGAAGGTGTTAAAACTACATCATCTACCTAGGAATAACTGTGCCCCCATAAAGATGCATGGACTCTGTTTCCCCACTTCCAACACACACACAAAGACGTGCTCAGGTATCCTGAGTGTGGGCCGGCACTTTCAAGTGACAGCAGCGCCTGGGTTCTAATAGTATCCTTTAGCTTGTAAGACCTGAGTTGTACCCTAGGCCTGGCTCTGAGGGAAAGCTGGGGGTTGGGCTTTGAGGGCAAATAGTAGCGAGTGCTTCCCGATGGACTGAGGAAGTATTTAGATGAATTCTCCCTAAAGGGGTACACCTGTGCCCACATCCATCTACGTGGAGTGCGGATACACAAATCCCTCCCCCCACAAGTCTGGCTACCGGAATATGAGAGTGGGAAAGTTCCTCCAGCTTACATCAGCGCCAGTGTTCTAGAAGAATCCTTAAGCTTCTCTTCCCTGATGGATTGCATTAGCTGGAGTGCGGTTCAAAGTGGGATTTGTTCTCTAAATCCAAGTAATAATGAGTGCCTCTCCATGGAAATTGGAGGCGTTTAACCAACAACCCCCAACAAGGGAATACCTTTGCCCCCTGGAATATGCGTGGACACAGTTTCTCCACCAAAGTACACACACGAAGAAGCTTTCGGGAATCCTGAGCATGGGGAGACTACTCCAAATGACAGGAGCACCTGGGTTCTATTAGAATCCCTTAGCTTGTGTTCCCTGAGTATTTACATAGGCCAGGCTTTGATCTATTGTGTGGCTTGGTCTCTATAGCTAGGTTTTAGCGAGTGCCTCTCTATTGGCATGGAGATTTTAAAACTACATCCCTAAACTTTAAACACCTGCCCCCCATATAAATGCGTGGTCTCCATTTCCCCACCTCCAGCACACCCACGAAGAACAGTTCTGGTATACTGAGTGTGGGTAGGCACCTCCAAATGACAGCAGCACCTGGGACCTTATAATATCACTTGGCTTGCTTTCCCTGAGTGTTTCATTTGGCCAGGCTGTGAGCGAAGGTGGGTGTTGGGCACTAAAGACTAGTAATAGCGAGTGCCTCTCTATGGGCATTGGAGGTGTTTAAAATACATCCCCAAACTTGGAACACCTGTGCCCCCCCAAAAATGCGTGGAATCTGTTTCCCCACCTCCAGCACACACACGAAAACGGGTTGAGGTTTCCTGAGTGTGGGGAGGCACCTACAACTGACAGCAGGGCCTGGGTTCTAATACAATCCATTAAATTGTCTTCACTGATGGCTAGCCTAGGCGGGAGTGCGGGGGAATGTGAGGGTTGGGCTCTAAATCCAAGTATTATTGAGTGCCTCTCCACGGGATTTGAAGTGGTTTAACCTACAACCAAATATTTGGGAATACCTGTGCCCCCTGAAAGATGCAAGGACACTGTTTCCCCGCCTTCAGCACGCACACTAGGTGGTGTTCTGGTATCCTGAGTGTGGGGAGGCTCCTGCAAGTGACAGTAGCACCTGGGATCTAATTGGATCCATTAGGTTGATATTCCTGAGTATCTTCCTTGGCCGGGTTGTGAGCGAATTTGGGGGTTGTGCTCTAAAACCAAGAATTAGCGAGTTCCTTTATTTTGGCAGTGGAGGTGGTTAAAGTATATCCCCTACCTGGGAACACCTGTGCCCCCATAAAGATGCGTGGACTCTGTTTCCCTCCTGCAGCACACACACGACATTGGGTTCAGATGTCTTGAGTGTGGGGAGGTTCCTGCAACTAACAGCAGCGCCTGGGTTGTAATACAATACCTTAACTGGTCTTCCATGATGGCTTGCCATGGCCGGTGTGCGGGGGAAAGTTGGGATTGGGCTCTAAACCAAGTATTAGCGAGAGCCTATCCATGGGATGTGGGTGTTGAACCTACAAACCACCACCATGAAATAACTGTGCCCCCTGAAAGATGCTTTGACTGTGTTTCCCTACATCCAGCACACACACGAAGAAGTGTTCTGGTGTTCTGAGTGTGGGGAGGTTCCTCCAACTGACAGCAGCACCTGGGTTCGAATAGAATCCCTTAGCTTGACTTCCCTAAGTGTTTTCCTAGGCCTAGCAGTGAGCGATGGTGGGGGATGGGCTCTAAAGCCAAGTATTAGAGAGTGCATCTCTGTGGGCAGTGGAGGGTTTGAAACTACTTCCCCAACCTTGGAACACCTGTGCCCCCATAAAGATGAGTGGACTCTGTTTCCCCCCTGCAGCACACACACGGAGACGTGGTCAGGTATCCTGATAGTGGGGAGGCTCCTCCACATGACAGCAGCGCCTGGGTTCTCATAGAATCCCTTAGATTGTTTTCCTTGAGTGTTTCCCTAGGCCGGGCTTAGAGGGAAAGCTGGGAGTTTGGCTTGGAGGCCAAGTAGCAGCAACTGCCCCCCGATGGAATGTGGAAGTATTTAGAGGACTTCTCCCTAATGGGGAACAAGTGTGACCCCATTCATCTACTTGGATTTTGGCTCCACATCTCCCCGCCACAAAATGTTGGGTTCCGGAATCCTGAGTTTTGGGACGTTCCTCCAACTGTCAGCAGCGCTTGTGTTCTTGAATCCCTTCACTTGCCTTCCCTGATGGTTTGCCTATGCTGGAGTGCAGGGGAATGTGGGGTTTCGGCTCTAATACCAAGTATTAGCCAATGCATCTACATGTGGAGTTGAGAAATTTTAACTACAACCAGCAACGTAGGAATACATGTGCCACCTGAAAGATGCCTGGACTCTGTTTCCCCACCTCCAGCACACAAACGAGGAAGTGTTCTTCTATCCTGAATGTGGGGAGTGTCCTCCAAATGACAGCAGCACCTGAGGTCTAATAGAATCCGTTAGCTTGACTTCCTTGAGTGTTTACCTAGGCCGGGCTGTAAGCGAATGTGGGGGTTGGGCCCTAAAGACAAGGATTAGCGAGTGCCCCTCTATGGGCAGTGGAGGTGTTTAAACAAATCCCCAACTTTGGAACACCTGTGCCCCCATAAAGATGCGTGGAATATCTTTCCCACCTCCAGAACACACACGAAGACTTTCAGATATCCTTAGTGTGGGGGGGCTCCTCAAAATGACAGCAGCGTCTGGGTTCTAATAGAATCCCTTAGCTTGTAATACGAGTGTTTCCCTGGTCCGGGATGTGAGGGAAAGCTGGGGGTTGGGCTTGGAGTCCAAGTAGCAGTGAGTGCCCCCTGATCGATTGAGGAAGTACTTAGAGGACTTCTCCCTAAAGGGAACACTTTTGCCCCCATTCATCTGGGTGGAGTGGGGCTGCACAACTCCCCCACAAACAAGAATGTGTTCCGGAATCCTGAGTGCAGAGAAGTTCCTCCAACTGACAGCAGCGCCTGGGTTCTAACTGAATCCCTTTGCTTGTCTTCCCTGATGGTATGCCTAGGCGGGAGTGCGGGGGAAAGTGTGGTTTGGGATCCAAACCAAGTATTTGCGAGTACCTCTCTATGGTTCGTGGAGGTTTTTAAACTACATCCCTAACCTGGGAACACCTGTGCCCCCATATATATCCGTGGAGTCTGTTTCCAGACCTCCAGCACACACACGAACCCTTGCAGAGTTATCCTGAGAGTGGGCAGCTTCCTCCAACTGACAGCAGGGCCTGGGTTCTAATAAAATCGCTTAACTTGTCTTCCCTGTTTGGTTGCCTGATACGGAGTGCGGGGGAAAGTGGGGGTTGGGCTCTAAATCCAAGTATTAGCGAGTGCTTCTTCATGGGAAGTGGAGGTTATTAACCAAAAACCCACAACCTGGGAACACCTGTGCTCCTTGAAAAATGCGTGGACTCTGTTTCCCCACCTCCAGCACACACATGAAGAAGTGTTCTGGTATCCTGAGTGTGGGGAGTCACCTCCAACTGACAGCAGCATCTGGGATCTAATAGGATCCCTTAGGTTGACTTCCCTGTGTGTTTTCCAAGGACCGGCTGGGAGCGAAGGTGGGGGTTGGGCTCTAAAGACAAGTAAGAGCGAGTGCCTCTCTATGGGCAGTGGAGGTGTTTAAAGTACATTCCCTCCCTGGGAACACCTGTGCCCCCATAAAGTTGCGTGGACTATGTATCCCCAAAACCATCATACACATAAAGACTTGTTCAGGTATCCTGAGTATGGGGAGACTCCTCCAACTGACAGCAGCGCCTGGGTTCTAATAGACTCCCAATGCTTGTCTTCCCTGATGGCATGCCTAGGCTGGAGTGTGGGGGAAAGTGGGGTTTGGGCTTGAAGTCCAAGTAGCAACGAGTGCCCCCTGATTTACTGGGGAAGTACTTAGAGGATTTCACCCTAAAATGGAACACCTGTGCCCCCATTCATCTGCGTGGACTGGGTCTCCACAACTCCCCCACACACAAGGCTGGGATCCGGAATCCTGAGTGTGTGGAAGTTCCTCCAAATGACAGCAGCGCCTGCGTTCGAGTAGAATAACTCAGCTTGTATTCCCTGAGTGTTTCCCTAGGCCGGGCTGCGAGCGAAAGCTGGGGGTTGTGCTTGGAGGCCAAGTAGCAGCTTGTGCCAACCGATTGACTGAGGAATTACTTAGGGAACTCCCCTACCGGGGAACACCTGTGTCACCATTCATCTGCGTGGATTGGGGCTGCACACCTCCCCCACACACAAGAGTGTCTCCGGAGTCCTGAGTGTTGGGAAGTTCCTCCATGTGATAGCAGCATCTAGGTTCAATACAATCCCTTAGCTTGTCTTCCGTGATGGCTTGCCCTGCCAGGAGTGCGGGAGAAATTGGAGGTTGGGCTCTAAAACGAAGTATTAGCGAGTGCCTATCCATGGGATGTGGAGGTGTTTAACCTACATCCTCCAACCTAGGAATACCTGTGCCCCAGGAAAAAGGCGTGGACTCTGTTGCCACACCACCAGCACACGTGTGAAGAATTGTTCTCGTTTCCTGAGTGTGGGGAGGCTCCTCCAACTAACAGCAGCACCAGGGATCTAGTAGAATCCCTTAGCTTGACTTCCTTGAGTGTTCTCCTAGGCCGGGCTTTGAGCGAAGGTGGGGGTTGGGCTGTAAAGCCAAGTAATATCCAGTGCCTCTCTAAGGGCAGTGAAGGTGTTAAAACTACATCATCTACCTAGGAATAACTGTGCCCCCATAAAGATGCATGGACTCTGTTTCCCCACTTCCAACACACACACAAAGACGTGCTCAGGTATCCTGAGTGTGGGCCGGCACTTTCAAGTGACAGCAGCGCCTGGGTTCTAATAGTATCCTTTAGCTTGTAAGACCTGAGTTGTACCCTAGGCCTGGCTCTGAGGGAAAGCTGGGGGTTGGGCTTTGAGGGCAAATAGTAGCGAGTGCTTCCCGATGGACTGAGGAAGTATTTAGATGAATTCTCCCTAAAGGGGTACACCTGTGCCCACATCCATCTACGTGGAGTGCGGATACAAAAATCCCTCCCCCCACAAGTCTGGCTACCGGAATATGAGAGTGGGAAAGTTCCTCCAGCTTACATCAGCGCCAGTGTTCTAGAAGAATCCTTAAGCTTCTCTTCCCTGATGGATTGCATTAGCTGGAGTGCGGTTCAAAGTGGGATTTGTTCTCTAAATCCAAGTAATAATGAGTGCCTCTCCATGGAAATTGGAGGCGTTTAACCAACAACCCCCAACAAGGGAATACCTTTGCCCCCTGGAATATGCGTGGACACAGTTTCTCCACCAAAGTACACACACGAAGAAGCTTTCAGGAATCCTGAGAATGGGGAGACTACTCCAAATGACAGGAGCACCTGGGTTCTATTAGAATCCCTTAGCTTGTGTTCCCTGAGTATTTACATAGGCCAGGCTTTGATCTATTGTGTGGCTTTGTCTCTATAGCTAGGTTTTAGCGAGTGCCTCTCTATTGGCATGGAGATTTTAAAACTACATCCCTAAACTTTAAACACCTGCCCCCCATATAAATGCGTGGTCTCCCTTTCCCCACCTCCAGCACACCCACGAAGAACAGTTCTGGTATACTGAGTGTGGGTAGGCACCTCCAAATGACAGCAGCACCTGGGACCTTATAATATCACTTGGCTTGCTTTCCCTGAGTGTTTCCTTTGGCCAGGCTGTGAGCGAAGGTGGGTGTTGGGCACTAAAGACTAGTAATAGCGAGTGCCTCTCTATGGGCATTGGAGGTGTTTAAAATACATCCCCAAACTTGGAACACCTGTGCCCCCCCAAAAATGCGTGGAATCTGTTTCCCCACCTCCAGCACACACACGAAAACGGGTTGAGGTTTCCTGAGTGTGGGGAGGCACCTACAACTGACAGCAGGGCCTGGGTTCTAATACAATCCATTAAATTGTCTTCACTGATGGCTAGCCTAGGCGGGAGTGCGGGGGAATGTGAGGGTTGGGCTCTAAATCCAAGTATTATTGAGTGCCTCTCCACGGGATTTGAAGTGGTTTAACCTACAACCAAATATTTGGGAATACCTGTGCCCCCTGAAAGATGCAAGGACACTGTTTCCCCGCCTTCAGCACGCACACTAGGTGGTGTTCTGGTATCCTGAGTGTGGGGAGGCTCCTGCAAGTGACAGTAGCACCTGGGATCTAATTGGATCCATTAGGTTGATATTCCTGAGTATCTTCCTTGGCCGGGTTGTGAGCGAATTTGGGGGTTGTGCTCTAAAACCAAGAATTAGCGAGTTCCTTTATTTTGGCAGTGGAGGTGGTTAAAGTATATCCCCTACCTGGGAACACCTGTGCCCCCATAAAGATGCGTGGACTCTGTTTCCCTCCTGCAGCACACACACGACATTGGGTTCAGATGTCTTGAGTGTGGGGAGGTTCCTGCAACTAACAGCAGCGCCTGGGTTGTAATACAATACCTTAACTGGTCTTCCATGATGGCTTGCCATGGCCGGTGTGCGGGGGAAAGTTGGGATTGGGCTCTAAACCAAGTATTAGCGAGAGCCTATCCATGGGATGTGGGTGTTGAACCTACAAACCACCACCATGAAATAACTGTGCCCCCTGAAAGATGCTTTGACTGTGTTTCCCTACATCCAGCACACACACGAAGAAGTGTTCTGGTGTTCTGAGTGTGGGGAGGTTCCTCCAACTGACAGCAGCACCTGGGTTCGAATAGAATCCCTTAGCTTGACTTCCCTAAGTGTTTTCCTAGGCCTAGCAGTGAGCGATGGTGGGGGATGGGCTCTAAAGCCAAGTATTAGAGAGTGCATCTCTGTGGGCAGTGGAGGGTTTGAAACTACTTCCCCAACCTTGGAACACCTGTGCCCCCATAAAGATGAGTGGACTCTGTTTCCCCCCTGCAGCACACACACGGAGACGTGGTCAGGTATCCTGATAGTGGGGAGGCTCCTCCACATGACAGCAGCGCCTGGGTTCTCATAGAATCCCTTAGATTGTTTTCCTTGAGTGCTTCCCTAGGCCGGGCTTAGAGGGAAAGCTGGGAGTTTGGCTTGGAGGCCAAGTAGCAGCAACTGCCCCCCGATGGAATGTGGAAGTATTTAGAGGACTTCTCCCTAATGGGGAACAAGTGTGACCCCATTCATCTACTTGGATTTTGGCTCCACATCTCCCCGCCACAAAATGTTGGGTTCCGGAATCCTGAGTTTTGGGACGTTCCTCCAACTGTCAGCAGCGCTTGTGTTCTTGAATCCCTTCACTTGCCTTCCCTGATGGTTTGCCTATGCTGGAGTGCAGGGGAATGTGGGGTTTCGGCTCTAATACCAAGTATTAGCCAATGCATCTACATGTGGAGTTGAGAAATTTTAACTACAACCAGCAACGTAGGAATACATGTGCCACCTGAAAGATGCCTGGACTCTGTTTCCCCACCTCCAGCACACAAACGAGGAAGTGTTCTTCTATCCTGAATGTGGGGAGTGTCCTCCAAATGACAGCAGCACCTGAGGTCTAATAGAATCCGTTAGCTTGACTTCCTTGAGTGTTTACCTAGGCCGGGCTGTAAGCGAATGTGGGGGTTGGGCCCTAAAGACAAGGATTAGCGAGTGCCCCTCTATGGGCAGTGGAGGTGTTTAAACCAAATCCCCAACTTTGGAACACCTGTGCCCCCATAAAGATGCGTGGAATATCTTTCCCACCTCCAGAACACACACGAAGACTTTCAGATATCCTTAGTGTGGGGGGGCTCCTCAAAATGACAGCAGCGTCTGGGTTCTAATAGAATCCCTTAGCTTGTAATACGAGTGTTTCCCTGGTCCGGGATGTGAGGGAAAGCTGGGGGTTGGGCTTGGAGTCCAAGTAGCAGTGAGTGCCCCCTGATCGATTGAGGAAGTACTTAGAGGACTTCTCCCTAAAGGGAACACTTTTGCCCCCATTTATCTGGGTGGAGTGGGGCTGCACAACTCCCCCACAAACAAGAATGTGTTCCGGAATCCTGAGTGCAGAGAAGTTCCTCCAACTGACAGCAGCGCCTGGGTTCTAACTGAATCCCTTTGCTTGTCTTCCCTGATGGTATGCCTAGGCGGGAGTGCGGGGGAAAGTGTGGTTTGGGATCCAAACCAAGTATTTGCGAGTACCTCTCTATGGTTCGTGGAGGTTTTTAAACTACATCCCTAACCTGGGAACACCTGTGCCCCCATATATATCCGTGGAGTCTGTTTCCAGACCTCCAGCACACACACGAACCCTTGCAGAGTTATCCTGAGAGTGGGCAGCTTCCTCCAACTGACAGCAGGGCCTGGGTTCTAATAAAATCGCTTAACTTGTCTTCCCTGTTTGGTTGCCTGATACGGATTGCGGGGGAAAGTGGGGGTTGGGCTCTAAATCCAAGTATTAGCGAGTGCTTCTTCATGGGATGTGGAGGTTATTAACCAAAAACCCACAACCTAGGAACACCTGTGCTCCTTGAAAAATGCGTGGACTCTGTTTCCCCACCTCCAGCACACACATGAAGAAGTGTTCTGGTATCCTGAGTGTGGGGAGTCACCTCCAACTGACAGCAGCATCTGGGATCTAATAGGATCCCTTAGGTTGACTTCCCTGTGTGTTTTCCAAGGACCGGCTGGGAGCGAAGGTGGGGGTTGGGCTCTAAAGACAAGTAAGAGCGAGTGCCTCTCTATGGGCAGTGGAGGTGTTTAAAGTACATTCCCTCCCTGGGATCACCTGTGCCCCCATAAAGTTGCGTGGACTATGTATCCCCAAAACCATCATACACATAAAGACTTGTTCAGGTATCCTGAGTATGGGGAGACTCCTCCAACTGACAGCAGCGCCTGGGTTCTAATAGACTCCCAATGCTTGTCTTCCCTGATGGCATGCCTAGGCTGGAGTGTGGGGGAAAGTGGGGTTTGGGCTTGAAGTCCAAGTAGCAACGAGTGCCCCCTGATTTACTGGGGAAGTACTTAGAGGATTTCACCCTAAAATGGAACACCTGTGCCCCCATTCATCTGCGTGGACTGGGTCTCCACAACTCCCCCCCACACAAGGCTGGGATCCGGAATCCTGAGTGTGTGGAAGTTCCTCCAAATGACAGCAGCGCCTGCGTTCGAGTAGAATAACTCAGCTTGTATTCCCTGAGTGTTTCCCTAGGCCGGGCTGCGAGCGAAAGCTGGGGGTTGTGCTTGGAGGCCAAGTAGCAGCTTGTGCCAACCGATTGACTGAGGAATTACTTAGGGAACTCCCCTACCGGGGAACACCTGTGTCACCATTCATCTGCGTGGATTGGGGCTGCACACCTCCCCCACACACAAGAGTGTCTCCGGAGTCCTGAGTGTTGGGAAGTTCCTCCATGTGATAGCAGCATCTAGGTTCAATACAATCCCTTAGCTTGTCTTCCGTGATGGCTTGCCCTGCCAGGAGTGCGGGAGAAATTGGAGGTTGGGCTCTAAAACGAAGTATTAGCGAGTGCCTATCCATGGGATGTGGAGGTGTTTAACCTACATCCTCCAACCTAGGAATACCTGTGCCCCAGGAAAAAGGCGTGGACTCTGTTTCCACACCACCAGCACACGTGTGAAGAATTGTTCTCGTTTCCTGAGTGTGGGGAGGCTCCTCCAACTAACAGCAGCACCAGGGATCTAGTAGAATCCCTTAGCTTGACTTCCTTGAGTGTTCTCCTAGGCCGGGCTTTGAGCGAAGGTGGGGGTTGGGCTGTAAAGCCAAGTAATATCCAGTGCCTCTCTAAGGGCAGTGAAGGTGTTAAAACTACATCATCTACCTAGGAATAACTGTGCCCCCATAAAGATGCATGGACTCTGTTTCCCCACTTCCAACACACACACAAAGACGTGCTCAGGTATCCTGAGTGTGGGCCGGCACTTTCAAGTGACAGCAGCGCCTGGGTTCTAATAGTATCCTTTAGCTTGTAAGACCTGAGTTGTACCCTAGGCCTGGCTCTGAGGGAAAGCTGGGGGTTGGGCTTTGAGGGCAAATAGTAGCGAGTGCTTCCCGATGGACTGAGGAAGTATTTAGATGAATTCTCCCTAAAGGGGTACACCTGTGCCCACATCCATCTACGTGGAGTGCGGATACAAAAATCCCTCCCCCCACAAGTCTGGCTACCGGAATATGAGAGTGGGAAAGTTCCTCCAGCTTACATCAGCGCCAGTGTTCTAGAAGAATCCTTAAGCTTCTCTTCCCTGATGGATTGCATTAGCTGGAGTGCGGTTCAAAGTGGGATTTGTTCTCTAAATCCAAGTAATAATGAGTGCCTCTCCATGGAAATTGGAGGCGTTTAACCAACAACCCCCAACAAGGGAATACCTTTGCCCCCTGGAATATGCGTGGACACAGTTTCTCCACCAAAGTACAAACACGAAGAAGCTTTCGGGAATCCTGAGCATGGGGAGACTACTCCAAATGACAGGAGCACCTGGGTTCTATTAGAATCCCTTAGCTTGTGTTCCCTGAGTATTTACATAGGCCAGGCTTTGATCTATTGTGTGGCTTGGTCTCTATAGCTAGGTTTTAGCGAGTGCCTCTCTATTGGCATGGAGATTTTAAAACTACATCCCTAAACTTTAAACACCTGCCCCCCATATAAATGCGTGGTCTCCCTTTCCCCACCTCCAGCACACCCACGAAGAACAGTTCTGGTATACTGAGTGTGGGTAGGCACCTCCAAATGACAGCAGCACCTGGGACCTTATAATATCACTTGGCTTGCTTTCCCTGAGTGTTTCCTTTGGCCAGACTGTGAGCGAAGGTGGGTGTTGGGCACTAAAGACTAGTAATAGCGAGTGCCTCTCTATGGGCATTGGAGGTGTTTAAAATACATCCCCAAACTTGGAACACCTGTGCCCCCCCAAAAATGCGTGGAATCTGTTTCCCCACCTCCAGCACACACACGAAAACGGGTTGAGGTTTCCTGAGTGTGGGGAGGCACCTACAACTGACAGCAGGGCCTGGGTTCTAATACAATCCATTAAATTGTCTTCACTGATGGCTAGCCTAGGCGGGAGTGCGGGGGAATGTGAGGGTTGGGCTCTAAATCCAAGTATTATTGAGTGCCTCTCCACGGGATTTGAAGTGGTTTAACCTACAACCAAATATTTGGGAATACCTGTGCCCCCTGAAAGATGCAAGGACACTGTTTCCCCGCCTTCAGCACGCACACTAGGTGGTGTTCTGGTATCCTGAGTGTGGGGAGGCTCCTGCAAGTGACAGTAGCACCTGGGATCTAATTGGATCCATTAGGTTGATATTCCTGAGTATCTTCCTTGGCCGGGTTGTGAGCGAATTTGGGGGTTGTGCTCTAAAACCAAGAATTAGCGAGTTCCTTTATTTTGGCAGTGGAGGTGGTTAAAGTATATCCCCTACCTGGGAACACCTGTGCCCCCATAAAGATGCGTGGACTCTGTTTCCCTCCTGCAGCACACACACGACATTGGGTTCAGATGTCTTGAGTGTGGGGAGGTTCCTGCAACTAACAGCAGCGCCTGGGTTGTAATACAATACCTTAACTGGTCTTCCATGATGGCTTGCCATGGCCGGTGTGCGGGGGAAAGTTGGGATTGGGCTCTAAACCAAGTATTAGCGAGAGCCTATCCATGGGATGTGGGTGTTGAACCTACAAACCACCACCATGAAATAACTGTGCCCCCTGAAAGATGCTTTGACTGTGTTTCCCTACATCCAGCACACACACGAAGAAGTGTTCTGGTGTTCTGAGTGTGGGGAGGTTCCTCCAACTGACAGCAGCACCTGGGTTCGAATAGAATCCCTTAGCTTGACTTCCCTAAGTGTTTTCCTAGGCCTAGCAGTGAGCGATGGTGGGGGATGGGCTCTAAAGCCAAGTATTAGAGAGTGCATCTCTGTGGGCAGTGGAGGGTTTGAAACTACTTCCCCAACCTTGGAACACCTGTGCCCCCATAAAGATGAGTGGACTCTGTTTCCCCCCTGCAGCACACACACGGAGACGTGGTCAGGTATCCTGATAGTGGGGAGGCTCCTCCACATGACAGCAGCGCCTGGGTTCTCATAGAATCCCTTAGATTGTTTTCCTTGAGTGTTTCCCTAGGCCGGGCTTAGAGGGAAAGCTGGGAGTTTGGCTTGGAGGCCAAGTAGCAGCAACTGCCCCCCGATGGAATGTGGAAGTATTTAGAGGACTTCTCCCTAATGGGGAACAAGTGTGACCCCATTCATCTACTTGGATTTTGGCTCCACATCTCCCCGCCACAAAATGTTGGGTTCCGGAATCCTGAGTTTTGGGACGTTCCTCCAACTGTCAGCAGCGCTTGTGTTCTTGAATCCCTTCACTTGCCTTCCCTGATGGTTTGCCTATGCTGGAGTGCAGGGGAATGTGGGGTTTCGGCTCTAATACCAAGTATTAGCCAATGCATCTACATGTGGAGTTGAGAAATTTTAACTACAACCAGCAACGTAGGAATACATGTGCCACCTGAAAGATGCCTGGACTCTGTTTCCCCACCTCCAGCACACAAACGAGGAAGTGTTCTTCTATCCTGAATGTGGGGAGTTTCCTCCAAATGACAGCAGCACCTGAGGTCTAATAGAATCCGTTAGCTTGACTTCCTTGAGTGTTTACCTAGGCCGGGCTGTAAGCGAATGTGGGGGTTGGGCCCTAAAGACAAGGATTAGCGAGTGCCCCTCTATGGGCAGTGGAGGTGTTTAAACAAATCCCCAACTTTGGAACACCTGTGCCCCCATAAAGATGCGTGGAATATCTTTCCCACCTCCAGAACACACACGAAGACTTTCAGATATCCTTAGTGTGGGGGGGCTCCTCAAAATGACAGCAGCGTCTGGGTTCTAATAGAATCCCTTAGCTTGTAATACGAGTGTTTCCCTGGTCCGGGATGTGAGGGAAAGCTGGGGGTTGGGCTTGGAGTCCAAGTAGCAGTGAGTGCCCCCTGATCGATTGAGGAAGTACTTAGAGGACTTCTCCCTAAAGGGAACAATTTTGCCCCCATTCATCTGGGTGGAGTGGGGCTGCAAAACTCCCCCACAAACAAGAATGTGTTCCAGAGTCCCGAGTGCAGAGAAGTTTCTCCAACTGACAGCAGCGCCTGGGTTCTAACTGAATCCCTTTGCTTGTCTTCCCTGATGGTATGCCTAGGCGGGAGTGCGGGGGAAAGTGTGGTTTGGGATCCAAACCAAGTATTTGCGAGTACCTCTCTATGGTTCGTGGAGGTTTTTAAACTACATCCCTAACCTGGGAACACCTGTGCCCCCATATATATCCGTGGAGTCTGTTTCCAGACCTCCAGCACACACACGAACACTTGCACAGTTATCCTGAGAGTGGGCAGCCTCCTCCAAGTGACAGCAGGGCCTGGGTTCTAATAAAATCGCTTAACTTGTCTTCCCTGTTTGGTTGCCTGATACGGAGTGCGGGGGAAAGTGGGGGTTGGGCTCTAAATCCAAGTATTAGCGAGTGCTTCTTCATGGGAAGTGGAGGTTATTAACCAAAATCCCACAACCTGGGAACACCTGTGCTCCTTGAAAAATGCGTGGACTCTGTTTCCCCACCTCCAGCACACACATGAAGAAGTGTTCTGGTATCCTGAGTGTGGGGAGGCACCTCCAACTGACAGCAGCATCTGGGATCTAATAGGATCCCTTAGGTTGACTTCCCTGTGTGTTTTCCAAGGACCGGCTGGGAGCGAAGGTGGGGGTTGGGCTCTAAAGCCAAGTAAGAGCGAGTGCCTCTCTATGGGCAGTGGAGGTGTTTAAAGTACATTCCCTCCCTGGGAACACCTGTGCCCCCATAAAGTTGCGTGGACTATGTATCCCCAAAGCCATCATACACATAAAGACTTGTTCAGGTATCCTGAGTATGGGGAGACTCCTCCAACTGACAGCAGCGCCTGGGTTCTAATAGAATCCCAAAGCTTGTCTTCCCTGATGGCATGCCTAGGCTGGAGTGTGGGGAAAGTGGGGTTTGGGCTTGAAGTCCAAGTAGCAACGAGTGCCCCCTGATTTACTGGGGAAGTACTTAGAGGATTTCACCCTAAAATGGAACACCTGTGCCCCCATTCATCTGCGTGGACTGGGTCTCCACAACTCCCCCCCACACAAGGCTGGGATCCGGAATCCTGAGTGTGTGGAAGTTCCTCCAACTGACAGCAGCGCCTGCGTTCGAGTAGAATAACTCAGTTTGTATTCCCTGAGTGTTTCCCTAGGCCGGGCTGCGAGCGAAAGCTGGGGGTTGTGCTTGGAGGCCAAGTAGCAGCTTGTGCCAACCGATTGACTGAGGAATTACTTAGGGAACTCCCCTACCGGGGAACACCTGTGTCACCATTCATCTGCGTGGATTGGGGCTGCACACCTCCCCCACACACAAGAGTGTCTCCGGAGTCCTGAGTGTTGGGAAGTTCCTCCATGTGACAGCAGCATCTAGGTTCAATACAATCCCTTAGCTTGTCTTCCGTGATGGCTTGCCCTGCCAGGAGTGCGGGAGAAATTGGAGGTTGGGCTCTAAAACGAAGTATTAGCGAGTGCCTATCCATGGGATGTGGAGGTGTTTAACCTACATCCTCCAACCTAGGAATACCTGTGCCCCAGGAAAAAGGCGTGGACTCTGTTTCCACACCACCAGCACACGTGCGAAGAATTGTTCTCGTTTCCTGAGTGTGGGGAGGCTCCTCCAACTAACAGCAGCACCAGGGATCTAGTAGAATCCCTTAGCTTGACTTCCTTGAGTGTTCTCCTAGGCCGGGCTTTGAGCGAAGGTGGGGGTTGGGCTGTAAAGCCAAGTAATATCCAGTGCCTCTCTAAGGGCAGTGAAGGTGTTTAAACTACATCATCTACCTAGGAATAACTGTGCCCCCATAAAGATGCATGGACTCTGTTCCCCCACTTCCAACACACACACAAAGACGTGCTCAGGTATCCTGAGTGAGGGCCGGCACTTTCAAGTGACAGCAGCGCCTGGGTTCTAATAGTATCCTTTAGCTTGTAAGACCTGAGTTGTTCCCTAGGCCTGGCTCTGAGGGAAAGCTGGGGGTTGGGCTTTGAGGCCAAATAGTAGCGAGTGCCCCCCGATGGACTGAGGAATTATTTAGATGAATTCTCCCTAAAGGGGTATACCTGTGCCCACATCCATCTACGTGGAGTGCGGATGCACAAATCCCACCCCCCACAAGTCTGGCTACCGGAATATGAGAGTGGGAAAGTTCCTCCAGCTTACATCAGCGCCAGTGTTCTAGTAGAATCCTTAAGCTTCTCTTCCCTGATGGATTGCATTAGCTGGAGTGCGGTTCAAAGTGGGATTTGTTCTCTAATTCCAAGTAATAATGAGTGCCTCTCCATGGGAATTGGAGGTGTTTAACCAACAACCCCCAACAAGGGAATACCTTTGCCACATGGGATATGCGTGGACACAGTTTCTCCACCAACAGTACACACACGAAGAAGCTTTCTGGAATCCTGAGCATGGGGAGACTACTCCAAATGACAGCAGCACCTGGGTTCTATTAGAATCCCTTAGCTTGTGTTCCCTGAGTATTTACATAGGCCAGGCTTTGATCTATTGTGGGGCTTGGTCTCTATAGCTTGGTTTTAGCGAGTGCCTCTCTATTGGCATGGAGATTTTAAAACTACATCCCTAACCTTTAAACACCTGACCCCCATATAAATGCGTGGTCTCCCTTTCCCCACCTCCAGCACACCCACGAAGAACAGTTCTGGTATACTGAGTGTGGGTAGGCACCTCCAAATGACAGCAGCACCTGGGACCTTATAATATCACTTGGCTTGCTTTCCCTGAGTGTTTCCTTTGGCCAGACTGTGAGCGAAGGTGGGTGTTGGGCACTAAAGACTAGTAATAGCGAGTGCCTCTCTATGGGCATTGGAGGTGTTTAAAATACATCCCCAAACTTGGAACACCTGTGCCCCCCCAAAAATGCGTGGAATCTGTTTCCCCACCTCCAGCACACACACGAAAACGGGTTGAGGTTTCCTGAGTGTGGGGAGGCACCTACAACTGACAGCAGGGCCTGGGTTCTAATACAATCCATTAAATTGTCTTCACTGATGGCTAGCCTAGGCGGGAGTGCGGGGGAATGTGAGGGTTGGGCTCTAAATCCAAGTATTATTGAGTGCCTCTCCACGGGATTTGAAGTGGTTTAACCTACAACCAAATATTTGGGAATACCTGTGCCCCCTGAAAGATGCAAGGACACTGTTTCCCCGCCTTCAGCACGCACACTAGGTGGTGTTCTGGTATCCTGAGTGTGGGGAGGCTCCTGCAAGTGACAGTAGCACCTGGGATCTAATTGGATCCATTAGGTTGATATTCCTGAGTATCTTCCTTGGCCGGGTTGTGAGCGAATTTGGGGGTTGTGCTCTAAAACCAAGAATTAGCGAGTTCCTTTATTTTGGCAGTGGAGGTGGTTAAAGTATATCCCCTACCTGGGAACACCTGTGCCCCCATAAAGATGCGTGGACTCTGTTTCCCTCCTGCAGCACACACACGACATTGGGTTCAGATGTCTTGAGTGTGGGGAGGTTCCTGCAACTAACAGCAGCGCCTGGGTTGTAATACAATACCTTAACTGGTCTTCCATGATGGCTTGCCATGGCCGGTGTGCGGGGGAAAGTTGGGATTGGGCTCTAAACCAAGTATTAGCGAGAGCCTATCCATGGGATGTGGGTGTTGAACCTACAAACCACCACCATGAAATAACTGTGCCCCCTGAAAGATGCTTTGACTGTGTTTCCCTACATCCAGCACACACACGAAGAAGTGTTCTGGTGTTCTGAGTGTGGGGAGGTTCCTCCAACTGACAGCAGCACCTGGGTTCGAATAGAATCCCTTAGCTTGACTTCCCTAAGTGTTTTCCTAGGCCTAGCAGTGAGCGATGGTGGGGGATGGGCTCTAAAGCCAAGTATTAGAGAGTGCATCTCTGTGGGCAGTGGAGGGTTTGAAACTACTTCCCCAACCTTGGAACACCTGTGCCCCCATAAAGATGAGTGGACTCTGTTTCCCCCCTGCAGCACACACACGGAGACGTGGTCAGGTATCCTGATAGTGGGGAGGCTCCTCCACATGACAGCAGCGCCTGGGTTCTCATAGAATCCCTTAGATTGTTTTCCTTGAGTGTTTCCCTAGGCCGGGCTTAGAGGGAAAGCTGGGAGTTTGGCTTGGAGGCCAAGTAGCAGCAACTGCCCCCCGATGGAATGTGGAAGTATTTAGAGGACTTCTCCCTAATGGGGAACAAGTGTGACCCCATTCATCTACTTGGATTTTGGCTCCACATCTCCCCGCCACAAAATGTTGGGTTCCGGAATCCTGAGTTTTGGGACGTTCCTCCAACTGTCAGCAGCGCTTGTGTTCTTGAATCCCTTCACTTGCCTTCCCTGATGGTTTGCCTATGCTGGAGTGCAGGGGAATGTGGGGTTTCGGCTCTAATACCAAGTATTAGCCAATGCATCTACATGTGAAGTTGAGAAATTTTAACTACACCCAGCAACGTAGGAATACATGTGCCACCAGAAAGATGCCTGGACTCTGTTTCCCCACCTCCAGCACACAAACGAGGAAGTGTTCTTCTATCCTGAATGTGGGGAGTTTCCTCCAAATGACAGCAGCACCTGAGGTCTAATAGAATCCGTTAGCTTGACTTCCTTGAGTGTTTACCTAGGCCGGGCTGTAAGCGAATGTGGGGGTTGGGCCCTAAAGACAAGGATTAGCGAGTGCCCCTCTATGGGCAGTGGAGGTGTTTAAACAAATCCCCAACTTTGGAACACCTGTGCCCCCATAAAGATGCGTGGAATATCTTTCCCACCTCCAGAACACACACGAAGACTTTCAGATATCCTTAGTGTGGGGGGGCTCCTCAAAATGACAGCAGCGTCTGGGTTCTAATAGAATCCCTTAGCTTGTAATACGAGTGTTTCCCTGGTCCGGGATGTGAGGGAAAGCTGGGGGTTGGGCTTGGAGTCCAAGTAGCAGTGAGTGCCCCCTGATCGATTGAGGAAGTACTTAGAGGACTTCTCCCTAAAGGGAACAATTTTGCCCCCATTCATCTGGGTGGAGTGGGGCTGCAAAACTCCCCCACAAACAAGAATGTGTTCCAGAGTCCCGAGTGCAGAGAAGTTTCTCCAACTGACAGCAGCGCCTGGGTTCTAACTGAATCCCTTTGCTTGTCTTCCCTGATGGTATGCCTAGGCGGGAGTGCGGGGGAAAGTGTGGTTTGGGATCCAAACCAAGTATTTGCGAGTACCTCTCTATGGTTCGTGGAGGTTTTTAAACTACATCCCTAACCTGGGAACACCTGTGCCCCCATATATATCCGTGGAGTCTGTTTCCAGACCTCCAGCACACACACGAACACTTGCACAGTTATCCTGAGAGTGGGCAGCCTCCTCCAAGTGACAGCAGGGCCTGGGTTCTAATAAAATCGCTTAACTTGTCTTCCCTGTTTGGTTGCCTGATACGGAGTGCGGGGGAAAGTGGGGGTTGGGCTCTAAATCCAAGTATTAGCGAGTGCTTCTTCATGGGAAGTGGAGGTTATTAACCAAAATCCCACAACCTGGGAACACCTGTGCTCCTTGAAAAATGCGTGGACTCTGTTTCCCCACCTCCAGCACACACATGAAGAAGTGTTCTGGTATCCTGAGTGTGGGGAGGCACCTCCAACTGACAGCAGCATCTGGGATCTAATAGGATCCCTTAGGTTGACTTCCCTGTGTGTTTTCCAAGGACCGGCTGGGAGCGAAGGTGGGGGTTGGGCTCTAAAGCCAAGTAAGAGCGAGTGCCTCTCTATGGGCAGTGGAGGTGTTTAAAGTACATTCCCTCCCTGGGAACACCTGTGCCCCCATAAAGTTGCGTGGACTATGTATCCCCAAAGCCATCATACACATAAAGACTTGTTCAGGTATCCTGAGTATGGGGAGACTCCTCCAACTGACAGCAGCGCCTGGGTTCTAATAGAATCCCAAAGCTTGTCTTCCCTGATGGCATGCCTAGGCTGGAGTGTGGGGAAAGTGGGGTTTGGGCTTGAAGTCCAAGTAGCAACGAGTGCCCCCTGATTTACTGGGGAAGTACTTAGAGGATTTCACCCTAAAATGGAACACCTGTGCCCCCATTCATCTGCGTGGACTGGGTCTCCACAACTCCCCCCCACACAAGGCTGGGATCCGGAATCCTGAGTGTGTGGAAGTTCCTCCAACTGACAGCAGCGCCTGCGTTCGAGTAGAATAACTCAGTTTGTATTCCCTGAGTGTTTCCCTAGGCCGGGCTGCGAGCGAAAGCTGGGGGTTGTGCTTGGAGGCCAAGTAGCAGCTTGTGCCAACCGATTGACTGAGGAATTACTTAGGGAACTCCCCTACCGGGGAACACCTGTGTCACCATTCATCTGCGTGGATTGGGGCTGCACACCTCCCCCACACACAAGAGTGTCTCCGGAGTCCTGAGTGTTGGGAAGTTCCTCCATGTGACAGCAGCATCTAGGTTCAATACAATCCCTTAGCTTGTCTTCCGTGATGGCTTGCCCTGCCAGGAGTGCGGGAGAAATTGGAGGTTGGGCTCTAAAACGAAGTATTAGCGAGTGCCTATCCATGGGATGTGGAGGTGTTTAACCTACATCCTCCAACCTAGGAATACCTGTGCCCCAGGAAAAAGGCGTGGACTCTGTTTCCACACCACCAGCACACGTGCGAAGAATTGTTCTCGTTTCCTGAGTGTGGGGAGGCTCCTCCAACTAACAGCAGCACCAGGGATCTAGTAGAATCCCTTAGCTTGACTTCCTTGAGTGTTCTCCTAGGCCGGGCTTTGAGCGAAGGTGGGGGTTGGGCTGTAAAGCCAAGTAATATCCAGTGCCTCTCTAAGGGCAGTGAAGGTGTTTAAACTACATCATCTACCTAGGAATAACTGTGCCCCCATAAAGATGCATGGACTCTGTTCCCCCACTTCCAACACACACACAAAGACGTGCTCAGGTATCCTGAGTGAGGGCCGGCACTTTCAAGTGACAGCAGCGCCTGGGTTCTAATAGTATCCTTTAGCTTGTAAGACCTGAGTTGTTCCCTAGGCCTGGCTCTGAGGGAAAGCTGGGGGTTGGGCTTTGAGGCCAAATAGTAGCGAGTGCCCCCCGATGGACTGAGGAATTATTTAGATGAATTCTCCCTAAAGGGGTATACCTGTGCCCACATCCATCTACGTGGAGTGCGGATGCACAAATCCAACCCCCCACAAGTCTGGCTACCGGAATATGAGAGTGGGAAAGTTCCTCCAGCTTACATCAGCGCCAGTGTTCTAGTAGAATCCTTAAGCTTCTCTTCCCTGATGGATTGCATTAGCTGGAGTGCGGTTCAAAGTGGGATTTGTTCTCTAATTCCAAGTAATAATGAGTGCCTCTCCATGGGAATTGGAGGTGTTTAACCAACAACCCCCAACAAGGGAATACCTTTGCCACATGGGATATGCGTGGACACAGTTTCTCCACCAACAGTACACACACGAAGAAGCTTTCTGGAATCCTGAGCATGGGGAGACTACTCCAAATGACAGCAGCACCTGGGTTCTATTAGAATCCCTTAGCTTGTGTTCCCTGAGTATTTACATAGGCCAGGCTTTGATCTATTGTGGGGCTTGGTCTCTATAGCTTGGTTTTAGCGAGTGCCTCTCTATTGGCATGGAGATTTTAAAACTACATCCCTAACCTTTAAACACCTGCCCCCCATATAAATGCGTGGTCTCCCTTTCCCCACCTCCAGCACACCCACGAAGAACAGTTCTGGTATACTGAGTGTGGGTAGGCACCTCCAAATGACAGCAGCACCTGGGACCTTATAATATCACTTGGCTTGCTTTCCCTGAGTGTTTCCTTTGGCCAGGCTGTGAGCGAAGTTGGGTGTTGGGCACTAAAGACTAGTAATAGCGAGTGCCACTCTATGGGCATTGGAGGTGTTTAAAATACATCCCCAAAGTTGGAAAACCTGTGCCCCCACAAAAATGCGTGGACTCTGTTTCCCCACCTACAGCACACACACGAAAACGGGTTGAGGTTTCCTGAGTGTGGGGAGGCACCTACAACTGACAGCAGGGCCTGGGTTCTAATACAATCCATTAACTTGTCTTCAATGATGGCTAGCCTAGGCGGGAGTGCGGGGGAATGTGAGGGTTGGGCTCTAAAACCAAGTATTATTGAGTGCCTCTCCACGGGATTTGAAGTGGTTTAACCTACAACCAAATATTTGGGAATACCTGTATCCCCTGAAAGAAGCAAGGACAATGTTTCCCCGCCTTCAGCACACACACTAGGTGGTGTTCTGGTATCCTGAGTGTGGGGAGGCTCCTGCAAGTGACAGTAGCCCCTGGGATCTAATTCGATCCATTAGGTTGATATTCCTGAGTATTTTCCTTGGCCAGGTTGTGAGCGAAATTGGGGGTTGTGCTCTAAAACCAAGTATTAGCGAGTTCCTATATTTTGGCAGTGGAGGTGTTTAAAGTATATCCCCGACCTGGGAACACCTGTGCCCCCATAAAGATGCGTGGACTCTGTTTCCCTCCTGCAGCACACACACGACATTGGGTTCAGATGTCTTGAGTGTGGGGAGGTTCCTGCAACTAACAGCAGCGCCTGGGTTGTAATACAATACCTTAACTGGTCTTCCATGATGGCTTGCCATGGCCGGTGTGCGGGGGAAAGTTGGGATTGGGCTCTAAACCAAGTATTAGCGAGAGCCTATCCATGGGATGTGGGTGTTGAACCTACAAACCACCACCATGAAATAACTGTGCCCCCTGAAAGATGCTTTGACTCTGTTTCCCTACATCCAGCACACACACGAAGAAGTGTTCTGGTGTTCTGAGTGTGGGGAGGTTCCTCCAACTGACAGCAGCACCTGGGTTCGAATAGAATCCCTTAGCTTGACTTCCCTAAGTGTTTTCCTAGGCCTAGCAGTGAGCGATGGTGGGGGATGGGCTCTAAAGCCAAGTATTAGAGAGTGCATCTCTGTGGGCAGTGGAGGGTTTGAAACTACTTCCCCAACCTTGGAACACCTGTGCCCCCATAAAGATGAGTGGACTCTGTTTCCCCCCTGCAGCACACACACGGAGACGTGGTCAGGTATCCTGATAGTGGGGAGGCTCCTCCACATGACAGCAGCGCCTGGGTTCTCATAGAATCCCTTAGATTGTTTTCCTTGAGTGTTTCCCTAGGCCGGGCTTAGAGGGAAAGCTGGGAGTTTGGCTTGGAGGCCAAGTAGCAGCAACTGCCCCCCGATGGAATGTGGAAGTATTTAGAGGACTTCTCCCTAATGGGGAACAAGTGTGACCCCATTCATCTACTTGGATTTTGGCTCCACATCTCCCCGCCACAAAATGTTGGGTTCGGGAATCCTGAGTTTTGGGACGTTCCTCCAACTGTCAGCAGCGCTTGTGTTCTTGAATCCCTTCACTTGCCTTCCCTGATGGTTTGCCTATGCTGGAGTGCAGGGGAATGTGGGGTTTCGGCTCTAATACCAAGTATTAGCCAATGCATCTACATGTGAAGTTGAGAAATTTTAACTACAACCAGCAACGTAGGAATACATGTGCCACCTGAAAGATGCCTGGACTCTGTTTACCCACCTCCAGCACACAAACGAGGAAGTGTTCTTCTATCCTGAATGTGGGGAGTTTCCTCCAAATGACAGCAGCACCTGAGGTCTAATAGAATCCGTTAGCTTGACTTCCTTGAGTGTTTACTTAGGCCGGGCTGTAAGCGAATGTGGGGGTTGGGCCCTAAAGACAAGGATTAGCGAGTGCCCCTCTATGGGCAGTGGAGGTGTTTAAAACAAATCCCCAACTTTGGAACACCTGTGCCCCCATAAAGATGCGTGGAATATCTTTCCCACCTCCAGAACACACACGAAGACTTTCAGATATCCTTAGTGTGGGGGGGCTCCTCAAAATGACAGCAGCGTCTGGGTTCTAATAGAATCCCTTAGCTTGTAATACGAGTGTTTCCCTGGTCCGGGATGTGAGGGAAAGCTGGGGGTTGGGCTTGGAGTCCAAGTAGCAGTGAGTGCCCCCTGATCGATTGAGGAAGTACTTAGAGGACTTCTCCCTAAAGGGAACACTTTTGCCCCCATTCATCTGGGTGGAGTGGGGCTGCACAACTCCCCCACCAACAGGAATGTGTTCCGGAATCCTGAGTGCAGAGAAGTTCCTCCAACTGACAGCAGCGCCTGGGTTCTAACTGAATCCCTTTGCTTGTCTTCCCTGATGGTATGCCTAGGCGGGAGTGCGGGGGAAAGTGTGGTTTGGGATCCAAACCAAGTATTTGCGAGTACCTCTCTATGGTTCGTGGAGGTTTTTAAACTACATCCCTAACCTGGGAACACCTGTGCCCCCATATATATCCGTGGAGTCTGTTTCCAGACCTCCAGCACACACACGAACACTTGCACAGTTATCCTGAGAGTGGGCAGCCTCCTCCAAGTGACAGCAGGGCCTGGGTTCTAATAAAATCGCTTAACTTGTCTTCCCTGTTTGGTTGCCTGATACGGAGTGCGGGGGAAAGTGGGGGTTGGGCTCTAAATCCAAGTATTAGCGAGTGCTTCTTCATGGGAAGTGGAGGTTATTAACCAAAATCCCACAACCTGGGAACACCTGTGCTCCTTGAAAAATGCGTGGACTCTGTTTCCCCACCTCCAGCACACACATGAAGAAGTGTTCTGGTATCCTGAGTGTGGGGAGGCACCTCCAACTGACAGCAGCATCTGGGATCTAATAGGATCCCTTAGGTTGACTTCCCTGTGTGTTTTCCAAGGACCGGCTGGGAGCGAAGGTGGGGGTTGGGCTCTAAAGCCAAGTAAGAGCGAGTGCCTCTCTATGGGCAGTGGAGGTGTTTAAAGTACATTCCCTCCCTGGGAACACCTGTGCCCCCATAAAGTTGCGTGGACTATGTATCCCCAAAGCCATCATACACATAAAGACTTGTTCAGGTATCCTGAGTATGGGGAGACTCCTCCAACTGACAGCAGCGCCTGGGTTCTAATAGAATCCCAAAGCTTGTCTTCCCTGATGGCATGCCTAGGCTGGAGTGTGGGGAAAGTGGGGTTTGGGCTTGAAGTCCAAGTAGCAACGAGTGCCCCCTGATTTACTGGGGAAGTACTTAGAGGATTTCACCCTAAAATGGAACACCTGTGCCCCCATTCATCTGCGTGGACTGGGTCTCCACAACTCCCCCCCACACAAGGCTGGGATCCGGAATCCTGAGTGTGTGGAAGTTCCTCCAACTGACAGCAGCGCCTGCGTTCGAGTAGAATAACTCAGTTTGTATTCCCTGAGTGTTTCCCTAGGCCGGGCTGCGAGCGAAAGCTGGGGGTTGTGCTTGGAGGCCAAGTAGCAGCTTGTGCCAACCGATTGACTGAGGAATTACTTAGGGAACTCCCCTACCGGGGAACACCTGTGTCACCATTCATCTGCGTGGATTGGGGCTGCACACCTCCCCCACACACAAGAGTGTCTCCGGAGTCCTGAGTGTTGGGAAGTTCCTCCATGTGACAGCAGCATCTAGGTTCAATACAATCCCTTAGCTTGTCTTCCGTGATGGCTTGCCCTGCCAGGAGTGCGGGAGAAATTGGAGGTTGGGCTCTAAAACGAAGTATTAGCGAGTGCCTATCCATGGGATGTGGAGGTGTTTAACCTACATCCTCCAACCTAGGAATACCTGTGCCCCAGGAAAAAGGCGTGGACTCTGTTTCCACACCACCAGCACACGTGCGAAGAATTGTTCTCGTTTCCTGAGTGTGGGGAGGCTCCTCCAACTAACAGCAGCACCAGGGATCTAGTAGAATCCCTTAGCTTGACTTCCTTGAGTGTTCTCCTAGGCCGGGCTTTGAGCGAAGGTGGGGGTTGGGCTGTAAAGCCAAGTAATATCCAGTGCCTCTCTAAGGGCAGTGAAGGTGTTAAAACTACATCATCTACCTAGGAATAACTGTGCCCCCATAAAGATGCATGGACTCTGTTTCCCCACTTCCAACACACACACAAAGACGTGCTCAGGTATCCTGAGTGTGGGCCGGCACTTTCAAGTGACAGCAGCGCCTGGGTTCTAATAGTATCCTTTAGCTTGTAAGACCTGAGTTGTACCCTAGGCCTGGCTCTGAGGGAAAGCTGGGGGTTGGGCTTTGAGGGCAAATAGTAGCGAGTGCTTCCCGATGGACTGAGGAAGTATTTAGATGAATTCTCCCTAAAGGGGTACACCTGTGCCCACATCCATCTACGTGGAGTGCGGATACAAAAATCCCTCCCCCCACAAGTCTGGCTACCGGAATATGAGAGTGGGAAAGTTCCTCCAGCTTACATCAGCGCCAGTGTTCTAGAAGAATCCTTAAGCTTCTCTTCCCTGATGGATTGCATTAGCTGGAGTGCGGTTCAAAGTGGGATTTGTTCTCTAAATCCAAGTAATAATGAGTGCCTCTCCATGGAAATTGGAGGCGTTTAACCAACAACCCCCAACAAGGGAATACCTTTGCCCCCTGGAATATGCGTGGACACAGTTTCTCCACCAAAGTACAAACACGAAGAAGCTTTCGGGAATCCTGAGCATGGGGAGACTACTCCAAATGACAGGAGCACCTGGGTTCTATTAGAATCCCTTAGCTTGTGTTCCCTGAGTATTTACATAGGCCAGGCTTTGATCTATTGTGTGGCTTGGTCTCTATAGCTAGGTTTTAGCGAGTGCCTCTCTATTGGCATGGAGATTTTAAAACTACATCCCTAAACTTTAAACACCTGCCCCCCATATAAATGCGTGGTCTCCCTTTCCCCACCTCCAGCACACCCACGAAGAACAGTTCTGGTATACTGAGTGTGGGTAGGCACCTCCAAATGACAGCAGCACCTGGGACCTTATAATATCACTTGGCTTGCTTTCCCTGAGTGTTTCCTTTGGCCAGACTGTGAGCGAAGGTGGGTGTTGGGCACTAAAGACTAGTAATAGCGAGTGCCTCTCTATGGGCATTGCAGGTGTTTAAAATACATCCCCAAACTTGGAACACCTGTGCCCCCCCAAAAATGCGTGGAATCTGTTTCCCCACCTCCAGCACACACACGAAAACGGGTTGAGGTTTCCTGAGTGTGGGGAGGCACCTACAACTGACAGCAGGGCCTGGGTTCTAATACAATCCATTAAATTGTCTTCACTGATGGCTAGCCTAGGCGGGAGTGCGGGGGAATGTGAGGGTTGGGCTCTAAATCCAAGTATTATTGAGTGCCTCTCCACGGGATTTGAAGTGGTTTAACCTACAACCAAATATTTGGGAATACCTGTGCCCCCTGAAAGATGCAAGGACACTGTTTCCCCGCCTTCAGCACGCACACTAGGTGGTGTTCTGGTATCCTGAGTGTGGGGAGGCTCCTGCAAGTGACAGTAGCACCTGGGATCTAATTGGATCCATTAGGTTGATATTCCTGAGTATCTTCCTTGGCCGGGTTGTGAGCGAATTTGGGGGTTGTGCTCTAAAACCAAGAATTAGCGAGTTCCTTTATTTTGGCAGTGGAGGTGGTTAAAGTATATCCCCTACCTGGGAACACCTGTGCCCCCATAAAGATGCGTGGACTCTGTTTCCCTCCTGCAGCACACACACGACATTGGGTTCAGATGTCTTGAGTGTGGGGAGGTTCCTGCAACTAACAGCAGCGCCTGGGTTGTAATACAATACCTTAACTGGTCTTCCATGATGGCTTGCCATGGCCGGTGTGCGGGGGAAAGTTGGGATTGGGCTCTAAACCAAGTATTAGCGAGAGCCTATCCATGGGATGTGGGTGTTGAACCTACAAACCACCACCATGAAATAACTGTGCCCCCTGAAAGATGCTTTGACTGTGTTTCCCTACATCCAGCACACACACGAAGAAGTGTTCTGGTGTTCTGAGTGTGGGGAGGTTCCTCCAACTGACAGCAGCACCTGGGTTCGAATAGAATCCCTTAGCTTGACTTCCCTAAGTGTTTTCCTAGGCCTAGCAGTGAGCGATGGTGGGGGATGGGCTCTAAAGCCAAGTATTAGAGAGTGCATCTCTGTGGGCAGTGGAGGGTTTGAAACTACTTCCCCAACCTTGGAACACCTGTGCCCCCATAAAGATGAGTGGACTCTGTTTCCCCCCTGCAGCACACACACGGAGACGTGGTCAGGTATCCTGATAGTGGGGAGGCTCCTCCACATGACAGCAGCGCCTGGGTTCTCATAGAATCCCTTAGATTGTTTTCCTTGAGTGTTTCCCTAGGCCGGGCTTAGAGGGAAAGCTGGGAGTTTGGCTTGGAGGCCAAGTAGCAGCAACTGCCCCCCGATGGAATGTGGAAGTATTTAGAGGACTTCTCCCTAATGGGGAACAAGTGTGACCCCATTCATCTACTTGGATTTTGGCTCCACATCTCCCCGCCACAAAATGTTGGGTTCCGGAATCCTGAGTTTTGGGACGTTCCTCCAACTGTCAGCAGCGCTTGTGTTCTTGAATCCCTTCACTTGCCTTCCCTGATGGTTTGCCTATGCTGGAGTGCAGGGGAATGTGGGGTTTCGGCTCTAATACCAAGTATTAGCCAATGCATCTACATGTGGAGTTGAGAAATTTTAACTACAACCAGCAACGTAGGAATACATGTGCCACCTGAAAGATGCCTGGACTCTGTTTCCCCACCTCCAGCACACAAACGAGGAAGTGTTCTTCTATCCTGAATGTGGGGAGTTTCCTCCAAATGACAGCAGCACCTGAGGTCTAATAGAATCCGTTAGCTTGACTTCCTTGAGTGTTTACCTAGGCCGGGCTGTAAGCGAATGTGGGGGTTGGGCCCTAAAGACAAGGATTAGCGAGTGCCCCTCTATAGGCAGTGGAGGTGTTTAAACAAATCCCCAACTTTGGAACACCTGTGCCCCCATAAAGATGCGTGGAATATCTTTCCCACCTCCAGAACACACACGAAGACTTTCAGATATCCTTAGTGTGGGGGGGCTCCTCAAAATGACAGCAGCGTCTGGGTTCTAATAGAATCCCTTAGCTTGTAATACGAGTGTTTCCCTGGTCCGGGATGTGAGGGAAAGCTGGGGGTTGGGCTTGGAGTCCAAGTAGCAGTGAGTGCCCCCTGATCGATTGAGGAAGTACTTAGAGGACTTCTCCCTAAAGGGAACAATTTTGCCCCCATTCATTTGGGTGGAGTGGGGCTGCAAAACTCCCCCACAAACAAGAATGTGTTCCAGAGTCCCGAGTGCAGAGAAGTTTCTCCAACTGACAGCAGCGCCTGGGTTCTAACTGAATCCCTTTGCTTGTCTTCCCTGATGGTATGCCTAGGCGGGAGTGCGGGGGAAAGTGTGGTTTGGGATCCAAACCAAGTATTTGCGAGTACCTCTCTATGGTTCGTGGAGGTTTTTAAACTACATCCCTAACCTGGGAACACCTGTGCCCCCATATATATCCGTGGAGTCTGTTTCCAGACCTCCAGCACACACACGAACACTTGCACAGTTATCCTGAGAGTGGGCAGCCTCCTCCAAGTGACAGCAGGGCCTGGGTTCTAATAAAATCGCTTAACTTGTCTTCCCTGTTTGGTTGCCTGATACGGAGTGCGGGGGAAAGTGGGGGTTGGGCTCTAAATCCAAGTATTAGCGAGTGCTTCTTCATGGGAAGTGGAGGTTATTAACCAAAATCCCACAACCTGGGAACACCTGTGCTCCTTGAAAAATGCGTGGACTCTGTTTCCCCACCTCCAGCACACACATGAAGAAGTGTTCTGGTATCCTGAGTGTGGGGAGGCACCTCCAACTGACAGCAGCATCTGGGATCTAATAGGATCCCTTAGGTTGACTTCCCTGTGTGTTTTCCAAGGACCGGCTGGGAGCGAAGGTGGGGGTTGGGCTCTAAAGCCAAGTAAGAGCGAGTGCCTCTCTATGGGCAGTGGAGGTGTTTAAAGTACATTCCCTCCCTGGGAACACCTGTGCCCCCATAAAGTTGCGTGGACTATGTATCCCCAAAGCCATCATACACATAAAGACTTGTTCAGGTATCCTGAGTATGGGGAGACTCCTCCAACTGACAGCAGCGCCTGGGTTCTAATAGAATCCCAAAGCTTGTCTTCCCTGATGGCATGCCTAGGCTGGAGTGTGGGGAAAGTGGGGTTTGGGCTTGAAGTCCAAGTAGCAACGAGTGCCCCCTGATTTACTGGGGAAGTACTTAGAGGATTTCACCCTAAAATGGAACACCTGTGCCCCCATTCATCTGCGTGGACTGGGTCTCCACAACTCCCCCCCACACAAGGCTGGGATCCGGAATCCTGAGTGTGTGGAAGTTCCTCCAACTGACAGCAGCGCCTGCGTTCGAGTAGAATAACTCAGTTTGTATTCCCTGAGTGTTTCCCTAGGCCGGGCTGCGAGCGAAAGCTGGGGGTTGTGCTTGGAGGCCAAGTAGCAGCTTGTGCCAACCGATTGACTGAGGAATTACTTAGGGAACTCCCCTACCGGGGAACACCTGTGTCACCATTCATCTGCGTGGATTGGGGCTGCACACCTCCCCCACACACAAGAGTGTCTCCGGAGTCCTGAGTGTTGGGAAGTTCCTCCATGTGACAGCAGCATCTAGGTTCAATACAATCCCTTAGCTTGTCTTCCGTGATGGCTTGCCCTGCCAGGAGTGCGGGAGAAATTGGAGGTTGGGCTCTAAAACGAAGTATTAGCGAGTGCCTATCCATGGGATGTGGAGGTGTTTAACCTACATCCTCCAACCTAGGAATACCTGTGCCCCAGGAAAAAGGCGTGGACTCTGTTTCCACACCACCAGCACACGTGCGAAGAATTGTTCTCGTTTCCTGAGTGTGGGGAGGCTCCTCCAACTAACAGCAGCACCAGGGATCTAGTAGAATCCCTTAGCTTGACTTCCTTGAGTGTTCTCCTAGGCCGGGCTTTGAGCGAAGGTGGGGGTTGGGCTGTAAAGCCAAGTAATATCCAGTGCCTCTCTAAGGGCAGTGAAGGTGTTTAAACTACATCATCTACCTAGGAATAACTGTGCCCCCATAAAGATGCATGGACTCTGTTCCCCCACTTCCAACACACACACAAAGACGTGCTCAGGTATCCTGAGTGAGGGCCGGCACTTTCAAGTGACAGCAGCGCCTGGGTTCTAATAGTATCCTTTAGCTTGTAAGACCTGAGTTGTTCCCTAGGCCTGGCTCTGAGGGAAAGCTGGGGGTTGGGCTTTGAGGCCAAATAGTAGCGAGTGCCCCCCGATGGACTGAGGAATTATTTAGATGAATTCTCCCTAAAGGGGTATACCTGTGCCCACATCCATCTACGTGGAGTGCGGATGCACAAATCCCACCCCCCACAAGTCTGGCTACCGGAATATGAGAGTGGGAAAGTTCCTCCAGCTTACATCAGCGCCAGTGTTCTAGTAGAATCCTTAAGCTTCTCTTCCCTGATGGATTGCATTAGCTGGAGTGCGGTTCAAAGTGGGATTTGTTCTCTAATTCCAAGTAATAATGAGTGCCTCTCCATGGGAATTGGAGGTGTTTAACCAACAACCCCCAACAAGGGAATACCTTTGCCACATGGGATATGCGTGGACACAGTTTCTCCACCAACAGTACACACACGAAGAAGCTTTCTGGAATCCTGAGCATGGGGAGACTACTCCAAATGACAGCAGCACCTGGGTTCTATTAGAATCCCTTAGCTTGTGTTCCCTGAGTATTTACATAGGCCAGGCTTTGATCTATTGTGGGGCTTGGTCTCTATAGCTTGGTTTTAGCGAGTGCCTCTCTATTGGCATGGAGATTTTAAAACTACATCCCTAACCTTTAAACACCTGCCCCCCATATAAATGCGTGGTCTCCCTTTCCCCACCTCCAGCACACCCACGAAGAACAGTTCTGGTATACTGAGTGTGGGTAGGCACCTCCAAATGACAGCAGCACCTGGGACCTTATAATATCACTTGGCTTGCTTTCCCTGAGTGTTTCCTTTGGCCAGGCTGTGAGCGAAGGTGGGTGTTGGGCACTAAAGACTAGTAATAGCGAGTGCCTCTCTATGGGCATTGGAGGTGTTTAAAATACATCCCCAAAGTTGGAAAACCTGTGCCCCCACAAAAATGCGTGGACTCTGTTTCCCCACCTACAGCACACACACGAAAACGGGTTGAGGTTTCCTGAGTGTGGGGAGGCACCTACAACTGACAGCAGGGCCTGGGTTCTAATACAATCCATTAACTTGTCTTCAATGATGGCTAGCCTAGGCGGGAGTGCGGGGGAATGTGAGGGTTGGGCTCTAAAACCAAGTATTATTGAGTGCCTCTCCACGGGATTTGAAGTGGTTTAACCTACAACCAAATATTTGGGAATACCTGTATCCCCTGAAAGAAGCAAGGACAATGTTTCCCCGCCTTCAGCACACACACTAGGTGGTGTTCTGGTATCCTGAGTGTGGGGAGGCTCCTGCAAGTGACAGTAGCCCCTGGGATCTAATTCGATCCATTAGGTTGATATTCCTGAGTATTTTCCTTGGCCAGGTTGTGAGCGAAATTGGGGGTTGTGCTCTAAAACCAAGTATTAGCGAGTTCCTATATTTTGGCAGTGGAGGTGTTTAAAGTATATCCCCGACCTGGGAACACCTGTGCCCCCATAAAGATGCGTGGACTCTGTTTCCCTCCTGCAGCACACACACGACATTGGGTTCAGATGTCTTGAGTGTGGGGAGGTTCCTGCAACTAACAGCAGCGCCTGGGTTGTAATACAATACCTTAACTGGTCTTCCATGATGGCTTGCCATGGCCGGTGTGCGGGGGAAAGTTGGGATTGGGCTCTAAACCAAGTATTAGCGAGAGCCTATCCATGGGATGTGGGTGTTGAACCTACAAACCACCACCATGAAATAACTGTGCCCCCTGAAAGATGCTTTGACTCTGTTTCCCTACATCCAGCACACACACGAAGAAGTGTTCTGGTGTTCTGAGTGTGGGGAGGTTCCTCCAACTGACAGCAGCACCTGGGTTCGAATAGAATCCCTTAGCTTGACTTCCCTAAGTGTTTTCCTAGGCCTAGCAGTGAGCGATGGTGGGGGATGGGCTCTAAAGCCAAGTATTAGAGAGTGCATCTCTGTGGGCAGTGGAGGGTTTGAAACTACTTCCCCAACCTTGGAACACCTGTGCCCCCATAAAGATGAGTGGACTCTGTTTCCCCCCTGCAGCACACACACGGAGACGTGGTCAGGTATCCTGATAGTGGGGAGGCTCCTCCACATGACAGCAGCGCCTGGGTTCTCATAGAATCCCTTAGATTGTTTTCCTTGAGTGTTTCCCTAGGCCGGGCTTAGAGGGAAAGCTGGGAGTTTGGCTTGGAGGCCAAGTAGCAGCAACTGCCCCCCGATGGAATGTGGAAGTATTTAGAGGACTTCTCCCTAATGGGGAACAAGTGTGACCCCATTCATCTACTTGGATTTTGGCTCCACATCTCCCCGCCACAAAATGTTGGGTTCGGGAATCCTGAGTTTTGGGACGTTCCTCCAACTGTCAGCAGCGCTTGTGTTCTTGAATCCCTTCACTTGCCTTCCCTGATGGTTTGCCTATGCTGGAGTGCAGGGGAATGTGGGGTTTCGGCTCTAATACCAAGTATTAGCCAATGCATCTACATGTGAAGTTGAGAAATTTTAACTACAACCAGCAACGTAGGAATACATGTGCCACCTGAAAGATGCCTGGACTCTGTTTACCCACCTCCAGCACACAAACGAGGAAGTGTTCTTCTATCCTGAATGTGGGGAGTTTCCTCCAAATGACAGCAGCACCTGAGGTCTAATAGAATCCGTTAGCTTGACTTCCTTGAGTGTTTACTTAGGCCGGGCTGTAAGCGAATGTGGGGGTTGGGCCCTAAAGACAAGGATTAGCGAGTGCCCCTCTATGGGCAGTGGAGGTGTTTAAAACAAATCCCCAACTTTGGAACACCTGTGCCCCCATAAAGATGCGTGGAATATCTTTCCCACCTCCAGAACACACACGAAGACTTTCAGATATCCTTAGTGTGGGGGGGCTCCTCAAAATGACAGCAGCGTCTGGGTTCTAATAGAATCCCTTAGCTTGTAATACGAGTGTTTCCCTGGTCCGGGATGTGAGGGAAAGCTGGGGGTTGGGCTTGGAGTCCAAGTAGCAGTGAGTGCCCCCTGATCGATTGAGGAAGTACTTAGAGGACTTCTCCCTAAAGGGAACACTTTTGCCCCCATTCATCTGGGTGGAGTGGGGCTGCACAACTCCCCCACCAACAGGAATGTGTTCCGGAATCCTGAGTGCAGAGAAGTTCCTCCAACTGACAGCAGCGCCTGGGTTCTAACTGAATCCCTTTGCTTGTCTTCCCTGATGGTATGCCTAGGCGGGAGTGCGGGGGAAAGTGTGGTTTGGGATCCAAACCAAGTATTTGCGAGTACCTCTCTATGGTTCGTGGAGGTTTTTAAACTACATCCCTAACCTGGGAACACCTGTGCCCCCATATATATCCGTGGAGTCTGTTTCCAGACCTCCAGCACACACACGAACACTTGCACAGTTATCCTGAGAGTGGGCAGCCTCCTCCAAGTGACAGCAGGGCCTGGGTTCTAATAAAATCGCTTAACTTGTCTTCCCTGTTTGGTTGCCTGATACGGAGTGCGGGGGAAAGTGGGGGTTGGGCTCTAAATCCAAGTATTAGCGAGTGCTTCTTCATGGGAAGTGGAGGTTATTAACCAAAATCCCACAACCTGGGAACACCTGTGCTCCTTGAAAAATGCGTGGACTCTGTTTCCCCACCTCCAGCACACACATGAAGAAGTGTTCTGGTATCCTGAGTGTGGGGAGGCACCTCCAACTGACAGCAGCATCTGGGATCTAATAGGATCCCTTAGGTTGACTTCCCTGTGTGTTTTCCAAGGACCGGCTGGGAGCGAAGGTGGGGGTTGGGCTCTAAAGCCAAGTAAGAGCGAGTGCCTCTCTATGGGCAGTGGAGGTGTTTAAAGTACATTCCCTCCCTGGGAACACCTGTGCCCCCATAAAGTTGCGTGGACTATGTATCCCCAAAGCCATCATACACATAAAGACTTGTTCAGGTATCCTGAGTATGGGGAGACTCCTCCAACTGACAGCAGCGCCTGGGTTCTAATAGAATCCCAAAGCTTGTCTTCCCTGATGGCATGCCTAGGCTGGAGTGTGGGGAAAGTGGGGTTTGGGCTTGAAGTCCAAGTAGCAACGAGTGCCCCCTGATTTACTGGGGAAGTACTTAGAGGATTTCACCCTAAAATGGAACACCTGTGCCCCCATTCATCTGCGTGGACTGGGTCTCCACAACTCCCCCCCACACAAGGCTGGGATCCGGAATCCTGAGTGTGTGGAAGTTCCTCCAACTGACAGCAGCGCCTGCGTTCGAGTAGAATAACTCAGTTTGTATTCCCTGAGTGTTTCCCTAGGCCGGGCTGCGAGCGAAAGCTGGGGGTTGTGCTTGGAGGCCAAGTAGCAGCTTGTGCCAACCGATTGACTGAGGAATTACTTAGGGAACTCCCCTACCGGGGAACACCTGTGTCACCATTCATCTGCGTGGATTGGGGCTGCACACCTCCCCCACACACAAGAGTGTCTCCGGAGTCCTGAGTGTTGGGAAGTTCCTCCATGTGACAGCAGCATCTAGGTTCAATACAATCCCTTAGCTTGTCTTCCGTGATGGCTTGCCCTGCCAGGAGTGCGGGAGAAATTGGAGGTTGGGCTCTAAAACGAAGTATTAGCGAGTGCCTATCCATGGGATGTGGAGGTGTTTAACCTACATCCTCCAACCTAGGAATACCTGTGCCCCAGGAAAAAGGCGTGGACTCTGTTTCCACACCACCAGCACACGTGCGAAGAATTGTTCTCGTTTCCTGAGTGTGGGGAGGCTCCTCCAACTAACAGCAGCACCAGGGATCTAGTAGAATCCCTTAGCTTGACTTCCTTGAGTGTTCTCCTAGGCCGGGCTTTGAGCGAAGGTGGGGGTTGGGCTGTAAAGCCAAGTAATATCCAGTGCCTCTCTAAGGGCAGTGAAGGTGTTTAAACTACATCATCTACCTAGGAATAACTGTGCCCCCATAAAGATGCATGGACTCTGTTCCCCCACTTCCAACACACACACAAAGACGTGCTCAGGTATCCTGAGTGAGGGCCGGCACTTTCAAGTGACAGCAGCGCCTGGGTTCTAATAGTATCCTTTAGCTTGTAAGACCTGAGTTGTTCCCTAGGCCTGGCTCTGAGGGAAAGCTGGGGGTTGGGCTTTGAGGCCAAATAGTAGCGAGTGCCCCCCGATGGACTGAGGAATTATTTAGATGAATTCTCCCTAAAGGGGTATACCTGTGCCCACATCCATCTACGTGGAGTGCGGATGCACAAATCCCACCCCCCACAAGTCTGGCTACCGGAATATGAGAGTGGGAAAGTTCCTCCAGCTTACATCAGCGCCAGTGTTCTAGTAGAACCCTTAAGCTTCTCTTCCCTGATGGATTGCATTAGCTGGAGTGCGGTTCAAAGTGGGATTTGTTCTCTAATTCCAAGTAATAATGAGTGCCTCTCCATGGGAATTGGAGGTGTTTAACCAACAACCCCCAACAAGGGAATACCTTTGCCACCTGGGATATGCGTGGACACAGTTTCTCCACCAACAGTACACACACGAAGAAGCTTTCTGAAATCCTGAGCATGGGGAGACTACTCCAAATGACAGCAGCACCTGGGTTCTATTAGAATCCCTTAGCTTGTGTTCCCAGAGTATTTACATAGGCCAGGCTTTGATCTATTGTGGGGCTTGGTCTCTATAGCTAGGTTTTAGCGAGTGCCTCTCTATTGGCATGGAGATTTTAAAACTACATCCCTAACCTTTAAACACATGCCCCCCATATAAATGTGTGCTCTCCCTTTCCCCACCTCCAGCACACCCACGAAGAACAGTTCTGGTATACTGATTGTGGGTAGGCACCTCCAAATGACAGCAGCACCTGGGATCTTATAATATCACTTGGCTTGCTTTCCCTGAGTGTTTCCTTTGGCCAGGCTGTGAGCGAAGGTGGGTGTTGGGCACTAAAGACTAGTAATAGCGAGTGCCTCTCTATAGGCATTGGAGGTGTTTAAAATACATCCCCAAACTTGGAAAACCTGTGCCCCCCCAAAAATGCGTGGACTCTGTTTCCCCACCTCCAGCACACACACGAAAACGGGTTGAGGTTTCCTGAGTGTGGGGAGGCACCTACAACTGACAGCAGGGCCTGGGTTCTAATACAATCCATTAACTTGTCTTCAATGATGGCTAGCCTAGGCGGGAGTGCGGGGGAATGTGAGGGTTGGGCTCTAAAACCAAGTATTATTGAGTGCCTCTCCACGGGATTTGAAGTGGTTTAACCTACAACCAAATATTTGGGAATACCTGTATCCCCTGAAAGAAGCAAGGACACTGTTTCCCCGCCTTCAGCACACACACTAGGTGGTGTTCTGGTATCCTGAGTGTGGGGAGGCTCCTGCAAGTGACAGTAGCCCCTGGGATCTAATTCGATCCATTAGGTTGATATTCCTGAGTATTTTCCTTGGCCAGGTTGTGAGCGAAATTGGGGGTTGTGCTCTAAAACCAAGTATTAGCGAGTTCCTATATTTTGGCAGTGGAGGTGTTTAAAGTATATCCCCGACCTGGGAACACCTGTGCCCCCATAAAGATGCGTGGACTCTGTTTCCCTCCTGCAGCACACACACGACAATGGGTTCAGATGTCTTGAGTGTGGGGAGGTTCCTGCAACTAACAGCAGCGCCTGGGTTGTAATACAATACCTTAACTGGTCTTCCATGATGGCTTGCCATGGCCGGTGTGCGGGGGAAAGTTGGGATTGGGCTCTAAACCAAGTATTAGCGAGAGCCTATCCATGGGATGTGGGTGTTGAACCTACAAACCACCACCATGAAATAACTGTGCCCCCTGAAAGATGCTTTGACTCTGTTTCCCTACATCCAGCACACACACGAAGAAGTGTTCTGGTGTTCTGAGTGTGGGGAGGTTCCTCCAACTGACAGCAGCACCTGGGTTCGAATAGAATCCCTTAGCTTGACTTCCCTAAGTGTTTTCCTAGGCCTAGCAGTGAGCGATGGTGGGGGATGGGCTCTAAAGCCAAGTATTAGAGAGTGCATCTCTGTGGGCAGTGGAGGGTTTGAAACTACTTCCCCAACCTTGGAACACCTGTGCCCCCATAAAGATGAGTGGACTCTGTTTCCCCCCTGCAGCACACACACGGAGACGTGGTCAGGTATCCTGATAGTGGGGAGGCTCCTCCACATGACAGCAGCGCCTGGGTTCTCATAGAATCCCTTAGATTGTTTTCCTTGAGTGTTTCCCTAGGCCGGGCTTAGAGGGAAAGCTGGGAGTTTGGCTTGGAGGCCAAGTAGCAGCAACTGCCCCCCGATGGAATGTGGAAGTATTTAGAGGACTTCTCCCTAATGGGGAACAAGTGTGACCCCATTCATCTACTTGGATTTTGGCTCCACATCTCCCCGCCACAAAATGTTGGGTTCCGGAATCCTGAGTTTTGGGACGTTCCTCCAACTGTCAGCAGCGCTTGTGTTCTTGAATCCCTTCACTTGCCTTCCCTGATGGTTTGCCTATGCTGGAGTGCAGGGGAATGTGGGGTTTCGGCTCTAATACCAAGTATTAGCCAATGCATCTACATGTGAAGTTGAGAAATTTTAACTACAACCAGCAACGTAGGAATACATGTGCCACCTGAAAGATGCCTGGACTCTGTTTCCCCACCTCCAGCACACAAACGAGGAAGTGTTCTTCTATCCTGAATGTGGGGAGTTTCCTCCAAATGACAGCAGCACCTGAGGTCTAATAGAATCCGTTAGCTTGACTTCCTTGAGTGTTTACTTAGGCCGGGCTGTAAGCGAATGTGGGGGTTGGGCCCTAAAGACAAGGATTAGCGAGTGCCCCTCTATGGGCAGTGGAGGTGTTTAAAACAAATCCCCAACTTTGGAACACCTGTGCCCCCATAAAGATGCGTGGAATATCTTTCCCACCTCCAGAACACACACGAAGACTTTCAGATATCCTTAGTGTGGGGGGGCTCCTCAAAATGACAGCAGCGTCTGGGTTCTAATAGAATCCCTTAGCTTGTAATACGAGTGTTTCCCTGGTCCGGGATGTGAGGGAAAGCTGGGGGTTGGGCTTGGAGTCCAAGTAGCAGTGAGTGCCCCCTGATCGATTGAGGAAGTACTTAGAGGACTTCTCCCTAAAGGGAACACTTTTGCCCCCATTCATCTGGGTGGAGTGGGGCTGCACAACTCCCCCACCAACAGGAATGTGTTCCGGAATCCTGAGTGCAGAGAAGTTCCTCCAACTGACAGCAGCGCCTGGGTTCTAACTGAATCCCTTTGCTTGTCTTCCCTGATGGTATGCCTAGGCGGGAGTGCGGGGGAAAGTGTGGTTTGGGATCCAAACCAAGTATTTGCGAGTACCTCTCTATGGTTCGTGGAGGTTTTTAAACTACATCCCTAAGCTGGGAACACCTGTGCCCCCATATATATCCGTGGAGTCTGTTTCCAGACCTCCAGCACACACACGAACACTTGCACAGTTATCCTGAGAGTGGGCAGCCTCCTCCAACTGACAGCAGGGCCTGGGTTCTAATAAAATCGCTTAACTTGTCTTCCCTGTTTGGTTGCCTGATACGGAGTGCGGGGGAAAGTGGGGGTTGGGCTCTAAATCCAAGTATTAGCGAGTGCTTCTTCATGGGAAGTGGAGGTTATTAACCAAAAACCCACAACCTGGGAACACCTGTGCTCCTTGAAAAATGCGTGGACTCTGTTTCCCCACCTCCAGCACACACATGAAGAAGTGTTCTGGTATCCTGAGTGTGGGGAGGCACCTCCAACTGACAGCAGCATCTGGGATCTAATAGGATCCCTTAGGTTGACTTCCCTGTGTGTTTTCCAAGGACCGGCTGGGAGCGAAGGTGGGGGTTGGGCTCTAAAGCCAAGTAAGAGCGAGTGCCTCTCTATGGGCAGTGGAGGTGTTTAAAGTACATTCCCTCCCTGGGAACACCTGTGCCCCCATAAAGTTGCGTGGACTATGTATCCCCAAAACCATCATACACATAAAGACTTGTTCAGGTATCCTGAGTATGGGGAGACTCCTCCAACTGACAGCAGCGCCTGGGTTCTAATAGAATCCCAAAGCTTGTCTTCCCTGATGGCATGCCTAGGCTGGAGTGTGGGGGAAAGTGGGGTTTGGGCTTGAAGTCCAAGTAGCACCGAGTGCCCCCTGATTTACTGGGGAAGTACTTAGAGGATTTCACCCTAAAATGGAACACCTGTGCCCCCATTCATCTGCGTGGACTGGGTCTCCACAACTCCCCCCCACACAAGGCTGGGATCCGGAATCCTGAGTGTGTGGAAGTTCCTCCAACTGACAGCAGCGCCTGCGTTCGAGTAGAATAACTCAGCTTGTATTCCCTGAGTGTTTCCCTAGGCCGGGCTGCGAGCGAAAGATGGGGGTTGTGCTTGGAGGCCAAGTAGCAGCTTGTGCCAACCGATTGACTGAGGAATTACTTAGGGAACTCCCCTACCGGGGAACACCTGTGTCACCATTCATCTGCGTGGATTGGGGCTGCACACCTCCCCCACACACAAGAGTGTCTCCGGAGTCCTGAGTGTTGGGAAGTTCCTCCATGTGACAGCAGCATCTAGGTTCAATACAATCCCTTAGCTTGTATTCCGTGATGGCTTGCCCTGCCAGGAGTGCGGGAGAAATTGGAGGTTGGGCTCTGAAACGAAGTATTAGCGAGTGCCTATCCATGGGATGTGGAGGTGTTTAACCTACATCCTCCAACCTAGGAATACCTGTGCCCCAGGAAAAAGGCGTGGACTCTGTTTCCACACCACCAGCACACGTGCGAAGAATTGTTCTTGTTTCCTGAGTGTGGGGAGGCTCTTCCAACTAACAGCAGCACCAGGGATCTAGTAGAATCCCTTAGCTTGACTTCCTTGAGTGTTCTCCTAGGCCGGGCTTTGAGC
Organism: Vicugna pacos; assembly: GCF_048564905.1. Classification (NCBI taxonomy): domain Eukaryota; kingdom Metazoa; phylum Chordata; class Mammalia; order Artiodactyla; family Camelidae; genus Vicugna; species Vicugna pacos. Next base: position 272,297 of record NW_027328785.1, read on the forward strand.
GAAGGTGGGGGTTGGGCTGTAAAGCCAAGAAATATCCAGTGCCTCTCTAAGGGCAGTGAAGGTGTTTAAACTACTTCATCTACCTAGGAATAACTGTGCCCCCATAAAGATGCATGGACTCTGTTCCCCCACTTCCAACACACACACAAAGACGTGCTCAGGTATCCTGAGTGTGGGCCGGCACTTTCAAGTGACAGCAGCGCCTGGGTTCTAATAGTATCCTTTAGCTTGTAAGACCTGAGTTGTTCCCTAGGCCTGGCTCTGAGGGAAAGCTGGGGGTTGGGCTTTGAGGCCAAATAGTAGCGAGTGCATCCCGATGGACTGAGGAAGTATTTAGATGAATTCTCCCTAAAGGGGTATACCTGTGCCCACATCCATTTACGTGGAGTGCGGATGTACAAATCCCACCCCCCACAAGTCTGGCTACTGGATTATGAGAGTGGGAAAGTTCCTCCAGCTTACATCAGCGCCATTGTTCTAGTAGAATTCTTAAGCTTCTCTTCCCTGAAGGATTGCATTAGCTGGAGTGCGGTTCAAAGTGGGATTTGTTCTCTAAATCCAAGTAATAATGAGTGCCTCTCCATGGGAATTGGAGGTGTTTAACCAACAACCCCCAACAAGGGAATACCTTTGCCCCCTGGGATATGCGTGGACACAGTTTCTCCACCAACAGTACACACACGAAGAAGCTTTCTGAAATCCTGAGCATGGGGAGACTACTCCAAATGACAGCAGCACCTGGGTTCTATTAGAATCCCTTAGCTTGTGTTCCCAGAGTATTTATATAGGCCAGGCTTTGATCTATTGTGGGGCTTGGTCTCTATAGCTAGGTTTTAGCGAGTGCCTCTCTATTTGCATGGAGATTTTAAAACTACATCCCTAACCTTTAAACACATGCCCCCCATATAAATGTGTGCTCTCCCTTTCCCCACCTCCAGCACACCCACGAAGAACAGTTCTGGTATACTGATTGTGGGTAGGCACCTCCAAATGACAGCAGCACCTGGGATCTTATAATATCACTTGGCTTGCTTTCCCTGAGTGTTTCCTTTGGCCAGGCTGTGAGCGAAGGTGGGTGTTGGGCACTAAAGACTAGTAATAGCGAGTGCCTCTCTATAGGCATTGGAGGTGTTTAAAATACATCCCCAAACTTGGAAAACCTGTGCCCCCCCAAAAATGCGTGGACTCTGTTTCCCCACCTCCAGCACACACACGAAAACGGGTTGAGGTTTCCTGAGTGTGGGGAGGCACCTACAACTGACAGCAGGGCCTGGGTTCTAATACAATCCATTAACTTGTCTTCAATGATGGCTAGCCTAGGCGGGAGTGCGGGGGAATGTGAGGGTTGGGCTCTAAAACCAAGTATTATTGAGTGCCTCTCCACGGGATTTGAAGTGGTTTAACCTACAACCAAATATTTGGGAATACCTGTATCCCCTGAAAGAAGCAAGGACACTGTTTCCCCGCCTTCAGCACACACACTAGGTGGTGTTCTGGTATCCTGAGTGTGGGGAGGCTCCTGCAAGTGACAGTAGCCCCTGGGATCTAATTCGATCCATTAGGTTGATATTCCTGAGTATTTTCCTTGGCCAGGTTGTGAGCGAAATTGGGGGTTGTGCTCTAAAACCAAGTATTAGCGAGTTCCTATATTTTGGCAGTGGAGGTGTTTAAAGTATATCCCCGACCTGGGAACACCTGTGCCCCCATAAAGATGCGTGGACTCTGTTTCCCTCCTGCAGCACACACACGACAATGGGTTCAGATGTCTTGAGTGTGGGGAGGTTCCTGCAACTAACAGCAGCGCCTGGGTTGTAATACAATACCTTAACTGGTCTTCCATGATGGCTTGCCATGGCCGGTGTGCGGGGGAAAGTTGGGATTGGGCTCTAAACCAAGTATTAGCGAGAGCCTATCCATGGGATGTGGGTGTTGAACCTACAAACCACCACCATGAAATAACTGTGCCCCCTGAAAGATGCTTTGACTGTGTTTCCCTACAACCAGCACACACACGAAGAAGTGTTCTGGTGTTCTGAGTGTGGGGAGGTTCCTCCAACTGACAGCAGCACCTGGGTTCGAATAGAATCCCTTAGCTTGACTTCCCTAAGTGTTTTCCTAGGCCTAGCAGTGAGCGATGGTGGGGGATGGGCTCTAAAGCCAAGTATTAGAGAGTGCATCTCTGTGGGCAGTGGAGGGTTTGAAACTACTTCCCCAACCTTGGAACACCTGTGCCCCCATAAAGATGAGTGGACTCTGTTTCCCCCCTGCAGCACACACACGGAGACGTGGTCAGGTATCCTGATAGTGGGGAGGCTCCTCCACATGACAGCAGCGCCTGGGTTCTCATAGAATCCCTTAGATTGTTTTCCTTGAGTGTTTCCCTAGGCCGGGCTTAGAGGGAAAGCTGGGAGTTTGGCTTGGAGGCCAAGTAGCAGCAACTGCCCCCCGATGGAATGTGGAAGTATTTAGAGGACTTCTCCCTAATGGGGAACAAGTGTGACCCCATTCATCTACTTGGATTTTGGCTCCACATCTCCCCGCCACAAAATGTTGGGTTCCGGAATCCTGAGTTTTGGGACGTTCCTCCAACTGTCAGCAGCGCTTGTGTTCTTGAATCCCTTCACTTGCCTTCCCTGATGGTTTGCCTATGCTGGAGTGCAGGGGAATGTGGGGTTTCGGCTCTAATACCAAGTATTAGCCAATGCATCTACATGTGAAGTTGAGAAATTTTAACTACAACCAGCAACGTAGGAATACATGTGCCACCTGAAAGATGCCTGGACTCTGTTTCCCCACCTCCAGCACACAAACGAGGAAGTGTTCTTCTATCCTGAATGTGGGGAGTTTCCTCCAAATGACAGCAGCACCTGAGGTCTAATAGAATCCGTTAGCTTGACTTCCTTGAGTGTTTACTTAGGCCGGGCTGTAAGCGAATGTGGGGGTTGGGCCCTAAAGACAAGGATTAGCGAGTGCCCCTCTATGGGCAGTGGAGGTGTTTAAAACAAATCCCCAACTTTGGAACACCTGTGCCCCCATAAAGATGCGTGGAATATCTTTCCCACCTCCAGAACACACACGAAGACTTTCAGATATCCTTAGTGTGGGGGGGCTCCTCAAAATGACAGCAGCGTCTGGGTTCTAATAGAATCCCTTAGCTTGTAATACGAGTGTTTCCCTGGTCCGGGATGTGAGGGAAAGCTGGGGGTTGGGCTTGGAGTCCAAGTAGCAGTGAGTGCCCCCTGATCGATTGAGGAAGTACTTAGAGGACTTCTCCCTAAAGGGAACACTTTTGCCCCCATTCATCTGGGTGGAGTGGGGCTGCACAACTCCCCCACCAACAGGAATGTGTTCCGGAATCCTGAGTGCAGAGAAGTTCCTCCAACTGACAGCAGCGCCTGGGTTCTAACTGAATCCCTTTGCTTGTCTTCCCTGATGGTATGCCTAGGCGGGAGTGCGGGGGAAAGTGTGGTTTGGGATCCAAACCAAGTATTTGCGAGTACCTCTCTATGGTTCGTGGAGGTTTTTAAACTACATCCCTAAGCTGGGAACACCTGTGCCCCCATATATATCCGTGGAGTCTGTTTCCAGACCTCCAGCACACACACGAACACTTGCACAGTTATCCTGAGAGTGGGCAGCCTCCTCCAACTGACAGCAGGGCCTGGTTTCTAATAAAATCGCTTAACTTGTCTTCCCTGTTTGGTTGCCTGATACGGAGTGCGGGGGAAAGTGGGGGTTGGGCTCTAAATCCAAGTATTAGCGAGTGCTTCTTCATGGGAAGTGGAGGTTATTAACCAAAAACCCACAACCTGGGAACACCTGTGCTCCTTGAAAAATGCGTGGACTCTGTTTCCCCACCTCCAGCACACACATGAAGAAGTGTTCTGGTATCCTGAGTGTGGGGAGGCACCTCCAACTGACAGCAGCATCTGGGATCTAATAGGATCCCTTAGGTTGACTTCCCTGTGTGTTTTCCAAGGACCGGCTGGGAGCGAAGGTGGGGGTTGGGCTCTAAAGCCAAGTAAGAGCGAGTGCCTCTCTATGGGCAGTGGAGGTGTTTAAAGTACATTCCCTCCCTGGGAACACCTGTGCCCCCATAAAGTTGCGTGGACTATGTATCCTCAAAACCATCATACACATAAAGACTTGTTCAGGTATCCTGAGTATGGGGAGACTCCTCCAACTGACAGCAGCGCCTGGGTTCTAATAGAATCCCAAAGCTTGTCTTCCCTGATGGCATGCCTAGGCTGGAGTGTGGGGGAAAGTGGGGTTTGGGCTTGAAGTCCAAGTAGCAACGAGTGCCCCCTGATTTACTGGGGAAGTACTTAGAGGATTTCACCCTAAAATGGAACACCTGTGCCCCCATTCATCTGCGTGGACTGGGTCTCCACAACTCCCCCCCACACAAGGCTGGGATCCGGAATCCTGAGTGTGTGGAAGTTCCTCCAACTGACAGCAGCGCCTGCGTTCGAGTAGAATAACTCAGCTTGTATTCCCTGAGTGTTTCCCTAGGCCGGGCTGCGAGCGAAAGCTGGGGGTTGTGCTTGGAGGCCAAGTAGCAGCTTGTGCCAACCGATTGACTGAGGAATTACTTAGGGAACTCCCCTACCGGGGAACACCTGTGTCACCATTCATCTGCGTGGATTGGGGCTGCACACCTCCCCCACACACAAGAGTGTCTCCGGAGTCCTGAGTGTTGGGAAGTTCCTCCATGTGACAGCAGCATCTAGGTTCAATACAATCCCTTAGCTTGTCTTCCGTGATGGCTTGCCCTGCCAGGAGTGCGGGAGAAATTGGAGGTTGGGCTCTAAAACGAAGTATTAGCGAGTGCCTATCCATGGGATGTGGAGGTGTTTAACCTACATCCTCCAACCTAGGAATACCTGTGCCCCAGGAAAAAGGCGTGGACTCTGTTTCCACACCACCAGCACACGTGCGAAGAATTGTTCTTGTTTCCTGAGTGTGGGGAGGCTCTTCCAACTAACAGCAGCACCAGGGATCTAGTAGAATCCCTTAGCTTGACTTCCTTGAGTGTTCTCCTAGGCCGGGCTTTGAGCGAAGGTGGGGGTTGGGCTGTAAAGCCAAGTAATATCCAGTGCCTCTCTAAGGGCAGTGAAGGTGTTTAAACTACTTCATCTACCTAGGAATAACTGTGCCCCTATAAAGATGCATGGACTCTGTTCCCCCACTTCCAACACACACACAAAGACGTGCTCAGGTATCCTGAGTGTGGGCCGGCACTTTCAAGTGACAGCAGCGCCTGGGTTCTAATAGTATCCTTTAGCTTGTAAGACCTGAGTTGTTCCCTAGGCCTGGCTCTGAGGGAAAGCTGGGGGTTGGGCTTTGAGGCCAAATAGTAGCGAGTGCCCCCCGATGGACTGAGGAAGTATTTAGATGAATTCTCCCTAAAGGGGTATACCTGTGCCCACATCCATTTACGTGGAGTGCGGATGTACAAATCCCACCCCCCACAAGTCTGGCTACCGGATTATGAGAGTGGGAAAGTTCCTCCAGCTTACATCAGCGCCATTGTTCTAGTAGAATTCTTAAGCTTCTCTTCCCTGAAGGATTGCATTAGCTGGAGTGCGGTTCAAAGTGGGATTTGTTCTCTAAATCCAAGTAATAATGAGTGCCTCTCCATGGGAATTGGAGGTGTTTAACCAACAACCCCCAACAAGGGAATACCTTTGCCCCCTGGGATATGCGTGGACACAGTTTCTCCACCAACAGTACACACACGAAGAAGCTTTCTGGAATCCTGAGCATGGGGAGACTACTCCAAATGACAGCAGCACCTGGGTTCTATTAGAATCCCTTAGCTTGTGTTCCCAGAGTATTTACATAGGCCAGGCTTTGATCTATTGTGGGGCTTGGTCTCTATAGCTAGGTTTTAGCGAGTGCCTCTCTATTTGCATGGAGATTTTAAAACTACATCCCTAACCTTTAAACACCTGCCCCCCATATAAATGTGTGCTCTCCCTTTCCCCACCTCCAGCACACCCACGAAGAACAGTTCTTGTATACTGATTGTGGGTAGGCACCTCCAAATGACAGCAGCACCTGGGATCTTATAATATCACTTGGCTTGCTTTAGCTGAGTGTTTCCTTTGGCCAGGCTGTGAGCGAAGGTGGGTGTTGGGCACTAAAGACTAGTAATAGCGAGTGCCTCTCTATAGGCATTGGAGGTGTTTAAAATACATCCCCAAACTTGGAAAACCTGTGCCCCCCCAAAAATGCGTGGACTCTGTTTCCCCACCTCCAGCACACACACGAAAACGGGTTGAGGTTTCCTGAGTGTGGGGAGGCACCTACAACTGACAGCAGGGCCTGGGTTCTAATACAATCCATTAACTTGTCTTCACTGATGGCTAGCCTAGGCGGGAGTGCGGGGGAATGTGAGGGTTGGGCTCTAAAACCAAGTATTATTGAGTGCCTCTCCACAGGATTTGATGTGGTTTAACCTACAACCAAATATTTGGGAATACCTGTGTCCCCTGAAAGATGCAAGGACACTGTTTCCCCGCCTTCAGCACACACACTAGGTGGTTTTCTGGTATCCTGAGTGTGGGGAAGCTCCTGCAAGTGACAGTAGCACCTGGGATCTAATTGGATCCATTAGGTTGATATTCCTGAGTATTTTCCTTGGCCGGGTTGTGAGCGAAATTGGGGGTTGTGCTCTAAAACCAAGTATTAGCTAGTTCCTATATTTTGGCAGTGGAGGTGTTTAAAGTATATCCTCGACCTGGGAACACCTGTGCCCCCATAAAGATGCGTGGACTCTGTTTCCCTCCTGCAGCACACACACGACATTGGGTTCAGATGTCTTGAGTGTGGGGAGGTTCCTGCAACTAACAGCAGCGCCTGGGTTGTAATACAATACCTTAACTGGTCTTCCATGATGGCTTGCCATGGCCGGTGTGCGGGGGAAAGTTGGGATTGGGCTCTAAACCAAGTATTAGCGAGAGCCTATCCATGGGATGTGGGTGTTGAACCTACAAACCACCACCATGAAATAACTGTGCCCCCTGAAAGATGCTTTGACTCTGTTTCCCTACATCCAGCACACACACGAAGAAGTGTTCTGGTGTTCTGAGTGTGGGGAGGTTCCTCCAACTGACAGCAGCACCTGGGTTCGAATAGAATCCCTTAGCTTGACTTCCCTAAGTGTTTTCCTAGGCCTAGCAGTGAGCGATGGTGGGGGATGGGCTCTAAAGCCAAGTATTAGAGAGTGCATCTCTGTGGGCAGTGGAGGGTTTGAAACTACTTCCCCAACCTTGGAACACCTGTGCCCCCATAAAGATGAGTGGACTCTGTTTCCCCCCTGCAGCACACACACGGAGACGTGGTCAGGTATCCTGATAGTGGGGAGGCTCCTCCACATGACAGCAGCGCCTGGGTTCTCATAGAATCCCTTAGATTGTTTTCCTTGAGTGTTTCCCTAGGCCGGGCTTAGAGGGAAAGCTGGGAGTTTGGCTTGGAGGCCAAGTAGCAGCAACTGCCCCCCGATGGAATGTGGGAGTATTTAGAGGACTTCTCCCTAATGGGGAACAAGTGTGACCCCATTCATCTACTTGGATTTTGGCTCCACATCTCCCCGCCACAAAATGTTGGGTTCCGGAATCCTGAGTTTTGGGACGTTCCTCCAACTGTCAGCAGCGCTTGTGTTCTTGAATCCCTTCACTTGCCTTCCCTGATGGTTTGCCTATGCTGGAGTGCAGGGGAATGTGGGGTTTCGGCTCTAATCCCAAGTATTAGCCAATGCATCTATATGACAAGTTGAGAAATTTTAACTTCAACCAGCAACGTAGGAATACATGTGCCACCTGAAAGATGCCTGGACTCTGTTTCCCCACCTCCAGCACACAAACGAGGAAGTGTTCTTCTATCCTGAATGTGGGGAGTTTCCTCCAAATGACAGCAGCACCTGAGGTCTAATAGAATCCGTTAGCTTGACTTCCTTGAGTGTTTACTTAGGCCGGGCTGTAAGCGAATGTGGGGGTTGGGCCCTAAAGACAAGGATTAGCGAGTGCCCCTCTATGGGCAGTGGAGGTGTTTAAACCAAATCCCCAACTTTGGAACACCTGTGCCCCCATAAAGATGCGTGGAATATCTTTCCCACCTCCAGAACACACACGAAGACTTTCAGATATCCTTAGTGTGGGGGGGCTCCTCAAAATGACAGCAGCGTCTGGGTTCTAATAGAATCCCTCAGCTTGTAATACGAGTGTTTCCCTGGTCCGGGATGTGAGGGAAAGCTGGGGGTTGGGCTTGGAGTCCAAGTAGCAGTGAGTGCCCCCTGATCGTTTGAGGAAGTACTTAGAGGACTTCTCCCTAAAGGGAACACTTTTGCCCCCATTCATCTGGGTGGAGTGGGGCTGCACAATTCCCCCACAAACAAGAATGTGTTCCGGAGTCCTGAGTGCAGAGAAGTTCCTCCAACTGACAGCAGCGCCTGGGTTCTAACTGAATCCCTTTGCTTGTCTTCCCTGATGGTATGCCTAGGCGGGAGTGCGGGGGAAAGTGTGGTTTGGGATCCAAACCAAGTATTTGCGAGTACCTCTCTATGGTTCGTGGAGGTTTTTAAACTACATCCCTAACCTGGGAACACCTGTGCCCCCATATATATCCGTGGAGTCTGTTTCCAGACCTCCAGCACACACACGAACACTTGCACAGTTATCCTGAGAGTGGGCAGCCTCCTCCAACTGACAGCAGGGCCTGGGTTCTAATAAAATCGCTTAACTTGTCTTCCCTGTTTGGTTGCCTGATACGGAGTGCGGGGGAAAGTGGGGGTTGGGCTCTAAATCCAAGTATTAGCGAGTGCTTCTTCATGGGAAGTGGAGGTTATTAACCAAAAACCCACAACCTGGGAACACCTGTGCTCCTTGAAAAATGCGTGGACTCTGTTTCCCCACCTCCAGCACACACATGAAGAAGTGTTCTGGTATCCTGAGTGTGGGGAGGCACCTCCAACTGACAGCAGCATCTGGGATCTAATAGGATCCCTTAGGTTGACTTCCCTGTGTGTTTTCCAAGGACCGGCTGGGAGCGAAGGTGGGGGTTGGGCTCTAAAGCCAAGTAAGAGCGAGTGCCTCTCTATGGGCAGTGGAGGTGTTTAAAGTACATTTCCTCCCTGGGAACACCTGTGCCCCCATAAAGGTGCGTGGACTATGTATCCCCAAACCATCATACACATAATGTCCTGTTCAGGTATCCTGAGTATGGGGAGACTCCTCCAACTGACAGCAGCGCCTGGGTTCTAATAGAATCCCAAAGCTTGTCTTCCCTGATGGCATGCCTAGGCTGGAGTGTGGGGGAAAGTGGGGTTTGGGCTTGAAGTCCAAGTAGCAACGAGTGCCCCCTGATTTACTGGGGAAGTACTTAGAGGATTTCACCCTAAAATGGAACACCTCTGCCCCCATTCATCTGCGTGGACTGGGTCTCCACAACTCCCCCCCACACAAGGCTGGGATCCGGAATCCTGAGTGTGTGGAAGTTCCTCCAACTGACAGCAGCGCCTGCGTTCGAGTAGAATAACTCAGCTTGTATTCCCTGAGTGTTTCCCTAGGCCGGGCTGCGAGCGAAAGCTGGGGGTTGTGCTTGGAGGCCAAGTAGCAGCTTGTGCCAACCGATTGACTGAGGAATTACTTAGGGAACTCCCCTACCGGGGAACACATGTGTCACCATTCATCTGCGTGGATTGGGGCTGCACACCTCCCCCACACACAAGAGTGTCTCCGGAGTCCTGAGTGTTGGGAAGTTCCTCCATGTGACAGCAGCATCTAGGTTCAATACAATCCCTTAGCTTGTCTTCCGTGATGGCTTGCCCTGCCAGGAGTGCGGGAGAAATTGGAGGTTGGGCTCTAAAACGAAGTATTAGCGAGTGCCTATCCATGGGATGTGGAGGTGTTTAACCTACATCCTCCAACCTAGGAATACCTGTGCCCCAGGAAAAAGGCGTGGACTCTGTTTCCACACCACCAGCACACGTGCGAAGAATTGTTCTCGTTTCCTGAGTGTGGGGAGGCTCCTCCAACTAACAGCAGCACCAGGGATCTAGTAGAATCCCTTAGCTTGACTTCCTTGAGTGTTCTCCTAGGCCGGGCTTTGAGCGAAGGTGGGGGTTGGGCTGTAAAGCCAAGTAATATCCAGTGCCTCTCTAAGGGCAGTGAAGGTGTTTAAACTACATCATCTACCTAGGAATAACTGTGCCCCCATAAAGATGCATGGACTCTGTTCCCCCACTTCCAACACACACACAAAGACGTGCTCAGGTATCCTGAGTGTGGGCCGGCACTTTCAAGTGACAGCAGCGCCTGGGTTCTAATAGTATCCTGTAGCAAGTAAGAACTGAAATGTTCCCTAGGCCTGGCTCTGAGGGAAAGCTGGGGGTTGGGCTTTGAGGCCAAATAGTAGCGAGTGCCCCCCGATGGACTGAGGAAGTATTTAGATGAATTCTCCCTAAAGGGGTACACCTGCTCCCATATCCATCTACGTGGAGTGCGGATACACAAAACCCTACCCCCACAAGTCTGGCTACCGGAATATGAGAGTGAGAAAGTTCCTCCAGCTTACATCAGTGCCAGTGTTCTAGCAGAATCCTTAAGCATCTCTTCCCTGATGGATTGCATTAGCTGGAGTGCGGTTCAAAGTGGGATTTGTTCTCTAAATCCAAGTAATAATGAGTGCCTCTCCATGCGAATTGGAGGTGTTTAACCAACAACCTCCAACAAGGGAATACCTTTGCCCCCTGGGATATGCGTGGACACTGTTTCTCCACAAACAGTACACACACGAAGAAGCTTTCTGGAATCTTGAGCATGGGGAGACTACTCCAAATGACAGCAGCACCTGGGTTCTATTAGAATCCCTAAGCTTGTGTTCCCTGAGTATTTACATATGCCAGGCTTTGATCTATTGTGGGGCTTGGTCTCTATAGCTAGGTTTTAGCGAGTGCCGCTCTATTGGCATGGAGATTTTAAAACTACATCCCTAACCTTTAAACACCTGCCCCCCATATAAATGCGTGGTCTCCCTTTCCCCACCTCCAGCACACCCACGAAGAACAGTTCTGGTATACTGAGTGTGGGTAGGCACCTCCAAATGACAGCAGCACCTGGGACCTTATAATATCACTTGGCTTGCTTTCCCTGAGTGTTTCCTTTGGCCAGGCTGTGAGCGAAGGTGGGTGTTGGGCACTAAAGACTAGTAATAGCGAGTGCCTCTCTATGGGCATTGGAGGTGTTTAAAATACATCCCCAAACTTGGAAAACCTTTTCCCCCCCCCATAAATGCGTGGACTCTGTTTCCCCACCTCCAGCACACACACGAAAACGGGTTGAGGTTTCCTGAGTGTGGGGAGGCACCTACAACTGACAGCACGGCCTGGGTTCTAATACAATCCATTAACTTGTATTCACTGATGGCTAGCCTAAGCGGGCGTAGGGGGAATCTGAGGGTTGGGCTCTAAAACCAAGTATTATTGAGTGCGTCTCCACGGGATTTGAAGTGGTTTAACCTACAACCAAATATTTGGGAATACCTGTGCCCCTTGAAAGATGCAAGGACACTGTTTCCCCGCCTTCAGCACGCACACTAGGTGGTGTTCTGGTATCCTGAGTGTGGGGAGGCTCCTGCAAGTGACAGTAGCACCTGGGATCTAATTGGATCCATTAGGTTGATATTCCTGAGTATCTTCCTTGGCCGGGTTGTGAGCGAAATTGGGGGTTGTGCTCTAAAACCAAGAATTAGCGAGTTCCTTTATTTTGGCAGTGGAGGTGGTTAAAGTATATCCCCGACCTGGGAACACCTGTGCCCCCATAAAGATGCGTGGACTCTGTTTCCCTCCTGCAGCACACACACGACATTGGGTTCAGATGTCTTGAGTGTGGGGAGGTTCCTGCAACTAACAGCAGCGCCTGGGTTGTAATACAATACCTTAACTGGTCTTCCATGATGGCTTGCCATGGCCGGTGTGCGGGGGAAAGTTGGGATTGGGCTCTAAACCAAGTATTAGCGAGAGCCTATCCATGGGATGTGGGTGTTGAACCTACAAACCACCACCATGATATAACTGTGCCCCCTGAAAGATGCTTTGACTCTGTTTCCCTACATCCAGCACACACACGAAGAAGTGTTCTGGTGTTCTGAGTGTGGGGAGGTTCCTCCAACTGACAGCAGCACCTGGGTTCGAATAGAATCCCTTAGCTTGACTTCCCTAAGTGTTTTCCTAGGCCTAGCAGTGAGCGATGGTGGGGGATGGGCTCTAAAGCCAAGTATTAGAGAGTGCATCTCTGTGGGCAGTGGAGGGTTTGAAACTACTTCCCCAACCTTGGAACACCTGTGCCCCCATAAAGATGAGTGGACTCTGTTTCCCCCCTGCAGCACACACACGGAGACGTGGTCAGGTATCCTGATAGTGGGGAGGCTCCTCCACATGACAGCAGCGCCTGGGTTCTCATAGAATCCCTTAGATTGTTTTCCTTGAGTGTTTCCCTAGGCCGGGCTTAGAGGGAAAGCTGGGAGTTTGGCTTGGAGGCCAAGTAGCAGCAACTGCCCCCCGATGGAATGTGGGAGTATTTAGAGGACTTCTCCCTAATGGGGAACAAGTGTGACCCCATTCATCTACTTGGATTTTGGCTCCACATCTCCCCGCCACAAAATGTTGGGTTCCGGAATCCTGAGTTTTGGGACGTTCCTCCAACTGTCAGCAGCGCTTGTGTTCTTGAATCCCTTCACTTGCCTTCCCTGATGGTTTGCCTATGCTGGAGTGCAGGGGAATGTGGGGTTTCGGCTCTAATCCCAAGTATTAGCCAATGCATCTATATGACAAGTTGAGAAATTTTAACTTCAACCAGCAACGTAGGAATACATGTGCCACCTGAAAGATGCCTGGACTCTGTTTCCCCACCTCCAGCACACAAACGAGGAAGTGTTCTTCTATCCTGAATGTGGGGAGTTTCCTCCAAATGACAGCAGCACCTGAGGTCTAATAGAATCCGTTAGCTTGACTTCCTTGAGTGTTTACTTAGGCCGGGCTGTAAGCGAATGTGGGGGTTGGGCCCTAAAGACAAGGATTAGCGAGTGCCCCTCTATGGGCAGTGGAGGTGTTTAAACCAAATCCCCAACTTTGGAACACCTGTGCCCCCATAAAGATGCGTGGAATATCTTTCCCACCTCCAGAACACACACGAAGACTTTCAGATATCCTTAGTGTGGGGGGGCTCCTCAAAATGACAGCAGCGTCTGGGTTCTAATAGAATCCCTCAGCTTGTAATACGAGTGTTTCCCTGGTCCGGGATGTGAGGGAAAGCTGGGGGTTGGGCTTGGAGTCCAAGTAGCAGTGAGTGCCCCCTGATCGATTGAGGAAGTACTTAGAGGACTTCTCCCTAAAGGGAACACTTTTGCCCCCATTCATCTGGGTGGAGTGGGGCTGCACAATTCCCCCACAAACAAGAATGTGTTCCGGAGTCCTGAGTGCAGAGAAGTTCCTCCAACTGACAGCAGCGCCTGGGTTCTAACTGAATCCCTTTGCTTGTCTTCCCTGATGGTATGCCTAGGCGGGAGTGCGGGGGAAAGTGTGGTTTGGGATCCAAACCAAGTATTTGCGAGTACCTCTCTATGGTTCGTGGAGGTTTTTAAACTACATCCCTAACCTGGGAACACCTGTGCCCCCATATATATCCGTGGAGTCTGTTTCCAGACCTCCAGCACACACACGAACACTTGCACAGTTATCCTGAGAGTGGGCAGCCTCCTCCAACTGACAGCAGGGCCTGGGTTCTAATAAAATCGCTTAACTTGTCTTCCCTGTTTGGTTGCCTGATACGGAGTGCGGGGGAAAGTGGGGGTTGGGCTCTAAATCCAAGTATTAGCGAGTGCTTCTTCATGGGAAGTGGAGGTTATTAACCAAAAACCCACAACCTGGGAACACCTGTGCTCCTTGAAAAATGCGTGGACTCTGTTTCCCCACCTCCAGCACACACATGAAGAAGTGTTCTGGTATCCTGAGTGTGGGGAGGCACCTCCAACTGACAGCAGCATCTGGGATCTAATAGGATCCCTTAGGTTGACTTCCCTGTGTGTTTTCCAAGAACCGGCTGGGAGCGAAGGTGGGGGTTGGGCTCTAAAGCCAAGTAAGAGCGAGTGCCTCTCTATGGGCAGTGGAGGTGTTTAAAGTACATTTCCTCCCTGGGAACACCTGTGCCCCCATAAAGGTGCGTGGACTATGTATCCCCAAACCATCATACACATAATGTCCTGTTCAGGTATCCTGAGTATGGGGAGACTCCTCCAACTGACAGCAGCGCCTGGGTTCTAATAGAATCCCAAAGCTTGTCTTCCCTGATGGCACGCCTAGGCTGGAGTGTGGGGGAAAGTGGGGTTTGGGCTTGAAGTCCAAGTAGCAACGAGTGCCCCCTGATTTACTGGGGAAGTACTTAGAGGATTTCACCCTAAAATGGAACACCTGTGCCCCCATTCATCTGCGTGGACTGGGTCTCCACAACTCCCCCCCACACAAGGCTGGGATCCGGAATCCTGAGTGTGTGGAAGTTCCTCCAACTGACAGCAGCGCCTGCGTTCGAGTAGAATAACTCAGCTTGTATTCCCTGAGTGTTTCCCTAGGCCGGGCTGCGAGCGAAAGCTGGGGGTTGTGCTTGGAGGCCAAGTAGCAGCTTGTGCCAACCGATTGACTGAGGAATTACTTAGGGAACTCCCCTACCGGGGAACACCTGTGTCACCATTCATCTGCGTGGATTGGGGCTGCACACCTCCCCCACACACAAGAGTGTCTCCGGAGACCTGAGTGTTGGGAAGTTCCTCCATGTGACAGCAGCATCTAGGTTCAATACAATCCCTTAGCTTGTCTTCCGTGATGGCTTGCCCTGCCAGGAGTGCGGGAGAAATTGGAGGTTGGGCTCTAAAACGAAGTATTAGCGAGTGCCTATCCATGGGATGTGGAGGTGTTTAACCTACATCCTCCAACCTAGGAATACCTGTGCCCCAGGAAAAAGGCGTGGACTCTGTTTCCACACCACCAGCACACGTGCGAAGAATTGTTCTCGTTTCCTGAGTGTGGGGAGGCTCCTCCAACTAACAGCAGCACCAGGGATCTAGTAGAATCCCTTAGCTTGACTTCCTTGAGTGTTCTCCTAGGCCGGGCTTTGAGCGAAGGTGGGGGTTGGGCTGTAAAGCCAAGTAATATCCAGTGCCTCTCTAAGGGCAGTGAAGGTGTTTAAACTACATCATCTACCTAGGAATAACTGTGCCCCCATAAAGATGCATGGACTCTGTTCCCCCACTTCCAACACACACACAAAGACGTGCTCAGGTATCCTGAGTGTGGGCCGGCACTTTCAAGTGACAGCAGCGCCTGGGTTCTAATAGTATCCTGTAGCAAGTAAGAACTGAAATGTTCCCTAGGCCTGGCTCTGAGGGAAAGCTGGGGGTTGGGCTTTGAGGCCAAATAGTAGCGAGTGCCCCCCGATGGACTGAGGAAGTATTTAGATGAATTCTCCCTAAAGGGGTACACCTGCTCCCATATCCATCTACGTGGAGTGCGGATACACAAAACCCTACCCCCACAAGTCTGGCTACCGGAATATGAGAGTGAGAAAGTTCCTCCAGCTTACATCAGTGCCAGTGTTCTAGCAGAATCCTTAAGCATCTCTTCCCTGATGGATTGCATTAGCTGGAGTGCGGTTCAAAGTGGGATTTGTTCTCTAAATCCAAGTAATAATGAGTGCCTCTCCATGCGAATTGGAGGTGTTTAACCAACAACCTCCAACAAGGGAATACCTTTGCCCCCTGGGATATGCGTGGACACTGTTTCTCCACAAACAGTACACACACGAAGAAGCTTTCTGGAATCTTGAGCATGGGGAGACTACTCCAAATGACAGCAGCACCTGGGTTCTATTAGAATCCCTTAGCTTGTGTTCCCTGAGTATTTACATATGCCAGGCTTTGATCTATTGTGGGGCTTGGTCTCTATAGCTAGGTTTTAGCGAGTGCCGCTCTATTGGCATGGAGATTTTAAAACTACATCCCTAACCTTTAAACACCTGTCCCCCATATAAATGCGTGGTCTCCCTTTCCCCACCTCCAGCACACCCACGAAGAACAGTTCTGGTATACTGAGTGTGGGTAGGCACCTCCAAATGACAGCAGCACCTGGGACCTTATAATATCACTTGGCTTGCTTTCCCTGAGTGTTTCCTTTGGCCAGGCTGTGAGCGAAGGTGGGTGTTGGGCACTAAAGACTAGTAATAGCGAGTGCCTCTCTATGGGCATTGGAGGTGTTTAAAATACATCCCCAAACTTGGAAAACCTTTTCCCCCCCCCCATAAATGCGTGGACTCTGTTTCCCCACCTCCAGCACACACACGAAAACGGGTTGAGGTTTCCTGAGTGTGGGGAGGCACCTACAACTGACAGCACGGCCTGGGTTCTAATACAATCCATTAACTTGTATTCACTGATGGCTAGCCTAGGCGGGCGTAGGGGGAATCTGAGGGTTGGGCTCTAAAACCAAGTATTATTGAGTGCGTCTCCACGGGATTTGAAGTGGTTTAACCTACAACCAAATATTTGGGAATACCTGTGCCCCCTGAAAGATGCAAGGACACTGTTTCCCCGCCTTCAGCACGCACACTAGGTGGTGTTCTGGTATCCTGAGTGTGGGGAGGCTCCTGCAAGTGACAGTAGCACCTGGGATCTAATTGGATCCATTAGGTTGATATTCCTGAGTATCTTCCTTGGCCGGGTTGTGAGCGAAATTGGGGGTTGTGCTCTAAAACCAAGAATTAGCGAGTTCCTTTATATTGGCAGTGGAGGTGGTTAAAGTATATCCCCTACCTGGGAACACCTGTGCCCCCATAAAGATGCGTGGACTCTGTTTCCCTCCTGCAGCACACACACGACATTGGGTTCAGATGTCTTGAGTGTGGGGAGGTTCCTGCAACTAACAGCAGCGCCTGGGTTGTAATACAATACCTTAACTGGTCTTCCATGATGGCTTGCCATGGCCGGTGTGCGGGGGAAAGTTGGTATTGGGCTCTAAACCAAGTATTAGCGAGAGCCTATCCATGGGATGTGGGTGTTGAACCTACAAACCACCACCATGAAATAACTGTGCCCCCTGAAAGATGCTTTGACTCTGTTTCCCTACATCCAGCACACACACGAAGAAGTGTTCTGGTGTTCTGAGTGTGGGGAGGTTCCTCCAACTGACAGCAGCACCTGGGTTCGAATAGAATCCCTTAGCTTGACTTCCCTAAGTGTTTTCCTAGGCCTAGCAGTGAGCGATGGTGGGGGATGGGCTCTAAAGCCAAGTATTAGAGAGTGCATCTCTGTGGGCAGTGGAGGGTTTGAAACTACTTCCCCAACCTTGGAACACCTGTGCCCCCATAAAGATGAGTGGACTCTGTTTCCCCCCTGCAGCACACACACGGAGACGTGGTCAGGTATCCTGATAGTGGGGAGGCTCCTCCACATGACAGCAGCGCCTGGGTTCTCATAGAATCCCTTAGATTGTTTTCCTTGAGAGTTTCCCTAGGCCGGGCTTAGAGGGAAAGCTGGGAGTTTGGCTTGGAGGCCAAGTAGCAGCAACTGCCCCCCGATGGAATGTGGAAGTATTTAGAGGACTTCTCCCTAATGGGGAACAAGTGTGACCCCATTCATCTACTTGGATTTTGGCTCCACATCTCCCCGCCACAAAATGTTGGGTTCCGGAATCCTGAGTTTTGGGACGTTCCTCCAACTGTCAGCAGCGCTTGTGTTCTTGAATCCCTTCACTTGCCTTCCCTGATGGTTTGCCTATGCTGGAGTGCAGGGGAATGTGGGGTTTCGGCTCTAATACCAAGTATTATCCAATGCATCTACATGTGAAGTTGAGAAATTTTAACTACACCCAGCAACGTAGGAATACATGTGCCACCTGAAAGATGCCTGGACTCTGTTTCCCCACCTCCAGCACACAAACGAGGAAGTGTTCTTCTATCCTGAATGTGGGGAGTTTCCTCCAAATGACAGCAGCACCTGAGGTCTAATAGAATCCGTTAGCTTGACTTCCTTGAGTGTTTACCTAGGCCGGGCTGTAAGCGAATGTGGGGGTTGGGCCCTAAAGACAAGGATTAGCGAGTGCCCCTCTATGGGCAGTGGAGGTGTTTAAACCAAATCCCCAACTTTGGAACACCTGTGCCCCCATAAAGATGCGTGGAATATCTTTCCCACCTCCAGAACACACACGAAGACTTTCAGATATCCTTAGTGTGGGGGGGCTCCTCAAAATGACAGCAGCGTCTGGGTTCTAATAGAATCCCTTAGCTTGTAATACGAGTGTTTCCCTGGTCCGGGATGTGAGGGAAAGCTGGGGGTTGGGCTTGGAGTCCAAGTAGCAGTGAGTGCCCCCTGATCGATTGAGGAAGTACTTAGAGGACTTCTCCCTAAAGGGAACACTTTTGCCCCCATTCATCTGGGTGGAGTGGGGCTGCACAACTCCCCCACAAACAAGAATGTGTTCCGGAGTCCCGAGTGCAGAGAAGTTCCTCCAACTGACAGCAGCGCCTGGGTTCTAACTGAATCCCTTTGCTTGTCTTCCCTGATGGTATGCCTAGGCGGGAGTGCGGGGGAAAGTGTGGTTTGGGATCCAAACCAAGTATTTGCGAGTACCTCTCTATGGTTAGTGGAGGTTTTTAAACTACATCCCTAACCTGGGAACACCTGTGCCCCCATATATATCCGTGGAGTCTGTTTCCAGACCTCCAGCACACACACGAACACTTGCACAGTTATCCTGAGAGTGGGCAGCCTCCTCCAACTGACAGCAGGGCCTGGGTTCTAATAAAATCGCTTAACTTGTCTTCCCTGTTTGGTTGCCTGATACGGAGTGCGGGGGAAAGTGGGGGTTGGGCTCTAAATCCAAGTATTAGCCAGTGCTTCTTCATGGGAAGTGGAGGTTATTAACCAAAAACCCACAACCTGGGAACACCTGTGCTCCTTGAAAAATGCGTGGACTCTGTTTCCCCACCTCCAGCACACACATGAAGAAGTGTTCTGGTATCCTGAGTGTGGGGAGGCACCTCCAACTGACAGCAGCATCTGGGATCTAATAGGATCCCTTAGGTTGACTTCCCTGTGTGTATTCCAAGGACCGGCTGGGAGCGAAGGTGGGGGTTGGGCTCTAAAGCCAAGTAAGAGCGAGTGCCTCTCTATGGGCAGTGGAGGTGTTTAAAGTACATTCCCTCCCTGGGAACACCTGTGCCCCCATAAAGTTGCGTGGACTATGTATCCCCAAAACCATCATACACATAAAGACTTGTTCAGGTATCCTGAGTATGGGGAGACTCCTCCAACTGACAGCAGCGCCTGGGTTCTAATAGAATCCCAAAGCTTGTCTTCCCTGATGGCATGCCTAGGCTGGAGTGTGGGGGAAAGTGGGGTTTGGGCTTGAAGTCCAAGTAGCAACGAGTGCCCCCTGATTTACTGGGGAAGTACTTAGAGGATTTCACCCTAAAATGGAACACCTGTGCCCCCATTCATCTGCGTGGACTGGGTCTCCACAACTCCCCCCCACACAAGGCTGGGATCCGGAATCCTGATTGTGTGGAAGTTCCTCCAACTGACAGCAGCGCCTGCGTTCGAGTAGAATAACTCAGCTTGTATTCCCTGAGTGTTTCCCTAGGCCGGGCTGCGAGCGAAAGCTGGGGGTTGTGCTTGGAGGCCAAGTAGCAGCTTGTGCCAACCGATTGACTGAAGAATTACTTAGGGAACTCCCCTACCGGGGAACACCTGTGTCACCATTCATCTGCGTGGATTGGGGCTGCACACCTCCCCCACACACAAGAGTGTCTCCGGAGTCCTGAGTGTTGGGAAGTTCCTCCATGTGACAGCAGCATCTAGGTTCAATACAATCCCTTAGCTTGTCTTCCGTGATGGCTTGCCCTGCCAGGAGTGCGGGAGAAATTGGAGGTTGGGCTCTAAAACGAAGTATTAGCGAGTGCCTATCCATGGGATGTGGAGGTGTTTAACCTACATCCTCCAACCTAGGAATACCTGTGCCCCAGGAAAAAGGCGTGGACTCTGTTTCCACACCACCAGCACACGTGCGAACAATTGTTCTCGTTTCCTGAGTGTGGGGAGGCTCCTCCAACTAACAGCAGCACCAGGGATCTAGTAGAATCCCTTAGCTTGACTTCCTTGAGTGTTCTCCTAGGCCGGGCTTTGAGCGAAGGTGGGGGTTGGGCTGTAAAGCCAAGTAATATCCAGTGCCTCTCTAAGGGCAGTGAAGGTGTTTAAACTACATCATCTACCTAGGAATAACTGTGCCCCCATAAAGATGCATGGACTCTGTTTCCCCACTTCCAACACACACACAAAGACGTGCTCAGGTATCCTGAGTGTGGGCCGGCACTTTCAAGTGACAGCAGCGCCTGGGTTCTAATAGTATCCTTTAGCTTGTAAGACCTGAGTTGTTCCCTAGGCCTGGCTCTGAGGGAAAGCTGGGGGTTGGGCTTTGAGGCCAAATAGTAGCGAGTGCCCCCCGATGGACTGAGGAAGTATTTAGATGAATTTTCCCTAAAGGGGTACACCTGCGCCCATATCCATCTACGTGGAGTGCGGATACACAAAACCCTACCCCCACAAGTCTGGCTACCGGAATATGAGAGTGAGAAATTTCCTCCAGCTTACATCAGTGCCAGTGTTCTAGCAGAATCCTTAAGCATGTCTTCCCTGATGGATTGCATAAGCTGGAGTGCGGTTCAAAGTGGGATTTGTTCTCTAAATCCAAGTAATAATGAGTGCCTCTCCATGCGAATTGGAGGTGTTTAACCAACAACCTCCAACAAGGGAATACCTTTGCCCCCTGGGATATGCGTGGACACTGTTTCTCCACAAACACTACACACACGAAGAAGCTTTCTGGAATCTTGAGCATGGGGAGACTACTCCAAATGACAGCAGCACCTTGGTTCTATTAGAATCCCTTAGCTTGTGTTCCCTGAGTATTTACATAGGCCAGGCTTTGATCTATTGTGGGGCTTGGTCTCTATAGCTAGGTTTTAGCGAGTGCCTCTCTATTGGCATGGAGATTTTAAAACTACATCCCTAACCTTTAAACACCTGCCCCCCATATAAATGCGTGGTCTCCCTTTCCCCACCTCCAGCACACCCACGAAGTACAGTTCTGGTATACTGAGTGTGGGTAGGCACCTCCAAATGACAGCAGCACCTGGGACCTTATAATATCACTTGGCTTGCTTTCCCTGAGTGTTTCCTTTGGCCAGGCTGTGAGCGAAGGTGGGTGTTGGGCACTAAAGACTAGTAATAGCGAGTGCCTCTCTATGGGCATTGGAGGTGTTTAAAATACATCCCCAAACTTGGAACACCTCTGCCCCTCCAAAAATGCGTGGACTCTGTTTCCCCACCTCCAGCACACACACGAAAACGGGTTGAGTTTTCCTGAGTGTGGGGAGGCACCTACAACTGACAGCAGGGCCTGGGTTCTAATACAATCCATTAACTTGTCTTCACTGATGGCTAGCCTAGGCGGGAGTAGGGGGAATGTGAGGGTTGGGCTCTAAAACCAAGTATTATTGAGTGCGTCTCCACGGGATTTGAAGTGGTTTAACCTACAACCAAATATTTGGGAATACCTGTGCCCCCTGAAAGATGCAAGGACACAGTTTCCCCGCCTTCAGCACGCACACTAGGTGGTGTTCTGGTATCCTGAGTGTGGGGAGGCTCCTGCAAGTGACAGTAGCACCTGGGATCTAATTGGATCCATTAGGTTGATATTCCTGAGTATCTTCCTTGGCCGGGTTGTGAGCGAAATTGGGGGTTGTGCTCTAAAACCAAGAATTAGCGAGTTCCTTTATTTTGGCAGTGAAGGTGGTTAAAGTATATCCCCAACCTGGGAACACCTGTGCCCCCATAAAGATGCGTGGACTCTGTTTCCCTCCTGCAGCACACACACGACATTGGGTTCAGATTTCTTGAGTGTGGGGAGGTTCCTGCAACTAACAGCAGCGCCTGGGTTGTAATACAATACCTTAACTGGTCTTCCATGATGCCATGACCGGTGTGCGGGGGAAAGTTGGGATTGGGCTCTAAACCAAGTATTAGCGAGAGCCTATCCATGGGATGTGGGTGTTGAACCTACAAACCACCACCATGAAATAACTGTGCCCCCTGTAAGATGCTTTGACTCTGTTTCCCTACATTCAGCACACACACGAAGAAGTGTTCTGGTGTTCTGAGTGTGGGGAGGTTCCTCCAACTGACAGCAGCACCTGGGTTCGAATAGAATCCCTTAGCTTGACTTCCCTAAGTGTTTTCCTAGGCCTAGCAGTGAGCGATGGTGGGGGATGGGCTCTAAAGCCAAGTATTAGAGAGTGCATCTCTGTGGGCAGTGGAGGGTTTGAAACTACTTCCCCAACCTTGGAACACCTGTGCCCCCATAAAGATGAGTGGACTCTGTTTCCCCCCTGCAGCACACACACGGAGACGTGGTCAGGTATCCTGATAGTGGGGAGGCTCCTCCACATGACAGCAGCGCCTGGGTTCTCATAGAATCCCTTAGATTGTTTTCCTTGAGTGTTTCCCTAGGCCGGGCTTAGAGGGAAAGCTGGGAGTTTGGCTTGGAGGCCAAGTAGCAGCAACTGCCCCCCGATGGAATGTGGAAGTATTTAGAGGACTTCTCCCTAATGGGGAACAAGTGTGACCCCATTCATCTACTTGGATTTTGGCTCCACATCTCCCCGCCACAAAATGTTGGGTTCCGGAATCCTGAGTTTTGGGACGTTCCTCCAACTGTCAGCAGCGCTTGTGTTCTTGAATCCCTTCACTTGCCTTCCCTGATGGTTTGCCTATGCTGGAGTGCAGGGGAATGTGGGGTTTCGGCTCTAATACCAAGTATTAGCCAATGCATCTACATGTGAAGTTGAGAAATTTTAACTACAACCAGCAACGTAGGAATACATGTGCCACCTGAAAGATGCCTGGACTCTGTTTCCCCACCTCCAGCACACAAACGAGGAAGTGTTCTTCTATCCTGAATGTGGGGAGTTTCCTCCAAATGACAGCAGCACCTGAGGTCTAATAGAATCCGTTAGCTTGACTTCCTTGAGTGTTTACTTAGGCCGGGCTGTAAGCGAATGTGGGGGTTGGGCGCTAAAGACAAGGATTAGCGAGTGCCCCTCTATGGGCAGTGGAGGTTTTTAAAACAAATCCCCAACTTTGGAACACCTGTGCCCCCATAAAGATGCGTGGAATATCTTTCCCACCTCCAGAACACACACGAAGACTTTCAGATATCCTTAGTGTGGGGGGGCTCCTCAAAATGACAGCAGCGTCTGGGTTCTAATAGAATCCCTTAGCTTGTAATACGAGTGTTTCCCTGGTCCGGGATGTCAGGGAAAGCTGGGGGTTGGGCTTGGAGTCCAAGTAGCAGTGAGTGCCCCCTGATCGATTGAGGAAGTACTTAGAGGACTTCTCCCTAAAGGGAACACTTTTGCCCCCATTCATCTGGGTGGAGTGGGGCTGCACAACTCCCCCACAAACAAGAATGTGTTCCAGAGTCCCGAGTGCAGAGAAGTTCCTCCAACTGACAGCAGCGCCTGGGTTCTAACTGAATCCCTTTGCTTGTCTTCACTGATGGTATGCCTAGGCGGGAGTGCGGGGAAAGTGTGGTTTGGGATCCAAACCAAGTATTTGCGAGTACCTCTCTATGGTTCGTGGAGGTTTTTAAACTACATCCCTAACCTGGGAACACCTGTGCCCCCATATATATCCGTGGAGTCTGTTTCCAGACCTCCAGCACACACACGAACACTTGCACAGTTATCCTGAGAGTGGGCAGCCTCCTCCAACTGACAGCAGGGCCTGGGTTCTAATAAAATCGCTTAACTTGTCTTCCCTGTTTGGTTGCCTGATACGGAGTGCGGGGGAAAGTGGGGGTTGGGCTCTAAATCCAAGTATTAGCGAGTGCTTCTTCATGGGAAGTGGAGGTTATTAACCAAAAACCCACAACCTGGGAACACCTGTGCTCCTTGAAAAATGCGTGGACTCTGTTTCCCCACCTCCAGCACACACATGAAGAAGTGATCTGGTATCCTGAGTGTGGGGAGGCACCTCCAACTGACAGCAGCATCTGGGATCTAATAGGATCCCTTAGGTTGACTTCCCTGTGTGTTTTCCAAAGACCGGCTGGGAGCGAAGGTGGGGGTTGGGCTCTAAAGCCAAGTAAGAGCGAGTGCCTCTCTATGGGCAGTGGAGGTGTTTAAAGTACATTCCCTCCCTGGGAACACCTGTGCCCCCATAAAGTTGCGTGGACTATGTATCCCCAAAACCATCATACACATAAAGTCTTGTTCAGGAATCCTGAGTATGGGGAGACTCCTCCAACTGACAGCAGCGCCTGGGTTCTAATAGAATCCCAATGCTTGTCTTCCCTGATGGCATGCCTAGGCTGGAGTGTGGGGGAAAGTGGGGTTTGGGCTTGAAGTCCAAGTTGCAACGAGTGCCCCCTGATTTACTGGGGAAGTACTTAGAGGATTTCACCCTAAAATGGAACACCTGTGCCCCCATTCATCTGCGTGGACTGGGTCTCCACAACTCCCCCCCACACAAGGCTGGGATCCGGAATCCTGAGTGTGTGGAAGTTCCTCCAACTGACAGCAGCGCCTGCGTTCGAGTAGAATAACTCAACTTGTATTCCCTGAGTGTTTCCCTAGGCCGGGCTGCGAGCGAAAGCTGGGGGTTGTGCTTGGAGGCCAAGTAGCAGCTTGTGCCAACCGATTGACTGAGGAATTACTTAGGGAACTCCCCTACCGGGGAACACCTGTGTCACCATTCATCTGCGTGGATTGGGGCTGCACACCTCCCCCACACACAAGAGTGTCTCCGGAGTCCTGAGTGTTGGGAAGTTCCTCCATGTGACAGCAGCTTCTAGGTTCAATACAATCCCTTAGCTTGTCTTCCGTGATGGCTTGCCCTGCCAGGAGTGCGGGAGAAATTGGAGGTTGGGCTCTAAAACGAAGTATTAGCGAGTGCCTATCCATGGGATGTGGAGGTGTTTAACCTACATCCTCCAACCTAGGAATACCTGTGCCCCAGGAAAAAGGCGTGGACTCTGTTTCCACACCACCAGCACACGTGCGAAGAATTGTTCTCGTTTCCTGAGTGTGGGGAGGCTCCTCCAACTAACAGCAGCACCAGGGATCTAGTAGAATCCCTTAGCTTGACTTCCTTGAGTGTTCTCCTAGGCCGGGCTTTGAGCGAAGGTGGGGGTTGGGCTGTAAAGCCAAGTAATATCCAGTGCCTCTCTAAGGGCAGTGAAGGTGTTTAAACTACATCATCTACCTAGGAATAACTGTGCCCCCATAAAGATGCATGGACTCTGTTTCCCCACTTCCAACACACACACAAAGACGTGCTCAGGTATCCTGAGTGTGGGCCGGCACTTTCAAGTGACAGCAGCGCCTGGGTTCTAATATTATCCTGTAGCTTGTAAGACCTGAGTTGTTCCCTAGGCCTGGCTCTGAGGGAAAGCTGGGGGTTGGGCTTTGAGGCCAAATAGTAGCGAGTGCCCCCCGATGGACTGAGGAAGTATTTAGATGAATTCTCCCTAAAGGGGTACACCTGTGCCCACATCCATCTACGTGGAGTGCGGATACACAAATCCCTCCCCCCACAAGTCTGGCTACCGGAATATGAGAGTGGGAAAGTTCCTCCAGCTTACATCAGCGCCAGTGTTCTATTAGAATCCATAAGCTTCTCTTCCCTGATGGATTGCATTAGCTGGAGTGCGGTTCAAAGTGGGATTTGTTCTCTAAATCCAAGTAATAATGAGTGCCTCTCCATGGAAATTGGAGGCGTTTAACCAACAACCCCCAACAAGGGAATACCTTTGCCCCCTGGAATATGCGTGGACACTGTTTCTTCACCAACAGTACACACACGAAGATGCTTTGTGGAATCCTGAGCATGGGGAGACTACTCCAAATGACAGCAGCACCTGGGTTCTATTAGAATCCCTTAGCATGTGTTCCCTGAGTATTTACATAGGCCAGGCTTTGATCTATTGTGGGGCTTGGTCTCTATAGCTAGGTTTTAGCGAGTGCCTCTCTATTGGCATGGAGATTTTAAAACTACATCCCTAAACTTTAAACACCTGCCCCCCATATAAATGCGTGGTCTCCATTTCCCCACCTCCAGCACACCCACGAAGAACAGTTCTGGTATAGTGAGTGTGGGTAGGCACCTCCAAATGACAGCAGCACCTGGGACCTTATAATATCACTTGGCTTTCTTTCCCTGAGTGTTTCATTTGGCCAGGCTGTGAGCGAAGGTGGGTGTTGGGCACTAAAGACTTGTAATAGCGAGTGCCTCTCTATGGGCATTGCAGGTGTTTAAAATACATCCCCAAACTTGGAACACCTGTGCCCCCCCTAAAATGCGTGGAATCTGTTTCCCCACCTCCAGCACACACACGAAAACGGGTTGAGGTTTCCTGAGTGTGGGGAGGCACCTACAACTGACAGCAGGGCCTGGGTTCTAATACAATCCATTAAATTGTCTTCACTGATGGCTAGCCTAGGCGGGAGTGCGGGGGAATGTGAGGGTTGGGCTCTAAAACCAAGTATTATTGAGTGCCTCTCCACGGGATTTGAAGTGGTTTAACCTACAACCAAATATTTGGGAATACCTGTGCCCCCTGAAAGATGCAAGGACACTGTTTCCCCGCCTTCAGCACGCACACTAGGTGGTGTTCTGGTATCCTGAGTGTGGGGAGGCTCCTGCAAGTGACAGTAGCACCTGGGATCTAATTGGATCCATTAGGTTGATATTCCTGAGTATCTTCCTTGGCAGGGTTGTGAGCGAATTTGGGGGTTGTGCTCTAAAACCAAGAATTAGCGAGTTCCTTTATTTTGGCAGTGGAGGTGGTTAAAGTATATCCCCTACCTGGGAACACCTGTGCCCCCATAAAATGCGTGGACTCTGTTTCCCTCCTGCAGCACACACACGACATTGGGTTCAGATGTCTTGAGTGTGGGGAGGTTCCTGCAACTAACAGCAGCGCCTGGGTTGTAATACAATACCTTAACTGGTCTTCCATGATGGCTTGCCATGGCCGGTGTGCGGGGGAAAGTTGGGATTGGGCTCTAAACCAAGTATTAGCGAGAGCCTATCCATGGGATGTGGGTGTTGAACCTACAAACCACCACCATGAAATAACTGTGCCCCCTGTAAGATGCTTTGACTCTGTTTCCCTACATCCAGCACACACACGAAGAAGTGTTCTGGTGTTCTGAGTGTGGGGAGGTTCCTCCAACTGACAGCAGCACCTGGGTTCGAATAGAATCCCTTAGCTTGACTTCCCTAAGTGTTTTCCTAGGCCTAGCAGTGAGCGATGGTGGGGGATGGGCTCTAAAGCCAAGTATTAGAGAGTGCATCTCTGTGGGCAGTGGAGGGTTTGAAACTACTTCCCCAACCTTGGAACACCTGTGCCCCCATAAAGATGAGTGGACTCTGTTTCCCCCCTGCAGCACACACACGGAGACGTGGTCAGGTATCCTGATAGTGGGGAGGCTCCTCCACATGACAGCAGCGCCTGGGTTCTCATAGAATCCCTTAGATTGTTTTCCTTGAGTGTTTCCCTAGGCCGGGCTTAGAGGGAAAGCTGGGAGTTTGGCTTGGAGGCCAAGTAGCAGCAACTGCCCCCCGATGGAATGTGGAAGTATTTAGAGGACTTCTCCCTAATGGGGAACAAGTGTGACCCCATTCATCTACTTGGATTTTGGCTCCACATCTCCCCGCCACAAAATGTTGGGTTCCGGAATCCTGAGTTTTGGGACGTTCCTCCAACTGTCAGCAGCGCTTGTGTTCTTGAATCCCTTCACTTGCCTTCCCTGATGGTTTGCCTATGCTGGAGTGCAGGGGAATGTGGGGTTTCGGCTCTAATACCAAGTATTAGCCAATGCATCTACATGTGAAGTTGAGAAATTTTAATTACAACCAGCAACGTAGGAATACATGTGCCACCTGAAAGATGCCTGGACTCTGTTTCCCCACCTCCAGCACACAAACGAAGAAGTGTTCTTCTATCCTGAATGTGGGGAGTTTCCTCCAAATGACAGCAGCACCTGAGGTCTAATAGAATCCGTTAGCTTGACTTCCTTGAGTGTTTACTTAGGCCGGGCTGTAAGCGAATGTGGGGGTTGGGCCCTAAAGACAAGGATTAGCGAGTGCCCCTCTATGGGCAGTGGAGGTGTTTAAACCAAATCCCCAACTTTGGAACACCTGTGCCCCCATAAAGATGCGTGGAATATCTTTCCCACCTCCAGAACACACACGAAGACTTTCAGATATCCTTAGTGTGGGGGGGCTCCTCAAATGACAGCAGCGTCTGGGTTCTAATAGAATCCCTCAGCTTGTAATACGAGTGTTTCCCTGGTCCGGGATGTGAGGGAAAGCTGGGGGTTGGGCTTGGAGTCCAAGTAGCAGTGAGTGCCCCCTGATCGATTGAGGAAGTACTTAGAGGACTTCTCCCTAAAGGGAACACTTTTGCCCCCATTCATCTGGGTGGAGTGGGGCTGCACAACTCCCCCACAAACAAGAATGTGTTCCGGAGTCCTGTGTGCAGAGAAGTTCCTCCAACTGACAGCAGCGCCTGGGTTCTAACTGAATCCCTTTGCTTGTCTTCCCTGATGGTATGCCTAGGCGGGAGTGCGGGGGAAAGTGTGGTTTGGGATCCAAACCAAGTATTTGCGAGTACCTCTCTATGGTTCGTGGAGGTTTTTAAACTACATCCCTAACCTGGGAACACCTGTGCCCCCATATATATCCGTGGAGTCTGTTTCCAGACCTCCAGCACACACACGAACACTTGCACAGTTATCCTGAGAGTGGGCAGCCTCCTCCAACTGACAGCAGGGCCTGGGTTCTAATAAAATCGCTTAACTTGTCTTCCCTGTTTGGTTGCCTGATACGGAGTGCGGGGGAAAGTGGGGGTTGGGCTCTAAATCCAAGTATTAGCCAGTGCTTCTTCATGGGAAGTGGAGGTTATTAACCAAAAACCCACAACCTGGGAACACCTGTGCTCCTTGAAAAATGCGTGGACTCTGTTTCCCCACCTCCAGCACACACATGAAGAAGTGTTCTGGTATCCTGAGTGTGGGGAGGCACCTCCAACTGACAGCAGCATCTGGGATCTAATAGGATCCCTTAGGTTGACTTCCCTGTGTGTTTTCCAAGGACCGGCTGGGAGCGAAGGTGGGGGTTGGGCTCTAAAGCCAAGTAAGAGCGAGTGCCTCTCTATGGGCAGTGGAGGTGTTTAAAGTACATTTCCTCCCTGGGAACACCTGTGCCCCCATAAAGTTGCGTGGACTATGTATCCCCAAACCATCATACACATAAAGTCTTGTTCAGGAATCCTGAGTATGGGGAGACTCCTCCAACTGACAGCAGCGCCTGGGTTCTAATAGAATCCCAAAGCTTGTCTTCCCTGATGGCATGCCTAGGCTGGAGTGTGGGGGAAAGTGGGGTTTGGGCTTGAAGTCCAAGTAGCAACGTGTGCCCCCTGATTTACTGGGGAAGTACTTAGAGGATTTCACCCTAAAATGGAACACCTGTGCCCCCATTCATCTGCGTGGACTGGGTCTCAACAACTCCCCCCCACACAAGGCTGGGATCCGGAATCCTGAGTGTGTGGAAGTTCCTCCAACTGACAGCAGCGCCTGCGTTCGAATAGAATAACACAGCTTGTATTCCCTGAGTGTTGCCCTAGGCCGGGCTGCGAGCGAAAGCTGGGGGTTGTGCTTGGAGGCCAAGTAGCAGCTTGTGCCAACCGATTGACTGAGGAATTACTTAGGGAACTCCCCTACCGGGGAACACCTGTGTCACCATTCATCTGCGTGGATTGGGGCTGCACACCTCCCCCACACACAAGAGTGTCTCCGGAGTCCTGAGTGTTGGGAAGTTCCTCCATGTGACAGCAGCATCTAGGTTCAATACAATCCCTTAGCTTGTCTTCCGTGATGGCTTGCCCTGCCAGGAGTGCGGGAGAAATTGGAGGTTGGGCTCTAAACGAAGTATTAGCGAGTGCCTATCCATGGGATGTGGAGGTGTTTAACCTACATCCTCCAACCTAGGAATACCTGTGCCCCAGGAAAAAGGCGTGGACTCTGTTTCCACACCACCAGCACACGTGCGAAGAATTGTTCTCGTTTCCTGAGTGTGGGGAGGCTCCTCCAACTAACAGCAGCACCAGGGATCTAGTAGAATCCCTTAGCTTGACTTCCTTGAGTGTTCTCCTAGGCCGGGCTTTGAGCGAAGGTGGGGGTTGGGCTGTAAAGCCAAGTAATATCCAGTGCCTCTCTAAGGGCAGTGAAGGTGTTTAAACTACATCATCTACCTAGGAATAACTGTGCCCCCATAAAGATGCATGGACTCTGTTTCCCCACTTCCAACACACACACAAAGACGTGCTCAGGTATCCTGAGTGTGGGCCGGCACTTTCAAGTGACAGCAGCGCCTGGGTTCTAATAGTATCCTGTAGCTTGTAAGACCTGAGTTGTTCCCTAGGCCTGGCTCTGAGGGAAAGCTGGGGGTTGGGCTTTGAGGCCAAATAGTAGCGAGTGCCCCCCGATGGACTGAGGAAGTATTTAGATGAATTCTCCCTAAAGGGGTACACCTGTGCCCATATCCATCTACGTGGAGTGCGGATAAACAAAACCCTACCCCCACAAGTCTGGCTACCGGAATATGAGAGTGAGAAAGTTCCTCCAGCTTACATCAGTGCCAGTGTTCTAGCAGAATCCTTAAGCATCTCTTCCCTGATGGATTGCGTTAGCTGGAGTGCGGTTCAAAGTGGGATTTGTTCTCTAAATCCAAGTAATAATGAGTGCCTCTCCATGCGAATTGGAGGTGTTTAACCAACAACTTCCAACAAGGGAATACCTTTGCCCCGTGGGATATGCCTGGACACTGTTTCTCCACCAACAGTACACACACGAAGAAGCTTTCTGGAATCCTGAGCATGGGGAGACTACTCCAAATGACAGCAGCACCTGGGTTCTATTAGAATCCCTTAGCTTGTGTTCCCTGAGTATTTACATAGGCCAGGCTTTGATCTATTGTGGGGTTTGGTCTCTATAGCTAGGTTTTAGCGAGTGCCTCTCTATTGGCATGGAGATTTTAAAACTACATCCCTAACCTTTAAACACCTGCCCCCCATATAAATGCGTGGTCTCCCTTTCCCCACCTCCAGCACACCCACGAAGATCAGTTCTGATATACTGAGTGTGGGTAGGCACCTCCAAATGACAGCAGCACCTGGGACCTTATAATATCACTTGGCTTGCTTTCCCTGAGTGTTTCCTTTGGCCAGGCTGTGAGCGAAGGTGGGTGTTGGGCACTAAAGACTAGTAATAGCGAGTGCCTCTCTATGGGCATTGCAGGTGTTTAAAATACATCCCCAAACTTGGAACACCTGTGCCCCCCCAAAAATGCGTGGACTCTGTTTCCCCACCTCCAGCACACACACGAAAACGGGTTGAGGTTTCCTGAGTGTGGGGAGGCACCTACAACTGACAGCAGGGCCTGGGTTCTAATACAATCCATTAACTTGTCTTCACTGATGGCTAGCCTAGGCGGGAGTGCGGGGGAATGTGAGGGTTGGGCTCTAAAACCAAGTGTTATTGAGTGCCTCTCCACGGGATTTGAAGTGGTTTAACCTACAACCAAATATTTGGGAATACCTGTGCCCCCTGAAAGATGCAAGGACACTGTTTCCTCGCCTACAGCACACACACTAGGTGGTGTTCTGGTATCCTGAGTGTGGGGAGGCTCCTGCAAGTGACAGTAGCACCTGGGATCTAGTTGGATCCATTAGGTTGATATTCCTGAGTATTTTCCTTGGCCGGGTTGTGAGCGAAATTGGGGGTTGTGCTCTAAAACCAAGTATTAGCGAGTTCCTATATTTTGGCAGTGGAGGTGGTTAAAGTATATCCCCGACCTGGGAACACCTGTGCCCCCATAAAGATGCGTGGACTCTGTTTCCCTCCTGCAGCACACACACGACATTGGGTTCAGATGTCTTGAGTGTGGGGATGTTCCTGCAACTAACAGCAGCGCCTGGGTTGTAATACAATACCTTAACTGGTCTTCCATGATGGCTTGCCATGGCCGGTGTGCGGGGGAAAGTTGGGATTGGGCTCTAAACCAAGTATTAGCGAGAGCCTATCCACGGGATGTGGGTGTTGAACCTACAAACCACCACCATGAAATAACTGTGCCCCCTGAAAGATGCTTTGACTCTGTTTCCCTACATCCAGCACACACACGAAGAAGTGTTCTGGTGTTCTGAGTGTGGGGAGGTTCCTCCAACTGACAGCAGCACCTGGGTTCGAATAGAATCCCTTAGCTTGACTTCCCTAAGTGTTTTCCTAGGCCTAGCAGTGAGCGATGGTGGGGGATGGGCTCTAAAGCCAAGTATTAGAGAGTGCATCTCTGTGGGCAGTGGAGGGTTTGAAACTACTTCCCCAACCTTGGAACACCTGTGCCCCCATAAAGATGAGTGGACTCTGTTTCCCCCCTGCAGCACACACACGGAGACGTGGTCAGGTATCCTGATAGTGGGGAGGTTCCTCCACATGACAGCAGCGCCTGGGTTCTCATAGAATCCCTTAGATTGTTTTCCTTGAGTGTTTCCCTAGGCCGGGCTTAGAGGGAAAGCTGGGAGTTTGGCTTGGTGGCCAAGTAGCAGCAACTGCCCCCCGATGGAATGTGGAAGTATTTAGAGGACTTCTCCCTAATGGGGAACAAGTGTGACCCCATTCATCTACTTGGATTTTGGCTCCACATCTCCCCGCCACAAAATGTTGGGTTCCGGAATCCTGAGTTTTGGGACGTTCCTCCAACTGTCAGCAGCGCTTGTGTTCTTGAATCCCTTCACTTGCCTTCCCTGATGGTTTGCCTATGCTGGAGTGCAGGGGAATGTGGGGTTTCGGCTCTAATCCCAAGTATTAGCCAATGCATCTATATGACAAGTTGAGAAATTTTAACTACAACCAGCAACGTAGGAATACATGTGCCACCTGAAAGATGCCTGGACTCTGTTTCCCCACCTGCAGCACACAAACGAGGAGGTGTTCTTCTATCCTGAATGTGGGGAGTTTCCTCCAAATGACAGCAGCACCTGAGGTCTAATAGAATCCGTTAGCTTGACTTCCTTGAGTGTTTACCTAGGCCGGGCTGTAAGCGAATGTGGGGGTTGGGCCTTAAAGACAAGGATTAGCGAGTGCCCCTCTATGGGCAGTGGAGGTATTTAAACCAAATCCCCAACTTTGGAACACCTGTGCCCCCATACAGATGCGTGGAATATCTTTCCCACCTCCAGAACACACACGAAGACTTTCAGTTTTCCTTAGTGTGGTGGGGGGCTCCTCAAAATGACAGCAGCCTCTGGATTCTAATAGAATCCCTTAGCTTGTAATATGAGTGTTCCCCTGGTCCGGGATGTGAGGGAAAGCTGGGGGTTGGGCTTGGAGTCCATGTAGCAGTGGGTGCCCCCTGATCGATTGAGGAAGTACTTAGAGGACTTCTCCCTAAAGGGAACACTTTTGCCCCCATTCATCTGGGTGCAGTGGGGCTGCACAACTCCCCCACAAACAGGAATGTGTTCCGGAATCCTGAGTGCAGAGAAGTTCCTCCAACTGACAGCAGCGCCTGGGTTCTAACTGAATCCCTTTGCTTGTCTTCCCTGATGGTATGCCTAGGCGGGAGTGCGGGGGAAAGTGTGGTTTGGGATCCAAACCAAGTATTTGCGAGTACCTCTCTATGGTTCGTGGAGGTTTTTAAACTACATCCCTAACCTGGGAACACCTGTGCCCCCATATATATCCGTGGAGTCTGTTTCCAGACCTCCAGCACACACACGAACACTTGCACAGTTATCCTGAGAGTGGGCAGCCTCCTCCAACTGACAGCAGGGCCTGGGTTCTAATAAAATCGCTTAACTTGTCTTCCCTGTTTGGTTGCCTGATACGGAGTGCGGGGGAAAGTGGGGGTTGGGCTCTAAATCCAAGTATTAGCGAGTGCTTCTTCATGGGAAGTGGAGGTTATTAACCAAAAACCCACAACCTGGGAACACCTGTGCTCCTTGAAAAATGCGTGGACTCTGTTTCCCCACCTCCAGCACACACATGAAGAAGTGTTCTGGTATCCTGAGTGTGGGGAGGCACCTCCAACTGACAGCAGCATCTGGGATCTAATAGGATCCCTTAGGTTGACTTCCCTGTGTGTTTTCCAAGGACCGGCTGGGAGCGAAGGTGGGGGTTGGGCTCTAAAGCCAAGTAAGAGCGAGTGCCTCTCTATGGGCAGTGGAGGTGTTTAAAGTACATTCCCTCCCTGGGAACACCTGTGCCCCCATAAAGTTGCGTGGACTATGTATCCCCAAAACCATCATACACATAAAGACTTGTTCAGGTATCCTGAGTATGGGGAGACTCCTCCAACTGACAGCAGCGCCTGGGTTCTAATAGAATCCCAAAGCTTGTCTTCCCTGATGGCATGCCTAGGCTGGAGTGTGGGGGAAAGTGGGGTTTGGGCTTGAAGTCCAAGTAGCAACGAGTGCCCCCTGATTTACTGGGGAAGTACTTAGAGGATTTCACCCTAAAATGGAACACCTGTGCCCCCATTCATCTGCGTGGACTGGGTCTCCACAACTCCCCCCCACACAAGGCTGGGATCCGGAATCCTGAGTGTGTGGAAGTTCCTCCAACTGACAGCAGCGCCTGCGTTCGAATAGAATAACTCAGCTTGTATTCCCTGAGTGTATCCCTAGGCCGGGCTGCGAGCGAAAGCTGGGGGTTGTGCTTGGAGGCCAAGTAGCAGCTTGTGCCAACCGATTGACTGAGGAATTACTTAGGGAACTCCCCTACCGGGGAACACCTGTGTCACCATTCATCTGCGTGGATTGGGGCTGCACACCTCCCCCACACACAAGAGTGTCTCCGGAGTCCTGAGTGTTGGGAAGTTCCTCCATGTGACAGCAGCATCTAGGTTCAATGCAATCCCTTAGTTTGTCTTCCGTGATGGCTTGCCCTGCCAGGAGTGCGGGAGAAATTGGAGGTTGGGCTCTAAAACGAAGTATTAACGAGTGCCTATCCATGGGATGTGGAGGTGTTTAACCTACATCCTCCAACCTAGGAATACCTGTGCCCCAGGAAAAAGGCGTGGACTCTGTTTCCACACCACCAGCACACGTGCAAAGAATTGTTCTCGTTTCCTGAGTGTGGGGAGGCTCCTCCAACTAACAGCAGCACCAGGGATCTAGTAGAATCCCTTAGCTTGACTTCCTTGAGTGTTCTCCTAGGCCGGGCTTTGAGCGAAGGTGGGGGTTGGGCTGTAAAGCCAAGTAATATCCAGTGCCTCTCTAAGGGCAGTGAAGGTGTTTAAACTACATCATCTACCTAGGAATAACTGTGCCCCCATAAAGATGCATGGACTCTGTTTCCCCACTTCCAACACACACACAAAGACGTGCTCAGGTATCCTGAGTGTGGGCCGGCACTTTCAAGTGACAGCAGCGCCTGGGTTCTAATAGTATCCTTTAGCTTGTAAGACCTGAGTTGTACCCTAGGCCTGGCTCTGAGGGAAAGCTGGGGGTTGGGCTTTGAGGCCAAATTGTAGCGAGTGCCCCCCGATGGACTGAGGAAGTATTTAGATGAATTCTCCCTAAAGGGGTACACCTGTGCCCACATCCATCTACGTGGAGTGCGGATACACAAATCCCTCCCCCCACAAGTCTGGCTACCGGAATATGAGAGTGGGAAATTTCCTCCAGCTTACATCAGTGCCAGTGTTCTAGCAGAATCCTTAAGCTTCTATTCCCTGATGGATTGCATTAGCTGGAGTGCGGTTCAAAGTGGGATTTGTTCTCTAAATCCAAGTAATAATGAGTGCCTCTCCATGGGAATTGGAGGTGTTTAACCAACAACAACCAACAAGGGAATACCTTTGCCCCCTGGAATATGCGTGGACACTGTTTCTCCACCAACAGTACACACACGAAGAAGCTTTCTGGAATCCTGAGCATGGGGAGACTACTCCAAATGACAGCAGCGCCTGGGTTCTCATAGAATCCCTTAGATTGTTTTCCTTGAGTGTTTCCCTAGGCCGGGCTTAGAGGGAAAGCTGGGAGTTTGGCTTCGAGGCCAAGTAGCAGCAACTGCCCCCCGATGGAATGTGGAAGTATTTAGAGGACTTCTCCCTAATGGGGAACAAGTGTGACCCCATTCATCTACTTGGATTTTGGCTCCACATCTCCCCGCCACAAAATGTTGGGTTCCGGAATCCTGAGTTTTGGGACGTTCCTCCAACTGTCAGCAGCGCTTGTGTTCTTGAATCCCTTAACTTGCCTTCCCTGATGGTTTGCCTATGCTGGAGTGCAGGGGAATGTGGGGTTTCGGCTCTAATCCCAAGTATTAGCCAATGCATCTATATGATAAGTTGAGAAAATTCAACTACAACCAGCAACGTAGGAATACATGTGCCACCTGAAAGATGCCTGGACTCTGTTTCCCCACCTCCAGCACACAAACGAGGAAGTGTTCTTCTATCCTGAATGTGGGGAGTTTCCTCCAAATGACAGCAGCACCTGAGGTCTAATAGAATCCGTTAGCTTGACTTCCTTGAGTGTTTACCTAGGCCGGGCTGTAAGCGAATGTGGGGGTTGGGCCCTAAAGACAAGGATTAGCGAGTGCCCCTCTATGGGCAGTGGAGGTGTTTAAACCAAATCCCCAACTTTGGAACACCTGTGCCCCCATAAAGATGCGTGGAATATCTTTCCCAGCTCCAGAACACACACGAAGACTTTCAGATATCCTTAGTGTGGGGGGGCTCCTCAAAATGACAGCAGCGTCTGGGTTCTAATACAATCCCTTAGCTTGTAATACGAGTGTTTCCCTGGTCCGGGATGTGAGGGAAAGCTGGGGGTTGGGCTTGGAGTCCAAGTAGCAGTGAGTGCCCCCTGATGGATTGAGGAAGTACTTAGAGGACTTCTCCCTAAAGGGAACACTTTTGCCCCCATTCATCTGGGTGGAGTGGGGCTGCACAACTCCCCCACAAACAAGAATGTGTTCCGGAGTCCTGAGTGCAGAGAAGTTCCTCCAACTGACAGCAGCGCCTGGGTTCTAACTGAATCCCTTTGCTTGTCTTCCCTGATGGTATGCCTAGGCGGGAGTGCGGGGGAAAGTGTGGTTTGGGATCCAAACCAAGTATTTGCGAGTACCTCTCTATGGTTAGTGGAGGTTTTTAAACTACATCCCTAACCTGGGAACACCTGTGCCCCCATATATATCCGTGGAGTCTGTTTCCAGACCTCCAGCACACACACGAACACTTGCACAGTTATCCTGAGAGTGGGCAGCCTCCTCCAACTGACAGCAGGGCCTGGGTTCTAATAAAATCGCTTAACTTGTCTTCCCTGTTTGGTTGCCTGATACGGAGTGCGGGGGAAAGTGGGGGTTGGGCTCTAAATCCAAGTATTAGCGAGTGCTTCTTCATGGGAAGTGGAGGTTATTAACCAAAAACCCACAACCTGGGAACACCTGTGCTCCTTGAAAAATGCGTGGACTCTGTTTCCCCACCTCCAGCACACACATGAAGAAGTGTTCTGGTATCCTGAGTGTGGGGAGGCACCTCCAACTGACAGCAGCATCTGGGATCTAATAGGATCCCTTAGGTTGACTTCCCTGTGTGTTTTCCAAGGACCGGCTGGGAGCGAAGGTGGGGGTTGGGCTCTAAAGCCAAGTAAGAGCGAGTGCCTCTCTATGGGCAGTGGAGGTGTTTAAAGTACATTCCCTCCCTGGGAACACCTGTGCCCCCATAAAGTTGCGTGGACTATGTATCCCCAAAACCATCATACACATAAAGACTTGTTCAGGTATCCTGAGTATGGGGAGACTCCTCCAACTGACAGCAGCGCCTGGGTTCTAATAGAATCCCAAAGCTTGTCTTCCCTGATGGCATGCCTAGGCTGGAGTGTGGGGGAAAGTGGGGTTTGGGCTTGAAGTCCAAGTAGCAACGAGTGCCCCCTGATTTACTGGGGAAGTACTTAGAGGATTTCACCCTAAAATGGAACACCTGTGCCCCCATTCATCTGCGTGGACTGGGTCTCCACAACTCCCCCCCACACAAGGCTGGGATCCAGAATCCTGAGTGTGTGGAAGTTCCTCCAACTGACAGCAGCGCCTGCGTTCAAATAGAATAACTCAGCTTGTATTCCCTGAGTGTATCCCTAGGCCGGGCTGCGAGCGAAAGCTGGGGGTTGTGCTTGGAGGCCAAGTAGCAGCTTGTGCCAACCGATTGACTGAGGAATTACTTAGGGAACTCCCCTACCGGGGAACACCTGTGTCACCATTCATCTGCGTGGATTGGGGCTGCACACCTCCCCCACACACAAGAGTGTCTCCGGAGTCCTGAGTGTTGGGAAGTTCCTCCATGTGACAGCAGCATCTAGGTTCAACACAATCCCTTAGCTTGTCTTCCGTGATGGCTTGCCCTGCCAGGAGTGCGGGAGAAATTGGAGGTTGGGCTCTAAAACGAAGTATTAGCGAGTGCCTATCCATGGGATGTGGAGGTGTTTAACCTACATCCTCCAACCTAGGAATACCTGTGCCCCAGGAAAAAGGCGTGGACTCTGTTTCCACACCACCAGCACACGTGCGAAGAATTGTTCTCGTTTCCTGAGTGTGGGGAGGCTCCTCCAACTAACAGCAGCACCAGGGATCTAGTAGAATCCCTTAGCTTGACTTCCTTGAGTGTTCTCCTAGGCCGGGCTTTGAGCGAAGGTGGGGGTTGGGCTGTAAAGCCAAGTAATATACAGTGCCTCTCTAAGGGCAGTGAAGGTGTTTAAACTACATCATCTACCTAGGAATAACTGTGCCCCCATAAAGATGCATGGACTCTGTTTCCCCACTTCCAACACACACACAAAGACGTGCTCAGGTATCCTGAGTGTGGGCCGGCACTTTCAAGTGACAGCAGCGCCTGGGTTCTAATAGTATCCTTTAGCTTGTAATACCTGAGTTGTTCCCTAGGCCTGGCTCTGAGGGAAAGCTGGGGGTTGGGCTTTGAGGCCAAATAGTAGCGAGTGCCCCCCGATGGACTGAGGAAGTATTTAGATGAATTCTCCCTAAAGGGGTACACCTGTGCCCACATCCATCTACGTGGAGTGCGGATACACAAATCCCTCCCCCCCCAAGTCTGGCTACCGGAATATGAGAGTGGGAAAGTTCCTCCAGCTTACATCAGTGCCAGTGTTCTAGCAGAATCCTTAAGCTTCTCTTCCCTGATGGATTGCATTAGCTGGAGTGCGGTTCAAAGTGGGATTTGTTCTCTAAATCCAAGTAATAATGAGTGCCTCTCCATGGGAATTGGAGGTGTTTAACCAACAACCCCCAACAAGGGAATACCTTTGCCCCCTGGAATATGCGTGGACACTGTTTCTCCACCAACAGTACACACACGAAGAAGCTTTCTGGAATCCTGAGCATGGGGAGACTACTCCAAATGACAGCAGCACCTGGGTTCTATTAGAATCCCTTAGCTTGTGTTCCCTGAGTATTTACATAGGCCAGGCTTTGATCTATTGTGGGGTTTGGTCTCTATAGCTAGGTTTTAGCGAGTGCCTCTCTATTGGCATGGAGATTTTAAAACTACATCCCTAACCTTTAAACACCTGCCCCCCATATAAATGCGTGGTCTCCCTTTCCCCACCTCCAGCACACCCACGAAGAACAGTTCTGGTATACTGAGTGTGGGTAGGCACCTCCAAATGACAGCAGCACCTGGGACCTTATAATATCACTTGGCTTGCTTTCCCGGAGTGTTTCCTTTGGCCAGGCTGTGAGCGAAGGTGGGTGTTGGGCACTAAAGACTAGTAATAGCGAGTGCCTCTCTATGGGCATTGCAGGTGTTTAAAATACATCCCCAAACTTGGAACACCTGTGCCCCCACAAAAATGCGTGGACTCTGTTTCCCCACCTCCAGCACACACACGAAAACGGGTTGAGGTTTCCTGAGTGTGTGGAGGCACCTACAACTGACAGCAGGGCCTGGGTTCTAATACAATCCATTAACTTGTCTTCACTGATGGCTAGCCTAGGCGGGAGTGCGGGGGAATGTGAGGGTTGGGCTCTAAAACCAAGTATTATTGAGTGCCTCTCCACGGGATTTGAAGTGGTTTAACCTACAACCAAATATTTGGGAATACCTGTGCCCCCTGAAAGATGCAAGGACACTGTTTCCCCGACTTCAGCACACACACTAGGTGGTGTTCTGGTATCCTGAGTGTGGGGAGGCTCCTGCAAGTGACAGTAGCACCTGGGATCTAATTGGATCCATTAGGTTGATATTCCTGAGTATTTTCCTTGGCCGGGTTGTGAGCGAAATTGGGGGTTGTGCTCTAAAACCAAGTATTAGCGAGTTCCTCTCTTTTGGCAGTGGAGGTGGTTAAAGTATATCCCCAACCTGGGAACACCTGTGCCCCCATAAAGATGCGTGGACTCTGTTTCCCTCCTGCAGCACACACACGACATTGGGTTCAGATGTCTTGAGTGTGGGGATGTTCCTGCAACTAACAGCAGCGCCTGGGTTGTAATACAATACCTTAACTGGTCTTCCATGATGGCTTGCCATGGCCGGTGTGCGGGGGAAAGTTGGGATTGGGCTCTAAACCAAGTATTAGCGAGAGCCTATCCATGGGATGTGGGTGTTGAACCTACAAACCACCACCATGAAATAACTGTGCCCCCTGAAAGATGCTTTGACTCTGTTTCCCTACATCCAGCACACACACGAAGAAGTGTTCTGGTGTTCTGAGTGTGGGGAGGTTCCTCCAACTGACAGCAGCACCTGGGTTCGAATAGAATCCCTTAGCTTGACTTCCCTAAGTGTTTTCCTAGGCCTAGCAGTGAGCGATGGTGGGGGATGGGCTCTAAAGCCAAGTATTAGAGAGTGCATCTCTGTGGGCAGTGGAGGGTTTGAAACTACTTCCCCAACCTTGGAACACCTGTGCCCCCATAAAGATGAGTGGACTCTGTTTCCCCCCTGCAGCACACACACGGAGACGTGGTCAGGTATCCTGATAGTGGGGAGGCTCCTCCACATGACAGCAGCGCCTGGGTTCTCATAGAATCCCTTAGATTGTTTTCCTTGAGTGTTTCCCTAGGCCGGGCTTAGAGGGAAAGCTGGGAGTTTGGCTTGGAGGCCAAGTAGCAGCAACTGCCCCCCGATGGAATGTGGAAGTATTTAGAGGACTTCTCCCTAATGGGGAACAAGTGTGACCCCATTCATCTACTTGGATTTTGGCTCCACATCTCCCCGCCACAAAATGTTGGGTTCCGGAATCCTGAGTTTTGGGACGTTCCTCCAACTGTCAGCAGCGCTTGTGTTCTTGAATCCCTTCACTTGCCTTCCCTGATGGTTTGCCTATGCTGGAGTGCAGGGGAATGTGGGGTTTCGGCTCTAATAGCAAGTATTAGCCAATGCATCTATATGATAAGTTGAGAAATTTTAACTACAACCAGCAACGTAGGAATACATGTGTCACCTGAAAGATGCCTGGACTCTGTTTCCCCACCTCCAGCACACAAACGAGGAGGTGTTCTTCTATCCTGAATGTGGGGAGTTTCCTCCAAATGACAGCAGCACCTGAGGTCTAATAGAATCCGTTAGCTTGACTTCCTTGAGTGTTTACCTAGGCCGGGCTCTAAGCGAATGTGGGGGTTGGGCCCTAAAGACAAGGACTAGCGAGTGCCCCTCTATGGGCAGTGGAGGTGTTTAAACCAAATCCCCAACTTTGGAACACCTGTGCCCCCATAAAGATGCGTGGAATATCTTTCCAAGCTCCAGAACACACACGAAGACTTTCAGATATCCTTAGTGTGGGGGGGCTCCTCAAAATGACAGCAGCGTCTGGGTTCTAATAGAATCCCTTAGCTTGTAATACGAGTGTTTCCCTGGTCCGGGATGTGAGGGAAAGCTGGGGGTTGGGCTTGGAGTCCAAGTAGCACTGAGTGCCCCCTGATGGATTGAGGAAGTACTTAGAGGACTTCTCCCTAAAGGGAACACTTTTGCCCCCATTCATCTGGGTGGAGTGGGGCTGGACAACTCCCCCACAAACAGGAATGTGTTCCGGAGTCCTGAGTGCAGAGAAGTTCCTCCAACTGACAGCAGCGCCTGGGTTCTAACTGAATCCCTTTGCTTGTCTTCCCTGATGGTATGCCTAGGCGGGAGTGCGGGGGAAAGTGTGGTTTGGGATCCAAACCAAGTATTTGCGAGTACCTCTCTATGGTTCGTGGAGGTTTTTAAACTACATCCCTAACCTGGGAACACCTGTGCCCCCATATATATCCGTGGAGTCTGTTTCCAGACCTCCAGCACACACACGAACACTTGCACAGTTATCCTGAGAGTGGGCAGCCTCCTCCAACTGACAGCAGGGCCTGGGTTCTAATAAAATCGCTTAACTTGTCTTCCCTGTTTGGTTGCCTGATACGGAGTGCGGGGGAAAGTGGGGGTTGGGCTCTAAATCCAAGTATTAGCGAGTGCTTCTTCATGGGAAGTGGAGGTTATTAACCAAAAACCCACAACCTGGGAACACCTGTGCTCCTTGAAAAATGCGTGGACTCTGTTTCCCCACCTCCAGCACACACATGAAGAAGTGTTCTGGTATCCTGAGTGTGGGGAGGCACCTCCAACTGACAGCAGCATCTGGGATCTAATAGGATCCCTTAGGTTGACTTCCCTGTGTGTTTTCCAAGGACCGGCTGGGAGCGAAGGTGGGGGTTGGGCTCTAAAGCCAAGTAAGAGCGAGTGCCTCTCTATGGGCAGTGGAGGTGTTTAAAGTACATTCCCTCCCTGGGAACACCTGTGCCCCCATAAAGTTGCGTGGACTATGTATCCCCAAAACCATCATACACATAAAGACTTGTTCAGGTATCCTGAGTATGGGGAGACTCCTCCAACTGACAGCAGCGCCTGGGTTCTAATAGAATCCCAAAGCTTGTCTTCCCTGATGGCATGCCTAGGCTGGAGTGTGGGGGAAAGTGGGGTTTGGGCTTGAAGTCCAAGTAGCAACGAGTGCCCCCTGATTTACTGGGGAAGTACTTAGAGGATTTCACCCTAAAATGGAACACCTGTGCCCCCATTCATCTGCGTGGACTGGGTCTCCACAACTCCCCCCCACACAAGGCTGGGATCCGGAATCCTGAGTGTGTGGAAGTTCCTCCAACTGACAGCAGCGCCTGCGTTCGAATAGAATAACTCAGCTTGTATTCCCTGAGTGTTTCCCTAGGCCGGGCTGCGAGCGAAAGCTGGGGGTTGTGCTTGGAGGCCAAGTAGCAGCTTGTGCCAACCGATTGACTGAGGAATTACTTAGGGAACTCCCCTACCGGGGAACACCTGTGTCACCATTCATCTGCGTGGATTGGGGCTGCACACCTCCCCCACACACAAGAGTGTCTCCGGAGTCCTGAGTGTTGGGAAGTTCCTCCATGTGACAGCAGCATCTAGGTTCAATACAATCCCTTAGCTTGTCTTCCGTGATGGCTTGCCCTGCCAGGAGTGCGGGAGAAATTGGAGGTTGGGCTCTAAAACGAAGTATTAGCGAGTGCCTATCCATGGGATGTGGAGGTGTTTAACCTACATCCTCCAACCTAGGAATACCTGTGCCCCAGGTAAAAGGCGTGGACTCTGTTTCCACACCACCAGCACACGTGCGAAGAATTGTTCTCGTTTCCTGAGTGTGGGGAGGCTCCTCCAACTAACAGCAGCACCAGGGATCTAGTAGAATCCCTTAGCTTGACTTCCTTGAGTGTTCTCCTAGGCCGGGCTTTGAGCGAAGGTGGGGGTTGGGCTGTAAAGCCAAGTAATATCCAGTGCCTCTCTAAGGGCAGTGAAGGTGTTTAAACTACATCATCTACCTAGGAATAACTGTGCCCCCATAAAGATGCATG
Organism: Vicugna pacos; assembly: GCF_048564905.1. Lineage (NCBI taxonomy): Eukaryota > Metazoa > Chordata > Mammalia > Artiodactyla > Camelidae > Vicugna > Vicugna pacos. Next base: position 316,321 of record NW_027328785.1, read on the forward strand.
GACTCTGTTTCCCCACTTCCAACACACACACAAAGACGTGCTCAGGTATCCTGAGTGTGGGCCGGCACTTTCAAGTGACAGCAGCGCCTGGGTTCTAATAGTATCCTTTAGATTGTAATACCTGAGTTGTTCCCTAGGCCTGGCTCTGAGGGAAAGCTGGGGGTTGGGCTTTGAGGCCAAATAGTAGCGAGTGCCCCCCGATGGACTGAGGAAGTATTTAGATGAATTCTCCCTAAAGGGGTACACCTGTGCCCACATCCATCTACGTGGAGTGCGGATACACAAATCCCTCCCCCCACAAGTCTGGCTACCGGAATATGAGAGTGGGAAAGTTCCTCCAGCTTACATCAGTGCCAGTGTTCTAGCAGAATCCTTAAGCTTCTCTTCCCTGATGGATTGCATTAGCTGGAGTGCGGTTCAAAGTGGGATTTGTTCTCTAAATCCAAGTAATAATGAGTGCCTCTCCATGGGAATTGGAGGTGTTTAACCAACAACAACCAACAAGGGAATAACTTTGCCCCCTGGAATATGCGTGGACACTGTTTCTCCACCAACAGTACACACACGAAGAAGCTTTGTGGAATCCTGAGCATGGGGAGACTACTCCAAATGACAGCAGCACCTGGGTTCTATTAGAATCCCTTAGCTTGTGTTCCCTGAGTATTTACATAGGCCAGGCTTTGATCTATTGTGGGGTTTGGTCTCTATAGCTAGGTTTTAGCGAGTGCCTCTCTATTGGCATGGAGATTTTAAAACTACATCCCTAACCTTTAAACACCTGCCCCCCATATAAATGCGTGGTCTCCCTTTCCCCACCTCCAGCACACCCACGAAGAACAGTTCTGGTATACTGAGTGTGGGTAGGCACCTCCAAATGACAGCAGCACCTGGGACCTTATAATATCACTTGGCTTGCTTTCCCGGAGTGTTTCCTTTGGCCAGGCTGTGAGCGAAGGTGGGTGTTGGGCACTAAAGACTAGTAATAGCGAATGCCTCTCTATGGGCATTGCAGGAGTTTAAAATACATCCCCAAACTTGGAACACCTGTGCCCCCCCAAAAATGCGTGGACTCTGTTTCCCCACCTCCAGCACACACACGAAAACGGGTTGAGGTTTCCTGAGTGTGGGGAGGCACCTACAACTGACAGCAGGGCCTGGGTTCTAATACAATCCATTAACTTGTCTTCACTGATGGCTAGCCTAGGCGGGAGTGCGGGGGAATGTGAGGGTTGGGCTCTAAAACCAAGTATTATTGAGTGCCTCTCCACGGGATTTGAAGTGGTTTAACCTACAACCAAATATTTGGGAATACCTGTGCCCCCTGAAAGATGCAAGGACACTGTTTCCCCGACTTCAGCACACACACTAGGTGGTGTTCTGGTATCCTGAGTGTGGGGAGGCTCCTGCAAGTGACAGTAGCACCTGGGATCTAATTGGATCCATTAGGTTGATATTCCTGAGTATTTTCCTTGGCCGGGTTGTGAGCGAAATTGGGGGTTGTGCTCTAAAACCAATTATTAGCGAGTTCCTATATTTTGGCAGTGGAGGTGGTTAAAGTATATCCCCAACCTGGGAACACCTGTGCCCCCATAAAGATGCGTGGACTCTGTTTCCCTCCTGCAGCACACACACGACATTGGGTTCAGATGTCTTGAGTGTGGGGAGGTTCCTGCAACTAACAGCAGCGCCTGGGTTGTAATACAATACCTTAACTGGTCTTCCATGATGGCTTGCCATGGCCGGTGTGCGGGGGAAAGTTGGGATTGGGCTCTAAACCAAGTATTAGCGAGAGCCTATCCATGGGATGTGGGTGTTGAACCTACAAACCACCACCATGAAATAACTGTGCCCCCTGAAAGATGCTTTGACTCTGTTTCCCTACATCCAGCACACACACGAAGAAGTGTTCTGGTGTTCTGAGTGTGGGGAGGTTCCTCCAACTGACAGCAGCACCTGGGTTCGAATAGAATCCCTTAGCTTGACTTCCCTAAGTGTTTTCCTAGGCCTAGCAGTGAGCGATGGTGGGGGATGGGCTCTAAAGCCAAGTATTAGAGAGTGCATCTCTGTGGGCAGTGGAGGGTTTGAAACTACTTCCCCAACCTTGGAACACCTGTGCCCCCATAAAGATGAGTGGACTCTGTTTCCCCCCTGCAGCACACACACGGAGACGTGGTCAGGTATCCTGATAGTGGGGAGGCTCCTCCACATGACAGCAGCGCCTGGGTTCTCATAGAATCCCTTAGATTGTTTTCCTTGAGTGTTTCCCTAGGCCGGGCTTAGAGGGAAAGCTGGGAGTTTGGCTTGGAGGCCAAGTAGCAGCAACTGCCCCCCGATGGAATGTGGAAGTATTTAGAGGACTTCTCCCTAATGGGGAACAAGTGTGACCCCATTCATCTACTTGGATTTTGGCTCCACATCTCCCCGCCACAAAATGTTGGGTTCCGGAATCCTGAGTTTTGGGACGTTCCTCCAACTGTCAGCAGCGCTTGTGTTCTTGAATCCCTTCACTTGCCTTCCCTGATGGTTTGCCTATGCTGGAGTGCAGGGGAATGTGGGGTTTCGGCTCTAATAGCAAGTATTAGCCAGTGCATCTATATGATAAGTTGAGAAATTTTAACTACAACCAGCAACGTAGGAATACATGTGTCACCTGAAAGATGCCTGGACTCTGTTTCCCCACCTCCAGCACACAAACGAGGAGGTGTTCTTCTATCCTGAATGTGGGGAGTTTCCTCCAAATGACAGCAGCACCTGAGGTCTAATAGAATCCGTTAGCTTGACTTCCTTGAGTGTTTACCTAGGCCGGGCTGTAAGCGAATGTGGGGGTTGGGCCCTAAAGACAAGGACTAGCGAGTGCCCCTCTATGGGCAGTGGAGGTGTTTAAACCAAATCCCCAACTTTGGAACACCTGTGCCCCCATAAAGATGCGTGGAATATCTTTCCCAGCTCCAGAACACACACGAAGACTTTCAGATATCCTTAGTGTGGGGGGGCTCCTCAAAATGACAGCAGCGTCTGGGTTCTAATAGAATCCCTTAGCTTGTAATACGAGTGTTTCCCTGGTCCGGGATGTGAGGGAAAGCTGGGGGTTGGGCTTGGAGTCCAAGTAGCACTGAGTGCCCCCTGATGGATTGAGGAAGTACTTAGAGGACTTCTCCCTAAAGGGAACACTTTTGCCCCCATTCATCTGGGTGGAATGGGGCTGGACAACTCCCCCACAAACAGGAATGTGTTCCGGAGTCCTGAGTGCAGAGAAGTTCCTCCAACTGACAGCAGCGCCTGGGTTCTAACTGAATCCCTTTGCTTGTCTTCCCTGATGGTATGCCTAGGCGGGAGTCCGGGGGAAAGTGTGGTTTGGGATCCAAACCAAGTATTTGCGAGTACCTCTCTATGGTTCGTGGAGGTTTTTAAACTACATCCCTAACCTGGGAACACCTGTGCCCCCATATATATCCGTGGAGTCTGTTTCCAGACCTCCAGCACACACACGAACACTTGCACAGTTATCCTGAGAGTGGGCAGCCTCCTCCAACTGACAGCAGGGCCTGGGTTCTAATAAAATCGCTTAACTTGTCTTCCCTGTTTGGTTGCCTGATACGGAGTGCGGGGGAAAGTGGGGGTTGGGCTCTAAATCCAAGTATTAGCGAGTGCTTCTTCATGGGAAGTGGAGGTTATTAACCAAAAACCCACAACCTGGGAACACCTGTGCTCCTTGAAAAATGCGTGGACTCTGTTTCCCCACCTCCAGCACACACATGAAGAAGTGTTCTGGTATCCTGAGTGTGGGGAGGCACCTCCAACTGACAGCAGCATCTGGGATCTAATAGGATCCCTTAGGTTGACTTCCCTGTGTGTTTTCCAAGGACCGGCTGGGAGCGAAGGTGGGGGTTGGGCTCTAAAGCCAAGTAAGAGCGAGTGCCTCTCTATGGGCAGTGGAGGTGTTTAAAGTACATTCCCTCCCTGGGAACACCTGTGCCCCCATAAAGTTGCGTGGACTATGTATCCCCAAAACCATCATACACATAAAGACTTGTTCAGGTATCCTGAGTATGGGGAGACTCCTCCAACTGACAGCAGCGCCTGGGTTCTAATAGAATCCCAAAGCTTGTCTTCCCTGATGGCATGCCTAGGCTGGAGTGTGGGGGAAAGTGGGGTTTGGGCTTGAAGTCCAAGTAGCAACGAGTGCCCCCTGATTTACTGGGGAAGTACTTAGAGGATTTCACCCTAAAATGGAACACCTGTGCCCCCATTCATCTGCGTGGACTGGGTCTCCACAACTCCCCCCCACACAAGGCTGGGATCCGGAATCCTGAGTGTGTGGAAGTTCCTCCAACTGACAGCAGCGCCTGCGTTCGAATAGAATAACTCAGCTTGTATTCCCTGAGTGTTTCCCTAGGCCGGGCTGCGAGCGAAAGCTGGGGGTTGTGCTTGGAGGCCAAGTAGCAGCTTGTGCCAACCGATTGACTGAGGAATTACTTAGGGAACTCCCCTACCGGGGAACACCTGTGTCACCATTCATCTGCGTGGATTGGGGCTGCACACCTCCCCCACACACAAGAGTGTCTCCGGAGTCCTGAGTGTTGGGAAGTTCCTCCATGTGACAGCAGCATCTAGGTTCAACACAATCCCTTAGCTTGTCTTCCGTGATGGCTTGCCCTGCCAGGAGTGCGGGAGAAATTGGAGGTTGGGCTCTAAAACGAAGTATTAGCGAGTGCCTATCCATGGGATGTGGAGGTGTTTAACCTACATCCTCCAACCTAGGAATACCTGTGCCCCAGGAAAAAGGCGTGGACTCTGTTTCCACACCACCAGCACACGTGCGAAGAATTGTTCTCGTTTCCTGAGTGTGGGGAGGCTCCTCCAACTAACAGCAGCACCAGGGATCTAGTAGAATCCCTTAGCTTGACTTCCTTGAGTGTTCTCCTAGGCCGGGCTTTGAGCGAAGGTGGGGGTTGGGCTGTAAAGCCAAGTAATATCCAGTGCCTCTCTAAGGGCAGTGAAGGTGTTTAAACTACATCATCTACCTAGGAATAACTGTGCCCCCATAAAGATGCATGGACTCTGTTTCCCCACTTCCAACACACACACAAAGACGTGCTCAGGTATCCTGAGTGTGGGCCGGCACTTTCAAGTGACAGCAGCGCCTGGGTTCTAATAGTATCCTTTAGCTTGTAATACCTGAGTTGTTCCCTAGGCCTGGCTCTGAGGGAAAGCTGGGGGTTGGGCTTTGAGGCCAAATAGTAGCGAGTGCCCCCCGATGGACTGAGGAAGTATTTAGATGAATTCTCCCTAAAGGGGTACACCTGTGCCCACATCCATCTACGTGGAGTGCGGATACACAAATCCCTCCCCCCCCAAGTCTGGCTACCGGAATATGAGAGTGGGAAAGTTCCTCCAGCTTACATCAGTGCCAGTGTTCTAGCAGAATCCTTAAGCTTCTCTTCCCTGATGGATTGCATTAGCTGGAGTGCGGTTCAAAGTGGGATTTGTTCTCTAAATCCAAGTAATAATGAGTGCCTCTCCATGGGAATTGGAGGTGTTTAACCAACAACCCCCAACAAGGGAATACCTTTGCCCCCTGGAATATGCGTGGACACTGTTTCTCCACCAACAGTACACACACGAAGAAGCTTTCTGGAATCCTGAGCATGGGGAGACTACTCCAAATGACAGCAGCACCTGGGTTCTATTAGAATCCCTTAGCTTGTGTTCCCTGAGTATTTACATAGGCCAGGCTTTGATCTATTGTGGGGTTTGGTCTCTATAGCTAGGTTTTAGCGAGTGCCTCTCTATTGGCATGGAGATTTTAAAACTACATCCCTAACCTTTAAACACCTGCCCCCCATATAAATGCGTGGTCTCCCTTTCCCCACCTCCAGCACACCCACGAAGAACAGTTCTGGTATACTGAGTGTGGGTAGGCACCTCCAAATGACAGCAGCACCTGGGACCTTATAATATCACTTGGCTTGCTTTCCCGGAGTGTTTCCTTTGGCCAGGCTGTGAGCGAAGGTGGGTGTTGGGCACTAAAGACTAGTAATAGCGAGTGCCTCTCTATGGGCATTGCAGGTGTTTAAAATACATCCCCAAACTTGGAACACCTGTGCCCCCCCAAAAATGCGTGGACTCTGTTTCCCCACCTCCAGCACACACACGAAAACGGGTTGAGGTTTCCTGAGTGTGGGGAGGCACCTACAACTGACAGCAGGGCCTGGGTTCTAATACAATCCATTAACTTGTCTTCACTGATGGCTAGCCTAGGCGGGAGTGCGGGGGAATGTGAGGGTTGGGCTCTAAAACCAAGTATTATTGAGTGCCTCTCCACGGGATTTGAAGTGGTTTAACCTACAACCAAATATTTGGGAATACCTGTGCCCCCTGAAAGATGCAAGGACACTGTTTCCCCGCCTTCAGCACACACACTAGGTGGTGTTCTGGTATCCTGAGTGTGGGGAGGCTCCTGCAAGTGACAGTAGCACCTGGGATCTAGTTGGATCCATTCGGTTGATATTCCTGAGTATTTTCCTTGGCCGGGTTGTGAGCGAAATTGGGGGTTGTGCTCTAAAACCAAGTATTAGCGAGTTCTTATATTTTGGCAGTGGAGGTGGTTAAAGTATATCCCCAACCTGGGAACACCTGTGCCCCCATAAAGATGCGTGGACTCTGTTTCCCTCCTGCAGCACACACACGACATTGGGTTCAGATGTCTTGAGTGTGGGGAGGTTCCTGCAACTAACAGCAGCGCCTGGGTTGTAATACAATACCTTAACTGGTCTTCCATGATGGCTTGCCATGGCCGGTGTGCGGGGGAAAGTTGGGATTGGGCTCTAAACCAAGTATTAGCGAGAGCCTATCCATGGGATGTGGGTGTTGAACCTACAAACCACCACCATGAAATAACTGTGCCCCCTGAAAGATGCTTTGACTCTGTTTCCCTACATCCAGCACACACACGAAGAAGTGTTCTGGTGTTCTGAGTGTGGGGAGGTTCCTCCAACTGACAGCAGCACCTGGGTTCGAATAGAATCCCTTAGCTTGACTTCCCTAAGTGTTTTCCTAGGCCTAGCAGTGAGCGATGGTGGGGGATGGGCTCTAAAGCCAAGTATTAGAGAGTGCATCTCTGTGGGCAGTGGAGGGTTTGAAACTACTTCCCCAACCTTGGAACACCTGTGCCCCCATAAAGATGAGTGGACTCTGTTTCCCCCCTGCAGCACACACACGGAGACGTGGTCAGGTATCCTGATAGTGGGGAGGCTCCTCCACATGACAGCAGCGCCTGGGTTCTCATAGAATCCCTTAGATTGTTTTCCTTGAGTGTTTCCCTAGGCCGGGCTTAGAGGGAAAGCTGGGAGTTTGGCTTGGAGGCCAAGTAGCAGCAACTGCCCCCCGATGGAATGTGGAAGTATTTAGAGGACTTCTCCCTAATGGGGAACAAGTGTGACCCCATTCATCTACTTGGATTTTGGCTCCACATCTCCCCGCCACAAAATGTTGGGTTCCGGAATCCTGAGTTTTGGGACGTTCCTCCAACTGTCAGCAGCGCTTGTGTTCTTGAATCCCTTCACTTGCCTTCCCTGATGGTTTGCCTATGCTGGAGTGCAGGGGAATGTGGGGTTTCGGCTCTAATAGCAAGTATTAGCCAATGCATCTATATGATAAGTTGAGAAATTTTAACTACAACCAGCAACGTAGGAATACATGTGCCACCTGAAAGATGCCTGGACTCTGTTTCCCCACCTCCAGCACACAAACGAGGAGGTGTTCTTCTATCCTGAATGTGGGGAGTTTCCTCCAAATGACAGCAGCACCTGAGGTCTAATAGAATCCGTTAGCTTGACTTCCTTGAGTGTTTACCTAGGCCGGGCTGTAAGCGAATGTGGGGGTTGGGCCCTTAAGACAAGGACTAGCGAGTGCCCCTCTATGGGCAGTGGAGGTGTTTAAACCAAATCCCCAACTTTGGAACACCTGTGCCCCCATAAAGATGCGTGGAATATCTTTCCCAGCTCCAGAACACACACGAAGACTTTCAGATATCCTTAGTGTGGGGGGGCTCCTCAAAATGACAGCAGCGTCTGGGTTCTAATACAATCCCTTAGCTTGTAATACGAGTGTTTCCCTGGTCCGGGATGTGAGGGAAAGCTGGGGGTTGGGCTTGGAGTCCAAGTAGCAGTGAGTGCCCCCTGATCGTTTGAGGAAGTACTTAGAGGACTTCTCCCTAAAGGGAACACTTTTGCCCCCATTCATCTGGGTGGAGTGGGGCTGCACAAATCCCCCACAAACAAGAATGTGTTCCGGAGTCCTGAATGCAGAGAAGTTCCTCCAACTGACAGCAGCGCCTAGGTTCTAACTGAATCCCTTTGCTTGTCTTCCCTGATTTTATGCCTAGGCGGGAGTGCGGGGGAAAGTGTGGTTTGGGATCCAAACCAAGTATTTGCGAGTACCTCTCTATGGTTAGTGGAGGTTTTTAAACTACATCCCTAACCTGGGAACACCTGTGCCCTCATATATATCCGTGGAGTCTGTTTCCAGACCTCCAGCACACACACGAACACTTGCACAGTTATCCTGAGAGTGGGCAGCCTCCTCCAACTGACAGCAGGGCCTGGGTTCTAATAAAATCGCTTAACTTGTCTTCCCTGTTTGGTTGCCTGATACGGAGTGCGGGGGAAAGTGGGGGTTGGGCTCTAAATCCAAGTATTAGCGAGTGCTTCTTCATGGGAAGTGGAGGTTATTAACCAAAAACCCACAACCTGGGAACACCCGTGCTCCTTGAAAAATGCGTGGACTCTGTTTCCCCACCTCCAGCACACACATGAAGAAGTGTTCTGGTATCCTGAGTGTGGGGAGGCACCTCCAACTGACAGCAGCATCTGGGATCTAATAGGATCCCTTAGGTTGACTTCCCTGTGTGTTTTCCAAGGACCGGCTGGGAGCGAAGGTGGGGGTTGGGCTCTAAAGCCAAGTAAGAGCGAGTGCCTCTCTATGGGCAGTGGAGGTGTTTAAAGTACATTCCCTCCCTGGGAACACCTGTGCCCCCATAAAGTTGCGTGGACTATGTATCCCCAAAACCATCATACACATAAAGACTTGTTCAGGTATCCTGAGTATGGGGAGACTCCTCCAACTGACAGCAGCGCCTGGGTTCTAATAGAATCCCAAAGCTTGTCTTCCCTGATGGCATGCCTAGGCTGGAGTGTGGGGGAAAGTGGGGTTTGGGCTTGAAGTCCAAGTAGCAACGAGTGCCCCCTGATTTACTGGGGAAGTACTTAGAGGATTTCACCCTAAAATGGAACACCTGTGCCCCCATTCATCTGCGTGGACTGGGTCTCCACAACTCCCCCCCACACAAGGCTGGGATCCGGAATCCTGAGTGTGTGGAAGTTCCTCCAACTGACAGCAGCGCCTGCGTTCGAATAGAATAACTCAGCTTGTATTCCCTGAGTGTTTCCCTAGGCCGGGCTGCGAGCGAAAGCTGGGGGTTGTGCTTGGAGGCCAAGTAGCAGCTTGTGCCAACCGATTGACTGAGGAATTACTTAGGGAACTCCCCTACCGGGGAACACCTGTGTCACCATTCATCTGCGTGGATTGGGGCTGCACACCTCCCCCACACACAAGAGTGTCTCCGGAGTCCTGAGTGTTGGGAAGTTCCTCCATGTGACAGCAGCATCTAGGTTCAATACAATCCCTTAGCTTGTCTTCCGTGATGGCTTGCCCTGCCAGGAGTGCGGGAGATATTGGAGGTTGGGCTCTAAAACGAAGTATTAGCGAGTGCCTATCCATGGGATGTGGAGGTGTTTAACCTACATCCTCCAACCTAGGAATACCTGTGCCCCAGGAAAAAGGCGTGGACTCTGTTTCCACACCACCAGCACACGTGCGAAGAATTGTTCTCGTTTCCTGAGTGTGGGGAGGCTCCTCCAACTAACAGTAGCACCAGGGATCTAGTAGAATCCCTTAGCTTGACTTCCTTGAGTGTTCTCCTAGGCCGGGCTTTGAGCGAAGGTGGGGGTTGGGCTGTAAAGCCAAGTAATATCCAGTGCCTCTCTAAGGGCAGTGAAGGTGTTTAAACTACATCATCTACCTAGGAATAACTGTGCCCCCATAAAGATGCATGGACTCTGTTTCCCCACTTCCAACACACACACAAAGACGTGCTCAGGTATCCTGAGTGTGGGCCGGCACTTTCAAGTGACAGCAGCGCCTGGGTTCTAATAGTATCCTTTAGCTTGTAATACCTGAGTTGTTCCCTAGGCCTGGCTCTGAGGGAAAGCTGGGGGTTGGGCTTTGAGGCCAAATTGTAGCGAGTGCCCCCCGATGGACTGAGGAAGTATTTAGATGAATTCTCCCTAAAGGGGTACACCTGTGCCCACATCCATCTACGTGGAGTGCGGATACAAAAATCCCTCCCCCCACAAGTCTGGCTACCGGAATATGAGAGTGGGAAAGTTCCTCCCGCTTACATCAGTGCCAGTGTTCAAGCAGAATCCTTAAGCTTCTCTTCCCTGATGGATTTCATTAGCTGGAGTGCGGTTCAAAGTGGGATTTGTTCTCTAAATCCAAGTAATAATGAGTGCCTTTCCATGGGAATTGGAGGTGTTTAACCAACAACCCCCAACAAGGGAATACCTTTGCCCCCTGGAATATGCGTGGACACTGTTTCTCCACCAACAGTACACACACGAAGAAGCTTTCTGGAATCCTGAGCATGGGGAGACTACTCCAAATGACAGCAGCACCTGGGTTCTATTAGAATCCCTTAGCTTGTGTTCCCTGAGTATTTACATAGGCCAGGCTTTGATCTATTGTGGGGTTTGGTCTCTATAGCTAGGTTTTAGCGAGTGCCTCTCTATTGGCATGGAGATTTTAAAACTACATCCCTAACCTTTAAACACCTGCCCCCCATATAAATGCGTGGTCTCCCTTTCCCCACCTCCAGCACACCCACGAAGAACAGTTCTGGTATACTGAGTGTGGGTAGGCACCTCCAAATGACAGCAGCACCTGGGACCTTATAATATCACTTGGCTTGCTTTCCCGGAGTGTTTCCTTTGGCCAGGCTGTGAGCGAAGGTGGGTGTTGGGCACTAAAGACTAGTAATAGCGAGTGCCTCTCTATGGGCATTGCAGGTGTTTAAAATACATCCCCAAACTTGGAACACCTGTGCCCCCCCAAAAATGCGTGGACTCTGTTTCCCCACCTCCAGCACACACACGAAAACGGGTTGAGGTTTCCTGAGTGTGGGGAGGCACCTACAACTGACAGCAGGGCCTGGGTTCTAATACAATCCATTAACTTGTCTTCACTGATGGCTAGCCTAGGCGGGAGTGCGGGGGAATGTGAGGGTTGGGCTCTAAAACCAAGTATTATTGAGTGCCTCTCCACGGGATTTGAAGTGGTTTAACCTACAACCAAATATTTGGGAATACCTGTGCCCCCTGAAAGATGCAAGGACACTGTTTCCTCGCCTACAGCACACACACTAGGTTTTGTTCTGGTATCCTGAGTGTGGGGAGGCTCCTGCAAGTGACAGTAGCACCTGGGATCTAGTTGGATCCATTAGGTTGATATTCCTGAGTATTTTCCTTGGCCGGGTTGTGAGCGAAATTGGGGGTTGTGCTCTAAAACCAAGTATTAGCGAGTTCCTATATTTTGGCAGTGGAGGTGGTTAAAGTATATCCCCAACCTGGGAACACCTGTGCCCCCATAAAGATGCGTGGACTCTGTTTCCCTCCTGCAGCACACACACGACATTGGGTTCAGATGTCTTGAGTGTGGGGAGGTTCCTGCAACTAACAGCAGCGCCTGGGTTGTAATACAATACCTTAACTGGTCTTCCATGATGGCTTGCCATGGCCGGTGTGCGGGGGAAAGTTGGGATTGGGCTCTAAACCAAGTATTAGCGAGAGCCTATCCATGGGATGTGGGTGTTGAACCTACAAACCACCACCATGAAATAACTGTGCCCCCTGAAAGATGCTTTGACTCTGTTTCCCTACATCCAGCACACACACGAAGAAGTGTTCTGGTGTTCTGAGTGTGGGGAGGTTCCTCCAACTGACAGCAGCACCTGGGTTCGAATAGAATCCCTTAGCTTGACTTCCCTAAGTGTTTTCCTAGGCCTAGCAGTGAGCGATGGTGGGGGATGGGCTCTAAAGCCAAGTATTAGAGAGTGCATCTCTGTGGGCAGTGGAGGGTTTGAAACTACTTCCCCAACCTTGGAACACCTGTGCCCCCATAAAGATGAGTGGACTCTGTTTCCCCCCTGCAGCACACACACGGAGACGTGGTCAGGTATCCTGATAGTGGGGAGGCTCCTCCACATGACAGCAGCGCCTGGGTTCTCATAGAATCCCTTAGATTGTTTTCCTTGAGTGTTTCCCTAGGCCGGGCTTAGAGGGAAAGCTGGGAGTTTGGCTTGGAGGCCAAGTAGCAGCAACTGCCCCCCGATGGAATGTGGAAGTATTTAGAGGACTTCTCCCTATTGGGGAACAAGTGTGACCCCATTCATCTACTTAGATTTTGGCTCCACATCTCCCCGCCACAAAATGTTGGGTTCCGGAATCCTGAGTTTTGGGACGTTCCTACAACTGTCAGCAGCGCTTCTGTTCTTGAATCCCTTCACTTGCCTTCCCTGATGGTTTGCCTATGCTGGAGTGCAGGAGAATGTGGGGTTTCGGCTCTAATCCCAAGTATTAGCCAATGCATCTATATGATAAGTTGAGAAATTTTAACTACAACCAGCAACGTATGAATACATGTGCCACCTGAAAGATGCCTGGACTCTGTTTCCCCACCTCCAGCACACAAACGAGGAGGTGTTCTTCTATCCTGAATGTGGGGAGTTTCCTCCAAATGACAGCAGCACCTGAGGTCTAATAGAATCCGTTAGCTTGACTTCCTTGAGTGTTTACCTAGGCCGGGCTGTAAGCGAATGTGGGGGTTGGGCCCTAAAGACAAGGATTAGCGAGTGCCCCTCTATGGGCAGTGGAGATGTTTAAATCAAATCCCCAACTTTGGAACACCTGTGCCCCCATAAAGATGCGTGGAATATCTTTCCCACCTCCAGAACACACACGAAGACTTTCAGATATCCTTAGTGTGGGGGGGCTCCTCAAAATGACAGCAGCGTCTGGGTTCTAATAGAATCCCTTAGCTTGTAATACGAGTGTTTCCCTGGTCCGGGATGTGAGGGAAAGCTGGGGGTTGGGCTTGGAGTCCAAGTAGCAGTGAGTGCCCCCTGATGGATTGAGGAAGTACTTAGAGGACTTCTCCCTAAAGGGAACACTTTTGCCCCCATTCATCTGGGTGGAGTGGGGCTGCACAACTCCCCCACAAACAAGAATGTGTTCCGGAGTCCTGAGTGCAGAGAAGTTCCTCCAACTGACAGCAGCGCCTAGGTTCTAACTGAATCCCTTTGCTTGTCTTCCCTGATTTTATGCCTAGGCGGGAGTGCGGGGTAAAGTGTGGTTTGGGATCCAAACCAAGTATTTGCGAGTACCTCTCTATGGTTAGTGGAGGTTTTTAAACTTCATCCCTAACCTGGGAACACCTGTGCCCCCATATATATCCGTGGAGTCTGTTTCCAGACCTCCAGCACACACACGAACACTTGCACAGTTATCCTGAGAGTGGGCAGCCTCCTCCAACTGACAGCAGGGCCTGGGTTCTAATAAAATCGCTTAACTTGTCTTCCCTGTTTGGTTGCCTGATACGGAGTGCGGGGGAAAGTGGGGGTTGGGCTCTAAATCCAAGTATTAGCGAGTGCTTCTTCATGGGAAGTGGAGGTTATTAACCAAAAACCCACAACCTGGGAACACCTGTGCTCCTTGAAAAATGCGTGGACTCTGTTTCCCCACCTCCAGCACACACATGAAGAAGTGTTCTGGTATCCTGAGTGTGGGGAGGCACCTCCAACTGACAGCAGCATCTGGGATCTAATAGGATCCCTTAGGTTGACTTCCCTGTGTGTTTTCCAAGGACCGGCTGGGAGCGAAGGTGGGGGTTGGGCTCTAAAGCCAAGTAAGAGCGAGTGCCTCTCTATGGGCAGTGGAGGTGTTTAAAGTACATTCCCTCCCTGGGAACACCTGTGCCCCCATAAAGTTGCGTGGACTATGTATCCCCAAAACCATCATACACATAAAGACTTGTTCAGGTATCCTGAGTATGGGGAGACTCCTCCAACTGACAGCAGCGCCTGGGTTCTAATAGAATCCCAAAGCTTGTCTTCCCTGATGGCATGCCTAGGCTGGAGTGTGGGGGAAAGTGGGGTTTGGGCTTGAAGTCCAAGTAGCAACGAGTGCCCCCTGATTTACTGGGGAAGTACTTAGAGGATTTCACCCTAAAATGGAACACCTGTGCCCCCATTCACCTGCGTGGACTGGGTCTCCACAACTCCCCCCCACACAAGGCTGGGATCCGGAATCCTGAGTGTGTGGAAGTTCCTCCAACTGACAGCAGCGCCTGCGTTCGAATAGAATAACTCAGCTTGTATTCCCTGAGTGTTTCCCTAGGCCGGGCTGCGAGCGAAAGCTGGGGGTTGTGCTTGGAGGCCAAGTAGCAGCTTGTGCCAACCGATTGACTGAGGAATTACTTAGGGAACTCCCCTACCGGGGAACACCTGTGTCACCATTCATCTGCGTGGATTGGGGCTGCACACCTCCCCCACACACAAGAGTGTCTCCGGAGTCCTGAGTGTTGGGAAGTTCCTCCATGTGACAGCAGCATCTAGGTTCAACACAATCCCTTAGCTTGTCTTCCGTGATGGCTTGCCCTGCCAGGAGTGCGGGAGAAATTGGAGGTTGGGCTCTAAAACGAAGTATTAGCGAGTGCCTATCCATGGGATGTGGAGGTGTTTAACCTACATCCTCCAACCTAGGAATACCTGTGCCCCAGGAAAAAGGCGTGGACTCTGTTTCCACACCACCAGCACACGTGCGAAGAATTGTTCTCGTTTCCTGAGTGTGGGGAGGCTCCTCCAACTAACAGCAGCACCAGGGATCTAGTAGAATCCCTTAGCTTGACTTCCTTGAGTGTTCTCCTAGGCCGGGCTTTGAGCGAAGGTGGGGGTTGGGCTGTAAAGCCAAGTAATATCCAGTGCCTCTCTAAGGGCAGTGAAGGTGTTTAAACTACATCATCTACCTAGGAATAACTGTGCCCCCATAAAGATGCATGGACTCTGTTTCCCCACTTCCAACACACACACAAAGACGTGCTCAGGTATCCTGAGTGTGGGCCGGCACTTTCAAGTGACAGCAGCGCCTGGGTTCTAATAGTATCCTTTAGCTTGTAATACCTGAGTTGTTCCCTAGGCCTGGCTCTGAGGGAAAGCTGGGGGTTGGGCTTTGAGGCCAAATAGTAGCGAGTGCCCCCCGATGGACTGAGGAAGTATTTAGATGAATTCTCCCTAAAGGGGTACACCTGTGCCCACATCCATCTACGTGGAGTGCGGATACACAAATCCCTCCCCCCACAAGTCTGGCTACCGGAATATGAGAGTGGGAAAGTTCCTCCAGCTTACATCAGTGCCAGTGTTCTAGCAGAATCCTTAAGCTTCTCTTCCCTGATGGATTGCATTAGCTGGAGTGCGGTTCAAAGTGGGATTTGTTCTCTAAATCCAAGTAATAATGAGTGCCTCTCCATGGGAATTGGAGGTGTTTAACCAACAACCCCCAACAAGGGAATACCTTTGCCCCCTGGAATATGGGTGGACACAGTTTCTCCACCAACAGTACACACACGAAGAAGCTTTCTGGAATCCTGAGCATGGGGAGACTACTCCAAATGACAGCAGCACCTGGGTTCTATTAGAATCCCTTAGCTTGTGTTCCCTGAGTATTTACATAGGCCAGGCTTTGATCTATTGTGGGGTTTGGTCTCTATAGCTAGGTTTTAGCGAGTGCCTCTCTATTGGCATGGAGATTTTAAAACTACATCCCTAACCTTTAAACACCTGCCCCCCATATAAATGCGTGGTCTCCCTTTCCCCACCTCCAGCACACCCACGAAGAACAGTTCTGGTATACTGAGTGTGGGTAGGCACCTCCAAATGACAGCAGCACCTGGGACCTTATAATATCACTTGGCTTGCTTTCCCTGAGTGTTTCCTTTGGCCAGGCTGTGAGCGAAGGTGGGTGTTGGGCACTAAAGACTAGTAATAGCGAATGCCTCTCTATGGGCATTGCAGGTGTTTAAAATACATCCCCAAACTTGGAACACCTGTGCCCCCCCAAAAATGCGTGGACTCTGTTTCCCCACCTCCAGCACACACACGAAAACGGGTTGAGGTTTCCTGAGTGTGGGGAGGCACCTACAACTGACAGCAGGGCCTGGGTTCTAATACAATCCATTAACTTGTCTTCACTGATGGCTAGCCTAGGCGGGAGTGCGGGGGAATGTGAGGGTTGGGCTCTAAAACCAAGTATTATTGAGTGCCTCTCCACGGGATTTGAAGTGGTTTAACCTACAACCAAATATTTGGGAATACCTGTGCCCCCTGAAAGATGCAAGGACACTGTTTCCCCGACTTCAGCACACACACTAGGTGGTGTTCTGGTATCCTGAGTGTGGGGAGGCTCCTGCAAGTGACAGTAGCACCTGGGATCTAATTGGATCCATTAGGTTGATATTCCTGAGTATTTTCCTTGGCCGGGTTGTGAGCGAAATTGGGGGTTGTGCTCTAAAACCAAGTATTAGCGAGTTCCTATATTTTGGCAGTGGAGGTGGTTAAAGTATATCCCCAACCTGGGAACACCTGTGCCCCCATAAAGATGCGTGGACTCTGTTTCCCTCCTGCAGCACACACACGACATTGGGTTCAGATGTCTTGAGTGTGGGGAGGTTCCTGCAACTAACAGCAGCGCCTGGGTTGTAATACAATACCTTAACTGGTCTTCCATGATGGCTTGCCATGGCCGGTGTGCGGGGGAAAGTTGGGATTGGGCTCTAAACCAAGTATTAGCGAGAGCCTATCCATGGGATGTGGGTGTTGAACCTACAAACCACCACCATGAAATAACTGTGCCCCCTGAAAGATGCTTTGACTCTGTTTCCCTACATCCAGCACACACACGAAGAAGTGTTCTGGTGTTCTGAGTGTGGGGAGGTTCCTCCAACTGACAGCAGCACCTGGGTTCGAATAGAATCCCTTAGCTTGACTTCCCTAAGTGTTTTCCTAGGCCTAGCAGTGAGCGATGGTGGGGGATGGGCTCTAAAGCCAAGTATTAGAGAGTGCATCTCTGTGGGCAGTGGAGGGTTTGAAACTACTTCCCCAACCTTGGAACACCTGTGCCCCCATAAAGATGAGTGGACTCTGTTTCCCCCCTGCAGCACACACACGGAGACGTGGTCAGGTATCCTGATAGTGGGGAGGCTCCTCCACATGACAGCAGCGCCTGGGTTCTCATAGAATCCCTTAGATTGTTTTCCTTGAGTGTTTCCCTAGGCCGGGCTTAGAGGGAAAGCTGGGAGTTTGGCTTGGAGGCCAAGTAGCAGCAACTGCCCCCCGATGGAATGTGGAAGTATTTAGAGGACTTCTCCCTATTGGGGAACAAGTGTGACCCCATTCATCTACTTAGATTTTGGCTCCACATCTCCCCGCCACAAAATGTTGGGTTCCGGAATCCTGAGTTTTGGGACGTTCCTACAACTGTCAGCAGCGCTTCTGTTCTTGAATCCCTTCACTTGCCTTCCCTGATGGTTTGCCTATGCTGGAGTGCAGGAGAATGTGGGGTTTCGGCTCTAATCCCAAGTATTAGCCAATGCATCTATATGATAAGTTGAGAAATTTTAACTACAACCAGCAACGTATGAATACATGTGCCACCTGAAAGATGCCTGGACTCTGTTTCCCCACCTCCAGCACACAAACGAGGAGGTGTTCTTCTATCCTGAATGTGGGGAGTTTCCTCCAAATGACAGCAGCACCTGAGGTCTAATAGAATCCGTTAGCTTGACTTCCTTGAGTGTTTACCTAGGCCGGGCTGTAAGCGAATGTGGGGGTTGGGCCCTAAAGACAAGGATTAGCGAGTGCCCCTCTATGGGCAGTGGAGATGTTTAAACCAAATCCCCAACTTTGGAACACCTGTGCCCCCATAAAGATGCGTGGAATATCTTTCCCACCTCCAGAACACACACGAAGACTTTCAGATATCCTTAGTGTGGGGGGGCTCCTCAAAATGACAGCAGCGTCTGGGTTCTAATAGAATCCCTTAGCTTGTAATACGAGTGTTTCCCTGGTCCGGGATGTGAGGGAAAGCTGGGGGTTGGGCTTGGAGTCCATGTAGCAGTGAGTGCCCCCTGATCGATTGAGGAAGTACTTAGAGGACTTCTCCCTAAAGGGAACACTTTTGCCCCCATTCATCTGGGTGAAGTGGGGCTGCACAACTCCCCCACAAACAGGAATGTGTTCCGGAGTCCTGAGTGCAGAGAAGTTCCTCCAACTGACAGCAGCGCCTGGGTTCTAACTGAATCCCTTTGCTTGTCTTCCCTGATGGTATGCCTAGGCGGGAGTGCGGGGGAAAGTGTGGTTTGGGATCCAAACCAAGTATTTGCGAGTACCTCTCTATGGTTAGTGGAGGTTTTTAAACTACATCCCTAACCTGGGAACACCTGTGCCCCCATATATATCCGTGGAGTCTGTTTCCAGACCTCCAGCACACACACGAACACTTGCACAGTTATCCTGAGAGTGGGCAGCCTCCTCCAACTGACAGCAGGGCCTGGGTTCTAATAAAATCGCTTAACTTGTCTTCCCTGTTTGGTTGCCTGATACGGAGTGCGGGGGAAAGTGGGGGTTGGGCTCTAAATCCAAGTATTAGCGAGTGCTTCTTCATGGGAAGTGGAGGTTATTAACCAAAAACCCACAACCTGGGAACACCTGTGCTCCTTGAAAAATGCGTGGACTCTGTTTCCCCACCTCCAGCACACACATGAAGAAGTGTTCTGGTATCCTGAGTGTGGGGAGGCACCTCCAACTGACAGCAGCATCTGGGATCTAATAGGATCCCTTAGGTTGACTTCCCTGTGTGTTTTCCAAGGACCGGCTGGGAGCGAAGGTGGGGGTTGGGCTCTAAAGCCAAGTAAGAGCGAGTGCCTCTCTATGGGCAGTGGAGGTGTTTAAAGTACATTCCCTCCCTGGGAACACCTGTGCCCCCATAAAGTTGCGTGGACTATGTATCCCCAAAACCATCATACACATAAAGACTTGTTCAGGTATCCTGAGTATGGGGAGACTCCTCCAACTGACAGCAGCGCCTGGGTTCTAATAGAATCCCAAAGCTTGTCTTCCCTGATGGCATGCCTAGGCTGGAGTGTGGGGGAAAGTGGGGTTTGGGCTTGAAGTCCAAGTAGCAACGAGTGCCCCCTGATTTACTGGGGAAGTACTTAGAGGATTTCACCCTAAAATGGAACACCTGTGCCCCCATTCATCTGCGTGGACTGGGTCTCCACAACTCCCCCCCACACAAGGCTGGGATCCGGAATCCTGAGTGTGTGGAAGTTCCTCCAACTGACAGCAGCGCCTGCGTTCGAATAGAATAACTCAGCTTGTATTCCCTGAGTGTTTCCCTAGGCCGGGCTGCGAGCGAAAGCTGGGGGTTGTGCTTGGAGGCCAAGTAGCAGCTTGTGCCAACCGATTGACTGAGGAATTACTTAGGGAACTCCCCTACCGGGGAACACCTGTGTCACCATTCATCTGCGTGGATTGGGGCTGCACACCTCCCCCACACACAAGAGTGTCTCCGGAGTCCTGAGTGTTGGGAAGTTCCTCCATGTGACAGCAGCATCTAGGTTCAACACAATCCCTTAGCTTGTCTTCCGTGATGGCTTGCCCTGCCAGGAGTGCGGGAGAAATTGGAGGTTGGGCTCTAAAACGAAGTATTAGCGAGTGCCTATCCATGGGATGTGGAGGTGTTTAACCTACATCCTCCAACCTAGGAATACCTGTGCCCCAGGAAAAAGGCGTGGACTCTGTTTCCACACCACCAGCACACGTGCGAAGAATTGTTCTCGTTTCCTGAGTGTGGGGAGGCTCCTCCAACTAACAGCAGCACCAGGGATCTAGTAGAATCCCTTAGCTTGACTTCCTTGAGTGTTCTCCTAGGCCGGGCTTTGAGCGAAGGTGGGGGTTGGGCTGTAAAGCCAAGTAATATCCAGTGCCTCTCTAAGGGCAGTGAAGGTGTTTAAACTACATCATCTACCTAGGAATAACTGTGCCCCCATAAAGATGCATGGACTCTGTTTCCCCACTTCCAACACACACACAAAGACGTGCTCAGGTATCCTGAGTGTGGGCCGGCACTTTCAAGTGACAGCAGCGCCTGGGTTCTAATAGTATCCTTTAGCTTGTAATACCTGAGTTGTTCCCTAGGCCTGGCTCTGAGGGAAAGCTGGGGGTTGGGCTTTGAGGCCAAATAGTAGCGAGTGCCCCCCGATGGACTGAGGAAGTATTTAGATGAATTCTCCCTAAAGGGGTACACCTGTGCCCACATCCATCTACGTGGAGTGCGGATACACAAATCCCTCCCCCCACAAGTCTGGCTACCGGAATATGAGAGTGGGAAAGTTCCTCCAGCTTACATCAGTGCCAGTGTTCTAGCAGAATCCTTAAGCTTCTCTTCCCTGATGGATTGCATTAGCTGGAGTGCGGTTCAAAGTGGGATTTGTTCTCTAAATCCAAGTAATAATGAGTGCCTCTCCATGGGAATTGGAGGTGTTTAACCAACAACCCCCAACAAGGGAATACCTTTGCCCCCTGGAATATGCGTGGACACTGTTTCTCCACCAACAGTACACACACGAAGAAGCTTTCTGGAATCCTGAGCATGGGGAGACTTCTCCAAATGACAGCAGCACCTGGGTTCTATTAGAATCCCTTAGCTTGTGTTCCCTGAGTATTTACATAGGCCAGGCTTTGATCTATTGTGGGGTTTGGTCTCTATAGCTAGGTTTTAGCGAGTGCCTCTCTATTGGCATGGAGATTTTAAAACTACATCCCTAACCTTTAAACACCTGCCCCCCATATAAATGCGTGGTCTCCCTTTCCCCACCTCCAGCACACCCACGAAGAACAGTTCTGGTATACTGAGTGTGGGTAGGCACCTCCAAATGACAGCAGCACCTGGGACCTTATAATATCACTTGGCTTGCTTTCCCGGAGTGTTTCCTTTGGCCAGGCTGTGAGCGAAGGTGGGTGTTGGGCACTAAAGACTAGTAATAGCGAGTGCCTCTCTATGGGCATTGCAGGTGTTTAAAATACATCCCCAAACTTGGAACACCTGTGCCCCCCCAAAAATGCGTGGACTCTGTTTCCCCACCTCCAGCACACACACGAAAACGGGTTGAGGTTTCCTGAGTGTGGGGAGGCACCTACAACTGACAGCAGGGCCTGGGTTCTAATACAATCCATTAACTTGTCTTCACTGATGGCTAGCCTAGGCGGGAGTGCGGGGGAATGTGAGGGTTGGGCTCTAAAACCAAGTATTATTGAGTGCCTCTCCACGGGATTTGAAGTGGTTTAACCTACAACCAAATATTTGGGAATACCTGTGCCCCCTGAAAGATGCAAGGACACTGTTTCCCCGCCTTCAGCACACACACTAGGTGGTGTTCTGGTATCCTGAGTGTGGGGAGGCTCCTGCAAGTGACAGTAGCACCTGGGATCTAGTTGGATCCATTCGGTTGATATTCCTGAGTATTTTCCTTGGCCGGGTTGTGAGCGAAATTGGGGGTTGTGCTCTAAAACCAAGTATTAGCGAGTTCTTATATTTTGGCAGTGGAGGGGGTTAAAGTATATCCCCAACCTGGGAACACCTGTGCCCCCATAAAGATGCGTGGACTCTGTTTCCCTCCTGCAGCACACACACGACATTGGGTTCAGATGTCTTGAGTGTGGGGAGGTTCCTGCAACTAACAGCAGCGCCTGGGTTGTAATACAATACCTTAACTGGTCTTCCATGATGGCTTGCCATGGCCGGTGTGCGGGGGAAAGTTGGGATTGGGCTCTAAACCAAGTATTAGCGAGAGCCTATCCACGGGATGTGGGTGTTGAACCTACAAACCACCACCATGAAATAACTGTGCCCCCTGAAAGATGCTTTGACTCTGTTTCCCTACATCCAGCACACACACGAAGAAGTGTTCTGGTGTTCTGAGTGTGGGGAGGTTCCTCCAACTGACAGCAGCACCTGGGTTCGAATAGAATCCCTTAGCTTGACTTCCCTAAGTGTTTTCCTAGGCCTAGCAGTGAGCGATGGTGGGGGATGGGCTCTAAAGCCAAGTATTAGAGAGTGCATCTCTGTGGGCAGTGGAGGGTTTGAAACTACTTCCCCAACCTTGGAACACCTGTGCCCCCATAAAGATGAGTGGACTCTGTTTCCCCCCTGCAGCACACACACGGAGACGTGGTCAGGTATCCTGATAGTGGGGAGGCTCCTCCACATGACAGCAGCGCCTGGGTTCTCATAGAATCCCTTAGATTGTTTTCCTTGAGTGTTTCCCTAGGCCGGGCTTAGAGGGAAAGCTGGGAGTTTGGCTTGGAGGCCAAGTAGCAGCAACTGCCCCCCGATGGAATGTGGAAGTATTTAGAGGACTTCTCCCTAATGGGGAACAAGTGTGACCCCATTCATCTACTTGGATTTTGGCTCCACATCTCCCCGCCACAAAATGTTGGGTTCCGGAATCCTGAGTTTTGGGACGTTCCTCCAACTGTCAGCAGCGCTTGTGTTCTTGAATCCCTTAACTTGCCTTCCCTGATGGTTTGCCTATGCTGGAGTGCAGGGGAATGTGGGGTTTCGGCTCTAATACCAAGTATTAGCCAATGCATCTATATGATAAGTTGAGAAATTTTAACTACAACCAGCAACGTAGGAATACATGTGCCACCTGAAAGATGCCTGGACTCTGTTTCCCCACCTCCAGCACACAAACGAGGAAGTGTTCTTCTATCCTGAATGTGGGGAGTTTCCTCCAAATGACAGCAGCACCTGAGGTCTAATAGAATCCGTTAGCTTGACTTCCTTGAGTGTTTACCTAGGCCGGGCTGTAAGCGAATGTGGGGGTTGGGCCCTAAAGACAAGGATTAGCGAGTGCCCCTCTATGGGCAGTGGAGGTGTTTAAACCAAATCCCCAACTTTGGAACACCTGTGCCCCCATAGAGATGCGTGGAATATCTTTCCCAGCTCCAGAACACACACGAAGACTTTCAGATATCCTTAGTGTGGGGGGGCTCCTCAAAATGACAGCAGCGTCTGGGTTCTAATACAATCCCTTAGCTTGTAATACGAGTGTTTTCCTGGTCCGGGATGTGAGGGAAAGCTGGGGGTTGGGCTTGGAGTCCAAGTAGCAGTGAGTGCCCCCTGATGGATTGAGGAAGTACTTAGAGGACTTCTCCCTAAAGGGAACACTTTTGCCCCCATTCATCTGGGTGGAGTGGGGCTGCACATCTCCCCCACAAACAAGAATGTGTTCCGGAGTCCTGAGTGCAGAGAAGTTCCTCCAACTGACAGCAGCGCCTGGGTTCTAACTGAATCCCTTTGCTTGTCTTCCCTGATGGTATGCCTAGGCGGGAGTGCGGGGGAAAGTGTGGTTTGGGATCCAAACCAAGTATTTGCGAGTACCTCTCTATGGTTAGTGGAGGTTTTTAAACTACATCCCTAACCTGGGAACACCTGTGCCCCCATATATATCCGTGGAGTCTGTTTCCAGACCTCCAGCACACACACGAACACTTGCACAGTTATCCTGAGAGTGGGCAGCCTCCTCCAACTGACAGCAGGGCCTGGGTTCTAATAAAATCGCTTAACTTGTCTTCCCTGTTTGGTTGCCTGATACGGAGTGCGGGGGAAAGTGGGGGTTGGGCTCTAAATCCAAGTATTAGCGAGTGCTTCTTCATGGGAAGTGGAGGTTATTAACCAAAAACCCACAACCTGGGAACACCTGTGCTCCTTGAAAAATGCGTGGACTCTGTTTCCCCACCTCCAGCACACACATGAAGAAGTGTTCTGGTATCCTGAGTGTGGGGAGGCACCTCCAACTGACAGCAGCATCTGGGATCTAATAGGATCCCTTAGGTTGACTTCCCTGTGTGTTTTCCAAGGACCGGCTGGGAGCGAAGGTGGGGGTTGGGCTCTAAAGCCAAGTAAGAGCGAGTGCCTCTCTATGGGCAGTGGAGGTGTTTAAAGTACATTCCCTCCCTGGGAACACCTGTGCCCCCATAAAGTTGCGTGGACTATGTATCCCCAAAACCATCATACACATAAAGACTTGTTCAGGTATCCTGAGTATGGGGAGACTCCTCCAACTGACAGCAGCGCCTGGGTTCTAATAGAATCCCAAAGCTTGTCTTCCCTGATGCCAAGCCTAGGCTGGAGTGTGGGGGAAAGTGGGGTTTGGGCTTGAAGTCCAAGTAGCAACGAGTGCCCCCTGATTTACTGGGGAAGTACTTAGAGGATTTCACCCTAAAATGGAACACCTGTGCCCCCATTCATCTGCGTGGACTGGGTCTCCACAACTCCCCCCCACACAAGGCTGGGATCCGGAATCCTGAGTGTGTGGAAGTTCCTCCAACTGACAGCAGCGCCTGCGTTCGAATAGAATAACTCAGCTTGTATTCCCTGAGTGTTTCCCTAGGCCGGGCTGCGAGCGAAAGCTGGGGGTTGTGCTTGGAGGCCAAGTAGCAGCTTGTGCCAACCGATTGACTGAGGAATTACTTAGGGAACTCCCCTACCGGGGAACACCTGTGTCACCATTCATCTGCGTGGATTGGGGCTGCACACCTCCCCCACACACAAGAGTGTCTCCGGAGTCCTGAGTGTTGGGAAGTTCCTCCATGTGACAGCAGCATCTAGGTTCAACACAATCCCTTAGCTTGTCTTCCGTGATGGCTTGCCCTGCCAGGAGTGCGGGAGAAATTGGAGGTTGGGCTCTAAAACGAAGTATTAGCGAGTGCCTATCCATGGGATGTGGAGGTGTTTAACCTACATCCTCCAACCTAGGAATACCTGTGCCCCAGGAAAAAGGCGTGGACTCTGTTTCCACACCACCAGCACACGTGCGAAGAATTGTTCTCGTTTCCTGAGTGTGGGGAGGCTCCTCCAACTAACAGCAGCACCAGGGATCTAGTAGAATCCCTTAGCTTGACTTCCTTGAGTGTTCTCCTAGGCCGGGCTTTGAGCGAAGGTGGGGGTTGGGCTGTAAAGCCAAGTAATATCCAGTGCCTCTCTAAGGGCAGTGAAGGTGTTTAAACTACATCATCTACCTAGGAATAACTGTGCCCCCATAAAGATGCATGGACTCTGTTTCCCCACTTCCAACACACACACAAAGACGTGCTCAGGTATCCTGAGTGTGGGCCGGCACTTTCAAGTGACAGCAGCGCCTGGGTTCTAATAGTATCCTTTAGCTTGTAATACCTGAGTTGTTCCCTAGGCCTGGCTCTGAGGGAAAGCTGGGGGTTGGGCTTTGAGGCCAAATAGTAGCGAGTGCCCCCCGATGGACTGAGGAAGTATTTAGATGAATTCTCCCTAAAGGGGTACACCTGTGCCCACATCCATCTACGTGGAGTGCGGATACACAAATCCCTCCCCCCACAAGTCTGGCTACCGGAATATGAGAGTGGGAAAGTTCCTCCAGCTTACATCAGTGCCAGTGTTCTAGCAGAATCCTTAAGCTTCTCTTCCCTGATGGATTGCATTAGCTGGAGTGCGGTTCAAAGTGGGATTTGTTCTCTAAATCCAAGTAATAATGAGTGCCTCTCCATGGGAATTGGAGGTGTTTAACCAACAACAACCAACAAGGGAATACCTTTGCCCCCTGGAATATGCGTGGACACTGTTTCTCCACCAACAGTACACACACGAAGAAGCTTTGTGGAATCCTGAGCATGGGGAGACTACTCCAAATGACAGCAGCACCTGGGTTCTATTAGAATCCCTTAGCTTGTGTTCCCTGAGTATTTACATAGGCCAGGCTTTGATCTATTGTGGGGTTTGGTCTCTATAGCTAGGTTTTAGCGAGTGCCTCTCTATTGGCATGGAGATTTTAAAACTACATCCCTAACCTTTAAACACCTGCCCCCCATATAAATGCGTGGTCTCCCTTTCCCCACCTCCAGCACACCCACGAAGAACAGTTCTGGTATACTGAGTGTGGGTAGGCACCTCCAAATGACAGCAGCACCTGGGACCTTATAATATCACTTGGCTTGCTTTCCCGGAGTGTTTCCTTTGGCCAGGCTGTGAGCGAAGGTGGGTGTTGGGCACTAAAGACTAGTAATAGCGAGTGCCTCTCTATGGGCATTGCAGGTGTTTAAAATACATCCCCAAACTTGGAACACCTGTGCCCCCCCAAAAATGCGTGGACTCTGTTTCCCCACCTCCAGCACACACACGAAAACCGGTTGAGGTTTCCTGAGTGTGGGGAGGCACCTACAACTGACAGCAGGGCCTGGGTTCTAATACAATCCATTAACTTGTCTTCACTGATGGCTAGCCTAGGCGGGAGTGCGGGGGAATGTGAGGGTTGGGCTCTAAAACCAAGTATTATTGAGTGCCTCTCCACGGGATTTGAAGTGGTTTAACCTACAACCAAATATTTGGGAATACCTGTGCCCCCTGAAAGATGCAAGGACACTGTTTCCCCGCCTTCAGCACACACACTAGGTGGTGTTCTGGTATCCTGAGTGTGGGGAGGCTCCTGCAAGTGACAGTAGCACCTGGGATCTAGTTGGATCCATTAGGTTGATATTCCTGAGTATTTTCCTTGGCCGGGTTGTGAGCGAAATTGGGGGTTGTGCTCTAAAACCAAGTATTAGCGAGTTCCTATATTTTGGCAGTGGAGGTGGTTAAAGTATATCCCCAACCTGGGAACACCTGTGCCCCCATAAAGATGCGTGGACTCTGTTTCCCTCCTGCAGCACACACACGACATTGGGTTCAGATGTCTTGAGTGTGGGGAGGTTCCTGCAACTAACAGCAGCGCCTGGGTTGTAATACAATACCTTAACTGGTCTTCCATGATGGCTTGCCATGGCCGGTGTGCGGGGGAAAGTTGGGATTGGGCTCTAAACCAAGTATTAGCGAGAGCCTATCCATGGGATGTGGGTGTTGAACCTACAAACCACCACCATGAAATAACTGTGCCCCCTGAAAGATGCTTTGACTCTGTTTCCCTACATCCAGCACACACACGAAGAAGTGTTCTGGTGTTCTGAGTGTGGGGAGGTTCCTCCAACTGACAGCAGCACCTGGGTTCGAATAGAATCCCTTAGCTTGACTTCCCTAAGTGTTTTCCTAGGCCTAGCAGTGAGCGATGGTGGGGGATGGGCTCTAAAGCCAAGTATTAGAGAGTGCATCTCTGTGGGCAGTGGAGGGTTTGAAACTACTTCCCCAACCTTGGAACACCTGTGCCCCCATAAAGATGAGTGGACTCTGTTTCCCCCCTGCAGCACACACACGGAGACGTGGTCAGGTATCCTGATAGTGGGGAGGCTCCTCCACATGACAGCAGCGCCTGGGTTCTCATAGAATCCCTTAGATTGTTTTCCTTGAGTGTTTCCCTAGGCCGGGCTTAGAGGGAAAGCTGGGAGTTTGGCTTGGAGGCCAAGTAGCAGCAACTGCCCCCCGATGGAATGTGGAAGTATTTAGAGGACTTCTCCCTAATGGGGAACAAGTGTGACCCCATTCATCTACTTGGATTTTGGCTCCACATCTCCCCGCCACAAAATGTTGGGTTCCGGAATCCTGAGTTTTGGGACGTTCCTCCAACTGTCAGCAGCGCTTGTGTTCTTGAATCCCTTAACTTGCCTTCCCTGATGGTGTGCCTATGCTGGAGTGCAGGGGAATGTGGGGTTTCGGCTCTAATACCAAGTATTAGCCAATGCATCTACATGTGAAGTTGAGAAATTTTAACTACACCCATCAACGTAGGAATACATGTGCCACCTGAATGATGCCTGGACTCTGTTTCCCCACCGCCAGCACACAAACGAGGAGGTGTTCTTCTATCCTGAATGTGGGGAGTTTCCTCCAAATGACAGCAGAACCTGAGGTCTCATATAATCCGTTAGCTTGACTTCTTGAGTGTTTACCTAGGCCGGGCTGTAAGCGAATGTGGGGATTGGGCCTTAAAGACAAGGATTAGCGAGTGCCTCTCTATGGGCAGTGGAGGTATTTAAACCAAATCCCCAACTTTGGAACACCTGTGCCCCCATACAGATGCGTGGAATATCTTTCCCACCTCCAGAACACACACGAAGACTTTCAGTTTTCCTTAGTGTGGGGGGGGGGCTCCTCAAAATGACAGCAGCGTCTGGGTTCTAATACAATCCCTTAGCTTGTAATATGTGTGTTCCCCTGGTCCGGGATGTGAGGGAAAGCTGGGGGTTGGGCTTGGAGTCCAAGTAGCAGTGAGTGCACCCTGATCGATTGAGGAAGTACTTAGAGGACTTCTCCCTAAAGGGAACACTTTTGCCCCCATTCATCTGGGTGGAGTGGGGCTGCACAACTCCCCCACAAACAGGAATGTGTTCCGGAATCCTGAGTGCAGAGAAGTTCCTCCAACTGACAGCAGCGCCTGGGTTCTAACTGAATCCCTTTGCTTGTCTTCCCTGATGGTATGCCTAGGCGGGAGTGCGGGGGAAAGTGTGGTTTGGGATCCAAACCAAGTATTTGCGAGTACCTCTCTATGGTTCGTGGAGGTTTTTAAACTACATCCCTAACATGGGAACACCTGTGCCCCCATATATATCCGTGGAGTCTGTTTCCAGACCTCCAGCACACACACGAACACTTGCACAGTTATCCTGAGAGTGGGCAGCCTCCTCCAACTGACAGCAGGGCCTGGGTTCTAATAAAATCGCTTAACTTGTCTTCCCTGTTTGGTTGCCTGATACGGAGTGCGGGGGAAAGTGGGGGTTGGGCTCTAAATCCAAGTATTAGCGAGTGCTTCTTCATGGGAAGTGGAGGTTATTAACCAAAAACCCACAACCTGGGAACACCTGTGCTCCTTGAAAAATGCGTGGACTCTGTTTCCCCACCTCCAGCACACACATGAAGAAGTGTTCTGGTATCCTGAGTGTGGGGAGGCACCTCCAACTGACAGCAGCATCTGGGATCTAATAGGATCCCTTAGGTTGACTTCCCTGTGTGTTTTCCAAGGACCGGCTGGGAGCGAAGGTGGGGGTTGGGCTCTAAAGCCAAGTAAGAGCGAGTGCCTCTCTATGGGCAGTGGAGGTGTTTAAAGTACATTCCCTCCCTGGGAACACCTGTGCCCCCATAAAGTTGCGTGGACTATGTATCCCCAAAACCATCATACACATAAAGACTTGTTCAGGTATCCTGAGTATGGGGAGACTCCTCCAACTGACAGCAGCGCCTGGGTTCTAATAGAATCCCAAAGCTTGTCTTCCCTGATGGCACGCCTAGGCTGGAGTGTGGGGGAAAGTGGGGTTTGGGCTTGAAGTCCAAGTAGCAACGAGTGCCCCCTGATTTACTGGGGAAGTACTTAGAGGATTTCACCCTAAAATGGAACACCTGTGCCCCCATTCATCTGCGTGGACTGGGTCTCCACAACTCCCCCCCACACAAGGCTGGGATCCAGAATCCTGAGTGTGTGGAAGTTCCTGCAACTGACAGCAGCGCCTGCGTTCGAATAGAATAACTCAGCTTGTATTCCCTGAGTGTTTCCCTAGGCCGGGCTGCGAGCGAAAGCTGGGGGTTGTGCTTGGAGGCCAAGTAGCAGCTTGTGCCAACCGATTGACTGAGGAATTACTTAGGGAACTCCCCTACCGGGGAACACCTGTGTCACCATTCATCTGCGTGGATTGGGGCTGCACACCTCCCCCACACACAAGAGTGTCTCCGGAGTCCTGAGTGTTGGGAAGTTCCTCCATGTGACAGCAGCATCTAGGTTCAACACAATCCCTTAGCTTGTCTTCCGTGATGGCTTGCCCTGCCAGGAGTGCGGGAGAAATTGGAGGTTGGGCTCTAAAACGAAGTATTAGCGAGTGCCTATCCATGGGATGTGGAGGTGTTTAACCTACATCCTCCAACCTAGGAATACCTGTGCCCCAGGAAAAAGGCGTGGACTCTGTTTCCACACCACCAGCACACGTGCGAAGAATTGTTCTCGTTTCCTGAGTGTGGGGAGGCTCCTCCAACTAACAGCAGCACCAGGGATCTAGTAGAATCCCTTAGCTTGACTTCCTTGAGTGTTCTCCTAGGCCGGGCTTTGAGCGAAGGTGGGGGTTGGGCTGTAAAGCCAAGTAATATCCAGTGCCTCTCTAAGGGCAGTGAAGGTGTTTAAACTACATCATCTACCTAGGAATAACTGTGCCCCCATAAAGATGCATGGACTCTGTTTCCCCACTTCCAACACACACACAAAGACGTGCTCAGGTATCCTGAGTGTGGGCCGGCACTTTCAAGTGACAGCAGCGCCTGGGTTCTAATAGTATCCTTTAGCTTGTAATACCTGAGTTGTTCCCTAGGCCTGGCTCTGAGGGAAAGCTGGGGGTTGGGCTTTGAGGCCAAATAGTAGCGAGTGCCCCCCGATGGACTGAGGAAGTATTTAGATGAATTCTCCCTAAAGGGGTACACCTGTGCCCACATCCATCTACGTGGAGTGCGGATACACAAATCCCTCCCCCCACAAGTCTGGCTACCGGAATATGAGAGTGGGAAAGTTCCTCCAGCTTACATCAGTGCCAGTGTTCTAGCAGAATCCTTAAGCTTCTCTTCCCTGATGGATTGCATTAGCTGGAGTGCGGTTCAAAGTGGGATTTGTTCTCTAAATCCAAGTAATAATGAGTGCCTCTCCATGGGAATTGGAGGTGTTTAACCAACAACAACCAACAAGGGAATACCTTTGCCCCCTGGAATATGCGTGGACACTGTTTCTCCACCAACAGTACACACACGAAGAAGCTTTGTGGAATCCTGAGCATGGGGAGACTACTCCAAATGACAGCAGCACCTGGGTTCTATTAGAATCCCTTAGCTTGTGTTCCCTGAGTATTTACATAGGCCAGGCTTTGATCTATTGTGGGGTTTGGTCTCTATAGCTAGGTTTTAGCGAGTGCCTCTCTATTGGCATGGAGATTTTAAAACTACATCCCTAACCTTTAAACACCTGCCCCCCATATAAATGCGTGGTCTCCCTTTCCCCACCTCCAGCACACCCACGAAGAACAGTTCTGGTATACTGAGTGTGGGTAGGCACCTCCAAATGACAGCAGCACCTGGGACCTTATAATATCACTTGGCTTGCTTTCCCGGAGTGTTTCCTTTGGCCAGGCTGTGAGCGAAGGTGGGTGTTGGGCACTAAAGACTAGTAATAGCGAGTGCCTCTCTATGGGCATTGCAGGTGTTTAAAATACATCCCCAAACTTGGAACACCTGTGCCCCCCCAAAAATGCGTGGACTCTGTTTCCCCACCTCCAGCACACACACGAAAACCGGTTGAGGTTTCCTGAGTGTGGGGAGGCACCTACAACTGACAGCAGGGCCTGGGTTCTAATACAATCCATTAACTTGTCTTCACTGATGGCTAGCCTAGGCGGGAGTGCGGGGGAATGTGAGGGTTGGGCTCTAAAACCAAGTATTATTGAGTGCCTCTCCACGGGATTTGAAGTGGTTTAACCTACAACCAAATATTTGGGAATACCTGTGCCCCCTGAAAGATGCAAGGACACTGTTTCCCCGCCTTCAGCACACACACTAGGTGGTGTTCTGGTATCCTGAGTGTGGGGAGGCTCCTGCAAGTGACAGTAGCACCTGGGATCTAGTTGGATCCATTAGGTTGATATTCCTGAGTATTTTCCTTGGCCGGGTTGTGAGCGAAATTGGGGGTTGTGCTCTAAAACCAAGTATTAGCGAGTTCCTATATTTTGGCAGTGGAGGTGGTTAAAGTATATCCCCAACCTGGGAACACCTGTGCCCCCATAAAGATGCGTGGACTCTGTTTCCCTCCTGCAGCACACACACGACATTGGGTTCAGATGTCTTGAGTGTGGGGAGGTTCCTGCAACTAACAGCAGCGCCTGGGTTGTAATACAATACCTTAACTGGTCTTCCATGATGGCTTGCCATGGCCGGTGTGCGGGGGAAAGTTGGGATTGGGCTCTAAACCAAGTATTAGCGAGAGCCTATCCATGGGATGTGGGTGTTGAACCTACAAACCACCACCATGAAATAACTGTGCCCCCTGAAAGATGCTTTGACTCTGTTTCCCTACATCCAGCACACACACGAAGAAGTGTTCTGGTGTTCTGAGTGTGGGGAGGTTCCTCCAACTGACAGCAGCACCTGGGTTCGAATAGAATCCCTTAGCTTGACTTCCCTAAGTGTTTTCCTAGGCCTAGCAGTGAGCGATGGTGGGGGATGGGCTCTAAAGCCAAGTATTAGAGAGTGCATCTCTGTGGGCAGTGGAGGGTTTGAAACTACTTCCCCAACCTTGGAACACCTGTGCCCCCATAAAGATGAGTGGACTCTGTTTCCCCCCTGCAGCACACACACGGAGACGTGGTCAGGTATCCTGATAGTGGGGAGGCTCCTCCACATGACAGCAGCGCCTGGGTTCTCATAGAATCCCTTAGATTGTTTTCCTTGAGTGTTTCCCTAGGCCGGGCTTAGAGGGAAAGCTGGGAGTTTGGCTTGGAGGCCAAGTAGCAGCAACTGCCCCCCGATGGAATGTGGAAGTATTTAGAGGACTTCTCCCTAATGGGGAACAAGTGTGACCCCATTCATCTACTTGGATTTTGGCTCCACATCTCCCCGCCACAAAATGTTGGGTTCCGGAATCCTGAGATTTGGGACGTTCCTCCAACTGTCAGCAGCGCTTGTGTTCTTGAATCCCTTCACTTGCCTTCCCTGATGGTTTGCCTATGCTGGAGTGCAGGGGAATGTGGGGTTTCGGCTCTAATCCCAAGTATTAGCCAATGCATCTACATGATAAGTTGAGAAATTTTAACTACAACCAGCAACGTAGGAATACATGTGCCACCTGAAAGATGCCTGGACTCTGTTTCCCCACCTCCAGCACACAAACGAGGAAGTGTTCTTCTATCCTGAATGTGGGGAGTTTCCTCCAAATGACAGCAGCACCTGAGGTCTAATAGAATCCGTTAGCTTGACTTCCTTGAGTGTTTACCTAGGCCGGGCTGTAAGCGAATGTGGGGGTTGGGCCCTAAAGACAAGGATTAGCGAGTGCCCCTCTATGGGCAGTGGAGGTGTTTAAACCAAATCCCCAACTTTGGAACACCTGTGCCCCCATAAAGATGCGTGGAATATCTTTCCAACCTCCAGAACACACACGAAGACTTTCAGATATCCTTAGTGTGGGGGGGCTCCTCAAAATGACAGCAGCGTCTGGGTTCTAATAGAATCCCTTAGCTTGTAATACGAGTGTTTCCCTGGTCCGGGATGTGAGGGAAAGCTGGGGGTTGGGCTTGGAGTCCAAGTAGCAGTGAGTGCCCCCTGATGGATTGAGGAAGTACTTAGAGGACTTCTCCCTAAAGGGAACACTTTTGCCCCCATTCATCTGGGTGGAGTGGGGCTGCACAACTCCCCCACAAACAAGAATGTGTTCCGGAGTCCTGAGTGCAGAGAAGTTCCTCCAACTGACAGCAGCGCCTGGGTTCTAACTGAATCCCTTTGCTTGTCTTCCCTGATGGTATGCCTAGGCGGGAGTGCGGGGGAAAGTGTGGTTTGGGATCCAAACCAAGTATTTGCGAGTACCTCTCTATGGTTCGTGGAGGTTTTTAAACTACGTCCCTAACCTGGGAACACCTGTGCCCCCATATATATCCGTGGAGTCTGTTTCCAGACCTCCAGCACACACACGAACACTTGCACAGTTATCCTGAGAGTGGGCAGCCTCCTCCAACTGACAGCAGGGCCTGGGTTCTAATAAAATCGCTTAACTTGTCTTCCCTGTTTGGTTGCCTGATACGGAGTGCGGGGGAAAGTGGGGGTTGGGCTCTAAATCCAAGTATTAGCGAGTGCTTCTTCATGGGAAGTGGAGGTTATTAACCAAAAACCCACAACCTGGGAACACCTGTGCTCCTTGAAAAATGCGTGGACTCTGTTTCCCCACCTCCAGCACACACATGAAGAAGTGTTCTGGTATCCTGAGTGTGGGGAGGCACCTCCAACTGACAGCAGCATCTGGGATCTAATAGGATCCCTTAGGTTGACTTCCCTGTGTGTTTTCCAAGGACCGGCTGGGAGCGAAGGTGGGGGTTGGGCTCTAAAGCCAAGTAAGAGCGAGTGCCTCTCTATGGGCAGTGGAGGTGTTTAAAGTACATTCCCTCCCTGGGAACACCTGTGCCCCCATAAAGTTGCGTGGACTATGTATCCCCAAAACCATCATACACATAAAGACTTGTTCAGGTATCCTGAGTATGGGGAGACTCCTCCAACTGACAGCAGCGCCTGGGTTCTAATAGAATCCCAAAGCTTGTCTTCCCTGATGCCAAGCCTAGGCTGGAGTGTGGGGGAAAGTGGGGTTTGGGCTTGAAGTCCAAGTAGCAACGAGTGCCCCCTGATTTACTGGGGAAGTACTTAGAGGATTTCACCCTAAAATGGAACAC
Source organism: Vicugna pacos (assembly GCF_048564905.1). Lineage (NCBI taxonomy): Eukaryota > Metazoa > Chordata > Mammalia > Artiodactyla > Camelidae > Vicugna > Vicugna pacos. Next base: position 350,903 of record NW_027328785.1, read on the forward strand.
CTGTGCCCCCATTCATCTGCGTGGACTGGGTCTCCACAACTCCCCCCCACACAAGGCTGGGATCCGGAATCCTGAGTGTGTGGAAGTTCCTCCAACTGACAGCAGCGCCTGCGTTCGAATAGAATAACTCAGCTTGTATTCCCTGAGTGTTTCCCTAGGCCGGGCTGCGAGCGAAAGCTGGGGGTTGTGCTTGGAGGCCAAGTAGCAGCTTGTGCCAACCGATTGACTGAGGAATTACTTAGGGAACTCCCCTACCGGGGAACACCTGTGTCACCATTCATCTGCGTGGATTGGGGCTGCACACCTCCCCCACACACAAGAGTGTCTCCGGAGTCCTGAGTGTTGGGAAGTTCCTCCATGTGACAGCAGCATCTAGGTTCAACACAATCCCTTAGCTTGTCTTCCGTGATGGCTTGCCCTGCCAGGAGTGCGGGAGAAATTGGAGGTTGGGCTCTAAAACGAAGTATTAGCGAGTGCCTATCCATGGGATGTGGAGGTGTTTAACCTACATCCTCCAACCTAGGAATACCTGTGCCCCAGGAAAAAGGCGTGGACTCTGTTTCCACACCACCAGCACACGTGCGAAGAATTGTTCTCGTTTCCTGAGTGTGGGGAGGCTCCTCCAACTAACAGCAGCACCAGGGATCTAGTAGAATCCCTTAGCTTGACTTCCTTGAGTGTTCTCCTAGGCCGGGCTTTGAGCGAAGGTGGGGGTTGGGCTGTAAAGCCAAGTAATATCCAGTGCCTCTCTAAGGGCAGTGAAGGTGTTTAAACTACATCATCTACCTAGGAATAACTGTGCCCCCATAAAGATGCATGGACTCTGTTTCCCCACTTCCAACACACACACAAAGACGTGCTCAGGTATCCTGAGTGTGGGCCGGCACTTTCAAGTGACAGCAGCGCCTGGGTTCTAATAGTATCCTTTAGCTTGTAATACCTGAGTTGTTCCCTAGGCCTGGCTCTGAGGGAAAGCTGGGGGTTGGGCTTTGAGGCCAAATAGTAGCGAGTGCCCCCCGATGGACTGAGGAAGTATTTAGATGAATTCTCCCTAAAGGGGTACACCTGTGCCCACATCCATCTACGTGGAGTGCGGATACACAAATCCCTCCCCCCACAAGTCTGGCTACCGGAATATGAGAGTGGGAAAGTTCCTCCAGCTTACATCAGTGCCAGTGTTCTAGCAGAATCCTTAAGCTTCTCTTCCCTGATGGATTGCATTAGCTGGAGTGCGGTTCAAAGTGGGATTTGTTCTCTAAATCCAAGTAATAATGAGTGCCTCTCCATGGGAATTGGAGGTGTTTAACCAACAACCCCCAACAAGGGAATACCTTTGCCCCCTGGAATATGCGTGGACACTGTTTCTCCACCAACAGTACACACACGAAGAAGCTTTCTGGAATCCTGAGCATGGGGAGACTACTCCAAATGACAGCAGCACCTGGGTTCTATTAGAATCCCTTAGCTTGTGTTCCCTGAGTATTTACATAGGCCAGGCTTTGATCTATTGTGGGGTTTGGTCTCTATAGCTAGGTTTTAGCGAGTGCCTCTCTATTGGCATGGAGATTTTAAAACTACATCCCTAACCTTTAAACACCTGCCCCCCATATAAATGCGTGGTCTCCCTTTCCCCACCTCCAGCACACCCACGAAGAACAGTTCTGGTATACTGAGTGTGGGTAGGCACCTCCAAATGACAGCAGCACCTGGGACCTTATAATATCACTTGGCTTGCTTTCCCGGAGTGTTTCCTTTGGCCAGGCTGTGAGCGAAGGTGGGTGTTGGGCACTAAAGACTAGTAATAGCGAGTGCCTCTCTATGGGCATTGCAGGTGTTTAAAATACATCCCCAAACTTGGAACACCTGTGCCCCCCCAAAAATGCGTGGACTCTGTTTCCCCACCTCCAGCACACACACGAAAACGGGTTGAGGTTTCCTGAGTGTGGGGAGGCACCTACAACTGACAGCAGGGCCTGGGTTCTAATACAATCCATTAACTTGTCTTCACTGATGGCTAGCCTAGGCGGGAGTGCGGGGGAATGTGAGGGTTGGGCTCTAAAACCAAGTATTATTGAGTGCCTCTCCACGGGATTTGAAGTGGTTTAACCTACAACCAAATATTTGGGAATACCTGTGCCCCCTGAAAGATGCAAGGACACTGTTTCCCCGACTTCAGCACACACACTAGGTGGTGTTCTGGTATCCTGAGTGTGGGGAGGCTCCTGCAAGTGACAGTAGCACCTGGGATCTAGTTGGATCCATTAGGTTGATATTCCTGAGTATTTTCCTTGGCCGGGTTGTGAGCGAAATTGGGGGTTGTGCTCTAAAACCAAGTATTAGCGAGTTCCTATATTTTGGCAGTGGAGGTGGTTAAAGTATATCCCCAACCTGGGAACACCTGTGCCCCCATAAAAATGCGTGGACTCTGTTTCCCTCCTGCAGCACACACACGACATTGGGTTCAGATGTCTTGAGTGTGGGGAGGTTCCTGCAACTAACAGCAGCGCCTGGGTTGTAATACAATACCTTAACTGGTCTTCCATGATGGCTTGCCATGGCCGGTGTGCGGGGGAAAGTTGGGATTGGGCTCTAAACCAAGTATTAGCGAGAGCCTATCCATGGGATGTGGGTGTTGAACCTACAAACCACCACCATGAAATAACTGTGCCCCCTGAAAGATGCTTTGACTCTGTTTCCCTACATCCAGCACACACACGAAGAAGTGTTCTGGTGTTCTGAGTGTGGGGAGGTTCCTCCAACTGACAGCAGCACCTGGGTTCGAATAGAATCCCTTAGCTTGACTTCCCTAAGTGTTTTCCTAGGCCTAGCAGTGAGCGATGGTGGGGGATGGGCTCTAAAGCCAAGTATTAGAGAGTGCATCTCTGTGGGCAGTGGAGGGTTTGAAACTACTTCCCCAACCTTGGAACACCTGTGCCCCCATAAAGATGAGTGGACTCTGTTTCCCCCCTGCAGCACACACACGGAGACGTGGTCAGGTATCCTGATAGTGGGGAGGATCCTCCACATGACAACAGCGCCTGGGTTCTCATAGAATTCCTTAGATTGTTTTCCTTGAGTGTTTCCCTAGGCCGGGCTTAGAGGGAATGCTGGGAGTTTGGCTTGGAGGCCAAGTAGCAGCAACTGCCCCCCGATGGAATGTGGAAGTATTTAGAGGACTTCTCCCTAATGGGGAACAAGTGTGACCCCATTCATCTACTTGGATTTTGGCTCCACATCTCCCCGCCACAAAATGTTGGGTTCCGGAATCCTGAGTTTTGGGACGTTCCTCCAACTGTCAGCAGCGCTTGTGTTCTTGAATCCCTTCACTTGCCTTCCCTGATGGTTTGCCTATGCTGGAGTGCAGGGGAATGTGGGGTTTCGGCTCTAATACCAAGTATTAGCCAATGCATCTATATGATAAGTTGAGAAATTTTAACTACAACCAGCAACGTAGGAATACATGTGCCACCTGAAAGATGCCTGGACTCTGTTTCCCCACCTCCAGCACACAAACGAGGAGGTGTTCTTCTATCCTGAATGTGGGGAGTTTCCTCCAAATGACAGCAGCACCTGAGGTCTAATAGAATCCGTTAGCTTGACTTCCTTGAGTGTTTACCTAGGCCGGGCTGTAAGCGAATGTGGGGGTTGGACCCTAAAGACAAGGATTAGCGAGTGCCCCTCTATGGGCAGTGGAGGTGTTTAAACCAAATCCCCAACTTTGGAACACCTGTGCCCCCATAAAGATGCGTGGAATATCTTTCCCACCTCCAGAACACACACGAAGACTTTCAGATATCCTTAGTGTGGGGGGGCTCCTCAAAATGACAGCAGCGTCTGGGTTCTAATAGAATCCCTTAGCTTGTAATAAGAGTGTTTCCCTGGTCCGAGATGTGAGGGAAAGCTGGGGGTTGGGCTTGGAGTCCAAGTAGCAGTGAGTGCCCCCTGATGGATTGAGGAAGTACTTAGAGGACTTCTCCCTAAAGGGAACACTTTTGCCCCCATTCATCTGGGTGGAGTGGGGCTGCACAACTCCCCCACAAACAAGAAAGTGTTCCGGAGTCCTGAGTGCAGAGAAGTTCCTCCAACTGACAGCAGCGCCTGGGTTCTAACTGAATCCCTTTGCTTGTCTTCCCTGATGGTATGCCTAGGCGGGAGTGCGGGGGAAAGTGTGGTTTGGGATCCAAACCAAGTATTTGCGAGTACCTCTCTATGGTTCGTGGAGGTTTTTAAACTACATCCCTAACCTGGGAACACCTGTGCCCCCATATATATCCGTGGAGTCTGTTTCCAGACCTCCAGCACACACACGAACACTTGCACAGTTATCCTGAGAGTGGGCAGCCTCCTCCAACTGACAGCAGGGCCTGGGTTCTAATAAAATCGCTTAACTTGTCTTCCCTGTTTGGTTGCCTGATACGGAGTGCGGGGGAAAGTGGGGGTTGGGCTCTAAATCCAAGTATTAGCGAGTGCTTCTTCATGGGAAGTGGAGGTTATTAACCAAAAACCCACAACCTGGGAACACCTGTGCTCCTTGAAAAATGCGTGGACTCTGTTTCCCCACCTCCAGCACACACATGAAGAAGTGTTCTGGTATCCTGAGTGTGGGGAGGCACCTCCAACTGACAGCAGCATCTGGGATCTAATAGGATCCCTTAGGTTGACTTCCCTGTGTGTTTTCCAAGGACCGGCTGGGAGCGAAGGTGGGGGTTGGGCTCTAAAGCCAAGTAAGAGCGAGTGCCTCTCTATGGGCAGTGGAGGTGTTTAAAGTACATTCCCTCCCTGGGAACACCTGTGCCCCCATAAAGTTGCGTGGACTATGTATCCCCAAAACCATCATACACATAAAGACTTGTTCAGGTATCCTGAGTATGGGGAGACTCCTCCAACTGACAGCAGCGCCTGGGTTCTAATAGAATCCCAAAGCTTGTCTTCCCTGATGGCATGCCTAGGCTGGAGTGTGGGGGAAAGTGGGGTTTGGGCTTGAAGTCCAAGTAGCAACGAGTGCCCCCTGATTTACTGGGGAAGTACGTAGAGGATTTCACCCTAAAATGGAACACCTGTGCCCCCATTCATCTGCGTGGACTGGGTCTCCACAACTCCCCCCCACACAAGGCTGGGATCCGGAATCCTGAGTGTGTGGAAGTTCCTCCAACTGACAGCAGCGCCTGCGTTCGAATAGAATAACTCAGCTTGTATTCCCTGAGTGTTTCCCTAGGCCGGGCTGCGAGCGAAAGCTGGGGGTTGTGCTTGGAGGCCAAGTAGCAGCTTGTGCCAACCGATTGACTGAGGAATTACTTAGGGAACTCCCCTACCGGGGAACACCTGTGTCACCATTCATCTGCGTGGATTGGGGCTGCACACCTCCCCCACACACAAGAGTGTCTCCGGAGTCCTGAGTGTTGGGAAGTTCCTCCATGTGACAGCAGCATCTAGGTTCAACACAATCCCTTAGCTTGTCTTCCGTGATGGCTTGCCCTGCCAGGAGTGCGGGAGAAATTGGAGGTTGGGCTCTAAAACGAAGTATTAGCGAGTGCCTATCCATGGGATGTGGAGGTGTTTAACATACATCCTCCAACCTAGGAATACCTGTGCCCCAGGAAAAAGGCGTGGACTCTGTTTCCACACCACCAGCACACGTGCGAAGAATTGTTCTCGTTTCCTGAGTGTGGGGAGGCTCCTCCAACTAACAGCAGCACCAGGGATCTAGTAGAATCCCTTAGCTTGACTTCCTTGAGTGTTCTCCTAGGCCGGGCTTTGAGCGAAGGTGGGGGTTGGGCTGTAAAGCCAAGTAATATCCAGTGCCTCTCTAAGGGCAGTGAAGGTGTTTAAACTACATCATCTACCTAGGAATAACTGTGCCCCCATAAAGATGCATGGACTCTGTTTCCCCACTTCCAACACACACACAAAGACGTGCTCAGGTATCCTGAGTGTGGGCCGGCACTTTCAAGTGACAGCAGCGCCTGGGTTCTAATAGTATCCTTTAGCTTGTAATACCTGAGTTGTTCCCTAGGCCTGGCTCTGAGGGAAAGCTGGGGGTTGGGCTTTGACGCCAAATAGTAGCGAGTGCCCCCCGATGGACTGAGGAAGTATTTAGATGAATTCTCCCTAAAGGGGTACACCTGTGCCCACATCCATCTACGTGGAGTGCGGATACACAAATCCCTCCCCCCACAAGTCTGGCTACCGGAATATGAGAGTGGGAAAGTTCCTCCAGCTTACATCAGTGCCAGTGTTCTAGCAGAATCCTTAAGCTTCTCTTCCCTGATGGATTGCATTAGCTGGAGTGCGGTTCAAAGTGGGATTTGTTCTCTAAATCCAAGTAATAATGAGTGCCTCTCCATGGGAATTGGAGGTGTTTAACCAACAACCCCCAACAAGGGAATACCTTTGCCCCCTGGAATATGCGTGGACACTGTTTCTCCACCAACAGTACACACACGAAGAAGCTTTCTGGAATCCTGAGCATGGGGAGACTACTCCAAATGACAGCAGCACCTGGGTTCTATTAGAATCCCTTAGCTTGTGTTCCCTGAGTATTTACATAGGCCAGGCTTTGATCTATTGTGGGGTTTGGTCTCTATAGCTAGGTTTTAGCGAGTGCCTCTCTATTGGCATGGAGATTTTAAAACTACATCCCTAACCTTTAAACACCTGCCCCCCATATAAATGCGTGGTCTCCCTTTCCCCACCTCCAGCACACCCACGAAGAACAGTTCTGGTATACTGAGTGTGGGTAGGCACCTCCAAATGACAGCAGCACCTGGGACCTTATAATATCACTTGGCTTGCTTTCCCGGAGTGTTTCCTTTGGCCAGGCTGTGAGCGAAGGTGGGTGTTGGGCACTAAAGACTAGTAATAGCGAGTGCCTCTCTATGGGCATTGCAGGTGTTTAAAATACATCCCCAAACTTGGAACACCTGTGCCCCCCCAAAAATGCGTGGACTCTGTTTCCCCACCTCCAGCACACACACGAAAACGGGTTGAGGTTTCCTGAGTGTGGGGAGGCACCTACAACTGACAGCAGGGCCTGGGTTCTAATACAATCCATTAACTTGTCTTCACTGATGGCTAGCCTAGGCGGGAGTGCGGGGGAATGTGAGGGTTGGGCTCTAAAACCAAGTATTATTGAGTGCCTCTCCACGGGATTTGAAGTGGTTTAACCTACAACCAAATATTTGGGAATACCTGTGCCCCCTGAAAGATGCAAGGACACTGTTTCCCCGCCTTCAGCACACACACTAGGTGGTGTTCTGGTATCCTGAGTGTGGGGAGGCTCCTGCAAGTGACAGTAGCACCTGGGATCTAGTTGGATCCATTAGGTTGATATTCCTGAGTATTTTCCTTGGCCGGGTTGTGAGCGAAATTGGGGGTTGTGCTCTAAAACCAAGTATTAGCGAGTTCCTATATTTTGGCAGTGGAGGTGGTTAAAGTATATCCCCAACCTGGGAACACCTGTGCCCCCATAAAGATGCGTGGACTCTGTTTCCCTCCTGCAGCACACACACGACATTGGGTTCAGATGTCTTGAGTGTGGGGAGGTTCCTGCAACTAACAGCAGCGCCTGGGTTGTAATACAATACCTTAACTGGTCTTCCATGATGGCTTGCCATGGCCGGTGTGCGGGGGAAAGTTGGGATTGGGCTCTAAACCAAGTATTAGCGAGAGCCTATCCATGGGATGTGGGTGTTGAACCTACAAACCACCACCATGAAATAACTGTGCCCCCTGAAAGATGCTTTGACTCTGTTTCCCTACATCCAGCACACACACGAAGAAGTGTTCTGGTGTTCTGAGTGTGGGGAGGTTCCTCCAACTGACAGCAGCACCTGGGTTCGAATAGAATCCCTTAGCTTGACTTCCCTAAGTGTTTTCCTAGGCCTAGCAGTGAGCGATGGTGGGGGATGGGCTCTAAAGCCAAGTATTAGAGAGTGCATCTCTGTGGGCAGTGGAGGGTTTGAAACTACTTCCCCAACCTTGGAACACCTGTGCCCCCATAAAGATGAGTGGACTCTGTTTCCCCCCTGCAGCACACACACGGAGACGTGGTCAGGTATCCTGATAGTGGGGAGGCTCCTCCACATGACAGCAGCGCCTGGGTTCTCATAGAATCCCTTAGATTGTTTTCCTTGAGTGTTTCCCTAGGCCGGGCTTAGAGGGAAAGCTGGGAGTTTGGCTTGGAGGCCAAGTAGCAGCAACTGCCCCCCGATGGAATGTGGAAGTATTTAGAGGACTTCTCCCTAATGGGGAACAAGTGTGACCCCATTCATCTACTTGGATTTTGGCTCCACATCTCCCCGCCACAAAATGTTGGGTTCCGGAATCCTGAGTTTTGGGACGTTCCTCCAACTGTCAGCAGCGCTTGTGTTCTTGAATCCCTTAACTTGCCTTCCCTGATGGTTTGCCTATGCTGGAGTGCAGGGGAATGTGGGGTTTCGGCTCTAATACCAAGTATTAGCCAATGCATCTATATGATAAGTTGAGAAATTTTAACTACAACCAGCAACGTAGGAATACATGTGCCACCTGAAAGATGCCTGGACTCTGTTTCCCCAACTCCAGCACACAAACGAGGAGGTGTTCTTCTATCCTGAATGTGGGGAGTTTCCTCCAAATGACAGCAGCACCTGAGGTCTAATAGAATCCGTTAGCTTGACTTCCTTGAGTGTTTACCTAGGCCGGGCTGTAAGCGAATGTGGGGGTTGGGCCCTAAAGACAAGGATTAGCGAGTGCCCCTCTATGGGCAGTGGAGGTGTTTAAACCAAATCCCCAACTTTGGAACACCTGTGCCCCCATAAAGATGCGTGGAATATCTTTCCCACCTCCAGAACACACACGAAGGCTTTCAGATATCCTTAGTGTGGGGGGGCTCCTCAAAATGACAGCAGCGTCTGGGTTCTAATAGAATCCCTTAGCTTGTAATACGAGTGTTTCCCTGGTCCGGGATGTGAGGGAAAGCTGGGGGTTGGGCTTGGAGTCCAAGTAGCAGTGAGTGCCCCCTGATCGATTGAGGAAGTACTTAGAGGACTTCTCCCTAAAGGGAACACTTTTGCCCCCATTCATCTGGGTGGAGTGGGGCTGCACAACTCCCCCACAAACAAGAATGTGTTCTGGAGTCCTGAGTGCAGAGAAGTTCCTCCAACTGACAGCAGCGCCTGGGTTCTAACTGAATCCCTTTGCTTGTCTTCCCTGATGGTATGCCTAGGCGGGAGTGCGGGGGAATGTGTGGTTTGGGATCCAAACCAAGTATTTGCGAGTACCTCTCTATGGTTCGTGGAGGTTTTTAAACTACATCCCTAACCTGGGAACACCTGTGCCCCCATATATATCCGTGGAGTCTGTTTCCAGACCTCCAGCACACACACGAACACTTGCACAGTTATCCTGAGGGTGGGCAGCCTCCTCCAACTGACAGCAGGGCCTGGGTTCTAATAAAATCGCTTAACTTGTCTTCCCTGTTTGGTTGCCTGATACGGAGTGCGGGGGAAAGTGGGGGTTGGGCTCTAAATCCAAGTATTAGCGAGTGCTTCTTCATGGGAAGTGGAGGTTATTAACCAAAAACCCACAACCTGGGAACACCTGTGCTCCTTGAAAAATGCGTGGACTCTGTTTCCCCACCTCCAGCACACACATGAAGAAGTGTTCTGGTATCCTGAGTGTGGGGAGGCACCTCCAACTGACAGCAGCATCTGGGATCTAATAGGATCCCTTAGGTTGACTTCCCTGTGTGTTTTCCAAGGACCGGCTGGGAGCGAAGGTGGGGGTTGGGCTCTAAAGCCAAGTAAGAGCGAGTGCCTCTCTATGGGCAGTGGAGGTGTTTAAAGTACATTCCCTCCCTGGGAACACCTGTGCCCCCATAAAGTTGCGTGGACTATGTATCCCCAAAACCATCATACACATAAAGACTTGTTCAGGTATCCTGAGTATGGGGAGACTCCTCCAACTGACAGCAGCGCCTGGGTTCTAATAGAATCCCAAAGCTTGTCTTTCCTGATGCCAAGCCTAGGCTGGAGTGTGGGGGAAAGTGGGGTTTGGGCTTGAAGTCCAAGTAGCAACGAGTGCCCCCTGATTTACTGGGGAAGTACTTAGAGGATTTCACCCTAAAATGGAACACCTGTGCCCCCATTCATCTGCGTGGACTGGGTCTCCACAACTCCCCCCCACACAAGGCTGGGATCCGGAATCCTGAGTGTGTGGAAGTTCCTCCAACTGACAGCAGCGCCTGCGTTCGAATAGAATAACTCAGCTTGTATTCCCTGAGTGTTTCCCTAGGCCGGGCTGCGAGCGAAAGCTGGGGGTTGTGCTTGGAGGCCAAGTAGCAGCTTGTGCCAACCGATTGACTGAGGAATTACTTAGGGAACTCCCCTACCGGGGAACACCTGTGTCACCATTCATCTGCGTGGATTGGGGCTGCACACCTCCCCCACACACAAGAGTGTCTCCGGAGTCCTGAGTGTTGGGAAGTTCCTCCATGTGACAGCAGCATCTAGGTTCAACACAATCCCTTAGCTTGTCTTCCGTGATGGCTTGCCCTGCCAGGAGTGCGGGAGAAATTGGAGGTTGGGCTCTAAAACGAAGTATTAGCGAGTGCCTATCCATGGGATGTGGAGGTGTTTAACCTACATCCTCCAACCTAGGAATACCTGTGCCCCAGGAAAAAGGCGTGGACTCTGTTTCCACACCACCAGCACACGTGCGAAGAATTGTTCTCGTTTCCTGAGTGTGGGGAGGCTCCTCCAACTAACAGCAGCACCAGGGATCTAGTAGAATCCCTTAGCTTGACTTCCTTGAGTGTTCTCCTAGGCCGGGCTTTGAGCGAAGGTGGGGGTTGGGCTGTAAAGCCAAGTAATATCCAGTGCCTCTCTAAGGGCAGTGAAGGTGTTTAAACTACATCATCTACCTAGGAATAACTGTGCCCCCATAAAGATGCATGGACTCTGTTTCCCCACTTCCAACACACACACAAAGACGTGCTCAGGTATCCTGAGTGTGGGCCGGCACTTTCAAGTGACAGCAGCGCCTGGGTTCTAATAGTATCCTTTAGCTTGTAATACCTGAGTTGTTCCCTAGGCCTGGCTCTGAGGGAAAGCTGGGGGTTGGGCTTTGAGGCCAAATAGTAGCGAGTGCCCCCCGATGGACTGAGGAAGTATTTAGATGAATTCTCCCTAAAGGGGTACACCTGTGCCCACATCCATCTACGTGGAGTGCGGATACACAAATCCCTCCCCCCACAAGTCTGGCTACCGGAATATGAGAGTGGGAAAGTTCCTCCAGCTTACATCAGTGCCAGTGTTCTAGCAGAATCCTTAAGCTTCTCTTCCCTGATGGATTGCATTAGCTGGAGTGCGGTTCAAAGTGGGATTTGTTCTCTAAATCCAAGTAAAAATGAGTGCCTCTCCATGGGAATTGGAGGTGTTTAACCAACAACCCCCAACAAGGGAATACCTTTGCCCCCTGGAATATGCGTGGACACTGTTTCTCCACCAACAGTACACACACGAAGAAGCTTTCTGGAATCCTGAGCATGGGGAGACTACTCCAAATGACAGCAGCACCTGGGTTCTATTAGAATCCCTTAGCTTGTGTTCCCTGAGTATTTACATAGGCCAGGCTTTGATCTATTGTGTGGTTTGGTCTCTATAGCTAGGTTTTAGCGAGTGCCTCTCTATTGGCATGGAGATTTTAAAACTACATCCCTAACCTTTAAACACCTGCCCCCCATATAAATGCGTGGTCTCCCTTTCCCCACCTCCAGCACACCCATGAAGAACAGTTCTGGTATACTGAGTGTGGGTAGGCACCTCCAAATGACAGCAGCACCTGGGACCTTATAATATCACTTGGCTTGCTTTCCCGGAGTGTTTCCTTTGGCCAGGCTGTGAGCGAAGGTGGGTGTTGGGCACTAAAGACTAGTAATAGCGAGTGCCTCTCTATGGGCATTGCAGGTGTTTAAAATACATCCCCAAACTTGGAACACCTGTGCCCCCCCAAAAATGCGTGGACTCTGTTTCCCCACCTCCAGCACACACACGAAAACGGGTTGAGGTTTCCTGAGTGTGGGGAGGCACCTACAACTGACAGCAGGGCCTGGGTTCTAATACAATCCATTAACTTGTCTTCACTGATGGCTAGCCTAGGCGGGAGTGCGGGGGAATGTGAGGGTTGGGCTCTAAAACCAAGTATTATTGAGTGCCTCTCCACGGGATTTGAAGTGGTTTAACCTACAACCAAATATTTGGGAATACCTGTGCCCCCTGAAAGATGCAAGGACACTGTTTCCCCGCCTTCAGCACACACACTAGGTGGTGTTCTGGTATCCTGAGTGTGGGGAGGCTCCTGCAAGTGACAGTAGCACCTGGGATCTAATTGGATCCATTAGGTTGATATTCCTGAGTATTTTCCTTGGCCGGGTTGTGAGCGAAATTGGGGGTTGTGCTCTAAAACCAAGTATTAGCGAGTTCCTATATTTTGGCAGTGGAGGTGGTTAAAGTATATCCCCAACCTGGGAACACCTGTGCCCCCATAAAGATGCGTGGACTCTGTTTCCCTCCTGCAGCACACACACGACATTGGGTTCAGATGTCTTGAGTGTTGGGAGGTTCCTGCAACTAACTGCAGCGCCTGGGTTGTAATACAATACCTTAACTGGTCTTCCATGATGGCTTGCCATGGCCGGTGTGCGGGGGAAAGTTGGGATTGGGCTCTAAACCAAGTATTAGCGAGAGCCTATCCATGGGATGTGGGTGTTGAACCTACAAACCACCACCATGAAATAACTGTGCCCCCTGAAAGATGCTTTGACTCTGTTTCCCTACATCCAGCACACACACGAAGAAGTGTTCTGGTGTTCTGAGTGTGGGGAGGTTCCTCCAACTGACAGCAGCACCTGGGTTCGAATAGAATCCCTTAGCTTGACTTCCCTAAGTGTTTTCCTAGGCCTAGCAGTGAGCGACGGTGGGGGATGGGCTCTAAAGCCAAGTATTAGAGAGTGCATCTCTGTGGGCAGTGGAGTGTTTGAAACTACTTCCCCAACCTTGGAACACCTGTGCCCCCATAAAGATGAGTGGACTCTGTTTCCCCCCTGCAGCACACACACGGAGACGTGGTCAGGTATCCTGATAGTGGGGAGGCTCCTCCACATGACAGCAGCGCCTGGGTTCTCATAGAATCCCTTAGATTGTTTTCCTTGAGTGTTTCCCTAGGCCGGGCTTAGAGGGAAAGCTGGAGTTTGGCTTGGAGGCCAAGTAGCAGCAACTGCCCCCCGATGGAATGTGGAAGTATTTAGAGGACTTCTCCCTAATGGGGAACAAGTGTGACCCCATTCATCTACTTGGATTTTGGCTCCACATCTCCCCGCCACAAAATGTTGGGTTCCGGAATCCTGAGTTTTGGGACGTTCCTCCAACTGTCAGCAGCGCTTGTGTTCTTGAATCCCTTAACTTGCCTTCCCTGATGGTTTGCCTATGCTGGAGTGCAGGGGAATGTGGGGTTTCGGCTCTAATAGCAAGTATTAGCCAATGCATCTATTTGATAAGTTGAGAAATTTTAACTACAACCAGCAACGTAGGAATACATGTGCCACCTGAAAGATGCCTGGACTCTGTTTCCCCACCTCCAGCACACAAACGAGGAAGAGTTCTTCTATCCTGAATGTGGGGAGTTTCCTCCAAATGACAGCAGCACCTGAGGTCTCATAGAATCCGTTAGCTTGACTTCCTTGAGTGTTTACCTAGGCCGGGCTGTAAGCGAATGTGGGGGTTGGGCCCTAAAGACAAGGATTAGCGAGTGCCCCTCTATGGGCAGTGGAGGTGTTTAAACCAAATCCCCAACTTTGGAACACCTGTGCCCCCATAAAGATGCGTGGAATATCTTTCCCACCTCCAGAACACACACGAAGACTTTCAGATATCCTAAGTGTGGGGGGGCTCCTCAAAATGACAGCAGCGTCTGGGTTCTAATAGAATCCCTTAGCTTGTAATAAGAGTGTTTCCCTGGTCCGGGATGTGAGGGAAAGCTGGGGGTTGGGCTTGGAGTCCAACAAGCAGTGAGTGCCCCCTGATCGATTGAGGAAGTACTTAGAGGACTTCTCCCTAAAGGAAACACATTTGCCCCCATTCATCTGGGTGGAGTGGGGCTGCACAACTCCCCCACAAACAGGAATGTGTTCCGGAATCCTGAGTGCAGAGAAGTTCCTCCAACTGACAGCAGCGCCTGGGTTCTAACTGAATCCCTTTGCTTGTCTTCCCTGATGGTATGCCTAGGCGGGAGTGCGGGGGAAAGTGTGGTTTGGGATCCAAACCAAGTATTTGCGAGTACCTCTCTATGGTTCGTGGAGGTTTTTAAACTACATCCCTAACCTGGGAACACCTGTGCCCCCATATATATCCGTGGAGTCTGTTTCCAGACCTCCAGCACACACACGAACACTTGCACAGTTATCCTGAGAGTGGGCAGCCTCCTCCAACTGACAGCAGGGCCTGGGTTCTAATAAAATCGCTTAACTTGTCTTCCCTGTTTGGTTGCCTGATACGGAGTGCGGGGGAAAGTGGGGGTTGGGCTCTAAATCCAAGTATTAGCGAGTGCTTCTTCATGGGAAGTGGAGGTTATTAACCAAAAACCCACAACCTGGGAACACCTGTGCTCCTTGAAAAATGCGTGGACTCTGTTTCCCCACCTCCAGCACACACATGAAGAAGTGTTCTGGTATCCTGAGTGTGGGGAGGCACCTCCAACTGACAGCAGCATCTGGGATCTAATAGGATCCCTTAGGTTGACTTCCCTGTGTGTTTTCCAAGGACCGGCTGGGAGCGAAGGTGGGGGTTGGGCTCTAAAGCCAAGTAAGAGCGAGTGCCTCTCTATGGGCAGTGGAGGTGTTTAAAGTACATTCCCTCCCTGGGAACACCTGTGCCCCCATAAAGTTGCGTGGACTATGTATCCCCAAAACCATCATACACATAAAGACTTGTTCAGGTATCCTGAGTATGGGGAGACTCCTCCAACTGACAGCAGCGCCTGGGTTCTAATAGAATCCCAAAGCTTGTCTTCCCTGATGGCATGCCTAGGCTGGAGTGTGGGGGAAAGTGGGGTTTGGGCTTGAAGTCCAAGTAGCAACGAGTGCCCCCTGATTTACTGGGGAAGTACTTAGAGGATTTCACCCTAAAATGGAACACCTGTGCCCCCATTCATCTGCGTGGACTGGGTCTCCACAACTCCCCCCCACACAAGGCTGGGATCCGGAATCCTGAGTGTGTGGAAGTTCCTCCAACTGACAGCAGCGCCTGCGTTCGAATAGAATAACTCAGCTTGTATTCCCTGAGTGTTTCCCTAGGCCGGGCTGCGAGCGAAAGCTGGGGGTTGTGCTTGGAGGCCAAGTAGCAGCTTGTGCCAACCGATTGACTGAGGAATTACTTAGGGAACTCCCCTACCGGGGAACACCTGTGTCACCATTCATCTGCGTGGATTGGGGCTGCACACCTCCCCCACACACAAGAGTGTCTCCGGAGTCCTGAGTGTTGGGAAGTTCCTCCATGTGACAGCAGCATCTAGGTTCAATACAATCCCTTAGCTTGTCTTCCGTGATGGCTTGCCCTGCCAGGAGTGCGGGAGAAATTGGAGGTTGGGCTCTAAAACGAAGTATTAGCGAGTGCCTATCCATGGGATGTGGAGGTGTTTAACATACATCCTCCAACCTAGGAATACCTGTGCCCCAGGAAAAAGGCGTGGACTCTGTTTCCACACCACCAGCACACGTGCGAAGAATTGTTCTCGTTTCCTGAGTGTGGGGAGGCTCCTCCAACTAACAGCAGCACCAGGGATCTAGTAGAATCCCTTAGCTTGACTTCCTTGAGTGTTCTCCTAGGCCGGGCTTTGAGCGAAGGTGGGGGTTGGGCTGTAAAGCCAAGTAATATCCAGTGCCTCTCTAAGGGCAGTGAAGGTGTTTAAACTACATCATCTACCTAGGAATAACTGTGCCCCCATAAAGATGCATGGACTCTGTTTCCCCACTTCCAACACACACACAAAGACGTGCTCAGGTATCCTGAGTGTGGGCCGGCACTTTCAAGTGACAGCAGCGCCTGGGTTCTAATAGTATCCTTTAGCTTGTAATACCTGAGTTGTTCCCTAGGCCTGGCTCTGAGGGAAAGCTGGGGGTTGGGCTTTGAGGCCAAATAGTAGCGAGTGCCCCCCGATGGACTGAGGAAGTATTTAGATGAATTCTCCCTAAAGGGGTACACCTGTGCCCACATCCATCTACGTGGAGTGCGGATACACAAATCCCTCCCCCCACAAGTCTGGCTACCGGAATATGAGAGTGGGAAATTTCCTCCAGCTTACATCAGTGCCAGTGTTCTAGTAGAATCCTTAAGCTTCTCTTCCCTGATGGATTGCATTAGCTGGAGTGCGGTTCAAAGTGGGATTTGTTCTCTAAATCCAAGTAATAACGAGTGCCTCTCCATGGGAATTGGAGGTGTTTAACCAACAACTCCCAACAAGGGAATACCTTTGCCCCCTGGAATATGCGTGGACACTGTTTCTCCACCAACAGTACACACACGAAGAAGCTTTCTGGAATCCTGGGCATGGGGAGACTACTCCAAATGACAGCAGCACCTGGGTTCTATTAGAATAACTTAGCTTGTGTTCCCTGAGTATTTACATAGGCCAGGCTTTGATCTATTGTGGGGTTTGGTCTCTATAGCTAGGTTTTAGCGAGTGCCTCTCTATTGGCATGGAGATTTTAAAACTACATCCCTAACCTTAAAACACCTGCCCCCCATATAAATGCGTGGTCTCCCTTTCCCCACCTCCAGCACACCCACTAAGAACAGTTCTGGTATACTGAGTGTGGGTAGGCACCTCCAAATGACAGCAGCACCTGGGACCTTATAATATCACTTGGCTTGCTTTCCCGGAGTGTTTCCTTTGGCCAGGCTGTGAGCGAAGGTGGGTGTTGGGCACTAAAGACTAGTAATAGCGAGTGCCTCTCTATGGGCATTGCAGGTGTTTATAATACATCCCCAAACTTGGAACATCTGTGCCCCCCCAAAAATGCGTGGACACTGTTTCCCCACCTCCAGCACACACACGAAAACGGGTTGAGGTTTCCTGAGTGTGGGGAGGCACCTACAACTGACAGCAGGGCCTGGGTTCTAATACAATCCATTAACTTGTCTTCACTGATGGCTAGCCTAGGCGGGAGTGCGGGGGAATGTGAGGGTTGGGCTCTAAAACCAAGTATTATTGAGTGCCTCTCCACGGGATTTGAAGTGGTTTAACCTACAACCAAATATTTCGGAATACCTGTGCTCCCTGAAAGATGCAAGGACACTGTTTCCCCGCCTTCAGCACACACACTAGGTGGTGTTCTGGTATCCTGAGTGTGGGGAGGCTCCTGCAAGTGACAGTAGCACCTGGGATCTAATTAGATCCATTAGGTTGATATTCCTGAGTATTTTCCTTGGCCGGGTTGTGAGCGAAATTGGGGGTTGTGCTCTAAAACCAAGTATTAGCGAGTTCCTATATTTTGGCAGTGGAGGTGGTTAAAGTATATCCCCAACTTGGGAACACCTGTGCCCCCATAAAGATGCGTGGACTCTGTTTCCCTCCTGCAGCACACACACGACATTGGGTTCAGATGTCTTGAGTGTGGGGAGGTTCCTGCAACTAACAGCAGCGCCTGGGTTGTAATACAATACCTTAACTGGTCTTCCATGACGGCTTGCCATGGCCGGTGTGCGGGGTAAAGTTGGGATTGGGCTCTAAACCAAGTATTAGCGAGAGCCTATCCATGGGATGTGGGTGTTGAACCTACAAACCACCACCATGAAATAACTGTGCCCCCTGAAAGATGCTTTGACTCTGTTTCCCTACATCCAGCACACACACGAAGAAGTGTTCTGGTGTTCTGAGTGTGGGGAGGTTCCTCCAACTGACAGCAGCACCTGGGTTCGAATAGAATCCCTTAGCTTGACTTCCCTAAGTGTTTTCCTAGGCCTAGCAGTGAGCGACGGTGGGGGATGGGCTCTAAAGCCAAGTATTAGAGAGTGCATCTCTGTGGGCAGTGGAGGGTTTGAAACTACTTCCCCAACCTTGGAACACCTGTGCCCCCATAAAGATGAGTGGACTCTGTTTCCCCCCTGCAGCACACACACGGAGACGTGGTCAGGTATCCTGATAGTGGGGAGGCTCCTCCACATGACAGCAGTGCCTGGGTTCTCATAGAATCCCTTAGATTGTTTTCCTTGAGTGTTTCCCTAGGCCGGGCTTAGAGGGAAAGCTGGGAGTTTGGCTTGGAGGCCAAGTAGCAGCAACTGCCCCCCGATGGAATGTGGAAGTATTTAGAGGACTTCTCCCTAATGGGGAACAAGTGTGACCCCATTCATCTACTTGGATTTTGGCTCCACATCTCCCCGCCACAAAATGTTGGGTTCCGGAATCCTGAGTTTTGGGACGTTCCTCCAACTGTCAGCAGCGCTTGTGTTCTTGAATCCCTTCACTTGCCTTCCCTGATGGTTTGCCTATGCTGGAGTGCAGGGGAATGTGGGGTTTCGGCTCTAATACCAAGTATTAGCCAATGCATCTACATGTGAAGTTGAGAAATTTTAACTACAACCAGCAACGTAGGAATACATGTGCCACCTGAAAGATGCCTGGACTCTGTTTCCCCACCTCCAGCACACAAACGAGGAGGTGTTGTTCTATCCTGAATGTGGGGAATTTCCTCCAAATGACAGCAGCACCTGAGGTCTAATAGAATCCGTTAGCTTGACTTCCTTGATATTTACCTAGGCCGGGCTGAAAGCGAATGTGGGGGTTGGGCCCTAAAGACAAGGATTAGCGAGTGCCCCGCTATGGGCAGTGGAGGTGTTTAAACCAAATCCCCAACTTTGGAACACCTGTGCCCCCATAAAGATGCGTGGAATATCTTTCCCACCTCCAGAACACACACGAAGACTTCAGATATCCTTAGTGTGGGGGGGCTCCTCAAAATGACAGCAGCGTCTGGGTCAAAATAGAATCCCTTAGCTTGTAATACGAGTGTTTCCCTGGTCCGGGATGTGAGGGAAAGCTGGGGGTTGTGCTTGGAGTCCAAGTAGCAGTGAGAGCCCCCTGATCGATTGAGGAAGTACTTAGAGGACTTCTCCCTAAAGGGAACACTTTTGCCCCCATTCATCTGGGTGGAGTGGGGCTGCACAACTCCCCCACAAACAGGAATGTGTTCCGGAATCCTGAGTGCAGAGAAGTTCCTCCAACTGACAGCAGCGCCTGGGTTCTAACTGAATCCCTTTGCTTGTCTTCCCTGATGGCATGCCTAGGCTGGAGTGTGGGGGAAAGTGGGGTTTGGGCTTGAAGTCCAAGTAGCAACGAGTGCCCCCTGATTTACTGGGGAAGTACTTAGAGGATTTCACCCTAAAATGGAACACCTGTGCCCCCATTCATCTGCGTGGACTGGGTCTCCACAACTCCCCCCCACACAAGGCTGGGATCCGGAATCCTGAGTGTGTGGAAGTTCCTCCAACTGACAGCAGCGCCTGCGTTCGAATAGAATAACTCAGCTTGTATTCCCTGAGTGTTTCCCTAGGCTGGGCTGCGAGCGAAAGCTGGGGGTTGTGCTTGGAGGCCAAGTAGCAGCTTGTGCCAACCGATTGACTGAGGAATTACTTAGGGAACTCCCCTACCGGGGAACACCTGTGTCACCATTCATCTGCGTGGATTGGGGCTGCACACCTCCCCCACACACAAGAGTGTCTCCGGAGTCCTGAGTGTTGGGAAGTTCCTCCATGTGACAGCAGCATCTAGGTTCAATACAGTCCCTTAGCTTGCCTTCCGTGATGGCTTGCCTGCCAGGAGTGCGGGAGAAATTGGAGGTTGGGCTCTAAAACGAAGTATTAGCGAGTGCCTATCCATGGGATGTGGAGGTGTTTAACCTACATCCTCCAACCTAGGAATACCTGTGCCCCAGGAAATAGGCGTGGACTCTGTTTCCACACCACCAGCACACGTGCGAAGAATTGTTCTCGTTTCCTGAGTGTGGGGAGGCTCCTCCAACTAACAGCAGCACCAGGGATCTAGTAGAATCCCTTAGCTTGACTTCCTTGAGTGTTCTCCTAGGCCGGGCTTTGAGCGAAGGTGGGGGTTGGGCTGTAAAGCCAAGTAATATCCAGTGCCTCTCTAAGGGCAGTGAAGGTGTTTAAACTACATCATCTACCTAGGAATAACTGTGCCCCCATAAAGATGCATGGACTCTGTTTCCCCACTTCCAACACACACACAAAGACGTGCTCAGGTATCCTGAGTGTGGGCCGGCACTTTCAAGTGACAGCAGCGCCTGGGTTCTAATAGTATCCTTTAGCTTGTAATACCTGAGTTGTTCCCTAGGCCTGGCTCTGAGGGAAAGCTGGGGGTTGGGCTTTGAGGCCAAATAGTAGCGAGTGCCCCCCGATGGACTGAGGAAGTATTTAGATGAATTCTCCCTAAAGGGGTACACCTGTGCCCACATCCATCTACGTGGAGTGCGGATACACAAATCCCTCCCCCCACAAGTCTGGCTACCGGAATATGAGAGTGGGAAAGTTCCTCCAGCTTACATCAGTGCCAGTGTTCTAGCAGAATCCTTAAGCTTCTCTTCCCTGATGGATTGCATTAGCTGGAGTGCGGTTCAAAGTGGGATTTGTTCTCTAAATCCAAGTAATAATGAGTGCCTCTCCATGGGAATTGGAGGTGTTTAACCAACAACTCCCAACAAGGGAATACCTTTGCCCCCTGGAATATGCGTGGACACTGTTTCTCCACCAACAGTACACACACGAAGAAGCTTTCTGGAATCCTGAGCATGGGGAGACTACTCCAAATGACAGCAGCACCTGGGTTCTATTAGAATCCCTTAGCTTGTGTTCCCTGAGTATTTACATAGGCCAGGCTTTGATCTATTGTGGGGTTTGGTCTCTATAGCTAGGTTTTAGCGAGTGCCTCTCTATTGGCATGGAGATTTTAAAACTACATCCCTAACCTTTAAACACCTGCCCCCCATATAAATGCGTGGTCTCCCTTTCCCCACCTCCAGCACACCCACGAAGAACAGTTCTGGTATACTGAGTGTGGGTAGGCACCTCCAAATGATAGCAGCACCTGGGACCTTATAATATCACTTGGCTTGCTTTCCCGGAGTGTTTCCTTTGGCCAGGCTGTGAGCGAATGTGGGTGTTGGGCCCTAAAGACTAGTAATAGCGAGTGCCTCTCTATGGGCATTGCAGGTGTTTAAAATACATCCCCAAACTTGGAACACCTGTGCCCCCCCAAAAATGCGTGGACTCTGTTTCCCCACCTCCAGCACACACACGAAAACGGGTTGAGGTTTCCTGAGTGTGGGGAGGCACCTACAACTGACAGCAGGGCCTGGGTTCTAATACAATCCATTAACTTGTCTTCACTGATGGCTTGCCAAGGCCGGTGTGTGGGGGAAAGTTGGGATTGGGCTCTAAACCAAGTATTAGTGAGTGCCTCTCCATGGGAAATGGAGGTGTTTAACCAACAACTTCCAACAAGTGAATACCTGTGCCCCCTGAAATATGCGTGGGCTCTTTATCTCCACCAACAGCACACACACGAAGACGTGTTCAAGTATCATGATTTTGGAAGGCTCCTCCAACTGGGAGCAGGGCCTGGGTTTTAGTAGAATCCCTTAGTTTGTATTCCCTGAGTGTTTCCTTAGTCCGGGCAGCAAGGGAAAGCGGGGGGTTGGGCTTGGAAGCCAAGTAGCAGCTAGTGTCCCCCGATGGACTGATTAAGTACTTAGAGGACTTCTCCCTATCGGGGAACACCTGTGCATCCTTTCATGGGCGTGGACTTTGGCTCCACACAGCCCCACACAAGGCGCGTTTCCAGAATCCTGAGTGTGGGAAATTCCTCCAACTGACAGCAGCGCCTGTGTTTTAATAGAATCCGTTAGCTTTCCTTCCCTGATGGTTTGCCTAGACTGGAGTGTGGGGAATAGTGGACTGTGGGCTCCAAATCCAAGTAGTAGCAAGAGCCTCTCCATGGGAAGTGGAGGTGTTTAACCTAAACCCTCACCCTGGGAATACCTGTATCCCCTAAAATATACGTGGGATCTGTTTCCCTGCCTTCTTTACACACACGAAGAAATGTTCTGATGTCCTGATTTTGTTGAGGCTCCTCCAAATGACACCAGGAACAGGGATCTAATTGCATCTCTTAGGTTGATTTCCCTGTGGGCATTCCTAGGTCACGGTGTAAGCGAATGTTGGGGTTGGGCTCTAAGGCCAAGTATAAGCGAGTGCCTCTCTATGGGCAGTGGAGTTATTTAAACTACATACCCAAACTGGGAACACCTGTGATCTCATAAAGATTCTTGGACATTTTTCCACACCTCCAGCACAGAAACTAAGATGTGTTCAGGTATCCTGAGTGTGGGGAGTCTCCTCCAAGAGACAGCAGCGCCTGGGTTCTAATAGAATCCCTTAGCTTGTATTCCCTGAGTGTTTCCTAGGACGGGCTGTGAGGGAAAGCTGGGGTTTCGGCTTGGTGGACAAGTAGCATCGAGTGCTCCCCGATGGAATGAGAAAGTATTTAGAGGACTTCACCCCAACTGGGAACACCTGTGCCCCCATTCATATGCGTTGAGTGTGGCTCCACACATTCCCCCTCACAAGGCGGGGTTAAGATATCCTGAGGGTGGGGAAGTTTATCCAACTGACAGCACCGCCTGGGTTCTAATAGGATCCCTAATTTGTCTTCCCTGAGGAATTGCCTAAGCCAGAGTGCGGGGGAAAGTGGGGTTTAGCCTCTAGAACCAAGTACTATCGAGTGCCTCTCCATGGGATGTGGAGGTCTTTAATCAACTCTCCACAATCTCGGAATACCTGTGCCCCTTGAAAAATGCTTAGCTCTGTTTCCCCACTTCCAGCACACACACGAAGAAGTATTCTGTTATCCAGAGTGTGAGGAGGCTCCTCCAACTGAAAGCAGCACCTGGGATCTAATACAATCACTTGGCTTGACTTCCCTGAGTGTTTCCATAGGCCAGGCTGTGAGCGAAGGTGGGGTTGGACACTAAACCAAAATAATAGCGAGTGCCTCTCTATGAGCAGTGGAAGTGTTTAACTACATCCTCAACCTGGGAACACCTGTGCCCCCATAAAGATTCGTGGACTCTGTTTCCCTCCTCCAGCACACACACGACACCGGGTTCAGATGTCTTGAGTGTGGGGAGGTTCCTCCAAATAACAGCAGCGCCTGGGTTCTAACACAATACCTTAACTTGTCTTCCATGATGGCTTGCCAAAGAGGGAGTGCGGGGGAAAGTTGGGATTGGGCTCTAAACCAAGTATTAGCGAGAGCCTATCCATGGGATGTGGGTGTTTAACATACAACCCACAACCATGGAATAACTGTGCCCCCTGAAAGATGCTTTGACTCTGTTTCCCTACATCCAGCACACACACGAAGAAGTGTTGTGGTGTTCTGAGTGTGGGGAGGTTCCTCCAACTGACAGCAGCACCTGGGTTCGAGTAGAATCCCTTAGCTTGAATTCCCTAAGTGTTTTCCTAGGCCTAGCAGTGAGCGATGGTGGGGGAAGGGCTCTAAAGCCAAGTATTAGCGAGTGCATCTCTGAGGGCATTGAAGGGTTTTAAACTACTACCCCAACCTTGGAACACCTGTGCCACCATAAAGATGCGTGGACTCTGCTTCCCCACCTCCAGCACACACACGGAGACGTGCTCAGTTATCCTGATTGTGGGGAGGCTCCTCCAAATGACAGCAGCGCCTGGGTTCTAATAGTATCCATTAGCTTGTATTCCTTGAGTGTTTCCCTAGGCCGGGCTGAGAGGGAAAGCTGGGAGTTTGGCTTGGAGGCCAAGTAGCAGCAACAGCCCCCGCTGGAATGTGGAAGTATTTAGAGGACTTCTCACAAATGGGGAACAAGTGTGACCCCATTCATCTACTCGGATTGTGGCTCCACTTCTCCCCGTCACACAAGGTTGGGTTCCGGAATCCTGAGTGTGGGGAAGTACCTCCAACTGTCAGCAGCGCTTGTGTTCTACTTGAATCCCTTAACTTGCCTTCCCTGATGGTTTGCCTAGGCTGTAGTGCAGGGGAATGTGGGGTTTCGGCTCTAATGCCAAGTATTAGCCAATGCATCTACATGGGAAGTTGAGAAATTTTACCTACAACCAGCAACGTGGGAATACATGTGCCACCTGAAAGATGCCTGGAATCTGTTTCCACCCCTCCAGCACACAAACGAGGAAGTGTTCTTCTATCCTGAATGTGGGGAGTTTCCTCCAAATTACAGCAGCACCTGGGGTCTAATAGTATCCGTTAGCTTGACTTCCTTGAGTGTTTACCTAGGCAGGGCTGTGAGTGAATGTGGGGGTTGGGCTAGAAAGAAAAGGATTAGCGAGTGCCCCGCTATGGGCAGTGGAAGTGTTTAAACCAAATCCCCAACATTGGAACACCTGTGCCCCCATAAAGATGCGTGGAATGTCTTTCCCAGCTCCAGAACACACACGAAGACTTTCTGATATCCTTACTGTGGGGGGGGGGGTTCCTGAAAATGACAGCAGCTCCTGGGTTCTAATAGAATCCCTTAGCTTGTAATATGTGTGTGACCCTGGTCCGGGATGTGAGGGAAAGCTGGGGGTGGGGCTTGGTTGCCACGTAGCAGTGGGTGCCCCCTGATCGATTAAGGAAGTACTTAGAGGACTTCTCCCTAAAGGGAACACCTTTACCCCCATTCACTCTTTGGAGTGGGGCTGCACATCTCCCCCACACACAAGAATGAGTTCCAGAATCCTGAGTGCAGGGAAGTTCCTCCAACGGACAGCAATGCCTGGATTCTAATTGAATCCTTTTGCTTGTCTACCCTGATGGTATGCCTAGGTGGTAGTGCGGGAGTTGTGTGGTTTGGGCTCCAAAACCAAGTATTTGCGAGAACCTCTCTATGGTTTGTGGAGGTGTTTAAACTACATCCCTAACCTGGGAACACCTGTGCCCCCATAAATATCCGTGGAGTCTGTTTCCAGACCTCCAGCACACACACGAAACTTGCACAGATATCCTGAGTGTAGGCAGCCTCCTCCAACTGACAGCAGGGCCTGGGATCTAATAAAATCGCTAAACTTGTCTTCCCTGTTTGGTTGCCTGAAAGGGATGCGGGGGAAAGTGGGGGTTGGGCTCTAAAACCAAGTATTAGCGAGTGCTTCTCCATGAGACGTGGAGGTTATTAACCAAAAACCCACAACCTGGGACTAACTGGGCTCCTTGAGAAATGCGTAGGCTAAGTTTCCCCACTTCCAGCAAACACAGGAAGACGTTTTCTGGTGTTCTGACTCTGAGGAGATTCCTCCAACAGACAGCAGCACCTGGGTTCTAATAGAATCCCTTAGCTTGACTTCCCTAAGTGTTTTCCTAGGCCTAGCAGTGAGCGATGGTGGGGGATGGGCTCTAAAGCCAAGTATTAGCGAGTGCATCTCTGTGGGTATTGGAGGGTTTGAAACTACTTCCCCAATCTTGGAACACCTGTGCCCCCATAAAGATGCGTGGACTCTGTTTCCCCACCTCCAGCACACACACGGAGACGTGCTCAGGTATCCTGATTGTGGGGAGGCTCATCCAAATGCCAGCAGCGCCTGGGTTCTTATAGAATCCCTTAGCTTGTCTTCCCTGATGGCATTCCTAGGCTGGAGAGTGGTGGAATGTGGGGTTTGGGCTCTAAACCAAGTATTAGCGAGAGCCTATCGATGGGATGTGGGTGTTTAACCTACACCCCACAACCATGGAATAACTGTGCCCCCTGAAAGATGCTTTGACTCTGTTTCCCTACATGCAGCACACACACTAAGAAGTGTTCTGGTATTCTGAGAGTAGGGAGGTTCCACAAACTGACAGCAGCACCTGGGTTCTCATAGAATCCCTTAGCTTGACTTCCCTAAGTGTTTTCCTAGGCCTAGCAGTGAGCGATGGTGGGGGATGGGCTCTAAAGCCAAGTAATAGCCAGTGCCTCTCTATGATATGTGAAGGTGTTTAAACTACATCATCTACCTGGGAAAAACTGTGCCCCCGTAAAGATGCATGAACTCTGTTTCCCCACTTCCAACACACACACGAAGACGTGTTCAGGTATCCTGAGTTTGGGCCGGCACTTTCAAGTGACAGCACCGCCTGGGTTCTAATAGTATCCGATAGCTTGTAATCCCTGAGTGTTTCCCTAGGCCTGGCTCTGAGGGAAAGCTGGGGGTTGGGCTTTGAGGCCATATAGTAGCGAGT
Source organism: Vicugna pacos (assembly GCF_048564905.1). NCBI lineage: Eukaryota > Metazoa > Chordata > Mammalia > Artiodactyla > Camelidae > Vicugna > Vicugna pacos. The sequence goes on from NW_027328785.1 coordinate 377,189, forward strand.
GCCCCCGATGGACTGAAGTAGTATTTAGAAGAATTCTCCCTAAAGGTGAACACCTGTGCCCACATCCATCTACGTGGAGTGGGAATACAGAAATCCCCCTCCCACAAGACTGGCTTCTGGAATCCTGAATTGGGAAAGATCCTCCAACTGACAGCAGTGCCAGTGTTCTAGAGAATCCTTAAGCCTCTCTTTCCTGATGGATTGTGTAAGCCGGAGTGCGGTTCAAAGTGGGATTTGAGCTCTAAATCCAAGTATTAGTGAGTGCCTTTCCATGGAAATTGGAGGTGTTTAACCAACAACCCACAGCAATGGAACACCTGTGCCCCCTGAAATACGCGTGGACTCGGTTTCTCCACCAACAGCACACACACGAAGAAGTTTTCTGGAATCCTGAGCATGGGGAAGCTACTCCAAATTACAGCAGCACCTAGGTCCTATTAGAATCCCTTAGCTTGTGTTCCCTGAGTGTTTCCTTAGGCCGGGCCATGAGGGAAAGCTGGGGGTTGGGCTTGGAGGCCAAGTAGCAGCGAGTACCCCCTGATGGACTGAGGAAGTTCTTAGAGGAATTCTCCCTAAAGGGAAACACCTGAGCACATATTCATCTGCGTGGAGTGGGGCTCCAAACTTCCCCACCACACAAGGTTGGATTCCAGAATCCTGAGGGTGTGGTAGTTCCTCCAGGTGACATCAGCGTCTTGGTTTTAATTGAAACCCTTTGTTTGTCTTCCCTGATGGTTTGCCTAGGCCAGAGTGTGGCTGAAAGTGGGACTGGGCTCTAAAACCTAGTATCAGCATGTGCCTCTCCATGGGAAGTGGAGATGTTTAACCTACAACCCACAACTTGGGAATAACTGTGCCCCTGAAAAATGCGTGTGCTTTGTTTCCCCACCTCCACACACACACCAAGTTTTCTGGTATCCTGAGTGTGGGGAGTCTCCTGCAACAGACAGTAGCAACCGGGATCTAATTGGATCCATTAGGTTGACTTCCCTGAGTATTTTCCTTGGCCGGGTTGTGAGCGAAGTTGGTGGTTGTGGTCTAAAACCAAATATTAGCGAGTTCCTGTCTTTTTGCAGTGGAGGTGTTTAAAGAATATCCCCAACCTGGGAACACCTGTGCCCCCAGAAAGATGCGTGGACACTGTTTCCCTCCTCCAGCACACACACGACATCGGGTTCAGATGTCTTAAGTGTGGGGAGGTTCTTCCAACTAACAGCAGCGCCTGGGTTCTAATACAATACCTTAACTTGTCTTCCATGATGGCTTGCCAAGGCCGGTGTGTGGGGGAAAGTTGGGATTGGGCTCTAAACCAAGTATTAGTGAGTGCCTCTCCATGGGAAATGGAGGTGTTTAACCAACAACTTCCAACAAGTGAATACCTGTGCCCCCTGAAATATGCGTGGGCTCTTTATCTCCACCAACAGCACACACACGAAGACGTGTTCAAGTATCATGATTTTGGAAGGCTCCTCCAACTGGGAGCAGGGCCTGGGTTTTAGTAGAATCCCTTAGTTTGTATTCCCTGAGTGTTTCCTTAGTCCGGGCAGCAAGGGAAAGCGGGGGGTTGGGCTTGGAAGCCAAGTAGCAGCTAGTGTCCCCCGATGGACTGATTAAGTACTTAGAGGACTTCTCCCTATCGGGGAACACCTGTGCATCCTTTCATGGGCGTGGACTTTGGCTCCACACAGCCCCACACAAGGCGCGTTTCCAGAATCCTGAGTGTGGGAAATTCCTCCAACTGACAGCAGCGCCTGTGTTTTAATAGAATCCGTTAGCTTTCCTTCCCTGATGGTTTGCCTAGACTGGAGTGTGGGGAATAGTGGACTGTGGGCTCCAAATCCAAGTAGTAGCAAGAGCCTCTCCATGGGAAGTGGAGGTGTTTAACCTAAACCCTCACCCTGGGAATACCTGTATCCCCTAAAATATACGTGGGATCTGTTTCCCTGCCTTCTTTACACACACGAAGAAATGTTCTGATGTCCTGATTTTGTTGAGGCTCCTCCAAATGACACCAGGAACAGGGATCTAATTGCATCTCTTAGGTTGATTTCCCTGTGGGCATTCCTAGGTCACGGTGTAAGCGAATGTTGGGGTTGGGCTCTAAGGCCAAGTATAAGCGAGTGCCTCTCTATGGGCAGTGGAGTTATTTAAACTACATACCCAAACTGGGAACACCTGTGATCTCATAAAGATTCTTGGACATTTTTCCACACCTCCAGCACAGAAACTAAGATGTGTTCAGGTATCCTGAGTGTGGGGAGTCTCCTCCAAGAGACAGCAGCGCCTGGGTTCTAATAGAATCCCTTAGCTTGTATTCCCTGAGTGTTTCCTAGGACGGGCTGTGAGGGAAAGCTGGGGTTTCGGCTTGGTGGACAAGTAGCATCGAGTGCTCCCCGATGGAATGAGAAAGTATTTAGAGGACTTCACCCCAACTGGGAACACCTGTGCCCCCATTCATATGCGTTGAGTGTGGCTCCACACATTCCCCCTCACAAGGCGGGGTTAAGATATCCTGAGGGTGGGGAAGTTTATCCAACTGACAGCACCGCCTGGGTTCTAATAGGATCCCTAATTTGTCTTCCCTGAGGAATTGCCTAAGCCAGAGTGCGGGGGAAAGTGGGGTTTAGCCTCTAGAACCAAGTACTATCGAGTGCCTCTCCATGGGATGTGGAGGTCTTTAATCAACTCTCCACAATCTCGGAATACCTGTGCCCCTTGAAAAATGCTTAGCTCTGTTTCCCCACTTCCAGCACACACACGAAGAAGTATTCTGTTATCCAGAGTGTGAGGAGGCTCCTCCAACTGAAAGCAGCACCTGGGATCTAATACAATCACTTGGCTTGACTTCCCTGAGTGTTTCCATAGGCCAGGCTGTGAGCGAAGGTGGGGTTGGACACTAAACCAAAATAATAGCGAGTGCCTCTCTATGAGCAGTGGAAGTGTTTAACTACATCCTCAACCTGGGAACACCTGTGCCCCCATAAAGATTCGTGGACTCTGTTTCCCTCCTCCAGCACACACACGACACCGGGTTCAGATGTCTTGAGTGTGGGGAGGTTCCTCCAAATAACAGCAGCGCCTGGGTTCTAACACAATACCTTAACTTGTCTTCCATGATGGCTTGCCAAAGAGGGAGTGCGGGGGAAAGTTGGGATTGGGCTCTAAACCAAGTATTAGCGAGAGCCTATCCATGGGATGTGGGTGTTTAACATACAACCCACAACCATGGAATAACTGTGCCCCCTGAAAGATGCTTTGACTCTGTTTCCCTACATCCAGCACACACACGAAGAAGTGTTGTGGTGTTCTGAGTGTGGGGAGGTTCCTCCAACTGACAGCAGCACCTGGGTTCGAGTAGAATCCCTTAGCTTGAATTCCCTAAGTGTTTTCCTAGGCCTAGCAGTGAGCGATGGTGGGGGAAGGGCTCTAAAGCCAAGTATTAGCGAGTGCATCTCTGAGGGCATTGAAGGGTTTTAAACTACTACCCCAACCTTGGAACACCTGTGCCACCATAAAGATGCGTGGACTCTGCTTCCCCACCTCCAGCACACACACGGAGACGTGCTCAGTTATCCTGATTGTGGGGAGGCTCCTCCAAATGACAGCAGCGCCTGGGTTCTAATAGTATCCATTAGCTTGTATTCCTTGAGTGTTTCCCTAGGCCGGGCTGAGAGGGAAAGCTGGGAGTTTGGCTTGGAGGCCAAGTAGCAGCAACAGCCCCCGCTGGAATGTGGAAGTATTTAGAGGACTTCTCACAAATGGGGAACAAGTGTGACCCCATTCATCTACTCGGATTGTGGCTCCACTTCTCCCCGTCACACAAGGTTGGGTTCCGGAATCCTGAGTGTGGGGAAGTACCTCCAACTGTCAGCAGCGCTTGTGTTCTACTTGAATCCCTTAACTTGCCTTCCCTGATGGTTTGCCTAGGCTGTAGTGCAGGGGAATGTGGGGTTTCGGCTCTAATGCCAAGTATTAGCCAATGCATCTACATGGGAAGTTGAGAAATTTTACCTACAACCAGCAACGTGGGAATACATGTGCCACCTGAAAGATGCCTGGAATCTGTTTCCACCCCTCCAGCACACAAACGAGGAAGTGTTCTTCTATCCTGAATGTGGGGAGTTTCCTCCAAATTACAGCAGCACCTGGGGTCTAATAGTATCCGTTAGCTTGACTTCCTTGAGTGTTTACCTAGGCAGGGCTGTGAGTGAATGTGGGGGTTGGGCTAGAAAGAAAAGGATTAGCGAGTGCCCCGCTATGGGCAGTGGAAGTGTTTAAACCAAATCCCCAACATTGGAACACCTGTGCCCCCATAAAGATGCGTGGAATGTCTTTCCCAGCTCCAGAACACACACGAAGACTTTCTGATATCCTTACTGTGGGGGGGGGGGTTCCTGAAAATGACAGCAGCTCCTGGGTTCTAATAGAATCCCTTAGCTTGTAATATGTGTGTGACCCTGGTCCGGGATGTGAGGGAAAGCTGGGGGTGGGGCTTGGTTGCCACGTAGCAGTGGGTGCCCCCTGATCGATTAAGGAAGTACTTAGAGGACTTCTCCCTAAAGGGAACACCTTTACCCCCATTCACTCTTTGGAGTGGGGCTGCACATCTCCCCCACACACAAGAATGAGTTCCAGAATCCTGAGTGCAGGGAAGTTCCTCCAACGGACAGCAATGCCTGGATTCTAATTGAATCCTTTTGCTTGTCTACCCTGATGGTATGCCTAGGTGGTAGTGCGGGAGTTGTGTGGTTTGGGCTCCAAAACCAAGTATTTGCGAGAACCTCTCTATGGTTTGTGGAGGTGTTTAAACTACATCCCTAACCTGGGAACACCTGTGCCCCCATAAATATCCGTGGAGTCTGTTTCCAGACCTCCAGCACACACACGAAACTTGCACAGATATCCTGAGTGTAGGCAGCCTCCTCCAACTGACAGCAGGGCCTGGGATCTAATAAAATCGCTAAACTTGTCTTCCCTGTTTGGTTGCCTGAAAGGGATGCGGGGGAAAGTGGGGGTTGGGCTCTAAAACCAAGTATTAGCGAGTGCTTCTCCATGAGACGTGGAGGTTATTAACCAAAAACCCACAACCTGGGACTAACTGGGCTCCTTGAGAAATGCGTAGGCTAAGTTTCCCCACTTCCAGCAAACACAGGAAGACGTTTTCTGGTGTTCTGACTCTGAGGAGATTCCTCCAACAGACAGCAGCACCTGGGTTCTAATAGAATCCCTTAGCTTGACTTCCCTAAGTGTTTTCCTAGGCCTAGCAGTGAGCGATGGTGGGGGATGGGCTCTAAAGCCAAGTATTAGCGAGTGCATCTCTGTGGGTATTGGAGGGTTTGAAACTACTTCCCCAATCTTGGAACACCTGTGCCCCCATAAAGATGCGTGGACTCTGTTTCCCCACCTCCAGCACACACACGGAGACGTGCTCAGGTATCCTGATTGTGGGGAGGCTCATCCAAATGCCAGCAGCGCCTGGGTTCTTATAGAATCCCTTAGCTTGTCTTCCCTGATGGCATTCCTAGGCTGGAGAGTGGTGGAATGTGGGGTTTGGGCTCTAAACCAAGTATTAGCGAGAGCCTATCGATGGGATGTGGGTGTTTAACCTACACCCCACAACCATGGAATAACTGTGCCCCCTGAAAGATGCTTTGACTCTGTTTCCCTACATGCAGCACACACACTAAGAAGTGTTCTGGTATTCTGAGAGTAGGGAGGTTCCACAAACTGACAGCAGCACCTGGGTTCTCATAGAATCCCTTAGCTTGACTTCCCTAAGTGTTTTCCTAGGCCTAGCAGTGAGCGATGGTGGGGGATGGGCTCTAAAGCCAAGTAATAGCCAGTGCCTCTCTATGATATGTGAAGGTGTTTAAACTACATCATCTACCTGGGAAAAACTGTGCCCCCGTAAAGATGCATGAACTCTGTTTCCCCACTTCCAACACACACACGAAGACGTGTTCAGGTATCCTGAGTTTGGGCCGGCACTTTCAAGTGACAGCACCGCCTGGGTTCTAATAGTATCCGATAGCTTGTAATCCCTGAGTGTTTCCCTAGGCCTGGCTCTGAGGGAAAGCTGGGGGTTGGGCTTTGAGGCCATATAGTAGCGAGTGCCCCCGATGGACTGAAGTAGTATTTAGAAGAATTCTCCCTAAAGGTGAACACCTGTGCCCACATCCATCTACGTGGAGTGGGAATACAGAAATCCCCCTCCCACAAGACTGGCTTCTGGAATCCTGAATTGGGAAAGATCCTCCAACTGACAGCAGTGCCAGTGTTCTAGAGAATCCTTAAGCCTCTCTTTCCTGATGGATTGTGTAAGCCGGAGTGCGGTTCAAAGTGGGATTTGAGCTCTAAATCCAAGTATTAGTGAGTGCCTTTCCATGGAAATTGGAGGTGTTTAACCAACAACCCACAGCAATGGAACACCTGTGCCCCCTGAAATACGCGTGGACTCGGTTTCTCCACCAACAGCACACACACGAAGAAGTTTTCTGGAATCCTGAGCATGGGGAAGCTACTCCAAATTACAGCAGCACCTAGGTTCTATTAGAATCCCTTAGCTTGTGTTCCCTGAGTGTTTCCTTAGGCCGGGCCATGAGGGAAAGCTGGGGGTTGGGCTTGGAGGCCAAGTAGCAGCGAGTACCCCCTGATGGACTGAGGAAGTTCTTAGAGGAATTCTCCCTAAAGGGAAACACCTGAGCACATATTCATCTGCGTGGAGTGGGGCTCCAAACTTCCCCACCACACAAGGTTGGATTCCAGAATCCTGAGGGTGTGGTAGTTCCTCCAGGTGACATCAGCGTCTTGGTTTTAATTGAAACCCTTTGTTTGTCTTCCCTGATGGTTTGCCTAGGCCAGAGTGTGGCTGAAAGTGGGACTGGGCTCTAAAACCTAGTATCAGCATGTGCCTCTCCATGGGAAGTGGAGATGTTTAACCTACAACCCACAACTTGGGAATAACTGTGCCCCTGAAAAATGCGTGTGCTTTGTTTCCCCACCTCCACACACACACCAAGTTTTCTGGTATCCTGAGTGTGGGGAGTCTCCTGCAACAGACAGTAGCAACCGGGATCTAATTGGATCCATTAGGTTGACTTCCCTGAGTATTTTCCTTGGCCGGGTTGTGAGCGAAGTTGGTGGTTGTGGTCTAAAACCAAATATTAGCGAGTTCCTGTCTTTTTGCAGTGGAGGTGTTTAAAGAATATCCCCAACCTGGGAACACCTGTGCCCCCAGAAAGATGCGTGGACACTGTTTCCCTCCTCCAGCACACACACGACATCGGGTTCAGATGTCTTAAGTGTGGGGAGGTTCTTCCAACTAACAGCAGCGCCTGGGTTCTAATACAATACCTTAACTTGTCTTCCATGATGGCTTGCCAAGGCCGGTGTGTGGGGGAAAGTTGGGATTGGGCTCTAAACCAAGTATTAGTGAGTGCCTCTCCATGGGAAATGGAGGTGTTTAACCAACAACTTCCAACAAGTGAATACCTGTGCCCCCTGAAATATGCGTGGGCTCTTTATCTCCACCAACAGCACACACACGAAGACGTGTTCAAGTATCATGATTTTGGAAGGCTCCTCCAACTGGGAGCAGGGCCTGGGTTTTAGTAGAATCCCTTAGTTTGTATTCCCTGAGTGTTTCCTTAGTCCGGGCAGCAAGGGAAAGCGGGGGGTTGGGCTTGGAAGCCAAGTAGCAGCTAGTGTCCCCCGATGGACTGATTAAGTACTTAGAGGACTTCTCCCTATCGGGGAACACCTGTGCATCCTTTCATGGGCGTGGACTTTGGCTCCACACAGCCCCACACAAGGCGCGTTTCCAGAATCCTGAGTGTGGGAAATTCCTCCAACTGACAGCAGCGCCTGTGTTTTAATAGAATCCGTTAGCTTTCCTTCCCTGATGGTTTGCCTAGACTGGAGTGTGGGGAATAGTGGACTGTGGGCTCCAAATCCAAGTAGTAGCAAGAGCCTCTCCATGGGAAGTGGAGGTGTTTAACCTAAACCCTCACCCTGGGAATACCTGTATCCCCTAAAATATACGTGGGATCTGTTTCCCTGCCTTCTTTACACACACGAAGAAATGTTCTGATGTCCTGATTTTGTTGAGGCTCCTCCAAATGACACCAGGAACAGGGATCTAATTGCATCTCTTAGGTTGATTTCCCTGTGGGCATTCCTAGGTCACGGTGTAAGCGAATGTTGGGGTTGGGCTCTAAGGCCAAGTATAAGCGAGTGCCTCTCTATGGGCAGTGGAGTTATTTAAACTACATACCCAAACTGGGAACACCTGTGATCTCATAAAGATTCTTGGACATTTTTCCACACCTCCAGCACAGAAACTAAGATGTGTTCAGGTATCCTGAGTGTGGGGAGTCTCCTCCAAGAGACAGCAGCGCCTGGGTTCTAATAGAATCCCTTAGCTTGTATTCCCTGAGTGTTTCCTAGGACGGGCTGTGAGGGAAAGCTGGGGTTTCGGCTTGGTGGACAAGTAGCATCGAGTGCTCCCCGATGGAATGAGAAAGTATTTAGAGGACTTCACCCCAACTGGGAACACCTGTGCCCCCATTCATATGCGTTGAGTGTGGCTCCACACATTCCCCCTCACAAGGCGGGGTTAAGATATCCTGAGGGTGGGGAAGTTTATCCAACTGACAGCACCGCCTGGGTTCTAATAGGATCCCTAATTTGTCTTCCCTGAGGAATTGCCTAAGCCAGAGTGCGGGGGAAAGTGGGGTTTAGCCTCTAGAACCAAGTACTATCGAGTGCCTCTCCATGGGATGTGGAGGTCTTTAATCAACTCTCCACAATCTCGGAATACCTGTGCCCCTTGAAAAATGCTTAGCTCTGTTTCCCCACTTCCAGCACACACACGAAGAAGTATTCTGTTATCCAGAGTGTGAGGAGGCTCCTCCAACTGAAAGCAGCACCTGGGATCTAATACAATCACTTGGCTTGACTTCCCTGAGTGTTTCCATAGGCCAGGCTGTGAGCGAAGGTGGGGTTGGACACTAAACCAAAATAATAGCGAGTGCCTCTCTATGAGCAGTGGAAGTGTTTAACTACATCCTCAACCTGGGAACACCTGTGCCCCCATAAAGATTCGTGGACTCTGTTTCCCTCCTCCAGCACACACACGACACCGGGTTCAGATGTCTTGAGTGTGGGGAGGTTCCTCCAAATAACAGCAGCGCCTGGGTTCTAACACAATACCTTAACTTGTCTTCCATGATGGCTTGCCAAAGAGGGAGTGCGGGGGAAAGTTGGGATTGGGCTCTAAACCAAGTATTAGCGAGAGCCTATCCATGGGATGTGGGTGTTTAACATACAACCCACAACCATGGAATAACTGTGCCCCCTGAAAGATGCTTTGACTCTGTTTCCCTACATCCAGCACACACACGAAGAAGTGTTGTGGTGTTCTGAGTGTGGGGAGGTTCCTCCAACTGACAGCAGCACCTGGGTTCGAGTAGAATCCCTTAGCTTGAATTCCCTAAGTGTTTTCCTAGGCCTAGCAGTGAGCGATGGTGGGGGAAGGGCTCTAAAGCCAAGTATTAGCGAGTGCATCTCTGAGGGCATTGAAGGGTTTTAAACTACTACCCCAACCTTGGAACACCTGTGCCACCATAAAGATGCGTGGACTCTGCTTCCCCACCTCCAGCACACACACGGAGACGTGCTCAGTTATCCTGATTGTGGGGAGGCTCCTCCAAATGACAGCAGCGCCTGGGTTCTAATAGTATCCATTAGCTTGTATTCCTTGAGTGTTTCCCTAGGCCGGGCTGAGAGGGAAAGCTGGGAGTTTGGCTTGGAGGCCAAGTAGCAGCAACAGCCCCCGCTGGAATGTGGAAGTATTTAGAGGACTTCTCACAAATGGGGAACAAGTGTGACCCCATTCATCTACTCGGATTGTGGCTCCACTTCTCCCCGTCACACAAGGTTGGGTTCCGGAATCCTGAGTGTGGGGAAGTACCTCCAACTGTCAGCAGCGCTTGTGTTCTACTTGAATCCCTTAACTTGCCTTCCCTGATGGTTTGCCTAGGCTGTAGTGCAGGGGAATGTGGGGTTTCGGCTCTAATGCCAAGTATTAGCCAATGCATCTACATGGGAAGTTGAGAAATTTTACCTACAACCAGCAACGTGGGAATACATGTGCCACCTGAAAGATGCCTGGAATCTGTTTCCACCCCTCCAGCACACAAACGAGGAAGTGTTCTTCTATCCTGAATGTGGGGAGTTTCCTCCAAATTACAGCAGCACCTGGGGTCTAATAGTATCCGTTAGCTTGACTTCCTTGAGTGTTTACCTAGGCAGGGCTGTGAGTGAATGTGGGGGTTGGGCTAGAAAGAAAAGGATTAGCGAGTGCCCCGCTATGGGCAGTGGAAGTGTTTAAACCAAATCCCCAACATTGGAACACCTGTGCCCCCATAAAGATGCGTGGAATGTCTTTCCCAGCTCCAGAACACACACGAAGACTTTCTGATATCCTTACTGTGGGGGGGGGGGTTCCTGAAAATGACAGCAGCTCCTGGGTTCTAATAGAATCCCTTAGCTTGTAATATGTGTGTGACCCTGGTCCGGGATGTGAGGGAAAGCTGGGGGTGGGGCTTGGTTGCCACGTAGCAGTGGGTGCCCCCTGATCGATTAAGGAAGTACTTAGAGGACTTCTCCCTAAAGGGAACACCTTTACCCCCATTCACTCTTTGGAGTGGGGCTGCACATCTCCCCCACACACAAGAATGAGTTCCAGAATCCTGAGTGCAGGGAAGTTCCTCCAACGGACAGCAATGCCTGGATTCTAATTGAATCCTTTTGCTTGTCTACCCTGATGGTATGCCTAGGTGGTAGTGCGGGAGTTGTGTGGTTTGGGCTCCAAAACCAAGTATTTGCGAGAACCTCTCTATGGTTTGTGGAGGTGTTTAAACTACATCCCTAACCTGGGAACACCTGTGCCCCCATAAATATCCGTGGAGTCTGTTTCCAGACCTCCAGCACACACACGAAACTTGCACAGATATCCTGAGTGTAGGCAGCCTCCTCCAACTGACAGCAGGGCCTGGGATCTAATAAAATCGCTAAACTTGTCTTCCCTGTTTGGTTGCCTGAAAGGGATGCGGGGGAAAGTGGGGGTTGGGCTCTAAAACCAAGTATTAGCGAGTGCTTCTCCATGAGACGTGGAGGTTATTAACCAAAAACCCACAACCTGGGACTAACTGGGCTCCTTGAGAAATGCGTAGGCTAAGTTTCCCCACTTCCAGCAAACACAGGAAGACGTTTTCTGGTGTTCTGACTCTGAGGAGATTCCTCCAACAGACAGCAGCACCTGGGTTCTAATAGAATCCCTTAGCTTGACTTCCCTAAGTGTTTTCCTAGGCCTAGCAGTGAGCGATGGTGGGGGATGGGCTCTAAAGCCAAGTATTAGCGAGTGCATCTCTGTGGGTATTGGAGGGTTTGAAACTACTTCCCCAATCTTGGAACACCTGTGCCCCCATAAAGATGCGTGGACTCTGTTTCCCCACCTCCAGCACACACACGGAGACGTGCTCAGGTATCCTGATTGTGGGGAGGCTCATCCAAATGCCAGCAGCGCCTGGGTTCTTATAGAATCCCTTAGCTTGTCTTCCCTGATGGCATTCCTAGGCTGGAGAGTGGTGGAATGTGGGGTTTGGGCTCTAAACCAAGTATTAGCGAGAGCCTATCGATGGGATGTGGGTGTTTAACCTACACCCCACAACCATGGAATAACTGTGCCCCCTGAAAGATGCTTTGACTCTGTTTCCCTACATGCAGCACACACACTAAGAAGTGTTCTGGTATTCTGAGAGTAGGGAGGTTCCACAAACTGACAGCAGCACCTGGGTTCTCATAGAATCCCTTAGCTTGACTTCCCTAAGTGTTTTCCTAGGCCTAGCAGTGAGCGATGGTGGGGGATGGGCTCTAAAGCCAAGTAATAGCCAGTGCCTCTCTATGATATGTGAAGGTGTTTAAACTACATCATCTACCTGGGAAAAACTGTGCCCCCGTAAAGATGCATGAACTCTGTTTCCCCACTTCCAACACACACACGAAGACGTGTTCAGGTATCCTGAGTTTGGGCCGGCACTTTCAAGTGACAGCACCGCCTGGGTTCTAATAGTATCCGATAGCTTGTAATCCCTGAGTGTTTCCCTAGGCCTGGCTCTGAGGGAAAGCTGGGGGTTGGGCTTTGAGGCCATATAGTAGCGAGTGCCCCCGATGGACTGAAGTAGTATTTAGAAGAATTCTCCCTAAAGGTGAACACCTGTGCCCACATCCATCTACGTGGAGTGGGAATACAGAAATCCCCCTCCCACAAGACTGGCTTCTGGAATCCTGAATTGGGAAAGATCCTCCAACTGACAGCAGTGCCAGTGTTCTAGAGAATCCTTAAGCCTCTCTTTCCTGATGGATTGTGTAAGCCGGAGTGCGGTTCAAAGTGGGATTTGAGCTCTAAATCCAAGTATTAGTGAGTGCCTTTCCATGGAAATTGGAGGTGTTTAACCAACAACCCACAGCAATGGAACACCTGTGCCCCCTGAAATACGCGTGGACTCGGTTTCTCCACCAACAGCACACACACGAAGAAGTTTTCTGGAATCCTGAGCATGGGGAGGCTACTCCAAATTACAGCAGCACCTAGGTCCTATTAGAATCCCTTAGCTTGTGTTCCCTGAGTGTTTCCTTAGGCCGGGCCATGAGGGAAAGCTGGGGGTTGGGCTTGGAGGCCAAGTAGCAGCGAGTACCCCCTGATGGACTGAGGAAGTTCTTAGAGGAATTCTCCCTAAAGGGAAACACCTGAGCACATATTCATCTGCGTGGAGTGGGGCTCCAAACTTCCCCACCACACAAGGTTGGATTCCAGAATCCTGAGGGTGTGGTAGTTCCTCCAGGTGACATCAGCGTCTTGGTTTTAATTGAAACCCTTTGTTTGTCTTCCCTGATGGTTTGCCTAGGCCAGAGTGTGGCTGAAAGTGGGACTGGGCTCTAAAACCTAGTATCAGCATGTGCCTCTCCATGGGAAGTGGAGATGTTTAACCTACAACCCACAACTTGGGAATAACTGTGCCCCTGAAAAATGCGTGTGCTTTGTTTCCCCACCTCCACACACACACCAAGTTTTCTGGTATCCTGAGTGTGGGGAGTCTCCTGCAACAGACAGTAGCAACCGGGATCTAATTGGATCCATTAGGTTGACTTCCCTGAGTATTTTCCTTGGCCGGGTTGTGAGCGAAGTTGGTGGTTGTGGTCTAAAACCAAGTATTAGCGAGTTCCTATCTTTTTGCAGTGGAGGTGTTTAAAGAATATCCCCAACCTGGGAACACCTGTGCCCCCAGAAAGATGCGTGGACACTGTTTCCCTCCTCCAGCACACACACGACATCGGGTTCAGATGTCTTAAGTGTGGGGAGGTTCTTCCAACTAACAGCAGCGCCTGGGTTCTAATACAATACCTTAACTTGTCTTCCATGATGGCTTGCCAAGGCCGGTGTGTGGGGGAAAGTTGGGATTGGGCTCTAAACCAAGTATTAGTGAGTGCCTCTCCATGGGAAATGGAGGTGTTTAACCAACAACTTCCAACAAGTGAATACCTGTGCCCCCTGAAATATGCGTGGGCTCTTTATCTCCACCAACAGCACACACACGAAGACGTGTTCAAGTATCATGATTTTGGAAGGCTCCTCCAACTGGGAGCAGGGCCTGGGTTTTAGTAGAATCCCTTAGTTTGTATTCCCTGAGTGTTTCCTTAGTCCGGGCAGCAAGGGAAAGCGGGGGGTTGGGCTTGGAAGCCAAGTAGCAGCTAGTGTCCCCCGATGGACTGATTAAGTACTTAGAGGACTTCTCCCTATCGGGGAACACCTGTGCATCCTTTCATGGGCGTGGACTTTGGCTCCACACAGCCCCACACAAGGCGCGTTTCCAGAATCCTGAGTGTGGGAAATTCCTCCAACTGACAGCAGCGCCTGTGTTTTAATAGAATCCGTTAGCTTTCCTTCCCTGATGGTTTGCCTAGACTGGAGTGTGGGGAATAGTGGACTGTGGGCTCCAAATCCAAGTAGTAGCAAGAGCCTCTCCATGGGAAGTGGAGGTGTTTAACCTAAACCCTCACCCTGGGAATACCTGTATCCCCTAAAATATACGTGGGATCTGTTTCCCTGCCTTCTTTACACACACGAAGAAATGTTCTGATGTCCTGATTTTGTTGAGGCTCCTCCAAATGACACCAGGAACAGGGATCTAATTGCATCTCTTAGGTTGATTTCCCTGTGGGCATTCCTAGGTCACGGTGTAAGCGAATGTTGGGGTTGGGCTCTAAGGCCAAGTATAAGCGAGTGCCTCTCTATGGGCAGTGGAGTTATTTAAACTACATACCCAAACTGGGAACACCTGTGATCTCATAAAGATTCTTGGACATTTTTCCACACCTCCAGCACAGAAACTAAGATGTGTTCAGGTATCCTGAGTGTGGGGAGTCTCCTCCAAGAGACAGCAGCGCCTGGGTTCTAATAGAATCCCTTAGCTTGTATTCCCTGAGTGTTTCCTAGGACGGGCTGTGAGGGAAAGCTGGGGTTTCGGCTTGGTGGACAAGTAGCATCGAGTGCTCCCCGATGGAATGAGAAAGTATTTAGAGGACTTCACCCCAACTGGGAACACCTGTGCCCCCATTCATATGCGTTGAGTGTGGCTCCACACATTCCCCCTCACAAGGCGGGGTTAAGATATCCTGAGGGTGGGGAAGTTTATCCAACTGACAGCACCGCCTGGGTTCTAATAGGATCCCTAATTTGTCTTCCCTGAGGAATTGCCTAAGCCAGAGTGCGGGGGAAAGTGGGGTTTAGCCTCTAGAACCAAGTACTATCGAGTGCCTCTCCATGGGATGTGGAGGTCTTTAATCAACTCTCCACAATCTCGGAATACCTGTGCCCCTTGAAAAATGCTTAGCTCTGTTTCCCCACTTCCAGCACACACACGAAGAAGTATTCTGTTATCCAGAGTGTGAGGAGGCTCCTCCAACTGAAAGCAGCACCTGGGATCTAATACAATCACTTGGCTTGACTTCCCTGAGTGTTTCCATAGGCCAGGCTGTGAGCGAAGGTGGGGTTGGACACTAAACCAAAATAATAGCGAGTGCCTCTCTATGAGCAGTGGAAGTGTTTAACTACATCCTCAACCTGGGAACACCTGTGCCCCCATAAAGATTCGTGGACTCTGTTTCCCTCCTCCAGCACACACACGACACCGGGTTCAGATGTCTTGAGTGTGGGGAGGTTCCTCCAAATAACAGCAGCGCCTGGGTTCTAACACAATACCTTAACTTGTCTTCCATGATGGCTTGCCAAAGAGGGAGTGCGGGGGAAAGTTGGGATTGGGCTCTAAACCAAGTATTAGCGAGAGCCTATCCATGGGATGTGGGTGTTTAACATACAACCCACAACCATGGAATAACTGTGCCCCCTGAAAGATGCTTTGACTCTGTTTCCCTACATCCAGCACACACACGAAGAAGTGTTGTGGTGTTCTGAGTGTGGGGAGGTTCCTCCAACTGACAGCAGCACCTGGGTTCGAGTAGAATCCCTTAGCTTGAATTCCCTAAGTGTTTTCCTAGGCCTAGCAGTGAGCGATGGTGGGGGAAGGGCTCTAAAGCCAAGTATTAGCGAGTGCATCTCTGAGGGCATTGAAGGGTTTTAAACTACTACCCCAACCTTGGAACACCTGTGCCACCATAAAGATGCGTGGACTCTGTTTCCCCACCTCCAGCACACACACGGAGACGTGCTCAGTTATCCTGATTGTGGGGAGGCTCCTCCAAATGACAGCAGCGCCTGGGTTCTAATAGTATCCATTAGCTTGTATTCCTTGAGTGTTTCCCTAGGCCGGGCTGAGAGGGAAAGCTGGGAGTTTGGCTTGGAGGCCAAGTAGCAGCAACAGCCCCCGCTGGAATGTGGAAGTATTTAGAGGACTTCTCACAAATGGGGAACAAGTGTGACCCCATTCATCTACTCGGATTGTGGCTCCACTTCTCCCCGTCACACAAGGTTGGGTTCCGGAATCCTGAGTGTGGGGAAGTACCTCCAACTGTCAGCAGCGCTTGTGTTCTACTTGAATCCCTTAACTTGCCTTCCCTGATGGTTTGCCTAGGCTGTAGTGCAGGGGAATGTGGGGTTTCGGCTCTAATGCCAAGTATTAGCCAATGCATCTACATGGGAAGTTGAGAAATTTTACCTACAACCAGCAACGTGGGAATACATGTGCCACCTGAAAGATGCCTGGAATCTGTTTCCACCCCTCCAGCACACAAACGAGGAAGTGTTCTTCTATCCTGAATGTGGGGAGTTTCCTCCAAATTACAGCAGCACCTGGGGTCTAATAGTATCCGTTAGCTTGACTTCCTTGAGTGTTTACCTAGGCAGGGCTGTGAGTGAATGTGGGGGTTGGGCTAGAAAGAAAAGGATTAGCGAGTGCCCCGCTATGGGCAGTGGAAGTGTTTAAACCAAATCCCCAACATTGGAACACCTGTGCCCCCATAAAGATGCGTGGAATGTCTTTCCCAGCTCCAGAACACACACGAAGACTTTCTGATATCCTTACTGTGGGGGGGGGGGGTTCCTGAAAATGACAGCAGCTCCTGGGTTCTAATAGAATCCCTTAGCTTGTAATATGTGTGTGACCCTGGTCCAGGATGTGAGGGAAATCTGGGGGTGGGGCTTGGTTGCCACGTAGCTGTGGGTGCCCCCTGATCGATTAAGGAAGTACTTAGAGGACTTCTCCCTAAAGGGAACAGCTTTACACCCATTCACTCTTTGGAGTGGGGCTGCACATCTCCCCCACACACAAGAATGAGTTCCAGAATCCTGAGTGCAGGGAAGTTCCTCCAACTGACAGCAATGCCTGGATTCTAATTGAATCCTTTTGCTTGTCTTCCCTGATGGTATGCCTAGGTGGTAGTGCGGGATTTGTGTGGTTTGGGCTCCAAAACCAAGTATTTGCGAGTACCTCTCTATGGTTTGTGGAGGTGTTTAAACTACATCCTTAACCTGGGAACACCTGTGCCCCCATAAATATCCGTGGAGTCTGTTTCCAGACCTCCAGCACACACACGAAACTTGCACAGATATCCTGAGTGTAGGCAGCCTCCTCCAACTGACAGCAGGGCCTGGGATCTAATAAAATCGCTAAACTTGTTTTCCGTGTTTGGTTGCCTGAAAGGGATGCGGGGGAAAGTGGGGGTTGGGCTCTAAAACCAAGTATTAGCGAGTGCTTCTCCATGAGACGTGGAGGATATTAACCAAAAACCCACAACCTGGGACTAACCGGGCTCCTTGAAAAATGCGTGTGCTAAGTTTCCCCACTTCCAGCAAACACAGGAAGACGTTTTCTGGTGTTCTGACTGTGAGGAGATTCCTCTAACAGACAGCAGCACCTGGGTT
Source organism: Vicugna pacos (assembly GCF_048564905.1). Lineage (NCBI taxonomy): Eukaryota > Metazoa > Chordata > Mammalia > Artiodactyla > Camelidae > Vicugna > Vicugna pacos. Next base: position 394,629 of record NW_027328785.1, read on the forward strand.
CTAATAGAATCCCTTAGCTTGACTTCCCTAAGTGTTTTCCTAGGCCTAGCAGTGAGCGATGGTGGGGGATGGGCTCTAAAGCCAAGTAATAGCCAGTGCCTCTCTATGATATGTGAAGGTGTTTAAACTACATCATCTACCTGGGAAAACTGTGCCCCCGTAAAGATGCATGAACTCTGTTTCCCCACTTCCAACACACACACGAAGACGTGTTCAGGTATCCTGAGTTTGGGCCGGCACTTTCAAGTGACAGCACCGCCTGGGTTTTAATAGTATCCGATAGTTTGTAATCCCTGAGTGTTTCCCTAGGCCTGGCTCTGAGGGAAAGCTGGGGGTTGGGCTTTGAGGCCATATAGTAGCGAGTGCCCCCGATGGACTGAAGTAGTATTTAGAAGAATTCTCCCTAAAGGTGAACACCTGTGCCCACATCCATCTACGTGGAGTGGGAATACAGAAATCCCCCTCCCACAAGACTGGCTTCTGGAATCCTGAATTGGGAAAGATCCTCCAACTGACAGCAGTGCCAGTGTTCTAGAGAATCCTTAAGCCTCTCTTTCCTGATGGATTGTGTAAGCCGGAGTGCGGTTCAAAGTGGGATTTGAGCTCTAAATCCAAGTATTTGTGAGTGCTTTTCCATGGAAATTGGAGGTGTTTAACCAACAACCCACAGCAATGGAACACCTGTGCCCCCTGAAATACGTGTGGACTCGGTTTCTCCACCAACAGCACACACACGAAGAAGTTTTCTGGAATCCTGAGCATGGGGAGGCTACTCGAAATTACAGCAGCACCTAGGTTCTATTAGAATCCCTTAGCTTGTGTTCCCTGAGTGTTTCCTTAGGCCGGGCCATGAGGGAAAGCTGGGGGTTGGGCTTGGAGGCCAAGTAGCAGCGAGTACCCCCTGATGGACTGAGGAATTTCTTAGAGGAATACTCCCTAAATGGAAACACCTGAGCACATATTCATCTGCGTGGAGTGGGGCTCCAAACTTCCCCACCACACAAGGTTGGATTCCAGAATCCTGAGGGTGTGGTAGTTCCTCCAAGTGACATCAGCGTCTTGGTTTTAATTGAAACTCTTTGTTTGTCTTCCCTGATGTTTTGCCTAGGCCAGAGTGTGGCTGAAATTGGGATTGGGCTCTAAAACCTAGTATCAGCATGTGCCTCTCCATGGGAAGTGGAGATGTTTATCATACAACCCACAACTTGGGAATAACTGTGCCCCCTGAAAAATGCGTGTGCTTTGTTTCCCCACCTCCACACACACACCAAGTTTTCTGGTATCCTGAGTGTGGGGAGTCTCCTGCAACAGACAGTAGCAACCGGGATCTAATTGGATCCATTAGGTTGACTCCCCTGAGTATTTTCCTTGGCCGGGTTGTGAGCGAAGTTGGTGGTTGTGGTCTAAAACCAAGTATTAGCGAGTTCCTATCTTTTTGCAGTGGAGGTGTTTAAATAATATCCCCAACCTGGGAACACCTGTGCCCCCAGAAAGATGCGTGGACACTGTTTCCCTCCTCCAGCACACACACGACATTGGGTTCAGATGTCTTAAGTGTGGGGAGGTTCTTCCAACTAACAGCAGCGCCTGGGTTCTAATACAATACCTTAACTTGTCTTCCATGATGGCTTTCCAAACAGGGAGTGCGGGGGATAGTTGGGATTGGGCTCTAAACCAAGCATTAGCGAGAGCCTATCCATGGGATGTGGGTGTTGATCCTACACCCACAACCATGGAATAATTGTGCCCCCTGAAAGATGCTATGTCTATGTTTCCCTACATCCAGCACACACACGAAGAAGTGTTCTTGTGTTCTGAGTGTTTGGAGGTTCCTCCAACTGACAGCAGAACCTGGGTTCTAATAGAATCCCTTAGCTTGTCTTCCCTAAGTGTTTTCCTAGGCCTAGCACTGAGCCATGCTGGGGGATGGGCTCTAAAGCCAAGTATTAGCGAGTACAACTCAGTGGGCTGTGGAGGGTTTGAAACTGCTTCCCCAACCTTGGAACACCTGTGTACCCATAAAGTTGCATTGGCTCTGTTTCCCCACCTCCAGCACTCACACGGAGACGTGCTCAGGTATCCTGATTGTGGGGAGGCTCCTCCAAATGCCAGCAGCGCCTGGGTTCTAATACTATCCATTAGCTTGTATTCCTTGAGTGTTTCCCTAGGCAGGGCTGTGAGCGAATGTGGGGGTTGGGCTCTAAAGCCAAGTAATAGAGAGTGCCTCTCTATGGGCAGTGGAGGTTATTAAGGTACATTCCCTCACTGGGAACACCTGTGCCCCCATAAACTTGCGTGGACTATGTATCCCCAACAGCAGCACACACACAAAGACTTGTTCAGGTATCCTGAGTGTGGGGAGCCTCCTCCAACTGACAGCAGCGCTTTGGTTCTAATAGAATCCCTTAGCTTGTCTTCCATGATGGCATGCCTAGGCTGGAGAGTGGGTGAAAGTGGGAGTTGGGCTTGAAGTCCAAGTAGCAATGAGTCCCCCCCCGATTTACTGAGAAAGGTCTTAGAGGATTTCACCATAAATTGGAACACCTGTGCCCCCATTCATCTGTGAGTACAGGGTCTCCACACCTCCCACTCACACAAACCTGGGATCCGGAATCCTGAGTGTGTGGAAGTTCCTCCAACTGACAGTAGCGCCTGTGTTCTAATAGAATAACTCAGCTTGTATTCCCTAAGTGTTTCCCTAGGCCGGGCTGCGAGCGCAACATGGGGGTAGGGCTTGGAGGCCAAGTAGCAGGTTATGCCAACCGATTGACTGAGTATGTACTTAGCGAACACCCCTACGAGGGAACACCCGTGTCACCATTCATCTGCGTGGATTGGGGCTGCACACCTCCCCCACACACAAGAGTTTCTCCGGATTCCTGAGTGTTGGGAAGTTCCTCCAAATGACAGCAGCACCTCGGTTCAATACAATACCTTAGATTGTCTTCCCTGATGTCTTGCCCGGCCCGGAGTGTGGGGGAAATTGGAGGTTGGGCTCTAAAACGGAGTATTAGCGAGTGCCTATCCATGGGATGTGGAGGTGTTTTAACTACATCCTCCAAACTAGGAATACCTGTGCCCCAAGGAAATGTGTGGACTCTGTTTCCACACCTGCAGCACACGTGCGAAGAATTGTTCTGGTTTCCTGAGTGTGGGGAGGATCCTCCAGCTACCAGCATCACCAGGGATCTAATAGAATTCCTAAGCTTGACTTTCTAGGGATTTGTCCTAGGTTGGGCTTTGAGAGAAGGTGGGGGTAGGGCTCTTAAGCCAAGTAATAGCCAGTGCATTTCAATTGGCAGTGAAGGTGTTTAAACTACATCATCTTCCTGGGAAAAACTGTGCCCCCATAAAGATGCATGGACTCTGTTTCCCCACTTCCAACACACACACGAAGACGTGTTCAGGTATCCTGAGTGTGGGCCGGCACTTTCAAGTGACAGCAGCGCCTGGGCTCTAATAGAATCCCTTAGCATGTAATCCCTGATTGTTTCACTAGGCCTTGCTCTGAGGGAAAGCTGGGGATTGGGCTTTGCGGCCAAATATTAGCGAGTGCCCCACGATGGATTTAGGAAGTATTTAGATGAATTCTCCCTAAAGGGGAACACCTGTGCCCACATCCAACTACGTGGAGTGGAGATACACAAATCCCCTCCCCACAAGCCTGGCTTCAGGAATCCTGAGAGTGGGAAAGTTCATCCAACTGTCAGCAGTGCCAGTGTTCTAGTAGAATCCTTAAACTTCTCTTCCTTGATGGATTGCATAAGCCGGAGTGCGGTTCAAAGTGGGATTTGGAATCTAAATCCAAGTATTAGTGAGTGCCTCTCCATGGGAAGTGGAGTTGTTTAAACAACAACCCCCAAAAAGGTATTACCTGCGACCCCTGAAATATGCGTGGACTCTGTTTCTCCACCAACAGCACATACACGAAGAAGTTTTCTGGAATCCTGAGCATGGGGAGGCTACTCCAACTGACAGCTGCACCTGGGTTCTATTAGAATCCCTTAGCGTGTGTTCCCTGAGTGTTTCTTTAGGCCGGGCCATGACGGAAAGCTGGGGCATGGGCTATGGAGGCCAAATAGCAGCAAGTAAACCACAATGGACTGAGGAATTTCTTAGAGGAATTCTCCCGAAAGGGAAACACGTGAGCAAACATTCATCTGCTTGGACTGGGGCTCCACACCTCCTCACCATTCAAGATTGGGTTCCAGAATCCTAAGGGTGAGGTAGTCCCTCCAAGTGACATCAGGGTCTTGGTTTTAATAGAATCAATTTGCTTGTCTTAACTGATTGTTTGCCTAGGCCAGAGTGTGATTGAAAGTGGGATTTGGGCTCTAAAACCTCGTATCACCGTGTGTTTCTCCATGTGATGTGGAGAGGTTTAACCTACAACCCACAACCTGGGAATTACTGTGCCCCCTGACAAATACGTGTTATTTGTTTCCCCAACTCCAGCACGCAAACGTGGTTTTCTGGTATCCTGAGTGTTGGGAGGCTCCTGCACCTGACAGTAGTACCTGGGATCTAATTGGATCCATTAGGTTGACTTCCCTGATTATTTTCCTTGGCCGGGTTTTGAGCGAAGAAGGGGGTTCTGCTCTAAAACCAAGTATTAGCGAATTCTTATATTTTGGCAGTGGAGGTGTTTAAAGTATATCCCCAACGTTGGAACACCTGTGCCCCCATAAATATACGTGGACACTTTTTCCCCCCTTCAGCACACACACGACATCGGGTTAGTTGTCTTGAGTGTGGGGAGTTTCCTCCAACTAACAGCTGCCCCTTGGTCCTAATACAATTCTTTAACTTGTATTCCATGATGTTTTGCCAAGGCCGGTGTGCGGGGGAACGTTGGGATTGGGCTCTAAACCAAGTATTAGCGAGAGCCAATCCATGGCATGTGGGTGATTAACCTACATCCCACAACCATAGTATAACTGTGCCCCCAGAAAATGCTTTGACTCTGTTTCCCTACATCCAGCACACAGACGAAGAATTGTTCTGGTGTTCTTAGTGTGGGGAGGTTACTCCCACTGACAGCAGCACCTGGGATCTAATAGAATCCCTTAGCTTTACTATGCTAAGTGTTTTCTAGGCCTAGGATTGAGCGATTTTGGGGGATTGGCTCTTAAGCCAAGTATTAGGGAGTGCATCTCTGTGAGCAGTGGCGGGTTTGAAACTACTTCCCCAAACTTGGAACACGTGTGCCCCCATAAAGATGCGTGGACTCTGTTTCCCCACCTTCAGCACACACACGGAGACGTGCTCAGGTATCCTGATTGTGGGGAGGCTCCTCCAAATGCCAGCAGCGCCTGGGATCTAATAGGATCCCTTAGTTTGTCTTCCCTGAGTGTTTTCCAAGAATGGGCTTTTAGCGAAGGTGGGGGTAAGGCTCTAAATCCAAGTAAAAGCGAGTGCCTCTCTATGGGCAGTGGAGTTGTTTAAAGTACATTCCCTCCCTGGGAACACCTGTGCCCCCATAAACTTCCGTGGACTATGTATCCCCAACTCCAGCACACACACAAAGACTTGTTCAAGTTTCCTGAGTGTGGGGAATCTCCTCCAACTGACAGCAGCGCCTGGGTTCTAATACAATCCCTTAGCTTGTCTTCCCTGATGGCATGCCTAGGCTGGAGAGTGGGGGAAAGTGGGGGTTGGTCTTGAAGTCCAAGTAGCAACGAGTGCCCCCTGATTTACTGAGGAAGTAATTAGAGGATTTCACCCGAAAGCGGAACACCTGTGCCCCATTCATCTGCGAGGACTGGGTCTACACAAGTCCCACACACACAAAGCTGAGATCCAGAATCCTGTGTCTGTTGAAGTTTCTCCAACTGACAGCAGCTCCTGTGTTCTAATAGTATAACTCAGCTTGTATTCCTTAAGTGTTTCCCTAGGGGGGGCTGGAAGCAATATATGGGGGTTGGGCTTGGAGGCCAAGTAGTAGCGAGTGCCCCCTGATGGACTGAGGAAGTATTTAGATGAATTCTCCCTAAAGGGGAACACCTATGCCCACATCCAACTACGTGGAGTGGGGATACACAAATCCAATCCCCACAAGCCTGGCTTCAGGAATCCTGAGAGTGGGAAAGTTCCTCCAACTGACAGCAGTGCCAGTGTTCTAGTAGAATCCTTCAACTTCTCTTCCTTGATGGATTGCATAAGCCGGAGTGCGGTTCAAAGTGGGATTTGAAATCTAAATCCAAGCATTAGTGAGTGCCTATCCATGGGATGTGGAGGTGTTTAACCAACAACCCCCAACAAGGGAATACCTGTGCCCCCTGAAATATGCGTGGACTCTGTTTCTCCACCAACAGCACATACACAAAGAAATTTTCTGGAATCCTGAGCATGGGGAGGCTACTCCAACTGACAGCAGCACCTGTGTTCTACTACAATCCCTTAGCTTGTGTTCTCTGAGTGTTTCTTTAGGCCGGGCCATGAGGGAAAGCTGGGGCTTGGGCTTTGGGGGCCAACTATCAGCAATAAACCACAATGGACTGAGGAAGTTCTTAGAGGAATTCTCCCTAAAGGGAAACACCTGAGCACACATTCATTATTATTGAGCGATGGTGGGGGATAGGCTCTAAATCCAAGTATTAGGGATTGCATCTCTGTGGGCACTGGAGGGCTTGAAACTACTTCCAAAACCTTGGAACACCTGTGCCCCAATAAAGATGCCTGGACTCTGTTTCCCTACCTCCAGCACACACACGGACACGTGCTCTGGTATTCGGATTGTGGAGAGGCTCCTCCAAATGCCAGCAGCGCCTGGGATCTAATATAATCCCTTAGGTTGACTTCCCTGAGTGATTTCCAAGGACGGGCTGTTAGCGAAAGTGTCGGTTGGGCTCTAAATCCAAGTAATAGAGAGTGCCTGTCTATGGGCAGTGGAGGTGTTTAAAGTACATTCCCTCCCTGGGAACACCTGTGCCCCCATAAATTTGTGTGGACTATGTATCCCCAACACCAGCACACACACAAAGGCTTTTTCAGGTATCCTGAGTGTGGGGAGTCTCCTCCAACTGACATCAGCTCCTGGGTTCTAATAGATTCCCTTAGCTTGTCTTCCCTGATGGCTTGCCTAATCTGGAGAGTGGGAGAAAGTGGGGGTTGGGCTTGAAGTCCAAGTAGCAACGAGTGCCCCCCGATTTACTGAGGAAGTACTTAGAGGATTTCACCCTGAAGAGGAACACCTGTGCCCAAATTCATCTGGGAGGACTAGGTCTCCACACTTCCCACTGACACAAACCTGGGATCCGGAATCCTGAGTGTGTGGAAGTTCCTCCAACTGACAGAAGGGCCTGCGTTCAAATAGAATAACTCAGCTTGTATTCCCTAAGTGTTACCCAAGGCCGGGCTGCCAGCGAAACATGGGGGTTGGGCTTGGAACTCCAAGTAGCAGCTTATGCCAACCGATTGACTGAGGAAGTACTTAGCGAACTCCCCTACCAGGGTACACACGTGTCACCATTCATCTGCATGGATTGGGGCTGCAAACTTCCCCCACACACAAGAGTGTCTCCGGAGTCATGAGTGTTGGGAATTTCCTCCAAGTGACAGCAGCACCTGGGTTCAATACAATCCCTTAGCTTGTCTTCCCTGATGGCTTGCCCTGCTAGGAGTGCGGGGGAAATTGGTGGTTGGGCTCTAAAACGAAGTATTAGCGAATGCCTATCCATGGGATGTGGAGGTGTTTTAACTACATCCTCTAACCTAGGAATACCTGTGCCCCAAGAAAATGTGTGGACTCTGTTTCCACACCCCCAGCAAACGTGCGGAAAAGTGTTCTGTTTTCCTGAGTGTGGGGAGGCTCCTCCAACTACCAGCAGCACCAGGGATCTAATAGAATCACTTGGCTTGACTTCACTGAGTGTTCCCATAGGCCGGGCTGTGAGCGAATGTGGGGTTGGACACTAATTCAAAGTAATAGCGAATGCCTCTCTATGAGGAGTGGAAGTGGTTAACTACATCCCCAACCTGGGAACACCTGTGCCCCCAAAAAGATGCGTGGACACTGTTTCCCCCCTCCAGCACACACACGAAATCGGGTTAAGATGTCTTAAGTGTGGGGAGGTTCCTCCATCTGACAGCAGCGCCTGGGTTCTAATAAAATACCTTAACTTGTCTTCCATGATGGATTGCCAAGGCCGGTGTGCGGGGGAAAGTTGGGATTGGGCTCTAAGCCAAGTATTAGCGAGAGCCTATCCATGGGAAGTGGGTGTTTAACCTACAACTCACAACCATGGAATAACTGTACCCCCCTTAAAGATGCTTTGACTCTGTTTCCTCACTTCCAGCACACAAATGAGGAAATGTTCTTATATCCTGAATGTGGGGAGATTCCTCCAACTAACAGTAGCACCAGGAATCTAATAGAATTGCTTAGCTTGACTTACTTGTGTGTTTTCCTAGACAGGGCTTTGAGTGAAAGTGTGGGATGTGTTCTAAAGCCAAGTAATAGCCAGTGCCTCTCTATGGTCAGTGAAGGGGTTTAAACTACATCAACTACCTGGGAAAAACTGTGCCCCCATAAAGATGCATGGACTCTGTTTCCCCACTTCCAACACACACACGAAGACTTCTTCTGGTATCCTGAGTGTGGGCCGGCACTTTCAAGTGACAGCAACGCCTGGGTTCTAATAGTATAATTTAGCTTGTAATCCCTGTATGTTTCCCTAGGCCTGGCTCTGAGGGAAAGCTGGGGGTTGGGCTTGGAGGCCAAATATTAGCGAGTGCCCCCCGATGGACTGAGGAATATTTAGATGAATTCTCCCTAAAGGGGAACACCTGTGCTCACATCTATCTACGTGGATTGCGGATACAAAAATCCCCCCCCACAAGCCTGGCTTCCGGATTCCTGAGAGTGGGAAAGTTCCCCCAACTGACAGCAGTGCCAGTGTTCTAGTAGAATCCTTAAGCTTCTCTTCCGTGATGGATTGCATTAGCTGGAGTGCGGTTCAAAGTGGGATTTGGTTTCTAAATCCTAGTATTAGTGAGTGCCTCTCCATGGGAAGTGGAATTGTTTAACCAACAACCCCCAAAAAGGGAATATCGGCCCCCTGGAATATGCGTGGACACCTTTTCTCCACCAACAGCACACACACGAAGAAGCTTTCTGGAATCCTGTGCATGGGGAGTCTACTCCAAATGATAGCATCACATGGGTCCTATTAGAATCCCTTAGCTTGTGTTCCCTGGGTGCTTATATAGGCCAGGCTTTGATCTATTGTGTGTTTTGGTCTCTATAGCTAAGTTTAGCGAGTGCCTCTCTATGGGCATGGAGGTTTTTAAAACTACATCCCTAACCTTTAAACACATGCCCCCCATAAAAATACTTGGTCTCTCTTTCCCCACCTCCAGCACACCCACGAAGTATAGTACTGGTATACTGAGTGTGGCTAGGCCCCTCCAAATAACAGCAGCACCTGGGAACATATAATATCACTTGGCTTGCTTTCCCTGAGTGTTTCCATGGGCCAGGTTGTGAGCGAAGGTGGGTGTTGGGCACTAAACACTAGTAATAGTGAGAGCCTCTCTATGGGCAGTGGATTTGTTTAAAATACATCCCCAAACTTGGATTACCTGTGCCCCCCCAAAAATGCGTGGACTCTGTTTCCCCACCTCCAGCACACACACGAAGACGGGTTGAGGTTTCCTGAGTGTGGGGAGGAAACTACAACTGACAGCAGGGCCTGGGCTCTAATAAATTCCATTAACTTGTCTTCACTGATGGCTAGCCTAGGCGGGAGTGCGGGGGAATGTGAGGGTTGGGCTCTAAAACCAAGTATTATTGTGTCCCTCTCCACGGGATTCGAAGTGGTTTAACCTACAACCAAATATTTGGGAATACCTGTGCCCCCTGATAGATGCAAGGACAATGTTTCCCCACCAAGAACACACACACGAGGTGGTGTTCTGGTATCTTGAGAGTGGGGAGAATCCTCCAACTGACAGCAGCACCTGGGATCTAATATAATCTCTATGTTTGACCTCCTTCATTGTTTTCCTAGGCCAGGCTCTGGTCCTAGGTGGGGGTTGAGCTCTAAAGCCAAGTATTAGCGTGTGCCTCTCTATGTTCAGTGGAGGTGTTTAAACTACATCCAAACCTGGGAACACCTGTGCCCTCATGAAGATGCGTGGACACTCTTTCACCACCTCCAGCACACACAAGAAAATGTGTTCATGTATCCTGAGAGTGGGGAAGATCTTCCAAATGACAGCAGTGCCTGGGTTCAAATAAAACCCCTTAGCTTGTAATTCCTGTGTGTTTCCCTACGCCGGACTGCGAGGGAAAGCTGGGGGTTGGGATTGGAGGAAAAGTAGCTTCGAGTGACTCCAATGGACTGACCAAATATTTTGAGGAATTCTCCCTAACGTGGAACACCTGTGCCCCCATTCTTCTGCGTGGGGTGGGTCTCCACACATCCCCCACACTAAAGGCTGGATTCCGGATCATGAGTGTGCGGAAGATTCTCCAACTGACAACAGCGACTGGGTTCTAATAGAATCCCTAATTTTGCCTTCCCTGATGACTTGTCTATGCCAGAGTGCGGGGTAATGTGGGGTTGAGCCTCGACAAACAAGTACTATCGAGTGCCTCTCCATGGGTTGTGGAGGTCTTTAAACTGCAATCCACAACCTGTGAATACCTGTGCCCCTTGAAATATGTGTAGATCTGTTTCCCCAAATTCAGCACACACACGAAGAACTATTCTGTTATCCTAAGTGTGGGGAGGCTTCTCAAACTGACAGCAGCACCTAGGATCTAATAGAATCTCTTGGATTGACATCCCAGATTGTTTCCTATGGCCGCGATGTGAGTTAAGGCGGGGTTGGGCACTCAATCAAAGTAATTGCGTGTGCCTCTCTATGAGCAGTGTAAGAGTTTACCTATATCCCCAACCTGGGAACACCTGTGATCCAATAAATTAACGTGGACTTTGTTTCCCCTCCTCCAGGACACACATGAAGAATTGTTCTGGTATCCTGAGTGTGGGGAGGCTCCTCCAACTGACAGCACACCTGGGATCTAATAGAATCACTTGGCTTGACTTCCCTTAGTGTTTCCATAGGCCGGTCTGTGAGCAAAGGTGGGGTTGTACACTAAACAAAAGTAATAGCGTGTGCCTCTCTATGAGAAGTGGAAGTGTTTAACTACATCCCCAACCTGGGTACACCTGTGCCCCCATAAAGATGCGTGGACATTGTTTCCCTCCTCCAGCACATACACGACATTGGGTTCAGATGTCTTGAGTGTGGGGAAGTTCTTCAAAATAACAGCACCGCCTGGGTTCTAATACAATACCTTAACTTGTCTTCCATGGTGGATTGCCAAGCCCGGTGTGCGGGGGAAAGTTGGGATTGGGCTCTAACCAAGAATTAGCGAGAGCCTATCCATGGGATGTGGGTGTTTAACCTACAACCCACAACCATGGATTATCTGTGCCCCCTGAAAAATGCGTGTGCTAAGTTTCCCCACTTCCAGCAAACACAGGAAGAAGTGTTCTGGTGTTCTGAATGTGGGGAGCTTCCTCCAACAGACAGCAGCACCTGGGTTCTAATAGAATCCCTTAGCTTGACTTCCATAAGTGTTTCCGTAGGCCTAGCATTGAGCAATGATGGGGAATGGGCTCTAAAGCCAAGTATTAGCGAGTGCATCTCTGTGGGCAGTGGAGTGTTTAAAACTGTTTCCCCAACCTTGGACACGTCTGCCCCCATAAATATGCGTGGACTCTGTTTCCCCACTTCCAACACACACACGAATACTTTTTCAGGTATCCTGAGTGTGGGCCTGCACTTTGAAGTGACAGCGGCGCCTGGGTTCTAATAGAATCCCTTAGCTTGTAATCCCAGAATTTTTCCCTAGGCCTGGATCTGAGGGAAAACTGGGTGTTGGGCTTTGAGGCCAAATAGTAGCGAATGCCCCCTAATGTACTGAGTAAGGGTTTAGATGAGTTCTCCTTAAAGGTTAACACCTGTGCCCACATTAAACTAAGAGGAGTGGGGATACACAAATCCCCATCCACAATTCTGGCTTCCAGAATCCTGAGAGTGGGAAATTGCCTCCAACTGACAGCAGTGATTTTGTTCTAGTAGAATCCTTAAGCTTCTCTTCCCTGATGGATTGCATAAGCCGGAGTGCGGATCAAAAATATGATTTGGGCTCTAAATCCAAGTAAATGTGAGTGCCTCTCCAAGGGAAGTGGAGGTGTTTAACCAACAACACCAAACAAGGTAATACCTGTACCCAATGAAATATGCATGGACTCTGTTTCTCCACCAACAGCACACACAAGGAAAATTTTTCTGGAATCCTGAGCTTGGAGAGGCTACTCCAAATGACTGCAGCGCCTTGGTTCTACTAGAATCCCTTAGGTTGTCTTCATTGATGGTTTGCCAAGAGCGGAGAGAGGAGGAGATTGGGCGTTGGGCTCTTCAACCAAGTATTAGTGAGTTCCTCTCTATAGGAAATGGACGTCTTTAAACTACAACCCCCATCCTGGGAATACCTGTGCTCCCAGAAAAATGCGTGGGCTCTCTTTCCTAACTTAGAGCACACACACGAAGAATTATCCTGGTATCCTTAGTGTTTGGAGGAATCTCCAACTGACGGCAGCAACTGGGATCTAATAGCATAATTTAGGTTGACTTCCTGACTGATTAAATTGGGTGGGCATTGAGCGAATGTGGGGTTTGTTCTCTAAAGCCAAGTATTAGCGAGTGCCTTTCTATGGGCTGTGTAGTTGTTTATCCTACATCCCCAACCTGGGAACACCTGTGCACCAATAAAGATGCGTGGAGTCTTTTTCCCCACCTCCAGCACACACACGAAGCCGTGTTCTGGCTTCCTGAGTGTGGGGAGATCCTCCAACTGACAGCAGCGCCTGGGTTCGAATAGAATCCCTTAGCTTGTATTCCCTGTGTGTTTCCCTAGGCCTGGCTCTGAGGGAATGCTGGGGTTTGGGTTTTTAGGCCAAATAGTAGCGAGTGCCTCTGTGGACTGAGGAAGTATTTAGATGAATTGTCCCTTAAGGGGAACACCTGTGCCCACATCCAACAACGTTGACTGGTTATACAGAAATCCCGCCCGAAAAGTCTGGTTTCCGAATCCTGAGAGTGGGGAAGATTCTGAAAACGACAGCAGTGTCAGGGTTCTAGTAGAATCCTTTAGCTTCTCTTCCCTGATGGATTGCATATGCCGGAGTGCGGTTCAAACTGGAATTTGGGCTCTAAATCCAAGTATTAGTGAGTGCCTCTCCATGGGAAGTGAAGGTGTTTAACCAACAACTTCCAACAAGTGAATACCTGTGCCCCCTGAATTATGCGTGGACTCTGTTTCTCCACCAACAGCACACACACGAAGACGTGTTCAAGTATCATGATTTTGGAAGACTCCTCCAACTGAGAGCAGGGCCTGGGTTTTAATAGGATCCCTTAGTTTGTATTCCCTGAGTGTTTCCTTAGTCCGGGCAGCAAGGGATTGTTGGGGGTTGGGCTTGGAGGACAAGTAGCAGCTAGTGTCCCCTGAAAAACTGATTAAGTACTTAGAGGAATTCTCCCTATCGTGGAACACCTGTGCATCCTTTCATGGGTGTGGAATTTGGCTCCACACACCTCCACACAAGGCTGGTTTCCAGAATCCTGAGTGTGGGGAAATTCCTCCAACTGACAGCAGCGCCTGTGTTTTAATAAAATCCCTTAGCTTTTATTCCCTGATGGTTTGCCTAGACTGGAGTGCGGGGAAAAGTGGACTGTGGGCTCTAAATCCAAGTACTAGCGAGAGCCTCTCCTTGGGAAGTGGAGGTGTTTAACCTACAACCCTTATCCTGGGAATACCTGTATCCATTTAAAGTTGCGTGGGATCTGTTTCCCTGCCTGCTGTACACACACAAAGAAGTATTTTGGTGTCCTGATTTTGTTGAGGCTCCTACAAATGACAGCAGGACCAGGGATCTAATTGTATCTCTTAGCTTGATATCCCTGTGTGTTTCCTAGACCGCGGTGTTAGTGAATGTTGGGGTTGGGCTCTAAGGCCAATTGTTAGCGAGTGCCTCTCTATGGTCAGTGGAGTTATTAAAACTGCATACCCAAACTGGGAACACCTGTGCCCTCAGAAAGATGCTTAGACACTTTTTCCACACATCCAGCACAGAAAGTAAGACGTGTTCATGTATCCTGAGTGTGGGGAGGCTCCTCCAACAGACAGCAGCGCCTGTTTTATCAAATATAATCCCTTAGCTTGAATTCCCTGAGTGTTTCCAAGGCCGGGCTGTGAGGGAAAGATGGGGTTTGGGCTTGGTGGCCAAGTAGCTTCTAGTGCCCCCCGAAGGACTGAGGAAGTATTTAGATGAATTCTCCCTAAAGGGAAACACCTGTGCCCACATCCATGTACGGGGAGTGGGGATAACCAAATCCCCCCCCCACAAGCCTGGCTTCTGGAATCCTGATAGTGTTAAAGTTCCTCCAACTGACAGCAGTTCCAGGGTTTAGTAGAATCTTTAAGATTCTATTCCCTGATGGATTGCGTAAGCCGGAGTGCGGTTCAAAGTGTGATTTGGGCTCTAAATCCAAGTATTTGTGAATGCCTATCCATGGGAATTGGAGGTGTTTAACAAACAACCCCAAATAAGGGAATACCTGTGCCCCCTGAAATATGCGTGGACTCTATTTCTCCACCAACAGCACACACACGAAGAAGTTTTCTTGAATCCTGGGCATGGGGAGGCTACTCCAAATGACAGTAGCACCTGGGTTCTATTAGAATCCCTTAGCTTGTGTTCCCTGAGTGTTTCCTTAGGCCAGGCAATGAGGGAAAGCTGGGGGTTGGGCTTGGAGGTCAAGTAGCAGCGAGTACCCTCCGATGGACTTAGGAATTTCTTAGAGGAAATCTCCCTAAAGGGAAACACCTGAGCACACTTTAATCTGCGTGTAGTGGGGCTCCACACCTCCCCACCACACAAGGTTGGATTCCAGAATCCTGAGGGTGGAGTAGTTCCTCCAAGTGACATCAGCGTCTTGGTTTTAATAGAAACCCTTTGCTTGTCTTCCCTGATGGTTTGCCTAGGCCAGAGTGTGGCTGAAAGTGGGATTTGGGTTCTAAAACCAAGTATCATCATGTGCCTCTCCATGGAAAGTGGAGATGTTTAACCTACAACCAACAACTTGGGAATAACTGTGCCCGCTGAAAAATGCGTGTGCTTTGTTTCCCCACCTCCAGCACACACACGGATACGTGCTCAGATATCCTGATTTTGGGGAGGCTCCTCCAACTGAAAGCAGCACCTATGATCTAATAGAATCACTTGGCTTGACTTCCCTGAGTGTTTCCATAGGCCAGGCTGTGAGCGAATGTGGGGTGACACACTAAACCAAAGTAATAGTAAGTGCCTCTCTATGAGCAGTGGAAGTGTTTAACTACATCCTCAACCTGGGAACACCTGTGCCCCCATAAAGATGTGTGGACTCTCTTTGCCTCCTCCAGCACACACACGACATCGGGTTCAGATGTCTTGAGTGTGGGGAGGTTCCTCCATCTAACAGCAGCGACGGGGTTCTAATACAATACCTTAACTTGTCTTCCATGATGGCTTGCCAAGGCCGGTGTGCGGGGGATAGTTGGGATTGGGCTCTAAACCAACTATTAGTGAGAGCCTATCCATGGGTTGTGGGTGTTTAACCTACAACTCACATCCATGGTGTAACTGTGCCCCCTGAAAGATGCTTTGACTCTGTTTCCCTACATTCAGCACACACACGAAAAAGTGTTCTGGTGTTCTGAGTGTTGGGAGGTTCCTCCAACCGAAAGCAGCACCTGATTTCTAATAGAATCTCTTAGCTTGTCTTCCCTAAGTGTTTTCCTAGGCCTAGCAGTGAGCGATGATGGGGGACGGGCTCTAACGGCATGTATTAGCAAGTGCATCTCTGAGGGCATTGGAGGGTTTTAAACTTCTACCCCAACCTTGGAACACCTGTGCCCCCATAAAGATGCGTGGATTCTGTTTCCCCACCTCCAGCACACACACGGAGATGTGCTCAGGTATCCTGATTGTGGGGAGGCTTCTCCAAAAGACAGCAGCGCCTGGGTTCTAATAGTATCCATTAGCTTGTATTCCTTGAGTGTTTCACTAGGCCGGGCTGAGAGCGAAAGCTGGGAGTTTGGCTTGGAGGCCAAGTAGCAGCAACAGCCCGCGGTAGAATGCGGAAGTATATAGAGGACTTCTCCCAAATGGTGAACAAGTGTGACCCCATTAATCTACTCGGATTGTGGCTCCACCTCTCCCCGCCACACAAGGTTTGGTTCCGGGATCCTGAGTGTGGGGAAGTACCTCCAACTGTCAGCAGCGATTGTGTTATACTTCAATCCCTTAACTTGCCTTCCCTGATGGTTTTCCTAGACTGGAGTGCTGGGGAGTGTGGGGTTTCGGCTCAAATACCAAGTATCAGCCAATGCATCTACATGGGAAGTTGAGAAATTTTACCTACAACCAGCAACGTGGGAATACATGTGCCACCTGAAAGATGCCTGCAATCTGTTTCCCCACCTCCAGCACACAAACGAGGAAGTGTTCTTTTATCCTGAATGTGGGGAGTTTCCTCCAAATGACAGCAAAACCTAAGGACTAATACTATCTGTTAACGTGACATCCTTCAGTGTTTACCTAGGCCGGGCTGTGAGCAAATGTGGGGGTTGGGCTCTAAAGACAAGGATTAGCGAGTGCCCCTCTAAGGGCAGTGAAGGTGTTAAACCAAATCCCAAACATTGGAACAGCTGTGCCCCCATAAAGATGCGTGGAATGTCTTTCCCAGCTCCAGAACTCATACGAAGACTTTCAGATATTCTTAGTGTGGGGGGTGCTCCTGAAAATGACAGCAGCGCCTGGGTTCTAATAGAATCCCTTAGCTTGTAGTAAGAGTGTCTCACTGATCCGGGATGTGAGGGAAAGCTGGGGGTTTTTCTTGGAGTTCAATTAGCAGCGAGTGCTCACAAATGGACTGAGGAAGGGTTTAAAGGGCTTCTCCCTAAAAGGGAAGAGCTGTGCCCTCATTCATCTGCGTGGGGTGGGGATCCACACCTCCCACACACAAAGTTGGGTTCTGGAATCCTGAGTGGGGTAAGTTCCTCCAACTGAGAGCATTCCGTGAGTTCTAATAGAATCGCTTAGCTTGAGTTCACTGATGGTTTGCGTAGGCCTGAGGGCGGGGGAAAGTGAGATTTGGGCTCTTAAAACAAGTATTAACGAGTTCCTCTCCATGTGCTATGCAGCTGTTTATCCTACATCCCCCAAATACTGAATGCCTGTGCCCAATGAAATATGCATGGTCTCTGTTTTCCCACCGCCAGCACACTGATGAAGAAGTGTTCTCGTGTCTTTAGTGGGGAGGATCTTCCAACTTACAGCAGAATCTGGGACATTAAAGTATCCCTAAGCTTGACTTCCCTGAGTGTCTACCTTAGCCGCATTCTGAGCATTCGTGGGGTTTGGGCTCTAAATCCAAGTATTATCGAGTGCATCACTATGGGAATTATAGGTGTTAAATAACATCCCTAACCTGTGAACAACTCTGCCCCCATAAATATACGTGGACTCAATTTCCCCTCATCCAGTACAACACACAAATATTTTAAGGAATCCTGAATGAGGGGAGGCTCTTCCAAATGACAGCAGCGTCTGGGATCAAATAGTATCCTTTACCTTGTCTTCCATGATAGCATGCCTAGGCCAGAGTGCGGGAGTAAGTGGGGTTTGGGTTCTACATCCAAGTATTATGGAGTGCTTCTCCTTGAGATGTGGAGTCGTTTACCTACAATCCCCAACCTGGGAATAGCTAAGCCCCCTGAAATATGCGTGGACTCTGCTTCCCCACCTCCAGCACACACATGAAGAAGAGTTCTGATATTCTCAGTGTTGGGTGGCTCCTCCAAGGGATAGCAGCAACTTGGATCTAGTAGAATCCCATTGCTTGACTTCCTTGAGTGTTTTTCCATGCAGCGCTGTGAGCGAAGGTGGAGGTTGGGCTGTAACTCCAAGTATTAGCGGGTGCCTCTCTATGGGCAATGAGGTATTTAAACAACATCCCAAACCTGGAAACACCTGTGGCCCAAAAAAGATGCGTGGTATCTGTTTCCCCACCCCGAGCACACACTCCAAGACGTGTTAACGTATCCGGATTGAGGGGAGGCTCCTCCAACTGACAGCAGCGCCTGGGTTCGAATAGAATCCCTTAGCTTGTATTCCCTGTGTGTTTCCCTAGGCCGGGCAGCGAGGGAGAGTTACAGGTTGGGCTTGGAGTGCAAGTAGCAGCGAGTGCCCCCTGACGGACTGAAGTAGTACTAAGAGGAGTTCCCCCTATGGGGAACACCTGCACCCCATTCATCTGCGTGGAGTGGGGCTCCAAAACACCCCCAACAAAAGGCTGCGTTCAGAATTCCTGATTTTGTGGAAGATCCTCCAACTGACAGCAGCTACTGGCCTCAAATTGAATCCATTAGCTTGGTTTCCCTGTTGCTTTGCCTAGAACAGAGTGCGAGGTAATTTGGGGTTTGGGCTCTTAAGCCAAGTATTAGCGAGTGCCTATCCATTTGATGAGGAGATCTTTTTCCTTTGCCCCCTGTATTATGCGAGGACAATTTTAACCCAACTTCAACACACACACGGAGAGGTGTTCTCTATCCTAAGTGTGGGGAAGCTCCTCCAACTGACAGCAGCGCCTGGGTTCAAATTAAATCCTTTAACATGTATTCACTTTCTGTTCCCATAGGCCTGGTGGCAAGGGAAAGATAGGGGTTCAGCTTTGAGGCTAAGTAGCAGCGAGTGCCCCCTGAAGGACTGACGAAGAACTTAGAGGACTTGTCCCTAACCGGGAACACCTGTGCCCCCATTCATCTGCGTGGACTGGGGCTAAACTACTTCCCCACACACAAGGCTATGTTCCGGAATCCTGAGAGTGGGGAAGTCCTTCCAACTGAGAGCAGCGCCTGGATTAAAATAGAATCCCTTAGCATATTTTCCCTGATGGTTTGCCTAGGCCAGAGTGAGGGGGAATGTAGGGTTTGGGCTCTAAACCCGAGTATTAGCGAGTGCTTCTGCATGGGAAGTGGAGGTGTTTAACCAACAACCCCCAAACTGGGAATACCAGTGGCCCCTGTAATATGCCTGAACTCTGTTTCCCCACTTCCAGCAGACACACGGAAAAGTGTTCTGTTCTCTTGAGTGTGGAGAGATTCCTCCTAATCACAGCAGAATCTGGGATCTAATAGGATCCCTTAAGTTGAAATCTTTGAGTGAATTCCTAAGTCGGGTTGTGAGCAAAAGTGGGGTTTTTGCATAAAGCCAAGTAATAGCAAGTGCCTCTCTATGGGCAGTGGAGGTATTTAAACTACAGCACCAAATCGGGAATACTGTGTCCCCATAAAGTTGCGTGGACTCATTTTCCCGAATTCCAGCAAACACACGAAGACCTGTTCAGGTATCCTGAGTGAGGGGAGGCTCCTCCAACTGACAGCAGCCCCTGGGTCCTAATAGAAACCCTAAGCTTGTATTCCCTGAGTGTTTCCCTATCCCAGGCTGTGTGGGAAAGCTGGGGGTTGGGTTAAGGTAGTCAAGTATATGCGAGTGCCCCCCTATGGACTGAGGAAATATTTAGAGGACTATCCCTAACGGGGACACCTCTTCCCCCTTCAACTGCGTGGATTGAGGCTCCACAACTCCCCCCACACAGAATAGTTGTTTCCGGAATCTTGAGTGTATGGAAGACACTGCAACTAACAGCAGCGCCTGGGCTGTAGTAGAATTCCTTAACTTGTATTGCCTGATTGTTTGCCTAGGCCACAGTGCGGGGGAAAGTGTGGTATGGGCTCTAAAACCACGAAAAATCGAGTGCCTCTCCATGGGAATTGGAGGTGTTTATCCTACAACTCCCAACCTGGGAATACCTGTGCCCCATGAAAGATGCGTGGACACTGTTTCCCCACCTCCAGCAAACACAAAATAATACTTCTGGTATCCTGAATCTGGGTAGTCTGCTCCGACTGACAGCAGCACCTGGGATCTTATAGAATCCCTTAGCTTGTATTCCCTAAGTGTTAACCTAGACGAGGCTGTGAGGAAAAGGTGGGGGTTGGGCTTGATGGCCAATTAGCATGGAGTGCCCCCTGACAGACTGAAGAAATACTTTGAGGAATTCTCCCAAATGGAGAACACCTGTGCCCACATTCATCTGCGTGTATTGGGGCTCCACCATTCCCCCACACACAAAGATTTGTTGCGGAATCCGGAGCGTGTGGAAGTTCCTACAACTGACAGCTGCGCCTGGGTTCTAATAGAATCCGTTAGCTTGTCTTCCCTGATGGATTGCCAAGACCAGAGTGAGGAGGAGAGTGGGCGTTGTGCTCTTCAATCAAGCCAAACGTTTGACTGAGGAAGTACTTAGGGAACTCCCCTACAGGGGAAAACCTGTGTCACCATTCATCTGCGTGGATTGGGGCTGCACACCTCCCCCACACACAAGAGTGTCTCCTGAGTCCTATGTGTTGGGAAGTTCCTCCATGTGACAGCAGCACCTGGGTTCAATACAATCCCTTAGCTTGAATTCCCTGATGGCTTGCCCTGCCAGGAGTGCGGGGGAAATTGGAGGTTGGGCTCAAAAACGAAGTATTAGCGAGTGCCTTTCCATGGTATCCGGTGGTGTTTTACCTACATACTCCAACCTAGGAATACCTGTGACCCATGAAAAATGCGTGGACTCTGTTTCCACACCTCCAGCACACATGCGAAAAATTGTTCTCGTTTCCTGAGTGTGGGGAGGCTCCTCCAACTAACAGCAGCACCAGGGATCTAGTAGAATCCCTTAGCTTGACTTCCTTGAGTGTTCTCCTAGGCCGGGCTTTGAGCGAAGGTGGGGGTTGGGCTGTAAAGCCAAGTAATATCCAGTGCCTCTCTAAGGGCAGTGAAGGTGTTTAAACTACATCATCTACCTAGGAATAACTGTGCCCCCATAAAGATGCATGGACTCTGTTTCCCCACTTCCAACACACACACGAAGACGTGTTCAGGTATCCTGAGTGTGGGCCGGCACTTTCAAGTGACAGCAGCGCCGGGGCTCTAATAGAATCCGTTAGCTTGTAATCCCTCAGTGTTTCCCTAGACCTGGCTCTGAGGGAAAGCTGGGGGTTGGGATTTGTGGCCATATAGTAGCGAGTGCCCACCGATGGACTGAGGAAGTATTTAGACGAATTCTCCCTAATGGGGAACACCTGTGCCAACATCCATATACGGGGAGTGGGGATACCCAAATCCCCCCCCACAAGCCTGGCTTCTGGAATCCTGATAGTGGGAAAGTTCCTCCAACTGACAGCAGTGCCAGTGTTTAGTAGAATCTTTAAGATTCTCTTCCCTGATGGATTGCGTAAGCCGGACTGCGTTTCAAAGTGCGATTTGGGCTCTAAATCCAAGTATTATTGAGTGCCTATCCATTTGAAATGGAGGTGTTCAACTAAAACCCTAAATAAGGGAATACCTGTGCCCCCTGAAATATGCGTGGACTCTGTTTCTCCACAAACAGCACACACACGAAGATGTTTTCTTAAATCCTGGGCATGGTTAGGCTACTCCAAATGACAGCAGCACCTGGGTTCTATTAGAATCCCTTAGTTTTGTTCCCTGATTGTTTCCTTATGCCGGGCCATGAGGGAAAGCTGGGGGTTTGGCTTGGAGGCCAAGTAGCAGCGAGTATCCCCCGATGGACTAAGGAAATTCTTAGAGGAATTCTCCCAAATGGGAAGCACCTGAGCACCCATTCATCTGCGTGGAGTTGGGCTCCATACCTCCCCACGACACAAGGTTGGATTCCAGAATCCTGAGGGTGTGGTAGATCTTCCAAGTGACATCAGCGTCTTAGTTTTAATAGAATCCATTTGCTTGTTTTCCTCATGATTTTCCCAGCCAGAGTGTGGATGAAAGTGGGATATGGGCTCTAAATCCAAGTATCAGCTTGCGACTCTAGATGGGAAGTGGAGATGTATAAACTACAACCCACATTCTTGGAATAACTGTGCCCCCTGAAAATAGCGTGTGATTTGCTTCCCCACCTCCAGCACACACACGAAGTTTCTGGTATCCTGAGTGTGGGGAGGCTCCTGCAACTGACAGTAGCACCTGGGTTCTAATTGGATCCATTACGTTGACATCTTTGGGTAGTTTCCATGGCCGGGTTGTGAGAGAAGTTGGGGGTTGTGCTCTAAAACCAAATATTAGCGAGTTCCTATATTTTGGCAGTGGAGGTGGTTAAAGTATAACCCCAACCTGGGAACACCTGTGCCCCCATAAAAATGCGTGGATTCTGTTTCCCTCCTGCAGCACACACACGACATTGGGTTCAGATGTCTTAAGTGTGGGGAGGTTCCTCCAACTAACAGCAGCGCCTGGGTTGTAATACAATACCTTAACTGGTCTTCCATGATGGCTTGCCATGGCCGGTGTGCGGGGGAAAGTTGGGATTGGGCTCTAAACCAAGTATTAGCGAGAGCCTATCTATGGGATGTGGGTGTTTAACTTACAAACCACCACCATGAAATAACTGTGCCCCCTGAAAGATGCTTTGACTCTGTTTCCCTACATCCAGCACACACACGAAGAAGTGTTCTGGTGTTCTGAGAGTGGGGAGCTTCCTCCAACAGAGAGCAGCCCCTGGGTCCTAATAGAATCTCTTAGCTTGTATTCCCTGATGGTTTGCCAAGACCAGAGAGAGGAGAAGAGTGGTCTTTTGGCTCCTCAAAAAGTATTAGTGAGTGCCTCTATAATGGAAATGGACGTCTTTAATTACAGCCCCCATCCTGAGAATACCGGTGCTCCCAGAAATATGCGTGGACTCTTTTTCCTAACCTAGAGCACACACACAAAACATTGTTCTGGTATCCTGAGTGTGGGGAGGAATCTCCAACTGACAGCAGCAACTGGGATCTAATAGCATCCCTTAGGTTGACTTCCCTGACTGATTTCCTTGGATGGGCTTTGAGCGAATGTGGGGATTGTTCTCTAAAGCCAAGTATTAGCGAGTGCCTTTGTATGGGCTGTGGAGGCGTTTATCCTACATCCCTAACCTGGGAACACCTGAGCCCCCATAAAGATTCGTGGAGTCTCTTTCCCCACCTCCAGCTCAAACACGAAGACGTGTTCTGGCTTCCTGAGTGTGGGGAGGATCCTCCAAATGACAGCAGTGCCTGGACTCTAATAGAAATCCTTAGCTGGTTTTCCCTGATGAATTGCTTTGGCCCAGGTCCGGGGGATAGTGGGGGTGGCCTCTAAAACCCAAAGTTAGCGAATGCCTCTCAATGGATGTGGAAGTGTTTAACATACAAACACCAAACGGGTAATACCTGTGCCCCCTGAAAGATGCGTGGACTCTGTTTCGCCACCACAAGCACACTGACGAAGAAGTGTTCTCGTGTCTTGAGTGTGGGGAGGATCCTCCAACTTACAGCAGCACCTGGGTTATTAAAGTAACCCTCAGCTTGACTTCCCTGAGTCTGTTCCTAGGTCGCGCTGTGAGCAATCGTGGGGGTTGGGCTCTAAAACCAAGCGTTATTGAGTGCATCTCTATGGGCATTATAGGTGTTAAATAACATCCCTAATCTGTGAACAACTCTGCCCGCATAAATTTGCGTGGACTGTATTTCCCCACATCCAGTACAACACACAGACATTTTAAGGTATCCTGATTGAGGGGAGGCTCTTCCAAATGACAGCAACGCCTGGGTTCTAATAGTATCCCTTACCTTGTCTTCCCTGATGGCATGCCTAGGACGGAGTGCGGGAGAAAGTGGGGTTTGGGCTCTAAATCCAAGTATTGTGGAGTGCTTCTCCATGAGATGTGGAGTCGTTTACCTACAACCCCCAACCTGGGAATACCTAAGCCCTCTCAAATATGTGTGGAAACTGCTTCCCGACCTCCAGCACACACATGAAGAAGAGTTCTGATATTCTCAGTGTTGGGAGACACCTCAAAGTGACAGCAGCACCTGGGATCTGTAGAATCCCTTTGCTTGAGTTCCTTGAGTGTTTTCCATGCCGGGATGTGAGCGAAGGTGGGGGTTGGGGTCTAAATCCAAGTATTAGCGAGTGCCTCTCTATGGACAATGAGGTGATTAAACAAAATCCCAAACCTGGAAACACCTGTGACCGCTGAAAAATGCATATACCCTGTTCCCCACTTCCAGCAAAAACACGAAGAATTCTTCTAATATCCTGAATGTGGGTAGGCTCCTCCAACTGACAGCAGCACCTGGGATCAAATAGGATCCCTGAGCTTGTATTCCCTGAGTGTATACCTAGGCCAGGCTGTGAGGAAAAGGTGGGGGTTAGGCTTGATGGCCAATGAGATTGGAGTGCCCCCTGACAGACTGAAGAAATACTCAGAGGAATTCTCCTAAACGGAGAACACCTGAGCCCCCATTCATCTGCGTGGATTGGGGCTCTACAATTCCCACACACACAAGGTTATGTTCCGGAATCCGGAGTGTGTGGAAGTTCCTCCAACTGACAGCAGCGCCTGGGTACTAAAGGAATCCCTTAGCTTGTATTCCCTGATGGTTTGCCAAGACCAGAGTGAGGAGAAGTGTGGGATTCTGGCTCCTCAAAAAGTATTAGTGAGTGCCTCTGTATGGGAAATGGACGTCTTTAACTACAACCCCCATCCTGGGAATACCGGTGCTCCCAGAAATATGCTTGGACTCTGTTTCCAAACCTAGAGCACACACACAAAGCATTGTTCTGGTATCCTGAGTGTGGGGAGGAATCTCCAACTGACAGCAGCAACTGGGATCTAATAGCATCCCTTAGGTTGACTTCCCTGACTGATTTATTTGGATGGGCTTTGAGCGAATGTGGGGGTTGTTGTCTAAAGCCAAGTATTAGCGAGTGCCTTTGTATGGGCTGTGGAGATGTTTATCCTACATCCCTAACCTGGGAACACCTGTGCCCCCAGAAAGATTCGTGGAGTCTCTTTCCCCACCTCGAGAACACACACGAAGGCGTGTTCTGGCTTCCTGAGTGTGGGGAGGATCCTCCAACTCACAGCAGCGCCTGGGTTCGAAAAGAATCCCTTAGCTTGTATTCCCTGAGTGTTTCCCTAACCCAGGCAGCGAGGGAGTGTTACAGGTTGGGCTTGGAGGGCAAGTAGCCACGAGTGCCCCCCGATGGACTGAAGTAGTACTAAGAGGAGTTCCCCCTATGTGGAACACTTGTACCCCCATTCATCTCCGTGGAGTGGGGCTCCAAACACCCCTCCAACAAACGGCTGCATTCAGAATTCCTCAGTTTGTGGAAGATCCTCCAACTGACAGCAGCTACTGGCCTCAAATTATATCCATAGTTTGATTTCACTGATGCTTTGCCTAGAACGGAGTGCGGGGTAATTTGGGGTTTGTATCTTAAGCCAAGTATTAGCGAGTTCCTCTCCATTTGATGTGGAGGTCTTTAACTTACATACCACAACCTGGGAATACCTTTGCCCCCTGAATAATGCGAGGACAATATTACCCCCATCTTCAGCACACACACCGAGACGTGTTCTGTTACCCTTAGAGTGGGCAGGCTCCTCCAACTGACAGCAGTGCCTGGATTCTAATAGAATTCCTTAGCTGGTTTTCCCTGATGGCTTGCCTTGGCCCAGGTCCGGGGGATAGTGGGGGTGGCCTCTAAAACCCAATGTTAGCGAGTGCCTCTCAATGGGATGTGGAAGTATTTAACATAAAACCCCCAACCGGGTAATACCTGTGCCCCCTATAAGATGCGTGGACTCTGTTTCCCCACCTCCAGCACAGTCACGAAGAAGTGTTAAGTTATCCTGAGTGTGGGGAGGCTCCTCCAACTGACAGCAGTGCCTGGGTTCTAATTAAATGCTCTAACATGTATTGTATAAATGTTTCCTTAGTCCGGGTGGCAAGCGAAAGGATACGGGTTGGGCCTTGAGGACAAGTAGCAGCGAGTGCCCCCTGAAGGACTGACGAAGAACTTAGAGGACTTGTCCCTAACCGGGAACACCTGTGCCCCCATTCATCTGCGTGGACTGGGGCTCCACTAATTCCCCACACACAAGGCTGTGTTCCGGAAGCCTGAGTGTGGGGAAGTTCTTCCAACTGACAGCAGCGCCTGGATTAAAGTAGAATCCCTTAGCATGTCTTCCCTGATGGTTTGCCTAGGCCAGAATGCGGGGGAAAGTAGGGGTTGTGCTCTAAATCCTAGTAATATCGAGTGCCTCTGCATGGGAAGTGGAGTTGTTTAACCAACAACCCCCAAACTGGGATTGCCTGTGGCCCCTGAAATATGCATGAACTCTGTTTCCCCACTTCCATCAGACACACGGAAAAGTGTTCTGTTATCTTGAGTGTGGGGAGGCTCCTCCAAATCACAGCAGAACCTGGGATCTAATAGGTTCCCTTAGGTTGACTTCCCTGAGTGTTTGCCCAAGCCGTGCAGTTAGCGAATGTGGAGATTGGGCTCTAAATCCAAGTATTAGCGAGGGCCACTCTATGGGAAGTGGAGGTGTTTAAACTACATCCTCAACCTGGGAACACCTGTGCCCACAGAAAGATGAGTAGAATCTGTAACCTAATTTCCAGCACACACAAAAAGATTTGTTCAGGTATCCTGAATGTGGGGAAACACCTCCAACAGACAGCAGCGCCTGGGATCAAATAGAATCCCTTAGCTTGTATTCCCTGAATTTTTCCCTAGGCCAGGCTATCAGGAAAAGCTGAGGGTTGGGCATGGAATCAATGTAGCATCGAGTGCCTCCCGATGTCCTGAGGAAGTACTTAGAGGACTTCTCCATAAAGGGGAACACCTGTGTCCCTATTCAACTGCGTGAAGTGGGGCTCCAAATTTCCTCCACACATAAGGTTGTGTTCTGGAATCCTGAGAGTGGGGAAGTTCGTCCAACTGACAGCAGCGCCTGGGTTCTAAAAGAATCCTTTAACTTGTGTCACCTGAGCATATCCCTAGGCCGGGATTCGAGGGAATCTCGGGGTTACTCTTGGAGTTCAATTAGCAGCGAGTGCTCACAAATCGACTGAGGAAGTGCTTAAAGGGCTTCTCCCTAACGGGGAAGAGCTGTGCCCCCATTCATCTGCGTGGGGTGGGGATCCACACCTGCCCCACACAAAGTTGGTTTCTGGAATCCTGAGTGGGGGAAGTTCCTCCAACTGAGAGCATTCCGTGAGTTCTAATAGAATCCCTTAGCTTGAATTCACTGATGGTTTTCCTAGGCCTGAGGGCGGGGGAAAGTGAGGTTTGGGCTCTTAAACCAAGTATTAGCGATTTCCTCTCCATGTGCTATGCAAGTGTTTTTCCCACAACCCCCAATCTGTGAATACCTGTGCCCAATGAAATAGGCATGGACTCTCTTTTCCCACCTCCAGCACACTGACGAAGAAGTGTTCTCGTGTCTTGAGTGTGGGGAGGATCCTCCAAATTACAGCAGCACCTGGGATATAAAAGTATCCCTCAGCTTGACTTCCCAGAGTGTGTTCCTAGGACGCGCTATGAGCAATCGTGGGGGTTAGGCTGTAAAACCAAGTGTTATCGAGTGCATCTCTATGGGCATTATAGGTGTTAAATAACATCCATAACCTGTGAACAACTCTGCCCGCATAAATTTGCGTGGACTCTATTTCCCCACATCCAGTACAACACACAGACTTTTTAAGTTATCCTGATTGAGGGGAGGCTCTTCCAAATGAAAGCAGAGCCTGGGTTCTAATAGTATCCCTTACCTTGTCTTCCCTGATGGCATGCCTAGGCCGGAGTGCGGGAGAAAGTGGGGTTTGGGCTCTAAATTCAAGTATTATGGAGTGCTTCTCCATTAGATGTGGAGTCGTTTTCCAACAACCCCCAACCTGGAAATACCTAAGCCCTCTCAAATATGTGTGGACTCTGCATCCCCACCTCCAGCACACACATGAAAAAGTGTTCTGATATTCTCAGTGTTGGGTGACTCCTCAAAGTGACAGCAGCACCTGGGATCTAGTAGAATCCCTTTGCTTGACTTCCTTGAGTGTTTTCCATGCCGGGCTGTGAGCCACGATGTGCGTTGGGGTTTAAATCAAAGTATTAGCGAGTGCCTCTCTATGGGCAATGAGGTGTTTAAACAACATCCCAAACCTGGAAATACCTGTGACCTAAAAATATGCCTGGACTCTTTTTCCCCACCTCCAGCACACACACGACGACGTGTTCATGTATCCTGAGTGAGGGGAGGTTCCTCCAACTGACAGCAGCCCCTGGGTCCCAATAAAATCCCTTAGCTTGTATTCCCTGAGTGATTCCCTAATCCGGCATGCGTGGGAAAGCTGTGGGTTGGGTTTAGGGAGTCAAGTAGATGCGAGTGCCCCCCGATGGACTGAGGAACTATTTAGAGGACTTCTCCCTAATGGGGAACACCTCCTACCCCATTCATCTGCGTGGATTGGGGCTCCACAACTCCCCCACACTGAATTCTAGTTTCCGGAATCCTCAGTGTACCGAGGACCCTGCAACGAACAGTAGCGCCTGGGCTGTAATAGAATTCCATAGCTTGTGTTACATGATTGTTTGCCTACGCCGCAATGCGGGGGAAAGTGTTGTATGGGCTCTACAACCAAGAAATAACGAGAGTCTTTCCATGGTATTTGGAGGTGTTTATCCTACAACTCCCAACCTGGGAATACCTGTGACCCCTGAAAGATGCGTGGACCCTGTTCCCCACTTCCAGCAAAAACACAAAGAATTCTTCTGGTATCCTGAATGTGGGTGGACTCCTCCAACTGACAGCAGCACCTGGGATCTAATAGAATCCCTTAGCTTGTATTCCCTGAGTGTTGACCTAGGCCAGGCTGTGAGGAAAAGGTGTGGGTTAGGCTTGATGGCCAATGAGATTGGAGTGCCCCCTGACAGACTGAAGAATTATTTAGAGGAATTCTCCCAAACGGAGAACACCTGAGCCCCCATTCATCTGCGTGGATTGGGGCTCTACAATTTCCCCACACACAAGGTTGTGTTCCGGAATCCGGAGTGTGTGGAAGTTCCTCCAACTGACAGCAGCGCCTGGGTACTAAAGGAATCCCTTAGCTTGTATTCCCTGATGGTTTGCCAAGACCAGAGTGAGGAGAAGAGTGGGCTTTTGGCTCCTCAAAAAGTATTAGTGAGTGCCTCTGTATGGGAAATGGACGTCTTTAACTACAACCCCCATCCTGGGAATACCGGTGCTCCCAGAAATATGCGTGGACTTTGTTTCCTAACCTAGAGCACACACACAAAGCATTATTCTGGTATCCTGAGTGTGGGGAGGAATCTCCAACTGACAGCAGCATCTGGGATCTAATAGCATCCCTTAGGATGAATTCCCTGACTGATTTTCTTGGATGGGCTTTGAGCGAATGTGGGGGTTGTTCTCTAAAGCCATGTATTAGCGAGTGACTTTGTATGGGCTGTGGAGGTGTTTATCCTACATCCCTAACCTGGGAACACCTGTGCCCCCATAAAGATTCGTGGAGTCGCTTTCCCCACCTCCAGCACACACACGAAGACGTGTTCTGGCTTCCTCAGTGTGGGGAGGATCCTCCAACTGACAGCAGCGCCTGCGATCGAATAGAATCCCTTAGCTTGTATTACCAGAGTGTTTACCTAGGCCAGGCTGTGAGAAAAATTTGGGGGTTTGGCTTGATGGCCAATTAGCCTGAAGTGCCCCCTGACAGACTGGAGAAATACTTAGGGGAATTCTCCCAAACAGAGAACACCTGTGCCCCATTCATCTGCGTGGATTGTGGCACCACACTTCTCCCACACACAAGGTTGTGTTCTGGAATCCAGAGCGTTTGGAAGTTCCTCCCACAAACAGCAGCGCCTGGGTTCTAATAGAATCCCTTAGCTTGTCTTCCCTTATGGTTTGCCAAGAACGGAGTGAAGAGGAGAGTGGTCTTTTGGGTCTTCAGCCAACTATTTGTTAGTGCCTCTCTATGTGAAATGGACATCTTTAAACTACTACCCCCATCCTGGGAATACCTGTGCTCCCAGAAAAATGCGTGAACTCTGTTTCCTAACCTAGAGCCCACACACGAAGTATTGTTCTGGTTTCCTGTATGTGGGGAGGAATCGCCAACTGACAGCAGCAAATGTGATCAAATAGCATCCCTTAGGTTGACTTCCCTGACTGATTCCATTGGGTGGGCTTTGAGCGAAAGTGTAGGTTGTGCTCTAAAGCCAAGTTTTAGCGAGTGCCTTTGTATGGGCTGTGGAGTTGTTTATCCTACATCCCCAAACTGTGAACACCTGTGATCCAATAAATAAACGTGGACTTTTATCCCCGCTTCCAGGACACACATGAAGAATTGTTCTGGTATCCTGAGTGTGGGGAGGTTCCTCCAACTGACAGCAGCACCTGGGATCTAATAGAATCACTTGGCTTGACTTCCCTGAGTGTTTCCATAGGCCGGGCTGTGAGCGAAGGTGGGGTTGGACACTAAATAAAAGTAATAACGTGTGCCTCTCTATGAGCAGTGGAAGTGTTTAACTACATCCCCAACCTGGGAACACCTTTGCCTCCATAAAGATGTGTGGACTTTATTTCCATCCTACAGCACATACACGACATTGGGTTCAGATGTCTTGAGTGCCGGGAAGTTCTTACAAATAACAGCAGTGCCTGGGTTTTAATACTATACCTTAACATGCCTTCCATAGTGGAAAGCCAAGTCCGGTGTGCGGGGGAAAGTTGGGATTGGGCTCTAAACCAAGTATTTGCGAGAGCCTATCCATGGGATGTGGGTGTTTAACCTACAACCGACAACCATGGAACAACTGTGCCCCTGAAAAATGCGTGTGCTATGTTTCACCACTTCCAGCAAACATAGGAAGAAATGTTCGGGTGTTCTGACTGTGGGGAGCTTCCTCCAACAGACAGTAGCACCTGGGTTGTAATAGAATCCCTTAGCTTGACTTCCCTAAGTGTTTTCCTAGGCCTAGGAGTGAGCGATGGTGGGGGATGGGCTCTAAAGCCTAGTATTAGCGAGTGCATCTCTGTGGGTATTGGAAGGTTTGAAACTACTTCCCCAATCTGGGAACACCTGTGCCCCCATAAAGATGCGTGGACTCTGTTTCCCCACCTCCAGCACACACACTGAAACTTGCTCAGGTATCCTGATTGTGGGGAGGCTCCTCCAAATGCCAGCAGCGCCTGGGTTCTTATAGAATCCCTTAGCTTGTCTTCCCTGATGGCATTCCTAGGCTGGACAGGGGTGGAATGTGGGGGTTGGGCTCTAAACCAAGTATTAGCGAGAGCCCCTCAATGGGATGTGGGTGTTTAACCTACAACCCACAACCATGGAATAACTGTGCCCCCTGAAATATACTTTGACTCTGTTTCCCTACGTCCAGCTCACACACGAAGAAGTGTTCTTGTATTCTGAGAGTAGGGAGGATCCACAAACTGACAGCAGCACCTGGGTTCTAATAGAATCCCTTAGCTTGACTTCTCTAAGTGTTTTCCTAGGCCTAGCATTGAGCGATGGTTGGGGATGGGCTCTAAAGCCAAGTAATAGCCAGTGCCTCTCTATGATATGTGAAGGTGTTTAAACTACATCATCTACCTGGGAAAAACTGTGCCCCCATAAATATGTATGAACTCAGTTTCCCCACTTCCAGCACACACACGAAGATGTGTTCAGGTATCATGAGTTTGGGCCGGCACTTTCTAGTGACAGCACCGCCTGGGTTCTAATAGTATCCGATAGCTTGTAATCCCTGAGTGTTTCCCTAGGCCTGGCTCTGAGGGAAAGCTGGGGGTTGGGCTTTGAGGCCATATAGTAGCGAGTACCCCCGATGGACTGAAGAAGTATATAGATGAATTCTCCCTAAAGGTGAACACCTGTGCCCACATCCATCTAGGTGGAGTGGGGATACAGAAATCCCCCTCCCACAAGACTTTCTTCTGGAATCCTGACTTGGGAAATATCCTCCAAGTGACAGCAGTGCCAGTGTTCTAGAGAATCCTTAACCTCTCTTCCCTGATGGATTGCGTAAGCTGGAGTGCGTTTCATAGTGGGATTTGAGCTCTAAATCCAACTATTAGTGGGTGCCTTTCCATGGAAATTGGAGGTGTTTAACCAACAACCCACAACAATGGAATACCTGTGTCCCCTGAAATACGCGTGGACTCTGTTTCTCCACAAACAGCACACACAGGAAGAAGTTTTCTGGAATTCTGAGCATGGGGAGGCTATTCCAATTCACAGCAGAAACTAGGTTCTATTAGAATCCCTTAGCTAGTGTTCCCTGAGTGTTTCCTTAGGCCGGGCCATGAGGGAAAGCTGGGAGTTGGGCTTGGAGGCCAAGTAGCAGCGAGTACCCCTTGATGGACTGAGGAAGTTCTTAGAGGAATACTCCCTAAATGGAAACACCTGAGCACATATTCATCTGCGTGGAGTGGGGTTCCACACCTCCCCACCACACAAGGTTTATTTCCAGATTCCTGAGGTTTTGGTATCTCCTCCAAGTGACATCAGCGTCCTTGTTTTACTAGAATAACTTTTCTTGTCTTCCCTGATGGTTTGCCTAGGCCAGAGAGTGGCTGAAAGTGTGAGTTGGGCTCTAAAGCCAAGTATCAGGATGTGCCTCTCCATGGCAAGTGGAGATATTAAACTACAACCCACAACCTGGGAATAACTGTGCCCCTTAAAAAATGCGTGTGCTTTGTTTCCCCAACTCCAGCGCACACACGAAGTTTTCTGGTATCCTGAGTGCGGGGAGGCTCCTGCAACTGACAGTAGCACCTGGGATCCTATTGGATCCATTAGGTTGACTTCCCTGAGTATTTTCTTTGGCCGGGTTGGGAGGGAAGTTGAGGGTTGTGCTCTAAAACCAAGTATTAGCGAGTTCCTATCTTTTGGTAGTGGAGGTGGTTAAAGTATATCCCCAACTTGTGAATACCTGTGCCCCCACAAAGATTCGTGGACTCTGTTTCCCTCCTCCAGCACACTCACGACATCGGGTTCAGATGTCTTAACTGCGAGGAGGTTCCTCCACCTAACAGCAGCGCCTGGGTTCGAATACAATACCTTAACTTGTCTTCCATGACGGCTTGCCAAGGCCAGTGTGCGGGCTAAAGTTGGGAATGAGCTCTAAACCAAGTATTAGCGAGAGCATATCCATGGGATGTGGGTGATTAACTTACAACACACAACCATGGATAACTGTGCCCCCTGAAAGATACTTTGACTCTGTTTCACTACATCCAGCACACACACGGAGAAGTGTTCTGGTGTTCTGAGTGTGGGGAGGTTCCTCCAACTGAGAGCAGAACCTGGGTTCTTATTGAATCCCTTAGCTTGACTTCCCTAAGTGTTTTCCTAGGCCTTGCTGTGAGTGATGATGGGGGATGGGCTCTAAAGCCAAGTATTAGCGAGTAAACCTCTGTGGGCAGTGGAGGGTTTGAAACTAATTCCCCAACCTTGGAACAGCTGTGCCCCCATAAAGATGCATGGACTCTTTTTCCCCACCTCCAGCCCGCACACGGAGACGTGCTCAGGTATCCTGATTGTGGGGAGGCTCCTCCAAATGACAGCAGCGCCTGGGTTCAAATAGAATCCCTTAGCTTTTCTTCCCTGATTGCATGCCGAGGCTGGAGGGTGGTGGAAAGTGGGGGTTGGGCTTGAAGTCCAAGTAGCAACGAGTGCCCCCCGATTTACTGAGGAAATACTTAGAGGATTTCACGCTAAATTGGAACACCTGTGCCCCCATTAATCTGTGTGGGCTGGGTCTCCACACCTCCCCCACTCACAAGGCTGGGATGCGGAATCCTGAGTATGTGGAAGTTCCTCCAACTGACAGCAGCGCCTGCGTTCTAATAGAATAATTCAGCTTGTATTCCGTGAGTGTTTCCAAAGGCCGTGCTGTGAGCGAAAGCTGGGGGTTGGGCTTGGAGGCCAAGTAGCATATTGTGCAAACAGATTGACTGAGGAAGTACTTAGGGAACTCCCCTACCAGGGAACAACTGTGTCACCATTCATCTGCGTGGGTTGGGGCTGCACAACTCCCCCCCACACAAGAGTGTCTCCGGAGTCCTGAGTGTTGGAAGTTCCTCCAAGTGACAACAGCACCTGGGTTCAATACAATCTCTTAGCTTACCTTCACTGATGGCTTACCCTGTCAGGAGTGCGGGCTAAATTGGTATTTGGGCTCTTAAGCCAAATATTAGCGATTTCCTCTCTATGTGCTATGCAGGTGTTTTTCCTACAACTCTCAATCTGTGAATACCAGTGCCCAATGAAATATGCATGGACTCTGATTTCCCACCTCCAGCACACTGACGAAGAAGTGTTCTCGTGCCTTGAGTGTGGGGAGGATCCTCCAACTTACAGCAGCACCTGGGATATTAAAGTATCCTTCAGCTTGACTTCCCTGAGTGTGTTCCTAGGCCGCACTGTGAGCAATCGTGGGGGTTGGGCTCTAAAACCAAGTGTTATCGAGTGCATAACTATGGGCATTATAGGAGTTAAATAACATCCCTAACCTCTGAACAACTCTACCCGCATAAATTTGCATGGACTCTATTTCCCCACATCCAGTACAACACACAGACTTTTTAAGGTATCCTGATTGAGGGGAGGCTCTTCCAAATGACAGCAGCGCCTGGGTTCTAATAGTATCCCTTAGCTTGTCTTCCCTGATGGAATGCCTAGGCCGGAGTGCGGGGGAAAGTGTGGTATGGGCTCTAAAACCAAGAAATAACGAGAGTCTCTCCATGGTATTTGGAGGTGTTTATCCTACAACTCCCAACCTGGGAATACCTGTGACCCCTGAAAAATGTGTGGACCCTGTTCCCCACATCTAGAAAAACATGAAGAATCCTTCCGGTATCCTGAATGTGGGTAGGCTCCTCCAACTGACAGCAGCACCTGGGATCTAATAGAATCCCTTAGCTTGTATTCACTGAGTGTTTACCTAGGCCAGGCTGTGAGGAAAAGGTGGGGGTTAGGCTTGACGTCCAATGAGCATGGAGTGCCCCCTGACAGACTGAAGAAATACTTAGAGGAATTCTCCCAAAAGGAGAACACGTGAGCCTCCATTCATCTGCATAGATTGGGGCTCTACAATTCCCCCACACACAAGGTTGTGTTCCGGAATCCTTAGTATGTGGATGTTCCTCCAACTGACTGCAGCGCATGGCCTGGAATAGAATTCCTTACCTTATCTTCCTGCTGTTTTACCTAGGCCGGAGTGCGAAGGAAAGTGGGTTTCGTCTCTAGAACCAAATATTAACGAGTTCCTCTCCATGGGAATAGGAGGTGTTTTTCCTGCAACCAACAACCTGAGAATATCTGTGCGCCCTGAAAGCTGTGTAGGCTCTCTTTCCAATTTTCTAGCACACACACGAAGAACTGTTCTTGTTTTCTGAGTGTGGGTGGCTCCTCCAACTGACAGCAGCAACTG
The DNA here is from genome assembly GCF_048564905.1 of Vicugna pacos. NCBI lineage: Eukaryota > Metazoa > Chordata > Mammalia > Artiodactyla > Camelidae > Vicugna > Vicugna pacos. The sequence goes on from NW_027328785.1 coordinate 430,088, forward strand.
GGATCTAATAGGAGCCCAAAGGTTGACCTCCCTGTGTGTTTTCATATGCCGGTCTATGAGCGAAGGTGAAGGTTGGGCTCTAAAGCCAAGTATTAGCGTGAGCCTTTCTATGGGCAGTGAAGATATTTAAACTACATCCCCAACCTGATAACACCTGGCCCCCATAAAGATTCGTGGACATTCTTTCCCCAAATCCAGGACACACAAGAAGGCCTGTTCAGTTATCCTGAGTTTGGGGAGGTTGCTGCAACTGACAGCAGTGCCTCGGTTCTAATAAAATAACTTAGTTGGTATTCACTGTCTTTCCCTAGGCCTGGCTGCAAGGGAAAGCTGGGGGCTGAGCTTGGAGGCCAAGTAGAATCGAGCATCCCCTGATTGACTGAAGAGGTACCAAGAGGACATCTCCCTAAGAGGGAACACCTGTGCCCACATAAATATGCGTGGTGTGGGGCCCCACATATCCCCCCCACTCAAGGCTGAGTTCCGGAATCCTGAGTGTGGGGAAGTTCCTCCAACTGAAAGCAGCGTCTGGGTTCTAGTAGAATCCTTTAGATAGTCTTCCCTGATGGTTTGCCTAGGCCGGAGTGCAGGGGGAAGTGGGGTTTGGGCTCTAAAACCAAGTAATAGCGAGTGCCTCTCCATGGAAACTGGTGGTGTTTAACCGGCAACCACCAACCTGGGAATATCTGTGCCCCCAGAAAGACGCCTGGACTCTGTTTCCCCACCACTAGCACACACACGAAGAATTCTTCTGGTATCCTGAGTGTGGGAAGGCTCCTCTAACTGACAGCAGCACCTGCGAACTACTAGGATCCCTTAGCTTGAAATCTTTGAGTGGTTTCCTAGGCCGGGTTGTGAGCAAAAGTGGGGTTTGGGCATAAAGACTAGTATTAACAAGTGCCTCTCTAGGGGAGTGGAGGTATAATAACTACAGCCCCAACCCGGGAAAACTATGCCCCCATAAAATGCGTGGATCCTTTTTCCCCAACTCGAGCAAACACACGAAGACATGTTCAGGTGTCCTGAGTGAGGGGAGGCTCCTCCAACTGACAGCAGCCCCTGGGTCCTAATTGAATCCCTTAGCTTGTATTCTCTGAGTGTTTCCCTAACCGGGGCTGCATGGGAAAGCTGGGGGTTTTGTTTAGGAAGTCAAGTAGATGCGAGTGCCCCCCAATGTAATGAGGAAGTATTTAGAGGACTTCTCCCTAATGGGGAACACCTCTTCCCCCGTTCATCTGCGTGGATTGGGGTTCCACAACTCCCCCCAACAGAATTCTTTTTTCCGGGATCCTGAGTGTACGGAAGACCCTGCAACTAACAGCAGTGCCTGGGCTGTAATAGAATTCCTTAGCTTGTCTTGACTGATTTTTGGTTAGGCTGCAGTGCGGGGGAAAGTGTGGTATGGGCTCTAAAACCAAGAAATAACGAGTGCCTCTCCATGGGAATTGGAGGTGTTTATTCTAAAAATCCCACCTGGTAATACATTTGCCCCCTGAAAGATGTGTGGACTCTGTTTCCCCACTTCCAGAAACACACGAATAATTCTTCTGGTATCCTGAATTTGGGTAGTCTCCTCCAACTGACAGCAGCAACTGGGATCTAATAGAATCCATTAGCTTGTATTCCCTGAGTGTTTCCCTAGGCCAGTCATCGAGGGAGTGTTACAGGTTGGGCTTGGAGGGCAATTAGCAGCGAGTGCCCACTAATGGACTGAAATAGTACTAAGAGGAGTTCCCCCTACGGGGAACACCTGCACCCCCATTCATCTGCATGGAGTGGGGCTCCATAACCCCCCCAACAAAAGGCTGCATTCAGAATTCCTGAGTTTGTGGAAGATCCTCCAACTGACAGCAGCTACTGGCCTCAAATTGAATCCATTAGCTTGGTTTCCCTGATGCATTGCCTAGAACGGACTGCGGGGTAAATTGGGGTTTGGGCTCTTAAGCCAAGTATTAGCGAGTACCTCTCCATTTGATGTGGAGTTCTTTAACTTACATACCACAACCTGGGAATAACTTTGCCCCCTGTATGATGCGAAGACTATATTTCCCCAAATTCAGCACACGCACGGAGAGGTGTTCTGCTATTCTTATTGTGGGCAGGCTCCTCCAAATGACAGCAGTGCCTGTCTTCTAATAGAATTCCTAAGCTGGTTTTCCCTGATGACTTTCCTTGGCAGAGGTCCGGGGGAATGTGGGGGTGGCCACTAAAACCCAATAATAGCTAGTACCTCTCAATGGGATGTGGAAATGTTTAACATACAACCCCCAAAATTGGTAATACCTGTGCCCCCTGAAAGATGCATGGACTCTGTTTCCCCACCTCCAGCACAGTCACGAAGAAGTGTTAAGTTATCCTGAGTGTGGGGATGCTCCTCCATCTGACAGCAGTGCCTGGGTTCTAGTTAAATGCTCTAACTTGTATTTTATTACTCTTTCCTTAGGCCGGGTGGCAAGGGAAAGATAGGGGTTGGTCTTTGAGGAAAATTAACAGCGAGTGCCCCCTGAAGGAATGACGAAGAACTTAGAGGACTTGTCCCTAACCGGGAACAACTGTGCCCCCATTCATCTGCGTGGACTGGGGCTCCACTACTTCCCCACACACAAGGCTGTGTTCCGGAATCCTGAGAGTGGGGAAGTTCTTCCATCTGACAGCAGCGCCTGGATTAAAATAGACTCCCTTAGCATGTCTTCCCTAATGGTTTTCCTAGGCCAGAGTGAGGGGGAAAGTAGGGGTTGGGCTCTAAATCCTAGTATTAGCGAGTGCCTCTGCATGGGAAGTGGAGGTGTTTAGCCAACAACCCCCAAACTGGGAATACCAGTGGCCCCTGAAATATGCCTGAGCTCTGTTTCCCCACTTCCAGCAGACACACGGAATAGTGTTCTGTTCTCCTGAGTGTGGAGAGATTCCTTCAAATCATAGCAGAACCTGGGATCAAATAGGATCCCTTAGGTTGAAACTTTTGAGTGTTTTCCTAGGTCGGGTTGTGAGCAAAAGTGGGGTTTTGGCATAAAGCCAAGTAATAGCAAGTGCCTCTCTATGGGCAGTGGAGGTATTTAAACTATAGCCCCAACCCGGGAAAACTGTGCCCCCATAATTATGCGTGGACTCATTTTCCCAAACTCCAGAAAACACACGAAGACGTGTTCAGGTATCCTGAGTGAGGGGAGGCTCCTCCAACATACAGCAGCCCCTGGATAATAATAGAACCCCTTAGCATGTATTCCCTGTGTGTTTCCCTAACCCGGGCTGAGTGGGAAAGCTGGGGGTTGGATTAAGGAAGTCAAGTATATGCGAGTGCCCCCCGATGGACTGAGGAAGAATTTAGAGGACTTCTCCCTAACGGGGAACACCTGTTCCCCCATTCAGCTGCGTGGATTGGGGCTCCAAAACTCCCCCACACAGAATATGTTTTCCGGAATCCTGAGTGTACGGAAGACCCTGCAACTAACAGCAGCGCCTGGGCTGTAGAAGAATTCCTTAGCTTGTCTTGCATGATTGGTTGCCTTGGCCACAAGCGGGCAGAAAGTGTGGTATGGGCTCTAAAACCAAGAAATATCGAGTGTTTCTCCATGGGAATTGTAGGTGTTTATCCTACAACTCCCAACCTGGGAATACCTGTGACCCCTATAAGATGCGTGGACCCTGTTCCCCACTTCCAGCCAAAACACGAAGAATTCTTCTGGTATCTTGAAAGTGGGTAGGCTCCTCCAACTGACAGCAGCACCTGGGATCTAATAGAATCCCTTAGCTTGTATTCCCTGAGTGTTGACCTAGGCCAGGCTGTGAGGAAAAGTTGGGTGTTAGGCTTGATGGCCAATGAGCATGGAGTGCCCCCTGACAGACTGAAGAAATACTTAGAGGAATTCTCCCAAACGGAGAACACGTGAGCCCCCATACATCTGCGTGGATTGGGGCTCTACAATTCCCCCACACACAAGGTTGTGTTCCGGAATCCAGAGTGTGTGGAAGTTCCTCCAACTGACAGCAGCGCATGGCCTGGAATAGAATTCCTTACCTTATCTTCCTGCTGTTTTACCTAGGCCGGAGTGCGAAGGAAAGTGGGTTTGGTCTCTAGAACCAAATATTAACGAGTTCCTCTCCATGGGAATAGGAGCTGTTTTTCCTGCAACCAACAACCTGAGAATATCTGTGCGCCCTGAAAGCTGTGTAGGCTCTCTTTCCACTCTTCCAGCACACACACGAAGAACTGTTCTTGTTTTCTGAGTGTGGGTGGCTCCTCCAACTGACAGCAGCAACTGGGATCTAATAGGAGCCCAAAGGTTGACCTCCCTGAGTGTTTTCATATGCCGGTCTTTGAGCGAATGTGGAGGTTGGGCTCTAAAGCCAAGTATTAGCGCGAGCCTTTCTATGGGCAGTGAAGCTGTTTAAACTACATCCTCAACCTGATAACACCTGGCCCCCATAAAGATTCGTGGACATTCTTTCCCCAAATCCAGGACACACAAGAAGGCCTGTTCAGTTATCCTGAGTTTGGGGAGGTTGCTGCAACTGACAGCAGTGCCTGGGTTCTAATAAAATAACTTAGTTGGTATTCACTGTCTTTCCCTAGGCCTGGCTGCAAGGGAAAGCTGGGGGCTGAGCTTGGAGGCCAAGTAGCATCGAGCGTCCCCTGATTGACTAAAGAGTTACCAAGAGGATATCTCCCTAACGGGGAACACCTGTGCCCACATAAATCTGCGTGGTGTGGGGCCCCACATATCCCCCCCACTCAAGGCTGAGTTCCGGAATCCTGAGTGTGGGGAAGTTCCTCCAACTGAAAGCAGCGTCTGGGTTCTAGTAGAATCCTTTAGATAGTCTTCCCTGATGGTTTGCCTAGGCCGGAGTGCAGGGGGAAGTGGGGTTTGGGCTCTAAAACCAAGTAATAGCGAGTGCCTCTCCATGGAAACTGGTGGTGTTTAACCGGCAACCACCAACCTGGGAATATCTGTGCCCCCAGAAAGACGCCTGGACTCTGTTTCCCCACCACTAGCACACACACGAAGAATTCTTCTGGTATCCTGAGTGTGGGAAGGCTCCTCTAACTGACAGCAGCACCTGCGAACTACTAGGATCCCTTAGCTTGAAATCTTTGAGTGGTTTCCTAGGCCGGGTTGTGAGCAAAAGTGGGGTTTGGGCATAAAGACTAGTATTAACAAGTGCCTCTCTAGGGGAGTGGAGGTATAATAACTACAGCCCCAACCCGGGAAAACTATGCCCCCATAAAATGCGTGGATCCTTTTTCCCCAACTCGAGCAAACACACGAAGACATGTTCAGGTGTCCTGAGTGAGGGGAGGCTCCTCCAACTGACAGCAGCCCCTGGGTCCTAATTGAATCCCTTAGCTTGTATTCTCTGAGTGTTTCCCTAACCGGGGCTGCATGGGAAAGCTGGGGGTTTTGTTTAGGAAGTCAAGTAGATGCGAGTGCCCCCCAATGTAATGAGGAAGTATTTAGAGGACTTCTCCCTAATGGGGAACACCTCTTCCCCCGTTCATCTGCGTGGATTGGGGTTCCACAACTCCCCCCAACAGAATTCTTTTTTCCGGGATCCTGAGTGTACGGAAGACCCTGCAACTAACAGCAGTGCCTGGGCTGTAATAGAATTCCTTAGCTTGTCTTGACTGATTTTTGGTTAGGCTGCAGTGCGGGGGAAAGTGTGGTATGGGCTCTAAAACCAAGAAATAACGAGTGCCTCTCCATGGGAATTGGAGGTGTTTATTCTAAAAATCCCACCTGGTAATACATTTGCCCCCTGAAAGATGTGTGGACTCTGTTTCCCCACTTCCAGAAACACACGAATAATTCTTCTGGTATCCTGAATTTGGGTAGTCTCCTCCAACTGACAGCAGCAACTGGGATCTAATAGAATCCATTAGCTTGTATTCCCTGAGTGTTTCCCTAGGCCAGTCATCGAGGGAGTGTTACAGGTTGGGCTTGGAGGGCAATTAGCAGCGAGTGCCCACTAATGGACTGAAATAGTACTAAGAGGAGTTCCCCCTACGGGGAACACCTGCACCCCCATTCATCTGCATGGAGTGGGGCTCCATAACCCCCCCAACAAAAGGCTGCATTCAGAATTCCTGAGTTTGTGGAAGATCCTCCAACTGACAGCAGCTACTGGCCTCAAATTGAATCCATTAGCTTGGTTTCCCTGATGCATTGCCTAGAACGGACTGCGGGGTAAATTGGGGTTTGGGCTCTTAAGCCAAGTATTAGCGAGTACCTCTCCATTTGATGTGGAGTTCTTTAACTTACATACCACAACCTGGGAATAACTTTGCCCCCTGTATGATGCGAAGACTATATTTCCCCAAATTCAGCACACGCACGGAGAGGTGTTCTGCTATTCTTATTGTGGGCAGGCTCCTCCAAATGACAGCAGTGCCTGTCTTCTAATAGAATTCCTAAGCTGGTTTTCCCTGATGACTTTCCTTGGCAGAGGTCCGGGGGAATGTGGGGGTGGCCACTAAAACCCAATAATAGCTAGTACCTCTCAATGGGATGTGGAAATGTTTAACATACAACCCCCAAAATTGGTAATACCTGTGCCCCCTGAAAGATGCATGGACTCTGTTTCCCCACCTCCAGCACAGTCACGAAGAAGTGTTAAGTTATCCTGAGTGTGGGGATGCTCCTCCATCTGACAGCAGTGCCTGGGTTCTAGTTAAATGCTCTAACTTGTATTTTATTACTCTTTCCTTAGGCCGGGTGGCAAGGGAAAGATAGGGGTTGGTCTTTGAGGAAAATTAACAGCGAGTGCCCCCTGAAGGAATGACGAAGAACTTAGAGGACTTGTCCCTAACCGGGAACAACTGTGCCCCCATTCATCTGCGTGGACTGGGGCTCCACTACTTCCCCACACACAAGGCTGTGTTCCGGAATCCTGAGAGTGGGGAAGTTCTTCCATCTGACAGCAGCGCCTGGATTAAAATAGACTCCCTTAGCATGTCTTCCCTAATGGTTTTCCTAGGCCAGAGTGAGGGGGAAAGTAGGGGTTGGGCTCTAAATCCTAGTATTAGCGAGTGCCTCTGCATGGGAAGTGGAGGTGTTTAGCCAACAACCCCCAAACTGGGAATACCAGTGGCCCCTGAAATATGCCTGAGCTCTGTTTCCCCACTTCCAGCAGACACACGGAATAGTGTTCTGTTCTCCTGAGTGTGGAGAGATTCCTTCAAATCATAGCAGAACCTGGGATCAAATAGGATCCCTTAGGTTGAAACTTTTGAGTGTTTTCCTAGGTCGGGTTGTGAGCAAAAGTGGGGTTTTGGCATAAAGCCAAGTAATAGCAAGTGCCTCTCTATGGGCAGTGGAGGTATTTAAACTATAGCCCCAACCCGGGAAAACTGTGCCCCCATAATTATGCGTGGACTCATTTTCCCAAACTCCAGAAAACACACGAAGACGTGTTCAGGTATCCTGAGTGAGGGGAGGCTCCTCCAACATACAGCAGCCCCTGGATAATAATAGAACCCCTTAGCATGTATTCCCTGTGTGTTTCCCTAACCCGGGCTGAGTGGGAAAGCTGGGGGTTGGATTAAGGAAGTCAAGTATATGCGAGTGCCCCCCGATGGACTGAGGAAGAATTTAGAGGACTTCTCCCTAACGGGGAACACCTGTTCCCCCATTCAGCTGCGTGGATTGGGGCTCCAAAACTCCCCCACACAGAATATGTTTTCCGGAATCCTGAGTGTACGGAAGACCCTGCAACTAACAGCAGCGCCTGGGCTGTAGAAGAATTCCTTAGCTTGTCTTGCATGATTGGTTGCCTTGGCCACAAGCGGGCAGAAAGTGTGGTATGGGCTCTAAAACCAAGAAATATCGAGTGTTTCTCCATGGGAATTGTAGGTGTTTATCCTACAACTCCCAACCTGGGAATACCTGTGACCCCTATAAGATGCGTGGACCCTGTTCCCCACTTCCAGCCAAAACACGAAGAATTCTTCTGGTATCTTGAAAGTGGGTAGGCTCCTCCAACTGACAGCAGCACCTGGGATCTAATAGAATCCCTTAGCTTGTATTCCCTGAGTGTTGACCTAGGCCAGGCTGTGAGGAAAAGTTGGGTGTTAGGCTTGATGGCCAATGAGCATGGAGTGCCCCCTGACAGACTGAAGAAATACTTAGAGGAATTCTCCCAAACGGAGAACACGTGAGCCCCCATACATCTGCGTGGATTGGGGCTCTACAATTCCCCCACACACAAGGTTGTGTTCCGGAATCCAGAGTGTGTGGAAGTTCCTCCAACTGACAGCAGCGCATGGCCTGGAATAGAATTCCTTACCTTATCTTCCTGCTGTTTTACCTAGGCCGGAGTGCGAAGGAAAGTGGGTTTGGTCTCTAGAACCAAATATTAACGAGTTCCTCTCCATGGGAATAGGAGCTGTTTTTCCTGCAACCAACAACCTGAGAATATCTGTGCGCCCTGAAAGCTGTGTAGGCTCTCTTTCCACTCTTCCAGCACACACACGAAGAACTGTTCTTGTTTTCTGAGTGTGGGTGGCTCCTCCAACTGACAGCAGCAACTGGGATCTAATAGGAGCCCAAAGGTTGACCTCCCTGAGTGTTTTCATATGCCGGTCTTTGAGCGAATGTGGAGGTTGGGCTCTAAAGCCAAGTATTAGCGCGAGCCTTTCTATGGGCAGTGAAGCTGTTTAAACTACATCCTCAACCTGATAACACCTGGCCCCCATAAAGATTCGTGGACATTCTTTCCCCAAATCCAGGACACACAAGAAGGCCTGTTCAGTTATCCTGAGTTTGGGGAGGTTGCTGCAACTGACAGCAGTGCCTGGGTTCTAATAAAATAACTTAGTTGGTATTCACTGTCTTTCCCTAGGCCTGGCTGCAAGGGAAAGCTGGGGGCTGAGCTTGGAGGCCAAGTAGCATCGAGCGTCCCCTGATTGACTAAAGAGTTACCAAGAGGATATCTCCCTAACGGGGAACACCTGTGCCCACATAAATCTGCGTGGTGTGGGGCCCCACATATCCCCCCCACTCAAGGCTGAGTTCCGGAATCCTGAGTGTGGGGAAGTTCCTCCAACTGAAAGCAGCGTCTGGGTTCTAGTAGAATCCTTTAGATAGTCTTCCCTGATGGTTTGCCTAGGCCGGAGTGCAGGGGGAAGTGGGGTTTGGGCTCTAAAACCAAGTAATAGCGAGTGCCTCTCCATGGAAACTGGTGGTGTTTAACCGGCAACCACCAACCTGGGAATATCTGTGCCCCCAGAAAGACGCCTGGACTCTGTTTCCCCACCACTAGCACACACACGAAGAATTCTTCTGGTATCCTGAGTGTGGGAAGGCTCCTCTAACTGACAGCAGCACCTGCGAACTACTAGGATCCCTTAGCTTGAAATCTTTGAGTGGTTTCCTAGGCCGGGTTGTGAGCAAAAGTGGGGTTTGGGCATAAAGACTAGTATTAACAAGTGCCTCTCTAGGGGAGTGGAGGTATAATAACTACAGCCCCAACCCGGGAAAACTATGCCCCCATAAAATGCGTGGACCCTTTTTCCCCAACTCCAGCAAACACACGAAGACATGTTCAGGTGTCCTGAGTGAGGGGAGGCTCCTCCAACTGACAGCAGTCCCTGGGTCCTAATTGAATCCCTTAGCTTGTATTCCCTGAGTGTTTCCCTAACCCGGGCTGCATGGGAAAGCTGGGGGTTTTGTTTAGGAAGTCAAGTAGATGCGAGTGCCCCCCGATGGACTGAGGAACTATTTAGAGGAATTCTCCCTAACAGGGAACACCTCTTCCCCCGTTCATCTGCGTGGATTGGGGCTCCACAACTCCCCCCAACAGATTTTTTTTTCCAGGATCCTGAGTGTACGGAAGACCTTGCAACTAAAAGCAGCGCCTGGGCTGTAATAGAATTCCTTAGCTTGTCTTGCCTGATTTTTGCCTAGGCCGCAGTGCGGGGGAAAGTGTGGTATGGGCTCTAAAACCAAGAAATAACGAGTGCCTCTCCATGGGAATTGGAGGTGTTTATCCTACAAATCCCACCTGGGAATACATTTGCGCCTGAAAGATGTGTGGACTCTGTTTCCCCACCTCCAGCAAACACACGAAGTATTCTTCTGGTATCCTGAATGTGGGTAGTCTCCTCCAACTGACAGCAGCACCTGGGATCTAATAGAATCCCTTAGCTTGCATTCCCTGAGTGTTTCCCTAGGCCGGTCATCGAGAGAGAGTTACAGGTTGGGCTTGGAGGGCAAGTAGCAGCGAGTGCCCCCTAATGGACTGAAGTAGTACTAAGAGGAGTTCCCCCTACTGGGAACACCTGCACCCCCATTCATCTGCATGGAGTGGGGCTCCAAAACCCCCCCAACAAAAGGCTGCATTCAGAATTCCTGAGTTTGTGGAAGATCCTCCAACTGACAGCAGCTACTGGCCTCAAATTGTATCCATTAGCTTGGTTTCCCTGATGCATTGCCTAGAACGGAGTGCGGTGTAATTTGGGGTTTGGGCTCTTAATCCAAGTATTAACGAGTGCCTCTCCATTTGATGTGGAGATCTTTAACTTACATACCACAACCTGGGAATAACTTTGCCCCCTGTATGATGCGAAGACAATATTTCCCCAACTTCAGCACACACACCGAGATGTGTTCTGCTATCCTTAGTGTGGGGAGGCTCCTCCAACTGACAGCAGTGCCTGGCTTCTATTAGAATTACTTAGCTGGTTTTCCCTGATGACTTTCCTTGGCAGGGGTCCGGGGGAAATTGGGGGTGGCCTCTAAAACCCAACATTAGCTAGTGCCTCTCAATTGGATGTGGAAATGTTTAACATACAACCTCCAAAAATGGTAATACCTGTGCCCCCTGAAAGATGCGTGGACTCTGTTTCCCCACCTCCAGCACAGTCACGAAGAAGTGTTAAGTTATCTTGAGTGTGGGGATGCTCCTCCATCTGACAGCAGTGCCTGGGTTCTAATTAAATGCTCTAACTTGTATTGTATTACTCTTTCCTTAGGCCGGGTGGCAAGGGAAAGATAGGGGTTGGTCTTTGAGGACAAGTAGCAGCGAGTGCCCCCTGAAGGACTGACGAAGAACTTAGAGGACTTGTCCCTAACCGGGAACAACTGTGCCCCCATTCATCTGCGTGGACTGGGGCTCCACTACTTCCCCACACACAAGGCTGTGTTCCGGAATCCTGAGAGTGGGGAAGTTCTTCCATCTGACAGCAGCGCCTGGATTAAAATAGACTCCCTTAGCATGTCTTCCCTAATGGTTTGCCTAGGCCAGAGTGAGGGGGAAAGTAGGGGTTGGGCTCTAAATCCTAGTATTAGCGAGTGCCTCTGCATGGGAAGTGGAGGTGTTTAGCCAACAACCCCCAAACTGGGAATACCAGTGGCCCCTGAAATATGCCTGAGCTCTGTTTCCCCACTTCCAGCAGACACACGGAATAGTGTTCTGTTCTCCTGAGTGTGGAGAGATTCCTTCAAATCATAGCAGAACCTGGGATCAAATAGGATCCCTTAGGTTGAAACTTTTGAGTGTTTTCCTAGGTCGGGTTGTGAGCAAAAGTGGGGGTTGGGCTCTAAAGACAATAATAGCCAGTGCCTTTCTATGGGCATTGAAGGTGTTTAAACTACATCATCTACCTGGGAAAAACTGTGCCCCCTTAAAGATGCATGGACTCTGTTTCCCCACTTCCAACACACACACTAAGACGTGTTCTTTATCCTGTGTGTGGGCCAGCACTTTCAAGTGACAGCAGCGCCTGGGGTCTAATAGAATCCGTTAGCTTGTAATCCCTCAGTGTTTCCCTAGACCTCGCTCTGAGGGAAAGCTGGGGGTTGGGCTTTGAGGCCATATAGTAACGAGTGCCCTCCAATGGACTGAGGAAATATTTAGATGAATTCTCCCTAATGGGGAACACCTGTGCCCACATCCATGTACGGGGAGTGGGGATACCCAAATCCCCCCCCACAAGCCTGGCTTCTGGAATCCTTATAGTGGGAAAGTTCCTCCATCTGACAGTAGTGCCAGGGTTTAGTAGAATCTTTAAGATTCTCTTCCCTGATGGATTGCGTAAGCCGGACTGTGGTTCAAAGTGTGATTTGGTCTCTAAATCCAAGTAGTACTGAGTGCCTATCCTTGGGAAATGGAAGTGTTTAACTAACCACCCCAAATAAGGGAATAACTGTGCCCCCTGAAATATGCGTGGACTTTGTTTCTCCAAAAACAGCACACACACGAAGAAGTTTTCTTGAATCCTGGGCATGGGGAGGCTACTCCAACTGACAGCAGCACCTGGGATCTAATAGAATCACTTGGCTTGACTTCCCTGAGTGTTTCCATAGGACGGGCTGTGAGCGAAGGTGGGGTTGGACACTAAACAAAACTAATAGCGTGTGCCTCTCAATGAGCAGTGGAAGTGTTTAACTACATCCCCAACCTGGGCACACCTGTGCCCCCATAAAGATGCGTGGACTTTGTTTCCCTCCTCCAGCACATACACGACATTGGGTTCAGATGTCTTGAGTGTGGGGAAGTTCTTCCAAATAACAGCAGTGCCTGGGTTCTAATACTGTACCATAACGACTTCCATGGTGGATTGCCAAGGCCGGTGTGCGGGGGAACGTTGGGATTGGGCTCTAAACCAAGTATTAGCGAGAGCCTCTCAATGGGATGTGGGTGTTTAACCTACAACCCACAACCATGGAATAACTGTGCCCCCTGAAAGATGCTTTGACTCTGTTTCCCCACGTCCAGCTCACACACGAAGAAGTGTTCTGGTATTCTGAGAGTAGGGAGGCTCCACAAACTGACAGCAGCACCTGGGTTCTAATAGAATCCCTTAGCTTGACTTCCCTAAGTGTTTTCCTAGGCCTAGCAGTGAGCGATGGTGGGGGATGGGCTCTAAAGCCAAGTAATAGCCAGTGCCTCTCTATGAGAAGTGAAGGTGTTTAAACTACATCATCTACCTGGGAAAAACTTTGCCCCCATAAAGATGCATGAACTCAGTTTCCTCACTTCCAACACTCACACGAAAACGTTTTCAGGTATTCTGAGTTTGGGCCGGCACTTTCAAGTGACACCACAGCCTGGGTTCTAATAGTATCCGATAGCTTGTGTTCCCTGAGTGTTTCCTTAGGCCGGGCCATGAGGGAAAGCTGGGGTTTGGGCTTGGAGGCCAATTAGCAGCGAGTATCCTCCGATGGACTGAGGAAGTTCTTAGAGGAATTCTCCCTAAAGGGAAACACCTGAGCACATTTTCATCTGCGTGGAGTGGGTCTCCACACCTCCCCACCACACAAGGTTGGATTCCAGAATCCTGAGTGTGTGGTAGTTCCTCCAAGTGACATCAGCGTCTTGGTTTTAATTGAACCCCTTTGCTTGTCTTCCCTGATGGTTTTCCTAGGCCAGAGTGTGGCTGAAAGTGGGATTCGGCTCTAAAACCTATTATCAGCATGTGCCTCTCCATGGGAAGTAGAGATGTTTATCATACAACCCACAACTTGGGAATAACTGTGCCCCCTGAAAAATGCGTGTGCTTTGTTTCCCCACCTCCACACACACACGAAGTTTTCTGGTATCCTGAGGGTGGGGAGGCTCCTGCAACAGAAAGTAGCACCTGGGATCTAATTGGATCCATTAGGTTGACTCCCCTGAGTATATTCCTTGGCCGGGTTGTGAGCGAAGTTGGTGGTTGTGGTCTAAAACCAAGTATTAGCGAGTTCCTATCGTTTTGCAGTGGAGGTGGTGAAAGTATATCCCCAACCTGGGAACACCTGTGCCCCCATAAAGATGCGTGGACACTGTTTCCCTCCTCCAGCACACACACGACATCTGGTTCAGATGTCTTGAGTGTGGGGAGGTACTTCCAACTAACAGCAGCGCCTCGGTTCTAATGCAATACCTTAACTTGTCTTCCATGATGGCTTGCCAAGGCCGGTGTGTGGGGGAAAGTTGGGATTGGGCTCTAAAACAAGTATTAGCGAGAGCTTATCCATGGGATGTGGGTGTTAGCTTACAACCCACAACCATGGAATAACTGTGCCCCCTGAAAGATGTTGTGACTCTGTTTCCCTACATTCAGCACACAAACGAAGATGTTTTCTGGTGTTCTGAGTCTGGGGAGGTTCCTCCAACTGACAGCAGCACCTGGGTCCTAATAGAATCCCTTAGCTTGACTTCCCTAAGTGTTTTCCTAGGCCTAGCAGTGAGCGATGGTGGGGGAAGTGCTCTAAAGCCAAATATTAGCGAGTGCATGTCTGTGGGCAGTGGAGGGCTTTAAACTACTTCCCCAAAATTGGAAAACCTGTTACCCCATAAAGATGCGTGGAATCTGTTTCCCGACCTCCAGTACACACACGGAGACGTGCTCAGGTATCCTGATTGTGGGGAGGCTCTTCCAAGTGACAGCAGTGCCTGGGTTTTAATAGAATAACTAGCTTGTATTCCTTGTGTGTTTTCCTAAGCCGGGCTTAGAGGGAAAGCTGGGAGTTTGCCTTGGAGGCCAAGTAGCAGCAACTGCCTCCCTATGGAGTGTGGAAATATTTAGAGGACTTCCCCCTAATGGGGAACATTTGTGACTCCATTCATCTACTTGGATTTTGGTTCCACATCTCCCCGCCACAATTTTGGGGTCCGGGATCCTGAGTGTGGGAAGTTTCTCCAAATGTCAGGAGTGCTTGTGTTGTACATGAATCCCTTAACTTGCCTTCCCTGATGGTTTGCCTAGGCTGGAGTGCTAGGGATTGTGGGGTTTTGGCTCTAATACCAAGAATTTCCCAATGCATCTACATGGGAATTTGAAAAATATTACCTAAACCCAGCAACGTGGGAATACATGTGCCTACTGAAAGATGCCTGGACCCTGTTTCCCCACCACCAGCACACAAACGAGGAAGTGTTCTTGTATCCTGAATGGTGGGAGTTCCCTCCAAATGACAGCAGCACCTGGGGTCTCAGAGTATCCGTTAGCTTGACTTCCTTAAGTGTTTATCTAGGCCAGGGGTTGAGCGAATGTGGGTTTGGGCTCTAGAGACAAGGGTTAGCGAGTGCCACTCTCTGGGCAGTGGAGGTGTTTAAATCAAATCCCCAAATTTGGAACACCTGTGCCCCCATAAAGATGCGTGGAATGTTAATCCCTGCTCCATAACACACACGAAGACTTTCAGATATCCTTAGTGTGCGGGAGCTCCTCAAAATGACAGCAGCGCCTGGGTTCTGATAGAATCCCTTAGCTTGTAAAACGAGTGTCTCCCTTGTCCGGGATGTGAGGGAAAGCTGGGGGTTGGTCTTGGAAGCCAAGTAGAAGTGAGTGCCCCCTGATAGATTGAGGAAGTTCTTAGAGGATTTCTCCCTAAAGGGAAGACCTTTGCCCCATTCATCTGGGTGGAGTGGAGCTCCACAAATCCCCCACACACAAGAATGTGTTCCGGAATCCTGAGTGCAGAGAAGTTCCTCCAACTGACAGCAGCGTCTGGGTTCTAATTGAATCACTTTGTTTTTCTTCCCTAATGGTATACTTAGGCGGTAGTGCGGGGGAATATGTGGTTAGGGCTCCAAAACCAAGTATTTGCGAGTACCTCTCTATAGTTAGTTGAGGTCTTTAAAATACATCCCTAACCTGGGAACACCTGTGGCCGCATAAAGATCCGTGTTGTCTGTTTCCAGACTTCCAGCACACACACGAACACTTGCACTGTTATCCTGAAAGTGGGCAGCCTACTCCAACTGAGAGCAGGGCCTGGCTTCTAATAAAATCGCTTAACTTGTGTTCCCTGATTTGTTCCCTGATACAGAATGCGGGGGAAAGTGGGGGTTAGGCTCTAAAACCAAGTATTAGCGAGTGCTTCTCCATGGGAATTGGAGGTTAATTACCAAAAATCAACAACCTGGGAATAACTGTGCTCCTTGAAAAATGCGTGGACTCTGTATCCTCACCACCAGAATAGACATGAAAAAGTGTTCTGTTATCCTGAGTGTGGGGAGGCACCTCCAACTGACAGCAGCATCTGGTATCTAATAGGATCCCTTAGGTTGACTTCCCTGAGTGTTTTTCCAGGACGGGCTGGGTGCAAGTGTGGGGGTTGGGCTCTAAAGCCAAGTAATAGCGAGTGCCTCTCTATGGTCAGTGGAAGTGTTTAAAAAAATTCCCTCCCTGGGAACACCTGTGCCCACATAAAGATGAGTAGAATCTGTAACCTAACTTCCAGCACACACAAGAAGAGTTGTTCAGGTATCCTGAATGTGGGGAAACACCTCCAACAGACAGCAGCGCCTGGGTTCTAATAGAATCCCTTAGCTTGTATTCCCTGAATTTTTCCCTAGGCCAGGCTATCAGGAAAAGCTGAGGGTTGGGCATGGGATCCATGTAGCATCGAGTGCCTCCCGATGTACTGAGGAAGTACTTAGAGGACTTCTCCCTAAAGGGGAACACCTGTGCCCCTATTCAACTGCGTGAAGTGGGGCTCCAAAATTCCTCCACACACAAGGTTGGGTTCTGGAATCCTGAGAGTGGGGAAGTTCGTCCAACTGACAGCAGCGCCTGGGATCTAAAAGTATCCTTTAATTTGTATCACCTGAGCATATCCCTAGGCCGGGATTCGAGGGAATCTCGGGGTTACTCTTGGAGTTCAATTAGCAGCGACTGCTCACAAATCGACTGAGGAAGTGCTTAAAGGGCTTCTCCCTAACGGGGAAGTTCTGTGCCACCATTCATCTGCGTGGGGTGGGGATCCACACCTGCCACACACAAAGTTGGGTTCTGGAATCCTGAGTGGGGGAAGTTCCTCCAACTGAGAGCATTCCGTGAGTTCTAATAGAATCCCTTAGCTTGACTTCACTGATGGTTTGCCTAGGACTGAGGGCGCGGGAAAGTGAAGTTTCGGCTCTTAAACCAAGTATTAGCGATTTTCTCTCCATGAGCTATGCAGGGGTTTTTTCTACAACCCCCAATCTGTGAATACCTGTGCCCAATGAAATATGCATGGACTCTGTTTTCCCACCTCCAGTACACTGACGAAGAAGTGTTCTCGTGTCTTGAGTGTGGGGAGGATCCTCCAACTTGCAGCAGCACCTGGGATATTAAAGTATCCCTCAGCTTGACTTCCCTGAGTGTGTTCCTAGGCCGCGATTTGAGCAATCGTGGGGGTTGAGCTCTAAAACCAAGCGTTATCGAGTGCATCTCTATGGGCATTATAGGTGTTAAGTAACATCCCTAACCTGTGAAAAACTCTGCCCGCATAAATTTGCGTGGACTCTATTTCCCCACATCCAGTACAACACACAGACTTTTTAAGGTATCCTGATTGAGGGGAGGCTCTTCCAAATGACAGCAGCGCCTGGGTTCTAATAGTATCCCTTACCTTGTCTTACCTGATGGCATGCCTAGGCCGCAGTGCGGGAGAAAGTGGGTTTGGGGTCTAAGTCCAAGTATTATGGAGTGCTTCTCCATTAGATGTGGAGTCGTTTACCTACAACCCCCAACCTGGGAATACCTAAGACCTCTCAAATATGTGTGGACTCTGCTTCCCCACTTCCAGCACACACATGAAGAAGAGTTCTGATATTCTCAGTGTTGGGTGACTCCTCAAATTGACAGCAGCACCTTGGATCTAGTAGAATCCCTTTGCTTGACTTCCTTGAGTGTTTTCCATGCCGATCTGTGAGCGAAGGTGTGGGTTGGGGTCTAAATCAAAGTATTAGCGAGTGCCTCTCTATGGGCAATGAGGTGTTTAAACAACATCCCAAACCTGGAAACACCTGTGACACAAAAAAATGCGTGGACTCTGTTTCCCCACCTCCAGCACACACACGAAGACGTGTTCAGGTGTCCTGAGTGAGGGAAGGCTCCTCCAACTGACAGCAGCCCCTGGGTCCTAATAAAATCCCTTAGCTTGTATTCCCTGAGTGATTCCCAAACCCGGGCTGCGTGGGAAAGCTGGGGGTTGGGTTTAGGGAGTCAAGTAGATGCGAGTGCCCCCCGATGGACTGAGGAACTATTTAGAGGACTTCTCCCTAACGGGGAAAACCTCTTACCCCATTCATCTGCGTGGATTGGGCTCCACAACTCCTCCACCCTGAATTCTAGTTTCCGGAATCCTCAGTGTACGGAGGACCCTGCAACTAACAGCAGCGCCTGGGCTGTCATAGAATTCCATAGCTTGTCTTACATGATTGTTTGCCTAGGCCGCAGTGCGGGGGAAAGTGTGGTATGGGCTCTAAATCCAAGAAATAACGAGAGTCTCTCCATGGTATTTGGAGTTGTTTATCCTACAAATCCCAACCTGGGAATACCTGTGAGCCCTGAAAGGTGCCTGGACCATGTTCCCCACTTCCATCAAAAACACGAAGAATTCTTCTGGTATCCTGAATGTGGGTAGGCCCCTCCAACTGACAGCAGCACCTGGGATCTAATAGAATCCCTTAGCTTGTATTCCCTGAGTGTTGACCTAGGCCAGGCTGTGAGGAAAAGGTGGGGGTTTGGCTTGATGGCCAATGAGAATGGAGTGCCTCCTGACAGACTGAAGAAATACTTAGAGGAATTCTCCCAAACGGAGAACACCTGAGCCCCCATTCATCTGCGTGGATTGGGGCTCTACAGTTCCCCCACACACAAGGTTGTGTTCCGGAATCCGGAGTGTGTGGAAGTTCCTCCAACTGACAGCAGCACCTGGGTATTAAAGGAATCCCTTAGCTTGTATTCCCTGATGGTTTGCCAAGACCAGAGTGAGGAGAAGAGTGGGCTTTTGGCTCCTCAAAAAAGTATTAGTGAGTGCCTCTGTATGGGAAATGGACGTCTTTAACTACAACCCCATCCTGGGAATACCGGTGCTCCCAGAAATATGCGTGGACTCTGTTTCCTAACCTAGAGCACACACACAAAGCATTGTTCTGGTATCCTGAGTGTGGGGAGGAATCTCCAACTGACAGCAGCAACTGGGATCTAATAGCATCACTTAGGTTGACTTCCCTGACTGATTTCCTTGGATGGGCTTTGAGCGAATGTGGGGGTTGTTCTCTAAAGCCAAGTATTAACGAGTGCCTTTGTATGGGCTGTGGAGGTGTTTATCCTACATCCCTAACCTGGGAACACCTGTGCCCCCAGAAAGATTCGTGGAATCTCTTTCCCCAACACCAGCACACACACGAAGACGTGTTCTTTCTTCCTGAGTGTGGGGAGGATCCTCCAACTGACAGCAGCGCCTGGGTTCGAATAGAATCCCTTAGCTTGTATTCCCTGAATGTTTCCCTAGGCCGGGCAGCGAGGGAGAGTTACAGGTTGGGCTTGGAGGGCAAGTAGCCGCGAGTGACCCGCGATGGACTGAAGTAGTACTAAGAGGAGTTCCCCCTATGTGGAACACTTGTACCCACATTCCTCTGCGTGGAGTGGGGTTCCAAAACCCCCCCCAACAAACGTCTGCGTTCAGAATTCCTGAGTTTGTGGAAGATCCTCCAACTGACAGCAGCCACTGGCCTCAAATTGAATCCATTAGCTTGGTTTCACTGATGCTTTGCCTAGAACGGAGTGCGGGGTAATTTGGGGTTTGGGCTCTTAAGCCAAGTATTAGCGAGTGCCTCTCCATTTGATGTGGAGATCTTTAACTTACATACCACAACCTGGGAATACCTTTGCCCCCTGTATGATGCGAGGACAATATTACCCCAACTTCAGCACACACACCGAGAGGTGTTCTGCTATCCTTAGTGTGGGCAGGCTCCTCCAAATGACAGCAGTGCCTGGATTCTAACAGAATTCCTTAGCTGGTTTTCCCTGATGGCTTGCCTTGGCCCAGGTCCGGGGGATAGTGGAGGTGGCCTCTAAAACCCAATGTTAGCGAGTGCCTCTCAATGGGATATGGAATTGTTTAACATACAACCCCCAACCGGGTAACACCTGTGCCCCCTGAAAGATGCATGGACTCTGTTTCCCCACCTCCAGCACAGTCACGAAGAAGTGTTAAGTTATCCTGAGTGTGGGGAGGTTCCTCCAAGTGACAGCAGTAACTGGGATCTAAATAAATGCTCTAACTTGTATTGTATTACTGGTTTCTTAGTCCGGGTGGCAAGGGAAAGGATACGGGTTGGGCCTTGAGGACAAGTAGCAGCGAGTGCCCCCTGAAGGACTGACGAAGAACTTAGAGGACTTGTCCATAACCGGGAACACCTGTGCCCCCATTCCTCTGCGTGGACTGGGGCTCCACTTCTTCCCCACACACAGGGCAGTGTTCCAATATCCTGAGAGTGTGGAAGTTCTTCCATCTGACAGCAGCGCCTGTATTATACTAGAATCCCTTAGCATGTCTTCCCTGATGGTTTGCCTAGGCCAGAATGCGGGGGAAAGTAGGGGTTGTGCTCTAAATCCTAGTAATATCGAGTGCCTCTGCATGGGAAGTGGAGTTGTTTAACCAACAACCCCCAAACTGGGAATACCTGTGGCCCCTGAAATATACCTGGACTCTGTTTCCGCACTTCCATCAGACACACGGAAAAGTGTTCTGTTATCTTGAGTGTGGGGAGGCTCCTCCAAATCACAGCAGAACCTGGGAACTAATAGGATCCCTTAGGTTGATTTCCCTGAGTGTTTGCCCAAGCCGTGCAGTGAGCGAAGGTGGAGATTGGGCTCTAAAGCCAAGTATTAGCGAGGGCCACTCTATGGGAAGTGGAGGTGTTTAAACTACATCCTCAACCTGGGAACACCTGTGCCCACAGAAAGATGAGTAGAATCTGTAACCTAACCTCCAGCACACACAAGAAGAGTTGTTCAGGTATCCTGAATGTGGGGAAACACCTCCAACAGACAGCAGCGCCTGGGATCTAATAGAATCCCTTAGCTTGTATTCCCTGAATTTTTCCCTAGGCCAGGCTATCAGGAAAAGCTGAGGGTTGGGCATGGGATCCATGTAGCATCGAGTGCCTCCCGATGTACTGAGGAAGTACTTAGAGGACTTCTCCCTAAAGGGGAACACCTGTGCCCCTATTCAACTGCGTGAAGTGGCGCTCCAAATTTCCTCCACACACAAGGTTGGGTTCTGGAATCCTGAGAGTGGGGAAGTTCGTCCAACTGACAGCAGCGCCTGGGTTCTAAAAGAATCCTTTAACTTGTATCACCTGAGCATATCCCTAGGCCGGGATTCGAGGGAATCTCGGGGTTACTCTTGGAGTTCAATTAGCAGCGAGTGCTCACAAATCGACTGAGGAAGTGCTTAAAGGGCTTCTCCCTAACGGGGAAGTTCTGTGCCCCCATTCATCTGCGTGGGGTGGGGATCCACACCTGCCACACACAAAGTTGGGTTCTGGAATCCTGAGTGGGGGAAGTTCCTCCAACTGAGAGCATTCCGTGAGTTCTAAGAGAATCCCTTAGCTTGACTTCACTGATGGTTTGCCTAGGCCTGAGGGCGGGGGAAAGTGAGGTTTGGGCTCTTAAACCAAGTATTAGCGATTTCCTCTCCATGTGCTATGCAGGTTTATTTCCTACGACCCCCAATCTGTGAATATCCGTGCCCAATGAAATATGCATGGACTCTGTTTTCCCACCTCCAGCACACTGACGAAGAAGTGTTCTCGTGTCTTGAGTGTGGGGAGGATCCTCCAACTTACAGCAGCACCTGGGATATTAAGGTATCCCTCAGCTTGTCTTCCCTGAGTGTGTTCCTAGGCCGCGCTGTGAGCAATCGTGGGGGTTGGGCTCTAAAACCAAGCGTTATCGAGTGCATCTCTATGGGCATTATAGGTGTTAAATAACATCCATAACCTGGGAACAACTCTGCCCGCATAATTTTGCGTGGGCTCTATTTCCCCACATCCAGTACAACACACAGACTTTTTAAGGTATCCTGATTGAGGGGAGGCTCTTCCAAATGACAGCAGCGCCTGGGTTCTAATAGTATCCCTTACCTTGTCTTCCCTGATGGCAGGCCTAGGCCGGAGTGCGGGAGAAAGTGGGGTTTGGGCTCTAAGTCCAAGTATTATGGAGTGCTTCTCCATTAGATGTGGAGTCGTTTACCTACAACCCCCAACCTGGGAATACCTAAGCCCTCTCAAATATGTGTGGACTCTGCTTCCCCACCTCCAGCACACACATGAAGAAGAGTTCTGATATTCTCAGTGTTGGGTGACTCCTCAAAATGACAGCAGCACCTGGGATCTAGTAGAATCCCTTTGCTTGACTTCCTTGAGTGTTTTCCATGCCGGGCTGTGAGCGAAGGTGTGGGTTGGGGTATAAATCAAAGTATTAGCGAGTGCCTCTCTATGGGCAATGAGGTGTTTAAACAACATCCCAAACCTGGAAACACCTGTGACCCAATAAAGATGCGTGGACTCTGTTTCCCCTCCTCCAGCACACACACGAAGACGTGTTCAAGTATCCTGAGTGAGGGGAGGATCCTCCAACTGACAGCAGCCCCTGGGTCCTAATAAAATCCCTTAGCTTGTATTCCCTGAGTGATTCCCTAACCCGACATGCATGGGAAAGCTGAGGGTTGGGTTTAGGGAGTCAAGTAGATGCGAGTGCCCCCCGATGGACTGAGGAACTATTTAGCGGATTTCTCCCTAACGGGGAACACCTCTTACCCCATTCATCTGCTTGGATTGGGGCTCCACAACTCCCACACACTGAATTCTATTTTCCGGAATCCTCAGTGTACGGAGGACCCTGCAACTAACAGCAGAGCCTGGGGTGTCATAGAATTCCATAGCTTGTCTTACATGTTTGTTTGCCTAGGCCGCAGTGCGGGGGAAAGTGTGGTATGGGCTCTAAATCCAAGAAATAACGAGAGTCTCTCCATGGTATTTGGAGGTGTTTATCCTACAACTCCCAACCTGGGAATACCTGTGACCCCTGAAAATGCGTGGAACCTGTTCCCCACTTCCAGCAAAAACACGAAGAATTCTTCTGGTATCCTGAATGTGGGTAGGCTCCTCCAACTGACAGCAGCACCTGGGATCTAATCGAATCCCTTAGCTTGTATTCCCTGAGTGTTGACCTAGGCCAGGCTGTGAGGAAAAGTTGGGGGTTAGGCTTGATGGCCAATGAGCATGGAGTGCCCCCTGACAGACTGAAGAAATACTTAGAGGAATTCTCCCAAACGGAGAACATCTGTGCCCCCATTCATCTGCGTGGATTGGGGCTCTACAGTTCCCCCACACACAAGGTTGTGTTCCGGAATCCGGAGTGTGTGGAAGTTCCTCCAAATGACAGCAGCGCCTGGGTACTAAAGGAATCCCTTAGCTTGTATTCCCTGATGGTTTGCCAAGACCAGAGTGAGGAGAAGAGTGGGCTTTTGCCTCCTCAAAAAAGTATTAGTGAGTGCCTCTGTATGGGAAATGGACGTCTTATCTACAACCCCCATCCTGCGAATACCGGTGCCCCCAGAAATATGTGTGGACTCTGTTTCCTAACCTAGAGCACACACACAAAGCATTGTTCTGGTATCCTGAGTGTGGGGAGGAATCTCCAACTGACAGCAGCAACTGGGTTCTAATAGCATCCCTTAGGTGGACTTCCCTGACTGATTTCATTGGATGGGCTTTGAGCGAATGTGGGGTTGTTCTCTAAAGCCAAGTATTAACGAGTGCCTTTGTATGGGCTGTGGAGGTGTTTATCCTACATCCCTAACCTGGGAACACCTGTGCCCCCAGAAATATTCGTGGAATCACTTTCCCCAACACCAGCACACACACGAAGACGTGTTCTTTCTTCCTGAGTGTGGGGAGGATCCTCCAACTGACAGCAGCGCCTGGGTTCGAATAGAATCCCTTAGCTTGTATTCCCTGAGTGTTTCCCTAGGCCGGGCAGCGAGGGAGAGTTACAGGTTGGGCTTGGAGGGCAAGTAGCCGCGAGTGCCCCCCGATGGACTGAAGTAGTACTAAGAGGAGTTCCCCCTATGTGGAACACTTGTACCCACATTCCTCTGCGTGGAGTGGGGTTCCAAAACCCCCCCCAACAAACGTCTGCGTTCAGAATTCCTGAGTTTGTGGAAGATCCTCCAACTGACAGCAGCCACTGGCCTCAAATTGAATCCATTAGCTTGGTTTCACTGATGCTTTGCCTAGAACGGAGTGCGGGGTAATTTGGGGTTTGGGCTCTTAAGCCAAGTATTAGCGAGTGCCTCTCCATTTGATGTGGAGATCTTTAACTTACATACCACAACCTGGGAATACCTTTGCCCCCTGTATGATGCGAGGACAATATTACCCCAACTTCAGCACACACACCGAGAGGTGTTCTGCTATCCTTAGTGTGGGCAGGCTCCTCCAAATGACAGCAGTGCCTGGATTCTAACAGAATTCCTTAGCTGGTTTTCCCTGATGGCTTGCCTTGGCCCAGGTCCGGGGGATAGTGGAGGTGGCCTCTAAAACCCAATGTTAGCGAGTGCCTCTCAATGGGATATGGAATTGTTTAACATACAACCCCCAACCGGGTAACACCTGTGCCCCCTGAAAGATGCATGGACTCTGTTTCCCCACCTCCAGCACAGTCACGAAGAAGTGTTAAGTTATCCTGAGTGTGGGGAGGTTCCTCCAAGTGACAGCAGTAACTGGGATCTAAATAAATGCTCTAACTTGTATTGTATTACTGGTTTCTTAGTCCGGGTGGCAAGGGAAAGGATACGGGTTGGGCCTTGAGGACAAGTAGCAGCGAGTGCCCCCTGAAGGACTGACGAAGAACTTAGAGGACTTGTCCATAACCGGGAACACCTGTGCCCCCATTCCTCTGCGTGGACTGGGGCTCCACTCCTTCCCCACACACAGGGCAGTGTTCCAATATCCTGAGAGTGTGGAAGTTCTTCCATCTGACAGCAGCGCCTGTATTATACTAGAATCCCTTAGCATGTCTTCCCTGATGGTTTGCCTAGGCCAGAATGCGGGGGAAAGTAGGGGTTGTGCTCTAAATCCTAGTATTACCAAGTGCCTCTGCATGGGAAGTGGAGTTGTTTAACCAACAACCCCCAAACTGGGAATACCTGTGGCCCCTGAAATATACCTGGACTCTGTTTCCGCACTTCCATCAGACACACGGAAAAGTGTTCTGTTATCTTGAGTGTGGGGAGGCTCCTCCAAATCACAGCAGAACCTGGGAACTAATAGGATCCCTTAGGTTGATTTCCCTGAGTGTTTGCCCAAGCCGTGCAGTGAGCGAAGGTGGAGATTGGGCTCTAAAGCCAAGTATTAGCGAGGGCCACTCTATGGGAAGTGGAGGTGTTTAAACTACATCCTCAACCTGGGAACACCTGTGCCCACAGAAAGATGAGTAGAATCTGTAACCTAACCTCCAGCACACACAAGAAGAGTTGTTCAGGTATCCTGAATGTGGGGAAACACCTCCAACAGACAGCAGCGCCTGGGATCTAATAGAATCCCTTAGCTTGTATTCCCTGAATTTTTCCCTAGGCCAGGCTATCAGGAAAAGCTGAGGGTTGGGCATGGGATCCATGTAGCATCGAGTGCCTCCCGATGTACTGAGGAAGTACTTAGAGGACTTCTCCCTAAAGGGGAACACCTGTGCCCCTATTCAACTGCGTGAAGTGGCGCTCCAAATTTCCTCCACACACAAGGTTGGGTTCTGGAATCCTGAGAGTGGGGAAGTTCGTCCAACTGACAGCAGCGCCTGGGTTCTAAAAGAATCCTTTAACTTGTATCACCTGAGCATATCCCTAGGCCGGGATTCGAGGGAATCTCGGGGTTACTCTTGGAGTTCAATTAGCAGCGAGTGCTCACAAATCGACTGAGGAAGTGCTTAAAGGGCTTCTCCCTAACGGGGAAGAGCTGTGCCCCCATTCATCTGCGTGGGGTGGGGATCCACACCTGCCACACACAAAGTTGGGTTCTGGAATCCTGAGTGGGGGAAGTTCCTCCAACTGAGAGCATTCCGTGAGTTCTAAGAGAATCCCTTAGCTTGACTTCACTGATGGTTTGCCTAGGCCTGAGGGCGGGGGAAAGTGAGGTTTGGGCTCTTAAACCAAGTATTAGCGATTTCCTCTCCATGTGCTATGCAGGTTTATTTCCTACGACCCCCAATCTGTGAATATCCGTGCCCAATGAAATATGCATGGACTCTGTTTTCCCACCTCCAGCACACTGACGAAGAAGTGTTCTCGTGTCTTGAGTGTGGGGAGGATCCTCCAACTTACAGCAGCACCTGGGATATTAAGGTATCCCTCAGCTTGTCTTCCCTGAGTGTGTTCCTAGGCCGCGCTGTGAGCAATCGTGGGGGTTGGGCTCTAAAACCAAGCGTTATCGAGTGCATCTCTATGGGCATTATAGGTGTTAAATAACATCCATAACCTGGGAACAACTCTGCCCGCATAATTTTGCGTGGGCTCTATTTCCCCACATCCAGTACAACACACAGACTTTTTAAGGTATCCTGATTGAGGGGAGGCTCTTCCAAATGACAGCAGCGCCTGGGTTCTAATAGTATCCCTTACCTTGTCTTCCCTGATGGCAGGCCTAGGCCGGAGTGCGGGAGAAAGTGGGGTTTGGGCTCTAAGTCCAAGTATTATGGAGTGCTTCTCCATTAGATGTGGAGTCGTTTACCTACAACCCCCAACCTGGGAATACCTAAGCCCTCTCAAATATGTGTGGACTCTGCTTCCCCACCTCCAGCACACACATGAAGAAGAGTTCTGATATTCTCAGTGTTGGGTGACTCCTCAAAATGACAGCAGCACCTGGGATCTAGTAGAATCCCTTTGCTTGACTTCCTTGAGTGTTTTCCATGCCGGGCTGTGAGCGAAGGTGTGGGTTGGGGTATAAATCAAAGTATTAGCGAGTGCCTCTCTATGGGCAATGAGGTGTTTAAACAACATCCCAAACCTGGAAACACCTGTGACCCAATAAAGATGCGTGGACTCTGTTTCCCCTCCTCCAGCACACACACGAAGACGTGTTCAAGTATCCTGAGTGAGGGGAGGATCCTCCAACTGACAGCAGCCCCTGGGTCCTAATAAAATCCCTTAGCTTGTATTCCCTGAGTGATTCCCTAACCCGACATGCATGGGAAAGCTGAGGGTTGGGTTTAGGGAGTCAAGTAGATGCGAGTGCCCCCCGATGGACTGAGGAACTATTTAGCGGATTTCTCCCTAACGGGGAACACCTCTTACCCCATTCATCTGCTTGGATTGGGGCTCCACAACTCCCACACACTGAATTCTATTTTCCGGAATCCTCAGTGTACGGAGGACCCTGCAACTAACAGCAGAGCCTGGGGTGTCATAGAATTCCATAGCTTGTCTTACATGTTTGTTTGCCTAGGCCGCAGTGCGGGGGAAAGTGTGGTATGGGCTCTAAATCCAAGAAATAACGAGAGTCTCTCCATGGTATTTGGAGGTGTTTATCCTACAACTCCCAACCTGGGAATACCTGTGACCCCTGAAAATGCGTGGAACCTGTTCCCCACTTCCAGCAAAAACACGAAGAATTCTTCTGGTATCCTGAATGTGGGTAGGCTCCTCCAACTGACAGCAGCACCTGGGATCTAATCGAATCCCTTAGCTTGTATTCCCTGAGTGTTGACCTAGGCCAGGCTGTGAGGAAAAGTTGGGGGTTAGGCTTGATGGCCAATGAGCATGGAGTGCCCCCTGACAGACTGAAGAAATACTTAGAGGAATTCTCCCAAACGGAGAACATCTGTGCCCCCATTCATCTGCGTGGATTGGGGCTCTACAGTTCCCCCACACACAAGGTTGTGTTCCGGAATCCGGAGTGTGTGGAAGTTCCTCCAAATGACAGCAGCGCCTGGGTACTAAAGGAATCCCTTAGCTTGTATTCCCTGATGGTTTGCCAAGACCAGAGTGAGGAGAAGAGTGGGCTTTTGCCTCCTCAAAAAAGTATTAGTGAGTGCCTCTGTATGGGAAATGGACGTCTTATCTACAACCCCCATCCTGCGAATACCGGTGCTCCCAGAAATATGTGTGGACTCTGTTTCCTAACCTAGAGCACACACACAAAGCATTGTTCTGGTATCCTGAGTGTGGGGAGGAATCTCCAACTGACAGCAGCAACTGGGTTCTAATAGCATCCCTTAGGTGGACTTCCCTGACTGATTTCCTTGGATGGGCTTTGAGCGAATGTGGGGTTGTTCTCTAAAGCCAAGTATTAACGAGTGCCTTTGTATGGGCTGTGGAGGTGTTTATCCTACATCCCTAACCTGGGAACACCTGTGCCCCCAGAAAGATTCGTGGAATCTCTTTCCCCAACACCAGCACACACACGAAGACGTGTTCTTTCTTCCTGAGTGTGGGGAGGATCCTCCAACTGACAGCAGCGCCTGGGTTCGAATAGAATCCCTTAGCTTGTATTCCCTGAGTGTTTCCCTAGGCCGGGCAGCGAGGGAGAGTTACAGGTTGGGCTTGGAGGGCAAGTAGCCGCGAGTGACCCGCGATGGACTGAAGTAGTACTAAGAGGAGTTCCCCCTATGTGGAACACTTGTACCCACATTACTCTGCGTGGAGTGGGGTTCCAAAACCCCCCCCAACAAACGTCTGCGTTCAGAATTCCTGAGTTTGTGGAAGATCCTCCAACTGACAGCAGCCACTGGCCTCAAATTGAATCCATTAGCTTGGTTTCACTGATGCTTTGCCTAGAACGGAGTGCGGGGTAATTTGGGGTTTGGGCTCTTAAGCCAAGTATTAGCGAGTGCCTCTCCATTTGATGTGGAGATCTTTAACTTACATACCACAACCTGGGAATACCTTTGCCCCCTGTATGATGCGAGGACAATATTACCCCAACTTCAGCACACACACCGAGAGGTGTTCTGCTATCCTTAGTGTGGGCAGGCTCCTCCAAATGACAGCAGTGCCTGGATTCTAACAGAATTCCTTAGCTGGTTTTCCCTGATGGCTTGCCTTGGCCCAGGTCCGGGGGATAGTGGAGGTGGCCTCTAAAACCCAATGTTAGCGAGTGCCTCTCAATGGGATATGGAATTGTTTAACATACAACCCCCAACCGGGTAACACCTGTGCCCCCTGAAAGATGCATGGACTCTGTTTCCCCACCTCCAGCACAGTCACGAAGAAGTGTTAAGTTATCCTGAGTGTGGGGAGGTTCCTCCAAGTGACAGCAGTAACTGGGATCTAAATAAATGCTCTAACTTGTATTGTATTACTGGTTTCTTAGTCCGGGTGGCAAGGGAAAGGATACGGGTTGGGCCTTGAGGACAAGTAGCAGCGAGTGCCCCCTGAAGGACTGACGAAGAACTTAGAGGACTTGTCCATAACCGGGAACACCTGTGCCCCCATTCCTCTGCGTGGACTGGGGCTCCACTCCTTCCCCACACACAGGGCAGTGTTCCAATATCCTGAGAGTGTGGAAGTTCTTCCATCTGACAGCAGCGCCTGTATTATACTAGAATCCCTTAGCATGTCTTCCCTGATGGTTTGCCTAGGCCAGAATGCGGGGGAAAGTAGGGGTTGTGCTCTAAATCCTAGTAATATCAAAGGCCTCTGCATGGGAAGTGGAGTTGTTTAACCAACAACACCCAAAATGGGAATACCTGTGGCCCCTGAAATATGCCTGGGCTCTGTTTCCCCAATTACATCAGACACACGGAAATGTGTTCTGTTATCTCGAGTGTGGGGAGGCTCCTCCAATTCACAGCAGAACCTGGGAACTAATAGGATCCCTTAGGTTGATTTCCCTGAGTGTTTGTCCAAGCCTTGCAGTGAGCGAAAGTGGAGATTGGGCTCTAAAGCCAAGTATTAGCGAGGGCCACTCTATGGGAAGTGGAGGTGTTTAAACTACATCCTCAACCTGGGAACACCTGTGCTCACATAAAGATGAGTAGAATGTGTAACCTAACCTCCAGCACACACAAGAAGAGTTGTTCAGGTATCCTGAATGTGGGGAAACACCTCCAACAGACAGCAGCGCCTGGGATCTAATAGAATCCCTTAGCTTGTATTCCCTGAATTTTTCCCTAGGCCAGGCTATCAGGAAAAGCTGAGGGTTGGGCATGGGATCCATGTAGCATCGAGTGCCTCCCGATGTACTGAGGAAGTACTTAGAGGACTTCTCCCTAAAGGGGAACACCTGTGCCCCTATTCAACTGCGTGAAGTGGGGCTCCAAATTTCTTCCACACACAAGGTTGGGTTCTGGAATCCTGAGAGTGGGGAAGTTCGTCCAACTGACAGCAGCGCCTGGGTTCTAAAAGAATCCTTTAACTTGTATCAACTGAGCATATCCCTAGGCCGGGATTCGAGGGAATCTCGGGGTTACTCTTGGAGTTCAATTAGCAGCGAGTGCTCACAAATCGACTGAGGAAGTGCTTAAAAGGCTTCTCCCTAACGGGGAAGAGCTGTGCCCCCATTCATCTGCGTGGAGTGGGGATCCACACCTGCCACACACAAAGTTGGGTTCTGGAATCCTGAGTGGGGGTAGTTCCTCCAACTGAGAGCATTCCGTGGGTTCTAATAGAATCCCTTAGCTTGAATTCACTGATGGTTTGCCTAGGCCTGAGTGCGGGGGAAAGTTAGGTCTGGGCTCTTAAACCAAGTATTAGCGATTTCCTCTCCATGTGCTATGCAGGTTTTTTTCCTACGACCCCCAATCTGTGAATACCTGTGCCAAATGAAATATGCATGGCCTCTGTTTTCCCACCTCCAGCACACTGACAAAGAAGTGTTCTCGTGCCTTGAGTGTGGGGAGGATCCTCCAACTTACAGCAGCACCTGGGATATTAAAGTATCCCTCAGCTTGACTTCCCTGAGTGTGTTCCTAGGCCGCGCTGTGAGCAATCGTGGGGGTTGGGCTCTAAAACCAAGCGTTATCGAGTGCATCTCTATGGGCATTATAGGTGTTAAATAACATCCATAACCTGTGAACAACTCTGCCCGCATAATTTTGCGTGGGCTCTATTTCCCCACATCCAGTACAACACACAGACTTTTTAAGTTATCCTGATTGAGGGGAGGCTCTTCCAAATGACAGCAGCGCCTGGGTTCTAATAGTATACCTTACCATGCCTTCCCTGATGGCAGGCCTAGGCCGGAGTGCGGGAGAAAGTGGGGTTTGGGCTCTAAGTCCAAGTATTATGGAGTGCTTCTCCATGAGATGTGGAGTCGTTTACCTACAACCCCCAACCTGGGAATACCTAAGCCCTCTCAAATATGTGTGGACTCTGCTTCCCCACTTCCAGCACACACATGAAGAAGAGTTCTGATATTCTCAGTGTTGGGTGACTCCTCAAAGTGACAGCAGCACCTGGGATCTAGTAGAATCCCTTTGCTTGACTTCCTTGAGTGTTTTCCATGCCGGGCTGTGAGCGACGGTGTGGGTTGGGGTCTAAATCAAAGTATTTTCGAGTGCCTCTCTATGGGCAATGAGGTGTTTAAACAACATCCCAAACCTGGAAACACCTGTGACCCAATAAAGATGCGTGGACTCTGTTTCCCCTCCTCCAGCACACACACGAAGACGTGTTCAGGTATCCTGAGAGACGGGAGGATCCTCCAACTGACAGCAGCCCCTGGGTCCTAATAAAATACCTTAGCTTGTATTCCCTGAGTGATTCCCTAACCCGGGCTGCGTGGGAAAGCTGGGGGTTGGGTTTAGGGAGTCAAGTAGATGTGAGTGCCCCCCGATGGACTGAGGAACTATTTAGAGGACTTCTCCCTAACGGGGAACACCTCTTACCCCATTCATCTGCTTGGATTGGGGCTCCACAACTCCCACACACTGAATTCTATTTTCCGGAATCCTCAGTGTACGGAGGACCCTGCAACTAACAGCAGAGCCTGGGCTGTCATAGAATTCCATAGCTTGTCTTACATGTTTGTTTGCCTAGGCCGCAGTGCGGGGGAAAGTGTGGTATGGGCTCTAAAACCAGGAAATAACGAGAGTCTCTCCATGGTATTTGGAGGTGTTTATCCTACAACTTCCAACCTTGGAATACCTTTGACCCCTGAAAGATGCGTGGACACTGTTCCCCACTTCCAGCAAAAACACGATGAATTCTGGTATCCTGAATGTGGGTAGGCCCCTCCAACTGACAGCAGCACCTGGGATCTAATAGAATCCCTTAGCTTGTATTCCCTGAGTGTTGACCTAGGCCAGGCTGTGAGGAAAAGGTGGGGGTTAGGCTTGATGAACGATGAGCATGTAATGCCCCCTGACATACTGAAGAAATACTTAGATGAATTCTCCCAAATGGAGAACACCTGAGCCCCCATTCATCTGCGTGGATTGGTGTTCTACAATTCCCCCACACACAAGGTTGTGTTCCGGAATCCGGAGTGTGTGGAAGTTCCTCCAAATGACAGCAGCGCCTGGGTACTAAAGGAATCCCTTAGCTTGTATTCCCTGATGGTTTGCCAAGACCAGAGTAAGGAG
This sequence comes from Vicugna pacos, assembly GCF_048564905.1. Lineage (NCBI taxonomy): Eukaryota > Metazoa > Chordata > Mammalia > Artiodactyla > Camelidae > Vicugna > Vicugna pacos. Next base: position 462,369 of record NW_027328785.1, read on the forward strand.
AAGAGTGGGCTTTTGGCTCCTCAAAAAAGTATTAGTGAGTGCCTCTGTATGGGAAATGGACGTCTTTAACTACAACCCCCATCCTGGGAATACCGGTGCTCCCAGGAATATGCGTGGACTCTGTTTCCTAACCTAGAGCACACACACAAAGCATTGTTCTGGTATCCTGAGTGTGGGGAGGAATCTCCAACTGACAGCAGCAACTGGGATCTAATAGCATCCCTTAGGTTGACTTCCCTGACTGATTTCCTTGGATGGGCTTTGAGCGAATGTGGGGGTTGCTCCCTAAAGCCAAGTATTAGCGAGTGCCTTTTTTGGGCTGTGGAGGTGTTTATCCTACATCCCTAACCTGGGAACACCTGTGCCCCCAGAAAGATTCGTGGAGTCTCTTTCCCCACCTCCAGCACACACACGAAGACGTGTTCTGGCTTCCTGAGAGTGGGGAGGATCCTCCAACTCACAGCAGCGCCTGGGTTCGAATAGAATCCCTTAGCTTGTATTCCCTGAGTGTTTCCCTAGGCCGGGCAGCGAGGGAGAGTTACAGGTTGGGCTTGGAGGGCAAGTAGCCGCGAGTGCCCCCCGATGGACTGAAGTAGTACTAAGAGGAGTTACCCCTATGTGGAACACTTGTACCCCCATTCCTCTGCGTGGAGTGGGGCTCCAAAACCCCCCCAACAAACAGCTGCGTTTAGAATTCCTGAGTTTGTGGAAGATCCTCCAACTGACAGCAGCTACTTCCCTCAAATAGAATCCAATAGCTTGGTTTCACTGATGCTTTGCCTAGAACGGAGTGCGGGGTAATTTGAGGTTTGGGCTCTGAAGCCAAGTATTAGCGAGTGCCTCTCCATTTGATGTGGAGATCTTTAACTTACATACCACAACCTGGGAATACCTTTGCCCCCTGTATGATGCGAGGACAATATTACCCAAACATCAGCACACACACCGAGATGTGTTCTGCTATCCTTAGTGTGGGCAGGCTCCTCCAACTGACAGCAGTGCCTGGATTCTAATAGAATTTCTTAGCTGGTTTTCCCTGATGGCTTGCCTTGGCCCAGGTCCGGGGGATAGTGGGGGTGGCCTCTAAAACCCAATGTTAGCGTGTGCCTCTCAATAGGATGTGGAAGTGTTTAACATACAACCCCCAACCGGGTAATACCTGTGCCCCCTGAAAGATGCGTGGACTCTGTTTCCCCACCTCCAGCACAGTCACGAAGAAGTGTTAAGTTATCCTGAGTGTGGGGAGGATCCTTCAAGTGACAGCAGTGCCTGGGTTCTAATTAAATGCTCTAAATTGTATTGTATTACTGGTTCCTTAGTCCGGGTGGTAAGGGAAAGAATAGGGGTTGCGCTTTGAGGAAAAGTAGCAGCGAGTGCCCCCTGAAGGACTGACGAAGAACTTAGGGGACTTGTCCCTAACCGGGAACACCTCTGCCCCCATTCATCTGCGTGGACTGGGGCTCCACTACTTCCCCACACACAAGGCTTTGTTCCGGAATCCTGAGAGTGGGGAAGTTCTTCCATCTGACAGCAGCGTCTGGATTAAAATAGAATCCCTTAGCATGTCTTCCCTGATGGTTTGCCTAGGCCAGAATGCGGGGGAATGTAGGGGTTGTGCTCTAAATCCTAGGATTCTCGAGTGCCTCTGCATGGAATGTGGAGTTGTTTAACCAAAATCCCCCAAACTTGGAATACATGTAGCCCCTACAATATGCCTGAACTCTGTTTCCCCACTTCCATCAGACACACGGAAAAGTGTTCTGTTATCTTGAGTGTGGGGAGGCTCCTCCAAATCACAGCAGAACCTGGGATCTAATAGGATCCCTTAGGTTGACTTCACTGAGTGTTTGCCCCAGCCGTGCAGTGAGCGATGGTGGAGATTGGGCTCTAAAGCCAAGTATTAGCGAGGGCCACTCTATGGGATTTGAAGGTGTTTAAACTAATTCCTCAACCTGGGAACACCTGTGCCCACATAAAAATGAGTAGAATCTGTAACCTAACTTCCAGCACACACAAGAATAGTTGTTCAGGTATCCTGAATGTGGGGAAACACCTCCAACAGACAGCAGCGCCTGGGATCTAATAGAATCCCTTTGCTTGTATACCCTGAATTTTTCCCTAGGCCAGGCTATCAGGAAAAGCTGAGGGTTGGGCATGGAATCCATGTAGCATCGAGTGCCTCCCGATGTATTGAGGAAGTACTTAGAGGACTTCTCCCTAAAGGGGAACACCTGTGCCCCTATTCAACTGCGTGAAGTGGCGCTCCAAATTTCCTCCACACACAAGGTTGGGTTCTGGAATCCTGAGAGTGGGGAAGTTCGTCCAACTGACAGCAGCGCCTGGGTTCTAAAAGAATCCTTTATCTTGTATAACCTGAGCATATCACTAGGCCGGGATTCGAGGGAATCTCGGGGTTATTCTTGGAGTTCAATTAGCAGCGAGTGCTCACAAATCGACTGAGGAAGTGCTTAAAAGGCTTCTCCCTAACGGGGAAGAGCTGTGCCCCCATTCATCTGCGTGGAGTGGGGATCCACACCTGCCACACACAAAGTTGGGTTCTGGAATCCTGAGTGGGGGAAGTTCCTCCAACTGAGAGCATTCCGTGAGTTCTAATAAAATCCCTTAGCTTGACTTCACTGATGGTTTGCCTAGGCCTGAGGGCGGGGGAAAGTGAGGTTTGTGCTCTTAAACCAAGTATTAGCGATTTCCTCTCCATGTGCTATGCAGGTGTTTTTCCTACAACCCCCAATCTGTGAATACCTGTGCCCAATGAAATATGAATGGACTCTGTTTTCCCACCTAAAGTACACTGACAATGAAGAGTTCTCGTGTCTTGAGTGTGGGGAGGATCCTCCAAATTACAGCAGCACCTGGGATATTAAAGTATCCCTCAGCTTGACTTCCCTGAGTGTGTTCCTAGGCCGCGCTGTGAGCATTCGTGGGGGTTGGGCTCTAAAACCAAGTGTTATCGAGTGCATCTCTATGGGCATTATAGGTGTTAAATAACATCCCTAACCTGGGAACAACTCTGCCCGCATAAATTTGCGTGGGCTCTATTTCCCCACATCCAGTACAACACACAAACTTTTTAAGGTATCCTGATTGAGGGGAGGCTCTTCCAAATGACAGCAGCGCCTGTCCTTGTCTTCCCTTGACTTCCCTGATGGCATGCCTAGGCCGGAGTGCGGGAGAAAGTGGGGTTTGGGCTCTAAGTCCAAGTATTATGGAGTGCTTCTCAATGAGATGTGGAGCCGTTTATCTACAACCCCCACCCTGGGAATACCTAAGCCCTCTCAAATATGTGTGGACTCTGCTTCCCCACCTCCAGCACACACCTGAAGAAAAGTTCTGATATTCTCAGTGTTGGGTGACTCCTCAAAATGACAGCAGCACCTGGGATCTAGTAGAATCCCTTTGCTTGACTTCCTTGAGTGTTTTCCATGCCGGGCTGTGAGCGAAGGTGGGGGTTGGGGTCTAAATCAAAGTATTAGCGAGTGCCTCTCTATGGGCAATGAGGGTTTTAAACAACATCCCAAACCTGGAAACACCTGTGACCCAAAAAAGATGCGTGGACTCTGTTTCCCCAACTCCAGCACACAAACGATGACATGTTCGTCTATCCTGAATGTGGGGAGTTTCCTCCAAATGACAGCAGCACCTGGGGTCTAAGAGTATCCTTTAGCTTGACTTCCTTGAGTGTTTACCTAGGCCGGGCTGTGCGCGAATGTGGGGATTGGGCTCTAAAGTCAAGGATTAGTGAGGGCCCCTCTATGTGCAGTGGACTTGTTTAAACCAAATCCCCAAATTTGGAACACCTGTGCCCCCATATAATGCGTGGAATGCCTTTCCCATCTCCAGAACACACACGAAGACTTTCAGATATCTTTAGTGTGGGGGGGGGCTCCTCAAAATGACAGCAGCTCCTGGGTTCTAATAGAATCCCTTAGCTTGTAAAACGAGTGTTTCCCTGGTCCGGGATGTGAGGGAAAGCTGGGGGTTGGGATTGGAGGCCAAGTAGCAGTGGGTGACCCCTGATCCATTGAGGAATTACTTAGAGAACTTCTCCCTAAAGGGAAAACCATTGCCCCCATTCATCTGGGTGGAGTGGGGATGCACAACTCCCCCACACACAAGAATGTGTTCCGGAATCCTGAGTGCAGGGAAGTTCCTCCAACTGACTGCAGCGCCTGGGTTCTAATTGTATCCCTGTGCTTGTCTTCCCTGATGGATTGTCTAGGAGGGAGTGCGGGGGAAAGTGAGTTTTGGCTCCAAAACCAAGTATTGGCGAGTACCTCTCTATGGTTAGTGGAGGTGTTTAAACGACATCCCTAACCTGGGAACACCTGTGGCCCCATATAGATCCGTGGAGTCTGTTTCCAGACCTCCAGCACACACACGAACACTTGCACAGTTATCCTGAGAGTGGGCAGCCTCCTCAAACTGAGAGTAGGGCCTGGGTTCTAATAAAATCTCTTAACTTGTCTTCCCTGTTAGGTTGCCTGATTCGGAGTGCGGGGGAAAGAGGGCGTTGGGCTCTAAATCCAAGTATTAGCGACTGCGTATCCATGGGAAGTGGAGGATATTAACCAAAAACCCACAAACTGGGAACACCTGTGCTCCTTGAAAAATTCGTGGACTCTGTTTCCCCACATCCAGCACACACATGAAAAAGTGTTCTGGTATCCTGAGTGTGTGGAGGCACCTGAGGCTGACAGCAGGAACTGGGATCTAATCGGATCCACTAGGTTGACGTCCCTGAGGATTTTCCATGGACGGGCTGGGAGCGAAGGTGGGGGTTGGTTGGGCTCTAAAGACAAGTAATAGCGAGTGCCTCTTTATGGGCAGTGGAGGTGTTTAAAGTACATTCCCTCCCTGGGAACACCTGTGCCCCCATAAAGTTGCGTGGACTATGTATCCCCAAAACCATCATACACATAAAGACTTGTTCAGGTATCCTGTGTGTAGGGTGACTCCTCCAACTGACAGCAGCTCCTGGGTTCAAATAGAATCCCAAAGCTTGTCTTCCCTGATGGAATGCCTAGGCTGGTGTGTGGGAGAAAGTGGGGTTTGGGCTTGAAGTCCAAGTAGCAACGAGTGCCCCCTGATTTACTGGGGAAGTACTTAGAGGATTTCACCCTAAAATGGAACACCTGTGCCCCCATTCATCTGCGTGGACTGGGTCTCAACAACTCCCCCCCACACAAGGCAGGGATCCGAAATACTGAGTGTGTGGAAGTTCCTCCAACTGAGAGCAGCGCCTGCGTTCGAGTAGAATAACTCAGCTTGTATTCCCTGAGTGTTTCCCTAAGCCGGGCTGCGAGCGAAAGCTGGGGGTTGTGCTTGGAGGCCAAGTAGCAGCTTGTGCCAACCGATTGACTGAGGAATTACTTAGGGAACTCCCCTACCGGGGAACACCTGTGTCACCATTCATCTGCGTGGATTGGGGCTGCACACCTCCCCCACACACAAGAGTGTCTCCGGAGTCCTGAGTGTTGGGAAGTTCCTCCATGTGACAGCAGCATCTAGGTTCAATACAATCCCTTAGCTTGTCTTCCGTGATGGCTTGCCCTGCCAGGAGTGCGGGAGAAATTGGAGGTTGGGCTCTAAAACGAAGTATTAGCGAGTGCCTATCCATGGGATGTGGAGGTGTTTAACCTACATCCTCCAACCTAGGAATACCTGTGCCCCAGGAAAAAGGCGTGGACTCTGTTTCCACACCACCAGCACACGTGCGAAGAATTTTTCTCATTTCCTGAGTGTGGGGAGGCTCCTCCAACTAACAGCAGCACCAGGGATCTAGTAGAATCCCTTAGCTTGACTTCCTTGAGTGTTCTCCTAGGCCGGGCTTTGAGCGAAGGTGGGGGTTGGGCTGTAAAGCCAAGTAATATCCAGTGCCTCTCTAAGGGCAGTGAAGGTATTTAAACTACATCATCTACCTAGGAATAACTGTGCCCCCATAAAGATGCATGGACTCTGTTTCCCCACTTCCAACACACACACAAAGACGTGCTCAGGTATCCTGAGTGTGGGCCGGCACTTTCAAGTGACAGCAGCGCCTGGGTTCTAATAGTATCCTTTAGCTTGTAATACCTGAGTTGTTCCCTAGGCCTGGCTCTGAGGGAAAGCTGGGGATTGGGCTTTGAGGCCAAATAGTAGCGAGTGCCCCCCGATGGACTGAGGAAGTATTTAGATGAATTCTCCCTAAAGGGGTACACCTGTGCCCACATCCATCTACGTGGAGTGCGGATACACAAATCCCTCCCCCCACAAGTCTGGCTACTGGAATATGAGAGTGGGAAAGTTCCTCCAGCTTATATCATTGCCAGTGTTCTAGTAGAATACTTAAGCTTCTCTTCCCTGATGGATTGCATTAGCTGGAGTGCGGTTCAAAGTGGGATTTGTTCTCTAAATCCAAGTAATAATGAGTGCCTCTCCATGGGAATTGGAGGTGTTTAACCAACAACCCCCAACAAGGGAATACCTTTGCCCCCTTGAATATGCGTGGACACTGTTTCTCCACCAACAGTACACACACGAAGAAGCTTTGTGGAATCCTGAGCATGGGGAGACTACTCCAAATGACAGCAGCACCTGGGTTCTATTAGAATCCCTTTGCTTGTGTTCCCTGAGTATTTACATAGGCCAGGCTTTGATCTGTTGTGGGGTTTGGTCTCTATAGCTAGGTATTAGCGAGTGCCTCTCTATTGGCATGGAGATGTTAAAACTACATCCCTAAACTTTAAACACCTGCCCCCCATATAAATGCGTGGTCTCCCTTTCCCCACATCCAGCACACCCACGAAGAACAGTTCTGGTGTACTGAGTGTGGGTAGGCACCTCCAAATGACAGCAGCACCTGGGAACTTATAATATCACTTGGCTTGCTTTCCCTGAGTGTTTCCTTTGGCCAGGCTGTGAGCGAAGGTGGGTGTTGGGCACTAAAGACTAGTAATAGCGAGTGCCTCTCTATGGGCATTGGAGGTGTTTAAAATACATCCCCAAACTTGGAACACCTCTGCCCCCCCAAAAATGCGTGGACTCTGTTTCCCCACCTCCATCACACACACGAAAACGGGTTGAGGATTCCTGAGTGTGGGGAGGCACCTACAACTGACAGCAGGTCCTGGGTTCTAATACAATCCATTAACTTGTCTTCACTGATGGCTAGCCTAGGCGGGAGTGCGGGGGAATGTGAGGGTTGGGCTCTAAAACCAAGTATTATTGAGTGCCTCTCCACGCGATTTGAAGTGGTTTAACCTACAACCAAATATTTGGGAATACCTGTGCCCCCTGAAAGATGCAAGGACACTGTTTCCCCGCCTTCAGCACACACACTAGGTGGTGTTCTGGTATCCTGAGTGTGGGGAAGTTCCTGCAAGTGACAGTAGCACCTGGGATCTAATTGGATCCATTAGGTTGATATTCCTGAGTATTTTCCTTGGCCGGGTTGTGAGCGAAATTGGGGGTTGTGCTCTAAAACCAAGTATTAGCGAGTTCCTATGTTTTGGCAGTGGAGGTGGTTAAAGTATATCCCCAACCTGGGAACACCTGTGCCCCCATAAAGACGCGTGGACTCTGTTTCCCTCCTGCAGCACACACACGACATTGGGTTCAGATGTCTTGAGTGTGGGGAGTTTCCTGCAACTAACAGCAGCGCCTGGGTTGTAATACAATACCTTAACTGGTCTTCCATGATGGATTGCCATGGCCGGTGTGCGGGGGAAATTTGGGATTGGGCTCTAAACCAAGTATTAGCGAGAGCCCATCTATAGGATGTGGGTGTTTAACCTACAAACCACCACCATGAAATAACTGTGCCCCCTGAAAGATGCTTTGACTCTGTTTCCCTACATCCAGCACACACACGAAGAAGTGTTCTGGTGTTCTGAGTGTGGGGACGTTCCTCCAAATGACAGCAGCACCTGGGTTCGAATAGAATCCCTTAGATTGACTTCCCTAAGAGTTTTCCTAGGCCTAGCAGTGAGCGATGGTCGGGGATGGGCTCTAAAGCCAAGTATTAGAGAGTGCATCTCTGTGGGCATTGGAGGGTTTGAAACTACTTCCCCAACCTTGGAACACCTGTGCCCCCATAAAGATGAGTGGACTCTGTTTCCCCCCTGCAGCACACACACGGAGACGTGGTCAGGTATCTTGATAGTGGGGAGGCTCCTCCACATGACAGCAGCGCCTGGGTTCTAATAGAATCCCTTAGATTGTTTTCCTTGAGTGTTTCCCTAGGCCGGGCTTAGAGGGAAAGCTGGGAGTTTGGCTTGGAGGCCAAGTAGCAGCAACTGACCCCGATGGAATGTGGACGTATTTAGAGGACTTCTCCCTAATGTGGAACAAGTGTGACCCCATTCATCTACTTGGATTTTGGCTCCATATTTCCCCGCCACAAAATGTTGGGTTCCGGAATCCTGAGTTTTGGGACGTTCCTCCAACTGTCAGCAGCGCTTGTGTTCTTGAATCCCTTCACTTGCCTTCCCTGATGGTTTGCCTATGCTGGAGTGCAGGGGAATGTGGGGTTTCGGCTCTAATACCAAGTATTAGCCAATGCATCTACATGTGAAGTTGAGAAATTTTAACTACAACCAGCAACGTAGGAATATATGTGCCACCTGAAAGATGCCTGGACTCTGTTTCCCAACCTCCAGCACACAAACGAGGAAGTGTTCTTCTATCCTGAATGTGGGGAGTTTCCTCAAAATGACAGCAGCACCTGAGGTCTAATAGAATCCGTTAGCTTGACTTCCTTGAGTGTTTACTTAGGCCGGGCTGTAAGCGAATGTGGGGGTTGGGCCCTAAAGACAAGGATTAGCGAGTGCCCCTCTATGGGCAGTGGAGCTGTTTAAACCAAATCCCCAAATTTGGAACACCTGTGCCCCCATAAAGATGCGTGGAATATCTTTCCCACCTCCAGAACACACACGAAGACTTTCAGATATCCTTAGTGTGGGGGGGCTCCTCAAAATGACAGCAGCGTCTGGGTTCTAATAGAATCCCTCAGCTTGTAATACGAGTGTTTCCCTGGTCCGCGATGTGAGGGAAAGCTGGGGGTTGGGCTTGGAGTCCAAGTAGCAGTGAGTGCCCCCTGATCGATTGAGGAAGTACTTAGAGGACTTCTCCCTAAAGGGAACACATTTGCCCCCATTCATCTGGGTGGAGTGGGGCTGCACAACTCCCCCACAAACAAGAATGTGTTCCGGAGTCCTGAGTGCAGAGAAGTTCCTCCAACTGACAGCAGCGCCTGGGTTCTAACTGAATCCCTTTGCTTGTCTTCCCTGATGGTATGCCTAGGCGGGAATGCGGGGGAAAGTGTGGTTTGGGATCCAAACCAAGTATTTGCGAGTACCTCTCTATGGTTAGTGGAGGTTTTTAAACTACATCCCTAACCTGGGAACACCTGTGCCCCCATATATATCCGTGGAGTCTGTTTCCAGACCTCCACCACACACACGAACACTTGCACAGTTATCCTGAGAGTGGGCAGCCTCCTCCAACTGACAGCAGGGCCTGGGTTCTAATAAAATCGCTTAACTTGTCTTCCCTGTTTGGTTGCCTGATACGGAGTGCGGGGGAAAGTGGGGGTTGGGCTCTAAATCCAAGTATTAGCGAGTGCTTCTTCATGGGAAGTGGAGGTTATTAACCAAAAACCCACAACCTGGGAACACCTGTGCTCCTTGAAAAATGCGTGGACTCTGTTTCCCCACCTCCAGCACACACATGAAGAATTGTTCTGGTATCCTGAGTGTGGGGAGGCACCTCCAACTGACAGCAGCACCTGGGATCTAATAGGATCCCTTAGGTTGACTTCCCTGTGTGTTTTCCAAGGACCGGCTGGGAGCGAAGGTGGGGGTTGGGCTCTAAAGCCAAGTAAGAGCGAGTACCTCTCTATGGGCAGTGGAGGTGTTTAAAGTACATTCCCTCCCTGGGAACACCTGTGCCCCCATAAAGTTGCGTGGACTATGTATCCCCAAAACCATCATACACATAAAGACTTGTTCAGGTATCCTGAGTATGGGGAGACTCCTCCAACTGACAGCAGCGCCTGGGTTCTAATAGAATCCCAAAGCTTGTCTTCCCTGATGGCATGCCTAGGCTGGAGTGTGGGGGAAAGTGGGGTTTGGGCTTGAAGTCCAAGTAGCAACGAGTGCCCCCTGATTTACTGGGGAAGTACTTAGAGGATTTCACCCTAAAATGGAACACCTGTGCCCCCATTCATCTGCGTGGACTGGGTCTCCACAACTCCCCCCCACACAAGGCTGGGATCCGGAATCCTGAGTGTGTGGAAGTTCCTCCAACTGAGAGCAGCGCCTGCGTTCGAGTAGAATAACTCAGCTTGTATTCCCTGAGTGTTTCCCTAGGCCGGGCTGCGAGCAAAAGCTGGGGGTTGTGCTTGGAGGCCAAGTAGCAGCTTGTGCCAACCGATTGACTGAGGAATTACTTAGGGAACTCCCCTACCGGGGAACACCTGTGTCACCATTCATCTGTGTGGATTGGGGCTGCACACCTCCCCCACACACAAGAGTGTCTCCGGAGTCCTGAGTGTTGGGAAGTTCCTCCATGTGACAGCAGCATCTAGGTTCAATACTATCCCTTAGCTTGTCTTCCGTGATTGCTTGCCCTGCCAGGAGTGCGGGAGAAATTGGAGGTTGGGCTCTAAAACGAAGTATTAGCGAGTGCCTATCAATGGGATGTGGAGTTGTTTAACCTACATCCTCCAACCTAGGAATACCTGTGCCCCAGGAAAAAGGCGTGGACTCTGTTTCCACACAACCAGCACACGTGCGAAGAATTGTTCTCGTTTCCTGAGTGTGGGGAGGCTCCTCCAACTAACAGCAGCACCAGGGATCTAGTAGAATCCCTTAGCTTGACTTCCTTGAGTGTTCTCCTAGGCCGGGCTTTGAGCGAAGGTGGGGGTTGGGCTGTAAAGCCAAGTAATATCCAGTGCCTCTCTAAGGGCAGTGAAGGTGTTTAAACTACATCATCTACCTAGGAATAACTGTGCCCCCATAAAGATGCATGGACTCTGTTTCCCCACTTCCAACACACACACAAAGACGTGCTCAGGTATCCTGAGTGTGGGCCGGCACTTTCATGTGACAGCAGCGCCTGGGTTCTAATAGTATCCTTTAGCTTGTAAGACCTGAGTTGTTCCCTAGGCCTGGCTCTGAGGGAAAGCTGGGGGTTGGGCTTTGAGGCCAAATAGTAGCGAGTGCCCCCCGATGGACTGAGGAAGTATTTAGATGAATTCTCCCTAAAGGGGTACACCTGTGCCCACATCCATCTACGTGGAGTGCGGATACACAAATCCCTCCCCCCACAAGTCGGGCTACCGGAATATGAGAGTGGGAAAGTTCCTCCAGCTTACATCAGCGCCAGTGTTCTAGTAGAATCCTTAAGCTTCTCTTCCCTGATGGATTGCATTAGCTGGAGTGCCGTTCAAAGTGGGATTTGTTCTCTAAATCCAAGTAATAATGAGTGCCTCTCCATGGGAATTGGAGGTGTTTAACCAACAACCCCCAACAAGGGAATACCTTTGCCCCCTGGAATATGCGTGGACACTGTTTCTCCACCAACAGTACACACACGAAGAAGCTTTCTGGAATCCTGAGCATGGGGAGACTACTCCAAATGACAGCAGCACCTGGGTTCTATTAGAATCCCTTAGCTTGTGTTCCCTGAGTATTTACATAGGACAGGCTTTGATCTATTGTGGGGTTTGGTCTGTATAGCTAGGTTTTAGCGAGTGCCTCTCTATTGGCATGGAGATTTTAAAACTACATCCCTAACCTTTAAACACCTGCCCCCCATATAAATGCGTGGTCTCCCTTTCCCCACCTCCAGCACACCCACGAAGAACAGTTCTGGTATACTGAGTGTGGGTAGGCACCTCCAAATGACAGCAGCACCTGGGACCTTATAATATCACTTGGCTTGCTTTCCCTGAGTGTTTCCTTTGGCCAGGCTGTGAGCGAAGGCGGGTGTTGGGCACTAAAGACTAGTAATAGCGAGTGCCTGTCTATGGGCAATGGAGGTGTTTAAAATACATCCCCAAACTTGGAACACCTGTGCCCCCCCAAAAATGCGTGGACTCTGTTTCCCCACCTCCAGCACACACACGAAGACGGGTTGAGGTTTCCTGAGTGTGGGGAGGCACCTACAACTGACAGCAGGGCCTGGGTTCTAATACAATCCATTAACTTTTCTTCACTGATGGCTAGCCTAGGCGGGAGTGCGGGGGAATGTGAGGGTTGGGCTCTAAAACCAAGTATTGTTGAGTGCCTCTCCCCGGGATTTGAAGTGGTTTAACCTACAACCAAATATTTGGGAATACCTGTGCCCCCTGAAAGATGCAAGGACACTGTTTCCCCGCCTTCAGCACACACACTAGGTGGTGTTCTGGTATCCTGAGGGTGGGGAGGCTCCTGCAAGTGACAGTAGCACCTGGGATCTAATTGGATCCATTAGGTTGATATTCCTGAGTATTTTCCTTGGCCGGGTTGTGAGCGAAATTGGGGGTTGTGCTCTAAAACCAAGAATTAGCGAGTTCCTTTATTTTGGCAGTGGAGGTGGTTAAAGTTTATCCCCAACCTGGGAACACCTGTGCCCCCATAAAGACGCGTGGACTCTGTTTCCCTCCTGCAGCACACACACGACATTGGGTTCAGATGTCTTGAGTGTGGGGAGGTTCCTGCAACTAACAGCAGCGCCTGGGTTGTAATACAATACCTTAACTGGTCTTCCATGATGGCTTGCCATGGCCGGTGTGCGGGGGAAAGTTGGGATTGAGCTCTAAACCAAGTATTAGCGAGAGCCTATCCATGGGATGTGGGTGTTTAACTTACAAACCACCACCATGAAATAACTGTGCCCCCTGAAAGATGCTTTGACTCTGTTTCCCTACATCCAGCACACACACGAAGAAGTGTTCTGGTGTTTTGAGTGTGGGGAGGTTCCTCCAAATGACAGCAGCACCTGGGTTCGAATAGAATCCCTTAGCTTGACTTCTCTAAGTGTTTTCCTAGGCCTAGCAGTGAGCGATGGTGGGGGATGGGCTCTAAAGCCAAGTATTAGAGAGTGCATCTCTGTGGGCAGTGGAGGGTTTGAAACTACTTCCCCAACCTTGGAACACCTGTGCCCCCATAAAGATGAGTGGACTCTGTTTCCCCCCTGCAGCACACACACGGAGACGTGGTCAGGTATCCTGATAGTGGGGAGGCTCCTCCACATGACAGCAGCGCCTAGGTTCTAATAGAATCCCTTAGATTGTTTTCCTTGAGTGTTTCCCTAGGCCGGGCTTAGAGGGAAAGATGGGAGTTTGGCTTGGAGGCCAAGTAGCAGCAACTGACCCCGATGGAATGTGGAAGTATTTAGAGGACTTCTCCCTAATGGGGAACAAGTGTGACCCCATTCATCTACTTGGATTTTGGCTCCACATTTCCCCGCCACAGAATGTTGGGTTCCGGAATCCTGAGTTTTGGGACGTTCCTCCAACTGTCAGCAGCGCTTGTGTTCTTGAATCCCTTAACTTGCCTTCCCTGATGGTTTGCCTATGCTGGAGTGCAGGGGAATGTGGGGTTTCGGCTCTAATACCAAGTATAAGCCAATGCATCTACATGTGAAGTTGAGAAATTTTAACTACAACCAGCAACGTAGGAATACATGTGCCACCTGAAAGATGCCTGGACTCTGTTTCCCCACCTCCAGCACACAAACGAGGAAGTGTTCTTCTATCCTGAATGTGGGGAGTTTCCTCCAAATGACAGCAGCACCTGAGGTCTAATAGAATCCGTTAGCTTGACTTCCTTGAGTGTTTACCTAGGCCGGGTTGTAAGCGAATGTGGGGGTTGGGCCCTAAAGACAAGGATTAGCGAGTGCCCCTCTATGGGCAGTGGAGTTGTTTAAACCAAATCCCCAACTTTGGAACACCTGTGCCCCCATAAAGATGCGTGGAATATCTTTCCCACCTCCAGAACACACACGAAGACTTTCAGATATCCTTAGTGTGGGGGGGCTCCTCAAAATGACAGCAGCTTCTGGGTTCTAATAGAATCCCTTAGCTTGTAATGAGAGTGTTTCTCTGGTCCTGGATGTGAATGAAACCTGGGGGTTGGGCTTGGAATCCAAGTAGCAGTGTGTGCCCCCTGATCGTTTGTGGAAGTACTTAGAGGGCTTCTCCCTAAAGGGAACACATTTGCCCCCATTCATCTGGGTGGAGTGGGGCTGCACAACTTCCCCACAAACAGGAATGTGTTCCGGAGTCCTGAGTGCAGAGAAGTTCCTCCATCTGACAGCAGCGCCTGGGTTCTAACTGAATCCCTTTGCTTGTCTTCCCTGATGGTATGCCTAGGCTGGAGTGCGGGGGAATGTGTGGTTTGGGATCCAAACCAAGTATTTGCGAGTACCTCTCTATGGTTAGTGGAGGTTTTTAAACTACATCCCTAACCTGGTAACACCTGTGCCCCCATATATATCCGTGGAGTCTGTTTCCGGACCTCCAGCACACACACGAACACTTGCACAGTTATCCTGAGAGTGGGCAGCCTCCTCCAACTGACAGCAGGGCCTGGGTTCTAATAAAATCGCTTAACTTGTCTTCCCTGTTTGGTTGCCTGATACGGAGTGCGGGGGAAAGTGGGGGTTGGGCTCTAAATCCAAGTATTAGCGAGTGCTTCTTCATGGGAAGTGGAGGTTATTAACCAAAAACCCACAACCTGGGAACACCTGTGCTCCTTGAAAAATGCGTGGACTCTGTTTCCCCACCTCCAGCACACACATGAAGAAGTGTTCTGGTATCCTGAGTGTGGGGAGGCACCTCCAACTGACAGCAGCATCTGGGATCTAATAGGATCCCTTAGGTTGACTTCCCTGTGTGTTTTCCAAGGACCGGCTGGGAACGAAGGTGGGGGTTGGGCTCTAAAGCCAAGTAAGAGCGAGTGCCTCTCTATGGGCAGTGGAGGTGTTTAAAGTACATTCCCTCCCTGGGAACACCTGTGCCCCCATAAAGTTGCGTGGACTATGTATCCCCAAAACCATCATACACATAAAGACTTGTTCAGGTATCCTGAGTATGGGGAGACTCCTCCAACTGACAGCAGCGCCTGGGTTCTAATAGAATCCCAAAGCTTGTCTTCCCTGATGGCATGCCTAGGCTGGAGTGTGGGGGAAAGTGGGGTTTGGGCTTGAAGTCCAAGTAGCAACGAGTGCCCCCTGATTTACTGGGGAAGTACTTAGAGGATTTCACCCTAAAATGGAACACCTGTGCCCCCATTCATCTGCGTGGACTGGGTCTCCACAACTCCCCCCCACACAAGGCTGGGATCCGGAATCCTGAGTGTGTGGAAGTTCCTCCAACTGAGAGCAGCGCCTGCGTTCGAGTAGAATAACTCAGCTTGTATTCCCTGAGTGTTTCCCTAAGCCGGGCTGCGAGCGAAAGCTGGGGGTTGTGCTTGGAGGCCAAGTAGCAGCTTGTGCCAACCGATTGACTGAGGAATTACTTAGGGAACTCCCCTACCGGGGAACACCTGTGTCACCATTCATCTGCGTGGATTGGGGCTGCACACCTCCCCCACACACAAGAGTGTCTCCGGAGTCCTGAGTGTTGGGAAGTTCCTCCATGTGACAGCAGCATCTAGGTTCAATACAATCCCTTAGCTTGTCTTCCGTGATGGCTTGCCCTGCCAGGAGTGCGGGAGAAATTGGAGGTTGGGCTCTAAAACGAAGTATTAGCGAGTGCCTATCCATGGGATGTGGACGTGTTTAACCTACATCCTCCAACCTAGGAATACCTGTGCCCCAGGAAAAGGCGTGGACTCTGTTTCCACACCACCAGCACACGTGCGAAGAATTTTTCTCATTTCCTGAGTGTGGGGAGGCTCCTCCAACTAACAGCAGCACCAGGGATCTAGTAGAATCCCTTAGCTTGACTTCCTTGAGTGTTCTCCTAGGCCGGGCTTTGAGCGAAGGTGGGGGTTGGGCTGTAAAGCCAAGTAATATCCAGTGCCTCTCTAAGGGCAGTGAAGGTATTTAAACTACATCATCTACCTAGGAATAACTGTGCCCCCATAAAGATGCATGGACTCTGTTTCCCCACTTCCAACACACACACAAAGACGTGCTCAGGTATCCTGAGTGTGGGCCGGCACTTTCAAGTGACAGCAGCGCCTGGGTTCTAATAGTATCCTTTAGCTTGTAATACCTGAGTTGTTCCCTAGGCCTGGCTCTGAGGGAATGCTGGGGATTGGGCTTTGAGGCCAAATAGTAGCGAGTGCCCCCCGATGGACTGAGGAAGTATTTAGATGAATTCTCCCTAAAGGGGTACACCTGTGCCCACATCCATCTACGTGGAGTGCGGATACACAAATCCCTCCCCCCACAAGTCTGGCTACTGGAATATGAGAGTGGGAAAGTTCCTCCAGCTTATATCATTGCCAGTGTTCTAGTAGAATACTTAAGCTTCTCTTCCCTGATGAATTGCATTAGCTGGAGTGCGGTTCAAAGTGGGATTTGTTCTCTAAATCCAAGTAATAATGAGTGCCTCTCCATGGGAATTGGAGGTGTTTAACCAACAACCCCCAACAAGGGAAAACCTTTGCCCCATGGAATATGCGTGGACACTGTTTCTCCACCAACAGTACACACACGAAGAAGCTTTGTGGAATCCTGAGCATGGGGAGACTACTCCAAATGACAGCAGCACCTGGGTTCTATTAGAATAACTTTGCTTGTGTTCCCTGAGTATTTATATATGCCAGGCTTTGATCTGTTGTGGGGTTTGGTCTCTATAGCTAGGTATTAGCGAGTGCCTCTCTATTGGCATGGAGATGTTAAAACTACATCCCTAAACTTTAAACACCTGCCCCCCATATAAATGCGTGGTCTCCCTTTACCCACCTCCAGCACACCCACGAAGAACAGTTCTGGTATACTGAGTGTGGGTAGGCACCTCCAAATGACAGCAGCAACTGGGACCTTATAATATCACTTGGCTTGCTTTCCCTGAGTGTTTGGCCAGGCTGTGAGCGAAGGTGGGTGTTGGGCACTAAAGACTAGTAATAGCGAGTGCCTCTCTATGGGCATTGGAGGTGTTTAAAATACATCCCCAAACTTGGAAAACCTGTGCCCCCACAAAAATGCGTGGACTCTGTTTCCCCACCTCCAGCACAAACACGAAAACGGGTTGAGGTTTCCTGAGTGTGGGGAGGCACCTACAACTGACAGCAGGGCCTTGGTTCTAATACAATCCATTAACTTGTCTTCACTGATGGCTAGCCTAGGCGGGAGTAGGGGGAATGTGAGGGTTGGGCTCTAAAACCAAGTATTATTGAGTGCCTCTCCCCGGGATTTGAAGTGGTTTAACCTACAACCAAATATTTGGGAATACCTGTGCCCCCTGAAAGATGCAAGGACACTGTTTCCCCGCCTTCAGCACACACACTAGGTGGTGTTCTGGTATCCTGAGTGTGGGGAGGCTCCTGCAAGTGACAGTAGCACCTGGGATCTAATTGGATCCATTAGGTTGATATTCCTGAGTATTTTCCTTGGCCGGGTTGTGAGCGAAATTGGGGGTTGTGCTCTAAAACCAAGTATTAGCGAGTTCCTATATTTTGGCAGTTGAGGTGGTTAAAGTATATCCCCAACCTGGGAACACCTGTGCCCCCATAAAGATGCGTGGACTCTGTTTCCCTCCTGCAGCACACACACGACATTGGGTTCTGATGTCTTGAGTGTGGGGAGGTTCCTGCAACTAACAGCAGCGCCTGGGTTGTAATACAATACCTTAACTGGACTTCCATGATGGCTTGCCATGGCCGGTGTGTGGGGGAAAGTTGGGATTGGGCTCTAAACCAAGTATTAGCGAGAGCCTATCCATGGGATGTGGGTGTTTAACCTACAAACCACCACCATGAAATAACTGTGCCCCCTGAAAGATGCTTTGACTCTGTTTCCCTACATCCAGCACACACACGAAGAAGTGTTCTGGTGTTCTGAGTGTGGGGACGTTCCTCCAACTGACAGCAGCACCTGGGTTCGAATAGAATCCCTTAGCTTGACTTCCCTAAGTGTTTACCTAGGCCTAGCAGTGAGCGATGGTGGGGGATGGGCTCTAAAGCCAAGTATTAGAGAGTGCATCTCTGTGGGCAGTGGAGGGTTTGAAACTACTTCCCCAACCTTGGAACACCTGTGCCCCCATAAAGATGAGTGGACTCTGTTTCCCCCCTGCAGCACACACACGGAGACGTGGTCAGGTATCCTGATAGTGGGAAGGCTCCTCCACATGACAGCAGCGCCTGGGTTCTAATAGAATCCCTTAGATTGTTTTCCTTGAGTGCTTCCCTACGCCGGGCTTAGAGGGAAAGCTGGGAGTTTGGCTTGGAGGCCAAGTAGCAGCAACTGACCCCGATGGAATGTGGAAGTATTTAGAGGACTTCTCCCTAATGGGGAACAAGTGTGACCCCATTCATCTACTTGGATTTTGGCTCCACATCTCCCCGCCACAAAATGTTGGGTTCCGGAATCCTGAGTTTTGGGACGTTCCTCCAACTGTCAGCAGCGCTTGTGTTCTTGAATCCCTTCACTTGCCTTCCCTGATGGTTTGCCTATGCTGGAGTGCAGGGGAATGTGGGGTTTCGGCTCTAATACCAAGTATTAGCCAATGCATCTACATGTGAAGTTGAGAAATTTTAACTACAACCAGCAACTTAGGAATATATGTGCCACCTGAAAGATGCCTGGACTCTTTTTCCCCACCTCCAGCACACAAACGAGGAAGTGTTCTTCTATCCTGAATGTGGGGAGTTTCCTCCAAATGACAGCAGCACCTGAGGTCTAATAGAATCCGTTAGCTTGACTTCCTTGAGTGTTTACTTAGGCCGGGCTGTAAGCGAATGTGGGGGTTGGGCCCTAAAGACAAGGATTAGCGAGTGCCCCTCTATGGGCAGTGGAGGTGTTTAAACCAAATCCCCAACTTTGGAACACCTGTGCCCCCATAAAGATGCGTGGAATATCTTTCCCACCTCCAGAACACACACGAAGACTTTCAGATATCCTTAGTGTGGGGGGGCTCCTCAAAATGACAGCAGCGTCTGGGTTCTAATAGAATCCCTCAGCTTGTAATACGAGTGTTTCCCTGGTCCGCGATGTGAGGGAAAGCTGGGGGTTGGGCTTGGAGTCCAAGTAGCAGTGAGTGCCCCCTGATCGATTGAGGAAGTACTTAGAGGACTTCTCCCTAAAGGGAACACATTTGCCCCCATTCATCTGGGTGGAGTGGGGCTGCACAACTCCCCCACAAACAAGAATGTGTTCCGGAGTCCTGAGTGCAGAGAAGTTCCTCCAACTGACAGCAGCGCCTGGGTTCTAACTGAATCCCTTTGCTTGTCTTCCCTGATGGTATGCCTAGGCGGGAGTGCGGGGGAAAGTGTGGTTTGGGATCCAAACCAAGTATTTGCGAGTACCTCTCTATGGTTAGTGGAGGTTTTTAAACTACATCCCTAACCTGGGAACACCTGTGCCCCCATATATATCCGTGGAGTCTGTTTCCAGAACTCCAGCACACACACGAACACTTGCACAGTTATCCTGAGAGTGGGCAGCCTCCTCCAACTGACAGCAGGGCCTGGGTTCTAATAAAATCGCTTAACTTGTCTTCCCTGTTTGGTTGCCTGATACGGAGTGCGGGGGAAAGTGGGGGTTGGGCTCTAAATCCAAGTATTAGCGAGTGCTTCTTCATGGGAAGTGGAGGTTATTAACCAAAAACCCACAACCTGGGAACACCTGTGCTCCTTGAAAAATGCGTGGACTCTGTTTCCCCACCTCCAGCACACACATGAAGAATTGTTCTGGTATCCTGAGTGTGGGGAGGCACCTCCAACTGACAGCAGCACCTGGGATCTAATAGGATCCCTTTGGTTGACTTCCCTGTGTGTTTTCCAAGGACCGGCTGGGAGCGAAGGTGGGGGTTGGGCTCTAAAGCCAAGTAAGAGCGAGTGCCTCTCTATGGGCAGTGGAGGTGTTTAAAGTACATTCCCTCCCTGGGAACACCTGTGCCCCCATAAAGTTGCGTGGACTATGTATCCCCAAAACCATCATACACATAAAGACTTGTTCAGGTATCCTGAGTATGGGGAGACTCCTCCAACTGACAGCCGCGCCTGGGTTCTTATAGAATCCCAAAGCTTGTCTTCCCTGATGGCATGCCTAGGCTGGAGTGTGGGGGAAAGTGGGGTTTGGGCTTGAAGTCCAAGTAGCAACGAGTGCCCCCTGATTTACTGGGGAAGTACTTAGAGGATTTCACCCTAAAATGGAACACCTGTGCCCCCATTCATCTGCGTGGACTGGGTCTCCA
Organism: Vicugna pacos; assembly: GCF_048564905.1. Classification (NCBI taxonomy): domain Eukaryota; kingdom Metazoa; phylum Chordata; class Mammalia; order Artiodactyla; family Camelidae; genus Vicugna; species Vicugna pacos. The sequence goes on from NW_027328785.1 coordinate 482,716, forward strand.
CAACTCCCCCCCACACAAGGCTGGGATCCGGAATCCTGAGTGTGTGGAAGTTCCTCCAACTGACAGCAGCGCCTGCGTTCGAATAGAATAACTCAGCTTGTATTCCCTGAGTGTTTCCCTAGGCCGGGCTGCGAGCAAAAGCTGGGGGTTGTGCTTGGAGGCCAAGTAGCAGCTTGTGCCAACCGATTGACTGAGGAATTACTTAGGGAACTCCCCTACCGGGGAACACCTGTGTCACCATTCATCTGCGTGGATTGGGGCTGCACACCTCCCCCACACACAAGAGTGTCTCCGGAGTCCTGAGTGTTGGGAAGTTCCTCCATGTGACAGCAGCATCTAGGTTCAATACTATCCCTTAGCTTGTCTTCCGTGATGGCTTGCCCTGCCAGGAGTGCGGGAGAAATTGGAGGTTGGGCTCTAAAACGAAGTATTAGCGAGTGCCTATCCATGGGATGTGGAGGTGTTTAACCTACATCCTCCAACCTAGGAATACCTGTGCCCCAGGAAAAAGGCGTGGACTCTGTTTCCACACCACCAGCACACGTGCGAAGAATTGTTCTCGTTTCCTGAGTGTGGGGAGGCTCCTCCAACTAACAGCAGCACCAGGGATCTAGTAGAATCCCTTAGCTTGACTTCCTTGAGTGTTCTCCTAGGCCGGGCTTTGAGCGAAGGTGGGGGTTGGGCTGTAAAGCCAAGTAATATCCAGTGCCTCTCTAAGGGCAGTGAAGGTGTTTAAACTACATCATCTACCTAGGAATAACTGTGCCCCCATAAAGATGCATGGACTCTGTTTCCCCACTTCCAACACACACACAAAGACGTGCTCAGGTATCCTGAGTGTGGGCCGGCACTTTCAAGTGACAGCAGCGCCTGGGTTCTAATAGTATCCTTTAGCTTGTAATACCTGAGTTGTTCCCTAGGCCTGGCTCTGAGGGAAAGCTGGGGATTGGGCTTTGAGGCCAAATAGTAGCGAGTGCCCCCCGATGGACTGAGGAAGTATTTAGATGAATTCTCCCTAAAGGGGTACACCTGTGCCCACATCCATCTACGTGGAGTGCGGATACACAAATCCCTCCCCCCAAAAGTCGGGCTACCGGAATATGAGAGTGGGAAAGTTCCTCCAGCTTACATCAGCGCCAGTGTTCTAGTAGAATCCTTAAGCTTCTCTTCCCTGATGGATTGCATTAGCTGGAATGCGGTTCAAAGTGGGATTTGTTCTCTAAATCCAAGTAATAATGAGTGCCTCTCCATGGGAATTGGAGGTGTTTAACCAACAACCCCCAACAAGGGAATACCTTTGCCCCATGGAATATGCATGGACACTGTTTCTCCACCAACAGTAAACACACGAAGAAGCTTTCTGGATTCCTGAGCATGGGGAGACTACTCCAAATGACAGCAGCACCTCGGTTCTATTAGAATCCCTTAGCTTGTGTTCCCTGAGTATTTACATAGGCCAGGCTTTGATCTATTGTGGGGTTTGGTCTGTATAGCTAGGTTTTAGCGAGTGCCTCTCTATTGGCATGGAGATTTTAAAACTACATCCCTAACCTTTAAACACCTGCCCCCCATATAAATGCGTGGTCTCCCTTTCCCCACCTCCAGCACACCCACGAAGAACAGTTCTGGTATACTGAGTGTCGGTAGGCACCTCCAAATGACAGCAGCACCTGGGACCTTATAATATCACTTGGCTTGCTTTCCCTGAGTGTTTCCTTTGGCCAGGCTGTGAGCGAAGGTGGGTGTTCGGCACTAAAGTCTAGTAATAGCGAGTGCCTCTCTATGGGCATTGGAGGTGTTTAAAATACATCCCCAAACTTGGAACACCTGTGCCCCCCCAAAAATGCGTGGACTCTGTTTCCCCACCTCCAGCACACACACGAAAACGGGTTGAGGTTTCCTGAGTGTGGGGAGGCACCTACAACTGACAGCAGGGCCTGGGTTCTAATACATTCCATTAACTTGTCTTCACTGATGGCTAGCCTAGGCGGGAGTGCGGGGGAATGTGAGGGTTGGGCTCTAAAACCAAGTATTGTTGAGTGCCTCTCCCCGGGATTTGAAGTGGTTTAACCTACAACCAAATATTTGGGAATACCTGTGCCCCCTGAAAGATGCAAGGACACTGTTTCCCCGCCGTCAGCACACACACTAGGTGGTGTTCTGGTATCCTGAGGGTGGGGAGGCTCCTGCAAGTGACAGTAGCACCTGGGATCTAATTGGATCCATTAGGTTGATATTCCTGAGTATTTTCCTTGGCCGGGTTGTGAGCGAAATTGGGGGTTGTGCTCTAAAACCAAGTATTAGTGACTTCCTATATTTTGGCAGTGGAGGTGGTTAAAGTATATCCCCAACCTGGGAACACCTGTGAACCCATAAAGATGCGAGGACTCTGTTTCCCTCCTGCAGCACACACACGACATTGGGTTCAGATGTCTTGAGTGTGGGGAGGTTCCTGCAACTAACAGCAGCGCCTGAGTTTTAATAAAATACCTTAACTTGTCTTCCATGATGGCTTTCCATGGCCGGTGTGCGAAGGAAAGTTGGGATTGGGCTCTAAACCAAGTATTAGCGAGAGCCTATCCATGGGATGTGGGTGTTTAACCTACAAACCACCACCATGAAATAACTGTGCCCCCTGAAAGATGCTTTGACTCTGTTTCCCTACATCCAGCACACACACGAAGAAGTGTTCTGGTGTTCTGAGTGTGGGGACGTTCCTCCAACTGACAGCAGCACCTGGGTTCGAATAGAATCCCTTAGCTTGACTTCCCTAAGTGTTTTCCTAGGCCTAGCAGTGAGCGATGGTGGGGGATGGGCTCTAAAGCCAAGTATTAGAGAGTGCATCTCTGTGGGCAGTGGAGGGTTTGAAACTACTTCCCCAACCTTGGAACACCTGTGCCCCCATAAAGATGAGTGGACTCTGTTTCCCCCCTGCAGCACACACACGGAGACGTGGTCAGGTATCCTGATAGTGGGGAGGCTCCTCCACATGACAGCAGCGCCTGGGTTCTAATAGAATCCCTTAGATTGTTTTCCTTGAGTGTTTCCCTAGGCCAGGCTTAGAGGGAAAGCTGGGAGTTTGGTTTGGAGGCCAAGTAGCAGCAACTGCCCCCCGATGGAATGTGGAAGTATTTAGAGGACTTCTCCCTAATGGGGAACAAGTGTGACCCCATTCATCTACTTGGATTTTGGCTCCACATCTCCCCGCCACAAAATGTTGGGTTCGGGAATCCTGAGTTTTGGGACGTTCCTCCAACTGTCAGCAGCGCTTGTGTTCTTGAATCCCTTCACTTGCCTTCCCTGATGGTTTGCCTATGCTGGAGTGCAGGGGAATGTGGGGTTTCGGCTCTAATACCAAGTATTAGCCAATGCATCTACATGTGAAGTTGAGAAATTTTAACTACAACCAGCAACGTAGGAATACATGTGCCACCTGAAAGATGCCTGGACTCTGTTTCCCCACCTCCAGCACACAAGCGAGGAAGTGTTCTTCTATCCTGAATGTGGGGAGTTTCCTCCAAATGACAGCAGCACCTGAGGTCTAATAGAATCCGTTAGCTTGACTTCCTTGAGTGTTTACCTAGGCCGGGCTGTAAGCGAATGTGGGGGTTGGGCCCTAAAGACAAGGATTAGCGAGTGCCCCTCTATGGGCAGTGGAGGTGTTTAAACCAAATCCCCAACTTTGGAACACCTGTGCCACCATAAAGATGCGTGGAATATCTTTCCCACCTCCAGAACACACACGAAGACTTTCAGATATCCTTAGTGTGGGGGGCTCCTCAAAATGACAGCAGCATCTGGGTTCTAATAGAATCCCTTAGCTTGTAATACGAGTGTTTCCCTGGTCCGGGATGTGAGGGAAAGCTGGGGGTTGGGCTTGGAGTCCAAGTAGTGGTGAGTGCCCCCTGATCGATTGAGGAAGTACTTAGAGGACTTCTCCCTAAAGGGAACACATTTGCCCCCATTCATCTGGGTGGAGTGGGGCTGCACAACTCCCCCACAAACAGGAAAGTGTTCCGGTATCCTGAGTGCAAAGAACTTCCTCCATCTGACAGCACCGCCTGGGTTCTAACTGAATCCCTTTGCTTGTCTTCCCTGATGGTATGCCTAGGCGGGAGTGCGGGGGAAAGTGTGGTTTGGGATCCAAACCAAGTATTTGCGAGTACCTCTCTATGGTTAGTGGAGGTTTTTAAACTACATCCCTAACCTGGGAACACCTGTGCCCCCATATATATCCGTGGAGTCTGTTTCCAGACCTCCAGCACACACACGAACACTTGCACAGTTATCCTGAGAGTGGGCAGCCTCCTCCAACTGACAGCAGGGCCTGGGTTCTAATAAAATCGCTTAACTTGTCTTCCCTGTTTGGTTGCCTGATACGGAGTGCGGGGGAAAGTGGGGGTTGGGCTCTAAATCCAAGTATTAGCGAGTGCTTCTTCATGGGAAGTGGAGGTTATTAACCAAAAACCCACAACCTGGGAACACCTGTGCTCCTTGAAAAATGCGTGGACTCTGTTTCCCCACCTCCAGCACACACATGAAGAAGTGTTCTGGTATCCTGAGTGTGGGGAGGCACCTCCAACTGACAGCAGCATCTGGGATCTAATAGGATCCCTTAGGTTGACTTCCCTGTGTGTTTTCCAAGGACCGGCTGGGAGAGAAGGTGGGGGTTGTGCTCTAAAGCCAAGTAATATCGAGTGCCTCTCTATGGGCAGTGGAGGTGTTTAAAGTACATTCCCTCCCTGGGAACACCTGTGCCCCCATAAAGTTGCGTGGACTATATATCCAGAAAACCATCATACACATAAAGACTTGTTCAGGTATCCTGAGTATGGGGAGACTCCTCCAACTGACAGCAGCGCCTGGGTTCTAATAGAATCCCAAAGCTTGTCTTCCCTGATGGCATGCCTAGGCTGGAGTGTGGGGGAAAGTGGGGTTTGGGCTTGAAGTCCAAGTAGCAACGAGTGCCCCCTGATTTACTGGGGAAGTACTTAGAGGATTTCACCCTAAAATGGAACACCTGTGCCCCCATTCATCTGCGTGGACTGGGTCTCCACAACTCCCCCCCACACAAGGCTGGGATCCGGAATCCTGAGTGTGTGGAAGTTCCTCCAACTGACAGCAGCGCCTGCGTTCGAGTAGAATAACTCAGCTTGTATTCCCTGAGTGTTTCCCTAGGCCGGGCTGCGAGCGAAAGCTGGGGGTTGTGCTTGGAGGCCAAGTAGCAGCTTGTGCCAACCGATTGACTGAGGAATTACTTAGGGAACTCCCCTACCGGGGAACACCTGTGTCACCATTCATCTGCGTGGATTGGGGCTGCACATATCCCCCACACACAAGAGTGTCTCCGGAGTCCTGAGTGTTGGGAAGTTCCTCCATGTGACAGCAGCATCTAGGTTCAATACAATCCCTTAGCTTGTCTTCCGTGATGGCTTGCCCTGCCAGGAGTGCGGGAGAAATTGGAGGTTGGGCTCTAAAACGAAGTATTAGCGAGTGCCTATCCATGGGATGTGGAGGTGTTTAACCTACATCCTCCAACCTAGGAATACCTGTGCCCCAGGAAAAAGGCGTGGACTCTGTTTCCACACCACCAGCACAAGTGCGAAGAATTGTTCTCGTTTCCTGAGTGTGGGGAGGCTCCTCCAACTAACAGCAGCACCAGGGATCTTGTAGAATCCTTTAGCTTGACTTCCTTGAGTGTTCTCCTAGGCCGGGCTTTGAGCGAAGGTGGGGGTTGGGCTGTAAAGCCAAGTAATATCCAGTGCCTCTCTAAGGGCAGTGAAGGTGTTTAAACTACATCATCTACCTAGGAATAACTGTGCCCCCATAAAGATGCATGGACTCTGTTTCCCCACTTCCAACACACACACAAAGACGTGCTCAGGTATCCTGAGTGTGGGCCGGCACTTTCAAGTGACAGCAGCGCCTGGGTTCTAATAGTATCCTTTAGCTTGTAAGACCTGAGTTGTTCCCTAGGCCTGGCTCTGAGGGAAAGCTGGGGGTTGGGCTTTGAGGCCAAATAGTAGCGAGTGCCCCCCGATGGACTGAGGAAGTATTTAGATGAATTCTCCCTAAAGGGGTACACCTGTGCCCACATCCATCTACGTGGAGTGCGGATACACAAATCCCTCCCCCCACAAGTCTGGCTACCGGAATATGACAGTGGGAAAGCTCCTCCAGCTTACATCAGCGCCAGTTTTCTAGTAGAATCCTTAAGCTTCTCTTCCCTGATGGATTGCTTTAGCTGGAGTGCGGTTCAAAGTGGGATTTGTTCTCTAAATCCAAGTAATAATGAGTGCCTCTCCATGGGAATTGGAGGTGTTTAACCAACAACCCCCAACAAGGGAATACCTTTGCCCCCTGGAATATGCGTGGACACTGTTTCTCCACCAACAGTACACACACGAAGAAGCTTTCTGGAATCCTGAGCATGGGGAGACTACTCCAAATGACAGCAGCACCTGGGTTCTATTAGAATCCCTTAGCTTGTGTTCCCTGAGTATTTACATAGGCCAGGCTTTGATCTATTGTGGGGTTTGGTCTGTATAGCTAGGTTTTAGCGAGTGCCTCTCTATTGGCATGGAGATTTTAAAACTACATCCCTAACCTTTAAACACCTGCCCCCCATATAAATGCGTGGTCTCCCTTTCCCCACCTCCAGCACACCCACGAAGAACAGTTCTGGTATACTGAGTGTGGGTAGGCACCTCCAAATGACAGCAGCACCTGGGACCTTATAATATCACTTGGCTTGCTTTCCCTGAGTGTTTCCTTTGGCCAGGCTGTGAGCGAAGGCGGGTGTTGGGCACTAAAGTCTAGTAATAGCGAGTGCCTGTCTATGGGCATTGGAGGTGTTTAAAATACATCCCCAAACTTGGAACACTTGTGCCCCCCCAAAAATGCGTGGACTCTGTTTCCCCACCTCCAGCACACACACGAAAACGGGTTGAGGTTTCCTGAGTGTGGGGAGGCACCTACAACTGACAGCAGGGCCTGGGTTCTAATACAATCCATTAACTTGTCTTCACTGATGGCTAGCCTAGGCGGGAGTGCGGGGGAATGTGAGGGTTGGGCTCTAAAACCAAGTATTGTTGAGTGCCTCTCCCCGGGATTTGAAGTGGTTTAACCTACAACCAAATATTTGGGAATACCTGTGCCCCCTGAAAGATGCAAGGACACTGTTTCCCCGCCGTCAGCACACACACTAGGTGGTGTTCTGGTATCCTGAGTGTGGGGAGGCTCCTGCAATGACAGTAGCACCTGGGATCTAATTGGATCCATTAGGTTGATATTCCTGAGTATTTTCCTTGGCCGGGTTGTGAGCGAAATTGGGGTTTGTGCTCTAAAACCAAGTATTAGTGACTTCCTATATTTTGGCATTGGAGGTGGTTAAAGTATATCCCCAACCTGGGAACACCTGTGCCCCCATAAAGATGCGAGGACTCTGTTTCCCTCCTGCAGCACACACACGACATTGGGTTCAGATGTCTTGAGTGTGGGGAGGTTCCTGCAACTAACAGCAGCGCCTGGGTTTTAATAAAATACCTTAACTGGTCTTCCATGATGGCTTGCCATTGCCGGTGTGCGAGGGAAAGTTGGGATTGGGCTCTAAACCAAGTATTAGCGAGAGCCTATCCATGGGATGTGGGTGTTTTACCTACAAACCACCACCATGAAACAACTGTGCCCCCTGAAAGATGCTTTGACTCTGTTTCCCTACATCCAGCACACACACGAAGAAGTTTTCTGGTGTTCTGAGTGTGGGGACGTTCCTCCAACTGACAGCTGCACCTGGGTTCGAATAGAATCCCTTAGCTTGACTTCCCTAAGTGTTTTCCTAGGCCTAGCAGTGAGCGATGGTGGGGGATGGGCTCTAAAGCCAAGTATTAGAGAGTGCATCTCTGTGGGCAGTGGAGGGTTTGAAACTACTTCCCCAACCTTGGAACACCTGTGCCCCCATAAAGATGAGTGGACTCTGTTTCCCCCCTGCAGCACACACACGGAGACGTGGTCAGGTATCCTGATAGTGGGGAGGCTCCTCCACATGACAGCAGCGCCTGGGTTCTCATAGAATCCCTTAGATGGTTTTCCTTGAGTGCTTCCCTAGGCCGGGCTTAGAGGGAAAGCTGGGAGTTTGGCTTGGAGGCCAAGTAGCAGCAACTGCCCCCCGATGGAATGTGGAAGTATTTAGAGGACTTCTCCCTAATGGGGAACAAGTGTGACCCCATTCATCTACTTGGATTTTGGCTCCACATCTCCCCGCCACAAAATGTTGGGTTCCGGAATCCTGAATTTTGGGACGTTCCTCCAACTGTCAGCAGCGCTTGTGTTCTTGAATCCCTTCACTTGCCTTCCCTGATGGTTTGCCTATGCTGGAGTGCAGGGGAATGTGGGGTTTCGGCTCTAATACCAAGTATTAGCCAATGCATCTACATGTGAAGTTGAGAAATTTTAACTACAACCAGCAACGTAGGAATACATGTGCCACCTGAAAGATGCCTGGACTCTGTTTCCCCACCTCCAGCACACAAACGAGGAGGTGTTCTTCTATCCTGAATGTGGGGAGTTTCCTCCAAATGACAGCAGCACCTGAGGTCTAATAGAATCCGTTAGCTTGACTTCCTTGAGTGTTTACCTAGGCCGGGCTATAAGCGAATGTGGGGGTTTGGCCCTAAAGACAAGGATTAGCGAGTGCCCCTCTATGGGCAGTGGAGGTCTTTAAAACAAATCCCCAACTTTGGAACACCTGTGCCCCCATAAAGATGCGTGGAATATCTTTCCCACCTCCAGAACACACACGAAGACTTTCAGATATCCTTAGTGTGGGGGGGCTCCTCAAAATGACAGCAGCGTCTGGGTTCTAATAGAATCCCTCAGCTTGTAATACGAGTGTTTCCCTGGTCCGCGATGTGAGGGAAAGCTGGGGGTTGGGCTTGGAGTCCAAGTAGCAGTGAGTGCCCCCTGATCGATTGAGGAAGTTCTTAGAGGACTTCTCCCTAAAGGGAACACATTTGCCCCCATTCATCTGGGTGGAGTGGGGCTGCACAACTCCCCCACAAACAAGAATGTGTTCCGGAGTCCTGAGTGCAGAGAAGTTCCTCCAACTGACAGCAGCGCCTGGGTTCTAACTGAATCCCTTTGCTTGTCTTCCCTGATGGTATGCCTAGGCGGGAGTGCGGGGGAAAGTGTGGTTTGGGATCCAAACCAAGTATTTGCGAGTACCTCTCTATGGTTAGTGGAGGGTTTTAAACTACATCCCTAACCTGGGAACACCTGTGCCCCCATATATATCCGTGGAGTCTGTTTCCAGACCTCCAGCCCACACACGAACACTTGCACAGTTATCCTGAGAGTGGGCAGCCTCCTCCAACTGACAGCAGGGCCTGGGTTCTAATAAAATCGCTTAACTTGTCTTCCCTGTTTGGTTGCCTGATACGGAGTGCGGGGGAAAGTGGGGGTTGGGCTCTAAATCCAAGTATTAGCGAGTGCTTCTTCATGGGAAGTGGAGGTTATTAACCAAAAACCCACAACCTGGGAACACCTGTGCTCCTTGAAAAATGCGTGGACTCTGTTTCCCCACCTCCAGCACACACATGAAGAAGTGTTCTGGTATCCTGAGTGTGGGGAGGCACCTCCAACTGACAGCAGCATCTGGGATCTAATAGGATCCCTTAGGTTGACTTCCCTGTGTGTTTTCCAAGGACCGGCTGGGAGCGAAGGTGGGGGTTGGGCTCTAAAGCCAAGTAAGAGCGAGTGCCTCTCTATGGGCAGTGGAGGTGTTTAAAGTACATTCCCTCCCTGGGAACACCTGTGCCCCCATAAAGTTGCGTGGACTATGTATCCCCAAAACCATCATACACATAAAGACTTGTTCAGGTATCCTGAGTATGGGGAGACTCCTCCAACTGACAGCAGCGCCTGGGTTCTAATAGAATCCCAAAGCTTGTCTTCCCTGATGGCATGCCTAGGCTGGAGTGTGGGGGAAAGTGGGGTTTGGGCTTGAAGTCCAAGTAGCAACGAGTGCCCCCTGATTTACTGGGGAAGTACTTAGAGGATTTCACCCTAAAATGGAACACCTGTGCCCCCATTCATCTGCGTGGACTGGGTCTCCACAACTCCCCCCCACACAAGGCTGGGATCCGGAATCCTGAGTGTGTGGAAGTTCCTCCAACTGACAGCAGCGCCTGCGTTCGAGTAGAATAACTCAGCTTGTATTCCCTGAGTGTTTCCCTAGGCCGGGCTGCGAGCGAAAGCTGGGGGTTGTGCTTGGAGGCCAAGTAGCAGCTTGTGCCAACCGATTGACTGAGGAATTACTTAGGGAACTCCCATACCGGGGAACACGTGTGTCACCATTCATCTGCGTGGATTGGGGCTGCACACCTCCCCCACACACAAGAGTTTCTCCGGAGTCCTGAGTGTTGGGAAGTTCCTCCATGTGACAGCAGCATCTAGGTTCAATACAATCCCTTAGCTTGTCTTCCGTGATGGCTTGCCCTGCCATGAGTGCCGGAGAAATTGGAGGTTGGGCTCTAAAACGAAGTATTAGCGAGTGCCTATCCATGGGATGTGGAGGTGTTTAACCTACATCTTCCAACCTAGGAATACCTGTGCCCCAGGAAAAATGCGTGGACTCTGTTTCCACACCACCAGCACACGTGCGAAGAATTGTTCTCGTTTCCTGAGTGTGGGGAGGCTCCTCCAACTAACAGCAGCACCAGGGATCTAGTAGAATCCCTTAGCTTGACTTCCTTGAGTGTTCTCCTAGGCCGGGCTTTGAGCGAAGGTGGGGGTTGGGCTGTAAAGCCAAGTAATATCCAGTGCCTCTCTAAGGGCAGTGAAGGTGTTTTAACTACATCATCTACCTAGGAATAACTGTGCCCCCATAAGGATGCATGGACTCTGTTTCCCCACTTCCAACACACACACAAAGACGTGCTCAGGTATCCTGAGTGTGGGCCGGCACTTTCAAGTGACAGCAGCGCCTGGGTTCTAATAGTATCCTTTAGCTTGTAATACCTGAGTTGTTCCCTAGGCCTGGCTCTGAGGGAAAGCTGGCGGTTGGGCTTTGAGGCCAAATAGTAGCGAGTGCCCCCCGATGGACTGAGGAAGTATTTAGATGAATTCTCCCTAAAGGGGTACACCTGTGCCCACATCCATCTACGTGGTGTGTGGATACACAAATCCCTACCCCCACAAGTCTGGCTACCGGAATATGAGAGTGGGAAAGTTCCTCCAGCTTACATCAGCGCCAGTGTTCTAGTAGAATCCTTAAGCTTCTCTTCCCTGATGGATTGCATTAGCTGGAGTGCGGTTCAAAGTGGGATTTGTTCTCTAAATCCAAGTAATAATGAGTGCCTCTCCATGGGAATTGGAGGTGTTTAACCAACAACCCCCAACAAGGGAATACCTTTGCCCCCTGGAATATGCGTGGACACTGTTTCTCCACCAACAGTACACACACGAAGAAGCTTTGTGAAATCCTGAGCATGGGGAGACTACTCCAAATGACAGCAACACCTGCGTTCTATTAGAATCCCTTAGCCTGTGTTCCCTGAGTATTTACATAGGCCAGGCTTTGAACTATTGTGGGGTTTGGTCTCTATAGCTAGGTTTTAGCGAGTGCCTCTCTATTGGCATGGAGATTTTAAAACTACATCCCTAACCTTTAAACACCTGCCCCCCATATAAATGCGTGGTCTCCCTTTCCCCACCTCCAGCACACTCACGAAGAACAGTTCTGGTATACTGAGTGTGGGTAGGCACCTCCAAATGACAGCAGCACCTGGGACCTTATAATATCACTTGGCTTGCTTTCCCTGAGTGTTTCCTTTGGCCAGGCTGTGAGCGAAGGTGGGTGTTGGGCACTAAAGACTAGTAATAGCGAGTGCCTCTCTATGGGCATTGGAGGTGTTTAAAATACATCTCCAAACTTGGAACACCTGTGCCCCCCCAAAAATGCGTGGACTCTGTTTCCCCACCTCCAGCACACACACGAAAACGGGTTGAGTTTTCCTGAGTGTGGGGAGGTACCTACAACTGACAGCAGGGCCTGGGTTCTAATACAATCCATTAACTTGTCTTCACTGATGGCTAGCCTAGGCGGGTGTGCGGGGGAATGTGAGGGTTGGGCTCTAAAACCAAGTATTATTGAGTGCATCTCCACGGGATTTGAAGTGATTTAACCTACAACCAAATATTTGGGAATACCTGTGCCCCCTGAAAGATGCAAGGACACTGTTTCCCCGCCTTCAGCACGCACACTAGGTGGTGTTCTGGTATCCTGAGTGTGGGGAGGCTCCTGCAAGTGACAGTAGCACCTGGGAGCTAATTGGATCCATTAGGTTGATATTCCTGAGTATTTTCCTTGGCCGGGTTGTGAGCGAAATTGGGGGTAGTGCTCTAAAACCAAGTATTAGTGAGTTCCTAAATTTTGGCAGTGGAGGTGGTTAAACATATCCCCAACCTGGGAACACCTGTGCCCCCATAAAGATGCGTGGACTCTGTTTCCCTCCTGCAGCACACACACGACATTGGGTTCAGATGTCTTGAGTGTGGGGAGGTTCCTGCAACTAACAGCAGCGCCTGGGTTGTAATACAATACATTAACTGGTCTCCCATGATGGCTTGCCATGGCCGGTGTGCGGGGGAAAGTTGGGATTGGGCTCTAAACCAAGTATTAGCGAGAGCCTATCCATGGGATGTGGGTGTTTAACCTACAAACCACCACCATGAAATAACAGTGCCCCCTGAAAGATGCTTTGACTCTGTTTCCCTACATCCAGCACACACACGAAGAAGTGTTCTGGTGTTCTGAGTGTGGGGAGGTTCCTCCAACTGACAGCAGCACCTGGGTTCGAATAGAATCCCTTAGCTTGACTTCCCTAAGTGTTTTCTTAGGCCTAGCAGTGAGCGATGGTGGGGGATGGGCTCTAAAGCCAAGTATTAGAGAGTGCATCTCTGTGGGCAGTGGAGGGTTTGAAACTACTTCCCCAACCTTGGAACACCTGTGCCCCCATAAAGATGAGTGGACTCTGTTTCCCCCCTGCAGCACACACACGGAGACGTGGTCAGGTATCCTGATAGTGGGGAGGCTCCTCCACATGACAGCAGCGCCTGGGTTCTAATAGAATCCCTTAGATTGTTTTCCTTGAGTGTTTCCCTAGGCCAGGCTTAGAGGGAAAGCTGGGAGTTTGGCTTGGAGGCCAAGTAGCAGCAACTGCCCCCCGATGGAATGTGGAAGTATTTAGAGGACTTCTCCCTAATGGGGAACAAGTGTGACCCCATTCATCTACTTGGATTTTGGCTCCACATCTCCCCGCCACAAAATGTTGGGTTCCGGAATCCTGAGTTTTGGGACGTTCCTCCAACTGTCAGCAGCGCTTGTGTTCTTGAATCCCTTCACTTGCCTTCCCTGATGGTTTGCCTATGCTGGAGTGCAGGGGAATGTGGGGTTTCGGCTCTAATACCAAGTATTAGCCAATGCATCTACATGTGAAGTTGAGAAATTTTAACTACAACCAGCAACGTAGGAATACATGTGCCACCTGAAAGATGCCTGGACTCTGTTTCCCCACCTCCAGCACACAAACGAGGAAGTGTTCTTCTATCCTGAATGTGGGGAGTTTCCTCCAAATGACAGCAGCACCTGAGGTCTAATAGAATCCGTTAGCTTGACTTCCTTGAGTGTTTACTTAGGCCGGGCTGTAAGCGAATGTGGGGGTTGGGCCCTAAAGACAAGGATTAGCGAGTGCCCCTCTATGGGCAGTGGAGGTGTTTAAACCAAATCCCCAACTTTGGAACACCTGTGCCCCCATAAAGATGCGTGGAATATCTTTCCCACCTCCAGACACACACGAAGACTTTCAGATATCCTTAGTGTGGGGGGGCTCCTCAAAATGACAGCAGCGTCTGGGTTCTAATAGAATCCCTCAGCTTGTAATACGAGTGTTTCCCTGGTCCGGGATGTGAGGGAAAGCTGGGGGTTGGGCTTGGAGTCCAAGTAGCAGTGAGTGCCCCCTGATCGATTGAGGAAGTACTTAGAGGACTTCTCCCTAAAGGGAACACTTTTGCCCCCATTCATCTGGGTGGAGTGGGGCTGCACAACTCCCCCACAAACAAGAATGTGTTCCGGAGTCCTGAGTGCAGAGAAGTTCCTCCAACTGACAGCAGCGCCTGGGTTCTAACTGTATCCCTTTGCTTGTCTTCCCTGATGGTATGCCTAGCCGGGAGTGCGGGGGAAAGTGTGGTTTGGGATCCAAACCAAGTATTTGCGAGTACCTCTCTATGGTTCGTGGAGGTTTTTAAACTACATCCCTAACCTGGGAACACCTGTGCCCCCATATATATCCGTGGAGTCTGTTTCCAGACCTCCAGCACACACACGAACACTTGCACAGTTATCCTGAGAGTGGGCAGCCTCCTCCAACTGACAGCAGGGCCTGGGTTCTAATAAAATCGCTTAACTTGTCTTCCCTGTTTGGTTGCCTGATACGGAGTGCGGGGGAAAGTGGGGGTTGGGCTCTAAATCCAAGTATTAGCGAGTGCTTCTTCATGGGAAGTGGAGGTTATTAACCAAAAACCCACAACCTGGGAACACCTGTGCTCCTTGAAAAATGCGTGGACTCTGTTTCCCCACCTCCAGCACACACATGAAGAAGTGTTCTGGTATCCTGAGTGTGGGGAGGCACCTCCAACTGACAGCAGCATCTGGGATCTAATAGGATCCCTTAGGTTGACTTCCCTGTGTGTTTTCCAAGGACCGGCTGGGAGCGAAGGTGGGGGTTGGGCTCTAAAGCCAAGTAAGAGCGAGTGCCTCTCTATGGGCAGTGGAGGTGTTTAAAGTACATTCCCTCCCTGGGAACACCTGTGCCCCCATAAAGTTGCGTGGACTATGTATCCCCAAAACCATCATACACATAAAGACTTGTTCAGGTATCCTGAGTATGGGGAGACTCCTCCAACTGACAGCAGCGCCTGGGTTCTAATAGAATCCCAAAGCTTGTCTTCCCTGATGGCATGCCTAGGCTGGAGTGTGGGGGAAAGTGGGGTTTGGGCTTGAAGTCCAAGTAGCAACGAGTGCCCCCTGATTTACTGGGGAAGTACTTAGAGGATTTCACCCTAAAATGGAACACCTGTGCCCCCATTCAACTGCGTGGACTGGGTCTCCACAACTCCCCCCCACACAAGGCTGGGATCCGGAATCCTGAGTGTGTGGAAGTTCCTCCAACTGACAGCAGCGCCTGCGTTCGAGTAGAATAACTCAGCTTGTATTCCCTGAGTGTTTCCCTAGGCCGGGCTGCGAGCGAAAGCTGGGGGTTGTGCTTGGAGGCCAAGTAGCAGCTTGTGCCAACCGATTGACTGAGGAATTACTTAGGGAACTCCCCTACCGGGGAACACCTGTGTCACCATTCATCTGCGTGGATTGGGGCTGCACACCTCCCCCACACAAGAGTGTCTCCGGAGTCCTGAGTGTTGGGAAGTTCCTCCATGTGACAGCAGCATCTAGGTTCAATACAATCCCTTAGCTTGTCTTCCGTGATGGCTTGCCCTGCCAGGAGTGCGGGAGAAATTGGAGGTTGGGCTCTAAAACGAAGTATTAGCGAGTGCCTATCCATGGGATGTGGAGGTGTTTAACCCACATCCTCCAACCTAGGAATACCTGTGCCCTAGGAAAAAGGCGTGGATTCTGTTTCCACACCACCAGCAAACGTGCGAAGAATTATTCTCGTTTCCTGATAGTTGGGAGGCTCCTCCATCTAACAGCAGCACCAGGGATCTAGTAGAATCCATTAGCTTGACTTCCTTGAGTGTTCTCCTAGGCCAGGCTTTGAGCGAAGGTGGGGGTTGGGTTGTAAAGCCAAGTAATATCCAGTGCCTCTCTAAGGGCAGTGAAGGTGTTTAAACTACATCATCTACCTAGGAATAACTGTGCCCCCATAAAGATGCATGGACTCTGTTTCCCCACTTCCAACACACACACAAAGACGTGCTCAGGTATCCTGAGTGTGGGCCGGCACTTTCAAGTGACAGCAGCGCCTGGGTTCTAATAGTATCCTTTAGCTTGTAAGACCTGAGTTGTTCCCTAGGCCTGGCTCTGAGGGAAAGCTGGGGGTTGGGCTTTGAGGCCAAATAGTAGCGAGTGCCCCCCGATGGACTGAGGAAGTATTTAGATGAATTCTCCCTAAAGGGGTACACCTGTGCCCACATCCATCTACGTGGAGTGCGGATACACAAATCCCTCCCCCCACAAGTCTGGCTACCGGAATATGAGAGTGGGAAAGTTCCTCCAGCTTACATCAGCGCCAGTTTTCTAGTAGAATCCTTAAGCTTCTCTTCCCTGATGGATTGCATTAGCTGGAGTGCGGTTCAAAGTGGGATTTGTTCTCTAAATCCAAGTAATAATGAGTGCCTCTCCATGGGAATTGGAGGTGTTTAACCAACAACCCCCAACAAGGGAATACCTTTGCCCCCTGGAATATGCGTGGACACAGTTTCTCCACCAACACTACACACACGAAGAAGCTTTGTGGAATCCTGAGCATGGGGAGACTACTCCAAATGACAGCAGCACCTGGGTTCTATTAGAATCCCTTAGCTTGTGTTCCCTGAGTATTTACATAGGCCAGGCTTTGATCTATTGTGGGGCTTGGTCTCTATAGCTAGGTTTTAGCGAGTGCATCTCTATTGACATGGAGATTTTAAAACTACATCCCTAACCTTTAAACACCTGCCCCCCATATAAATGCGTGGTCTCCCTTTCCCCACCTCCAGCACACCCACGAAGAACAGTTCTGGTATACTGAGTGTGGGTAGGCACCTCCAAATGACAGCAGCACCTGGGACCTTATAATATCACTTGGCTTGTTTTCCCTGAGTGTTTCCTTTGGCCAGGCTGTGAGCGAAGGTGGGTGTTGGGCACTAAAGACTAGTAATAGCGAGTGCCTCTCTATGGGCATTGGAGGTGTTTAAAATACCTCCCCAAACTTGGAACACCTGTGCCCCCCCAAAAATGCGTGGACTCTGTTTCCCCACCTCCAGCACACACACGAAAACGGGTTGAGTTTTCCTGAGTGTGGGGAGGCACCTACAACTGACAGCAGGGCCTGGGTTCTAATACAATCCATTAACTTGTCTTCACTGATGGCTAGCCTAGGCGGGTGTGCGGGGGAATGTGAGGGTTGGGCTCTAAAACCAAGTATTATTGAGTGCATCTCCACGGGATTTGAAGTGGTTTAACCTACAACCAAATATTTGGGAATACCTGTGCCCCCTGAAAGATGCAAGGACACTGTTTCCCCGCCTTCAGCACGCACACTAGGTGGTGTTCTGGTATCCTGAGTGTGGGGAGGCTCCTGCAAGTGACAGTAGCACCTGGGAGCTAATTGGATCCATTAGGTTGATATTCCTGAGTATTTTCCTTGGCCGGGTTGTGAGCGAAATTGGGGGTAGTGCTCTAAAACCAAGTATTAGTGAGTTCCTAAATTTTGGCAGTGGAGGTGGTTAAACATATCCCCAACCTGGGAACACCTGTGCCCCCATAAAGATGCGTGGACTCTGTTTCCCTCCTGCAGCACACACACGACATTGGGTTCAGATGTCTTGAGTGTGGGGAGGTTCCTGCAACTAACAGCAGCGCCTGGGTTGTAATACAATACCTTAACTGGTCTCCCATGATGGCTTGCCATGGCCGGTGTGCGGGGGAAAGTTGGGATTGGGCTCTAAACCAAGTATTAGCGAGAGCCTATCCATGGGATGTGGGTGTTGAACCTACAAACCACCACCATGAATTAACTGTGCCCCCTGAAAGATGCTTTGACTCTGTTTCCCTACATCCAGCACACACACGAAGAAGTTTTCTGGTGTTCTGAGTGTGGGGAGGTTCCTCCAACTGACAGCAGCACCTGGGTTCGAATAGAATCCCTTAGCTTGACTTCCCTAAGTGTTTTCCTAGGCCTAGCAGTGAGCGATGGTGGGGGATGGGCTCTAAAGCCAAGTATTAGAGAGTGCATCTCTGTGGGCAGTGGAGGGTTTGAAACTACTTCCCCAACCTTGGAACACCTGTGCCCCCATAAAGATGAGTGGACTCTGTTTCCCCCCTGCAGCACACACACGGAGACGTGGTCAGGTATCCTGATAGTGGGGAGGCTCCTCCACATGACAGCAGCGCCTGGGTTCTAATAGAATCCCTTAGATTGTTTTCCTTGAGTGTTTCCCTAGGCCAGGCTTAGAGGGAAAGCTGGGAGTTTGGCTTGGAGGCCAAGTAGCAGCAACTGCCCCCCGATGGAATGTGGAAGTATTTAGAGGACTTCTCCCTAATGGGGAACAAGTGTGACCCCATTCATCTACTTGGATTTTGGCTCCACATCTCCCCGCCACAAAATGTTGGGTTCGGGAATCCTGAGTTTTGGGACGTTCCTCCAACTGTCAGCAGCGCTTGTGTTCTTGAATCCCTTCACTTGCCTTCCCTGATGGTTTGCCTATGCTGGAGTGCAGGGGAATGTGGGGTTTCGGCTCTAATACCAAGTATTAGCCAATGCATCTACATGTGAAGTTGAGAAACTTTAACTACAACCAGCAACGTAGGAATACATGTGCCACCTGAAAGATGCCTGGACTCTGTTTCCCCACCTCCAGCACACAAACGAGGAAGTGTTCTTCTATCCTGAATGTGGGGAGTTTCCTCCAAATGACAGCAGCACCTGAGGTCTAATAGAATCCGTTAGCTTGACTTCCTTGAGTGTTTACCTAGGCCGGGCTGTAAGCGAATGTGGGGGTTGGGCCCTAAAGACAAGGATTAGCGAGTGCCCCTCTATGGGCAGTGGAGGTGTTTAAACCAAATCCCCAACTTTGGAACACCTGTGCCCCCATAAAGATGCGTGGAATATCTTTCCCACCTCCAGAACACACACGAAGACTTTCAGATATCCTTAGTGTGGGGGGACTCCTCAAAATGACAGCAGCGTCTGGGTTCTAATAGAATCCCTCAGCTTGTAATACGAGTGTTTCCCTGGTCCGGGATGTGAGGGAAAGCTGGGGGTTGGGCTTGGAGTCCAAGTAGCAGTGAGTGCCCCCTGATCGATTGAGGAAGTACTTAGAGGACTTCTCCCTAAAGGGAACACTTTTGCCCCCATTCATCTGGGTGGAGTGGGGCTGCACAACTCCCCCACAAACAAGAATGTGTTCCGGAGTCCTGAGTGCAGAGAAGTTCCTCCAACTGACAGCAGCGCCTGGGTTCTAACTGAATCCCTTTGCTTGTCTTCCCTGATGGTATGCCTAGGCGGGAGTGCGGGGGAAAGTGTGGTTTGGGATCCAAACCAAGTATTTGCGAGTACCTCTCTATGGTTCGTGGAGGTTTTTAAACTACATCCCTAACCTGGGAACACCTGTGCCCCCATATATATCCGTGGAGTCTGTTTCCAGACCTCCAGCACACACACGAACACTTGCACAGTTATCCTGAGAGTGGGCAGCCTCCTCCAACTGACAGCAGGGCCTGGGTTCTAATAAAATCGCTTAACTTGTCTTCCCTGTTTGGTTGCCTGATACGGAGTGCGGGGGAAAGTGGGGGTTGGGCTCTAAATCCAAGTATTAGCGAGTGCTTCTTCATGGGAAGTGGAGGTTATTAACCAAAAACCCACAACCTGGGAACACCTGTGCTCCTTGAAAAATGCGTGGACTCTGTTTCCCCACCTCCAGCACACACATGAAGAAGTGTTCTGGTATCCTGAGTGTGGGGAGGCACCTCCAACTGACAGCAGCATCTGGGATCTAATAGGATCCCTTAGGTTGACTTCCCTGTGTGTTTTCCAAGGACCGGCTGGGAGCGAAGGTGGGGGTTGGGCTCTAAAGCCAAGTAAGAGCGAGTGCCTCTCTATGGGCAGTGGAGGTGTTTAAAGTACATTCCCTCCCTGGGAACACCTGTGCCCCCATAAAGTTGCGTGGACTATGTATCCCCAAAACCATCATACACATAAAGACTTGTTCAGGTATCCTGAGTATGGGGAGACTCCTCCAACTGACAGCAGCGCCTGGGTTCTAATAGAATCCCAAAGCTTGTCTTCCCTGATGGCATGCCTAGGCTGGAGTGTGGGGGAAAGTGGGGTTTGGGCTTGAAGTCCAAGTAGCAACGAGTGCCCCCTGATTTACTGGGGAAGTACTTAGAGGATTTCACCCTAAAATGGAACACCTGTGCCCCCATTCATCTGCGTGGACTGGGTCTCCACAACTCCCCCCCACACAAGGCTGGGATCCGGAATCCTGAGTGTGTGGAAGTTCCTCCAACTGACAGCAGCGCCTGCGTTCGAGTAGAATAACTCAGCTTGTATTCCCTGAGTGTTTCCCTAGGCCGGGCTGCGAGCGAAAGCTGGGGGTTGTGCTTGGAGGCCAAGTAGCAGCTTGTGCCAACCGATTGACTGAGGAATTACTTAGGGAACTCCCCTACCGGGGAACACCTGTGTCACCATTCATCTGCGTGGATTGGGGCTGCACACCTCCCCCACACAAGAGTGTCTCCGGAGTCCTGAGTGTTGGGAAGTTCCTCCATGTGACAGCAGCATCTAGGTTCAATACAATCCCTTAGCTTGTCTTCCGTGATGGCTTGCCCTGCCAGGAGTGCGGGAGAAATTGGAGGTTGGGCTCTAAAACGAAGTATTAGCGAGTGCCTATCCATGGGATGTGGAGGTGTTTAACCCACATCCTCCAACCTAGGAATACCTGTGCCCCAGGAAAAAGGCGTGGATTCTGTTTCCACACCACCAGCAAACGTGCGAAGAATTATTCTCGTTTCCTGATTGTTGGGAGGCTCCTCCATCTAACAGCAGCACCAGGGATCTAGTAGAATCCATTAGCTTGACTTCCTTGAGTGTTCTCCTAGGCCAGGCTTTGAGCGAAGGTGGGGGTTGGGCTGTAAAGCCAAGTAATATCCAGTGCCTCTCTAAGGGCAGTGAAGGTGTTTAAACTACATCATCTACCTAGGAATAACTGTGCCCCCATAAAGATGCATGGACTCTGTTTCCCCACTTCCAACACACACACAAAGACGTGCTCAGGTATCCTGAGTGTGGGCCGGCACTTTCAAGTGACAGCAGCGCCTGGGTTCTAATAGTATCCTTTAGCTTGTAAGACCTGAGTTGTTCCCTAGGCCTGGCTCTGAGGGAAAGCTGGGGGTTGGGCTTTGAGGCCAAATAGTAGCGAGTGCCCCCCGATGGACTGAGGAAGTATTTAGATGAATTCTCCCTAAAGGGGTACACCTGTGCCCACATCCATCTACGTGGAGTGCGGATACACAAATCCCTCCCCCCACAAGTCTGGCTACCGGAATATGAGAGTGGGAAAGTTCCTCCAGCTTACATCAGCGCCAGTGTTCTAGTAGAACTATTAAGCTTCTCTTCCTTGATGGATTGCATTAGCTGGAGTGCGGTTCAAAGTGGGATTTGTTCTCTAAATCCAAGTAATAATGAGTGCCTCTCCATGGGAATTGGAGGTGTTTAACCAACAACCCCCAACAAGGGAATACCTTTGCCCCCTGGATTATGCGTGGACACAGTTTCTCCACCAACAGTACACACACGAAGAAGCTTTCTGGAATCCTGAGCATGGGGAGACTACTCCAAATGACAGCAGCACCTGGGTTCTATTAGAATCCCTTAGCTTGTGTTCCCTGAGTATTTACATAGGCCAGGCTTTGATCTATTGTGGGGCTTGGTCTCTATAGCTAGGTTTTAGCGAGTGCCTCTCTATTGGCATGGAGATTTTAAAACTACATCCCTAACCTTTAAACACCTGCCCCCCATGTAAAGGCGTGGTCTACCATTCCCCACCTCCAGCACACCCACGAAGAACAGTTCTGGTATACTGAGTGTGGGTAGGCACCTCCAAATGACAGTAGCACCTGGGGCCTTATAATATCACTTGGCTTGCTTTCCCTGAGTGTTTCCTTTGGCCAGGCTGTGAGCGAAGGTGGGTGTTGGGCACTAAAAACTAGTAATAGCGAGTGCCTGTCTATGGGCATTGGAGGTGTTTAAAATACATCCCCAAACTTGGAAAACCTGTGCCCCCACAAAAATGCGTGGACTCTGTTTCCCCACCTCCAGCACACACACGAAAACGGGTTGAGGATTCCTGAGTGTGGGGAGGCACCTACAACTGACAGCAGGGCCTGGGTTCTAATACAATCCATTAACTTGTCTTCACTGATGGCTAGCCTAGGCGGGAGTGCGGGGGAATGTGAGGGTTGGGCTCTAAAACCAAGTATTATTGAGTGCCTCTCCACGGGATTTGAAGTGGTTTAACCTACAACCAAATATTTGGGAATACCTGTGCCCCCTGAAAGATGCAAGGACACTGTATCCCCGCCTTCAGCACACACACTAGGTGGTGTTCTGGTATCCTGAGTGTGGGGAGGCTCCTGCAAGTGACAGTAGCACCTGGGATCTAATTGGATCCATTAGGTTGATATTCCTGAGTATTTTCCTTGGCCGGGTTGTGAGCGAAATTGGGGGTTGTGCTCTAAAACCAAGTATTAGCGAGTTCCTATATTTTGGCAGTGGAGGTGGTTAAAGTATATCCCCGACCTGGGAACACCTGTGCCCCCATAAAGATGCGTGGACTCTGTTTCCCTCCTGCAGCACACACACGACATTGGGTTCAGATGTCTTGAGTGTGGGGAGGTTCCTGCAACTAACAGCAGCGCCTGGGTTGTAATACAATACCTTAACTGGTCTTCCATGATGGCTTACCATGGCCGGTGTGCGGGGGAAAGTTGGGATTGGGCTCTAAACCAAGTATCAGCGAGAGCCTATCCATGGGATGTGGGTGTTTAACTTACAAACCACCACCATGAAATAACTGTGCCCCCTGAAAGATGCTTTGACTCTGTTTCCCTACATCCAGCACACACACGAAGAAGTGTTCTGGTGTTCTGAGTGTGGGGAGGTTCCTCCAACTGACAGCAGCACCTGGGTTCGAATAGAATCCCTTAGCTTGACTTCCCTAAGTGTTTTCCTAGGCCTAGCAGTGAGCGATGGTGGGGGATGGGCTCTAAAGCCAAGTATTAGAGAGTGCATCTCTGTGGGCAGTGGAGGGTTTGAAACTACTTCCCCAACCTTGGAACACCTGTGCCCCCATAAAGATGAGTGGACTCTGTTTCCCCCCTGCAGCACACACACGGAGACGTGGTCAGGTATCCTGATAGTGGGGAGGCTCCTCCACATGACAGCAGCGCCTGGGTTCTCATAGAATCCCTTAGATTGTTTTCCTTGAGTGTTTCCCTAGGCCGGGCTTAGAGGGAAAGCTGGGAGTTTGGCTTGGAGGCCAAGTAGCAGCAACTGCCCCCCGATGGAATGTGGAAGTATTTAGAGGACTTCTCCCTAATGGGGAACAAGTGTGACCCCATTCATCTACTTGGATTTTGGCTCCACATCTCCCCGCCACAAAATGTTGGGTTCCGGAATCCTGAGTTTTGGGACGTTCCTCCAACTGTCAGCAGCGCTTGTGTTCTTGAATCCCTTCACTTGCCTTCCCTGATGGTTTGCCTATGCTGGAGTGCAGGGGAATGTGGGGTTTCGGCTCTAATACCAAGTATTAGCCAATGCATCTACATGTGAAGTTGAGAAATTTTAACTACACCCAGCAACGTAGGAATACATGTGCCACCAGAAAGATGCCTGGACTCTGTTTCCCCACCTCCAGCACACAAACGAGGAAGTGTTCTTCTATCCTGAATGTGGGGAGTGTCCTCCAAATGACAGCAGCACCTGAGGTCTAATAGAATCCGTTAGCTTGACTTCCTTGAGTGTTTACCTAGGCCGGGCTGTAAGCGAATGTGGGGGTTGGGCCCTAAAGACAAGGATTAGCGAGTGCCCCTCTATGGGCAGTGGAGGTGTTTAAACCAAATCCCCAACTTTGGAACACCTGTGCCCCCATAAAGATGCGTGGAATATCTTTCCCACCTCCAGAACACACACGAAGACTTTCAGATATCCTTAGTGTGGGGGGGCTCCTCAAAATGACAGCAGCGTCTGGGTTCTAATAGAATCCCTCAGCTTGTAATACGAGTGTTTCCCTGGTCCGGGATGTGAGGGAAAGCTGGGGGTTGGGCTTGGAGTCCAAGTAGCAGTGAGTGCCCCCTGATCAATTGAGGAAGTACTTAGAGGACTTCTCCCTAAAGGGAACACTTTTGCCCCCATTCATCTGGGTGGAGTGGGGCTGCACAACTCCCCCACAAACAAGAATGTGTTCCGGAGTCCCGAGTGCAGAGAAGTTCCTCCAACTGACAGCAGCGCCTGGGTTCTAACTTAATCCCTTTGCTTGTCTTCCCTGATGGTATGCCTAGGCGGGAGTGCGGGGGAAAGTGTGGTTTGGGATCCAAACCAAGTATTTGCGAGTACCTCTCTATGGTTCGTGGAGGTTTTTAAACTACATCCCTAAACTGGGAACACCTGTGCCCCCATATATATCCGTGGAGTCTGTTTCCAGACCTCCAGCACACACACGAACACTTGCACAGTTATCCTGAGAGTGGGCAGCTTCCTCCAACTGACAGCAGGGCCTGGGTTCTAATAAAATCGCTTAACTTGTCTTCCCTGTTTGGTTGCCTGATACGGAGTGCGGGGGAAAGTGGGGGTTGGGCTCTAAATCCAAGTATTAGCGAGTGCTTCTTCATGGGAAGTGGAGGTTATTTACCAAAAACCCACAACCTGGGAACACCTGTGCTCCTTGAAAAATGCGTGGACTCTGTTTCCCCACCTCCAGCACACACATGAAGAAGTGTTCTGGTATCCTGAGTATGGGGAGGCACCTCCAACTGACAGCAGCATCTGGGATCTAATAGGATCCCTTAAGTTGACTTCCCTGTGTGTTTTCCAAGGACCGGCTGGGAGCGAAGGTGGGGGTTGGGCTCTAAAGCCAAGTAAGAGCGAGTGCTCTCTATGGGCAGTTGAGGTGTTTAAAGTACATTCCCTCCCTGGGAACACCTGTGCCCCCATAAAGTTGCGTGGACTATGTATCCCCAAAACCATCATACACATAAAGACTTCTTCAGGTATCCTGAGTATGGGGAGACTCCTCCAACTGACAGCAGCGCCTGGGTTCTAATAGAATCCCAAAGCTTGTCTTCCCTGATGGCATGCCTAGGCTGGAGTGTGGGGGAAAGTGGGGTTTGGGCTTGAAGTCCAAGTAGCAACGAGTGCCCCCTGAATTACTGGGGAAGTACTTAGAGGATTTCACCCTAAAATGGAACACCTGTGCCCCCATTCATCTGCGTGGACTGGGTCTCCACAACTCCCCCCCACACAAGGCTGGGATCCGGAATCCTGAGTGTGTGGAAGTTCCTCCAACTGACAGCAGCGCCTGCGTTCGAGTAGAATAACTCAGCTTGTATTCCCTGAGTGTTTCCCTAGGCCGGGCTGCGAGCGAAAGCTGGGGGTTGTGCTTGGAGGCCAAGTAGCAGCTTGTGCCAACCGATTGACTGAGGAATTACTTAGGGAACTCCCCTACCGGGGAACACCTGTGTCACCATTCATCTGCGTGGATTGGGGCTGCACACCTCCCCCACACACAAGAGTGTCTCCGGAGTCCTGAGTGTTGGGAAGTTCCTCCATGTGACAGCAGCATCTAGGTTCAATACAATCCCTTAGCTTGTCTTCCGTGATGGCTTGCCCTGCCAGGAGTGCGGGAGAAATTGGAGGTTGGGCTCTAAAACGAAGTATTAGCGAGTGCCTATCCTTGGGATGTGGAGGTGTTTAACCTACATCCTCCAACCTAGGAATACCTGTGCCCCAGGAAAAAGGCGTGGACTCTGTTGCCACACCACCAGCACACGTGCGAACAATTGTTCTCGTTTCCTGAGTGTGGGGAGGCTCCTCCAACTTACAGCAGCACCAGGGATCTAGTAGAATCCCTTAGCTTGACTTCCTTGAGTGTTCTCCTAGGCCGGGCTTTGAGCGAAGGTGGGGGTTGGGCTGTAAAGCCAAGTAATATCCAGTGCCTCTCTAAGGGCAGTGAAGGTGTTTAAACTACATCATCTACCTAGGAATAACTTTGCCCCCATAAAGATGCATGGACTCTGTTTCCCCACTTCCAACACACACACAAAGACGTGCTCAGGTATCCTGAGTGTGGGCCGGCACTTTCAAGTGACAGCAGCGCCTGGGTTCTAATAGTATCCTTTAGCTTGTAAGACCTGAGTTGTTCCCTAGGCCTGGCTCTGAGGGAAAGCTGGGGGTTGGGCTTTGAGGCCAAATAGTAGCGAGTGCCCCCCGATGGACTGAGGAAGTATTTAGATGAATTCTCCCTAAAGGGGTACACCTGTGCCCACATCCATCTACGTGGATTGCGGATACACAAAACCCTACCCCCACAAGTCTGGCTACCGGAATATGAGAGTGGGAAAGTTCCTCCAGCTTACATCAGCGCCAGTGTTCTAGTAGAATCCTTAAGCTTCTCTTCCCTGATGGATTGCATTAACTGGAGTGCGGTTCAAAGTGGGATTTGTTCTCTAAATCCAAGTAATAATGAGTTCCTCTCCATGGGAATTGGAGGTGTTTAACCAACAACCCCCAACAAGGGAATACCTTTGCCCCCTGGAATATGCGTGGACACTGTTTCTCCACCAACAGTACACACACGAAGAAGCTTTCTGGAATCCTGAGCATGGGGAGACTACTCCAAATGACAGCAGCACCTGGGTTCTATTAGAATCGCTTAGCTTGTGTTCCCAGAGTATTTACATAGGCCAGGCTTTGATCTATTGTGGGGCTTGGTCTCTATAGCTTGGTTTTAGCGAGTGCCTGTCTATTGGCATGGAGATTTTAAAACTACATCCCTAACCTTTAAACACTTGCCCCCCATGTAAAGGCGTGGTCTACGTTTCCCCACCTCCAGCACACCCACGAAGAAGAGTTCTGGTATACTGAGTGTGGGTAGGCACCTCCAAATGACAATAGCACCTGGGGCCTTATAATATCACTTGGCTTGCTTTCCCTGAGTGTTTCCTTTGGCCAGGCTGTGAGCGAAGGTGGGTGTTGGGCACTAAAGACTAGTAATAGCGAGTGCCTGTCTATGGGCATTGGAGGTGTTTAAAATACATCCCCAAACTTGGAAAACCTGTGCCCCCACAAAAATGCGTGGACTCTGTTTCCCCACCTCCAGCACACACACGAAAACGGGTTGAGGATTCCTGAGTGTGGGGAGGCACCTACAACTGACAGCAGGGCCTGGGTTCTAATACAATCCATTAACTTGTCTTCACTGATGGCTAGCCTAGGCGGGAGTGCGGGGGAATGTGAGGGTTGGGCTCTAAAACCAAGTATTATTGAGTGCCTCTCCACGGGATTTGAAGTGGTTTAACCTACAACCAAATATTTGGGAATACCTGTGCCCACTGAAAGATGCAAGGACACTGTATCCCCGCCTTCAGCACACACACTAGGTGGTGTTCTGGTATCCTGAGTGTGGGGAGGCTCCTGCAAGTGACAGTAGCACCTGGGATCTAATTGGATCCATTAGGTTGATATTCCTGAGTATTTTCCTTGGCCGGGTTGTGAGCGAAATTGGGGGTTGTGCTCTAAAACCAAGTATTAGCGAGTTCCTATATTTTGGCAGTGGAGGTGGTTAAAGTATATCCCCGACCTGGGAACACCTGTGCCCCCATAAAGATGCGTGGACTCTGTTTCCCTCCTGCAGCACACACACGACATTGGGTTCAGATGTCTTGAGTGTGGGGAGGTTCCTGCAACTAACAGCAGCGCCTGGGTTGTAATACAATACCTTAACTGGTCTTCCATGATGGCTTGCCATGGCCGGTGTGCGGGGGAAAGTTGGGATTGGGCTCTAAACCAAGTATTAGCGAGAGCCTATCCATGGGATGTGGGTGTTGAACCTACAAACCACCACCATGAAATAACTGTGCCCCCTGAAAGATGCTTTGACTCTGTTTCCCTACATCCAGCACACACACGAAGAAGTGTTCTGGTGTTCTGAGTGTGGGGAGGTTCCTCCAACTGACAGCAGCACCTGGGTTCGAATAGAATCCCTTAGCTTGACTTCCCTAAGTGTTTTCCTAGGCCTAGCAGTGAGCGATGGTGGGGGATGGGCTCTAAAGCCAAGTATTAGAGAGTGCATCTCTGTGGGCAGTGGAGGGTTTGAAACTACTTCCCCAACCTTGGAACACCTGTGCCCCCATAAAGATGAGTGGACTCTGTTTCCCCCCTGCAGCACACACACGGAGACGTGGTCAGGTATCCTGATAGTGGGGAGGCTCCTCCACATGACAGCAGCGCCTGGGTTCTCATAGAATCCCTTAGATTGTTTTCCTTGAGTGTTTCCCTAGGCCGGGCTTAGAGGGAAAGCTGGGAGTTTGGCTTGGAGGCCAAGTAGCAGCAACTGCCCCCCGATGGAATGTGGAAGTATTTAGAGGACTTCTCCCTAATGGGGAACAAGTGTGACCCCATTCATCTACTTGGATTTTGGCTCCACATCTCCCCGCCACAAAATGTTGGGTTCCGGAATCCTGAGTATTGGGACGTTCCTCCAACTGTCAGCAGCGCTTGTGTTCTTGAATCCCTTCACTTGCCTTCCCTGATGGTTTGCCTATGCTGGAGTGCAGGGGAATGTGGGGTTTCGGCTCTAATACCAAGTATTAGCCAATGCATCTACATGTGAAGTTGAGAAATTTTAACTACACCCAGCAACGTAGGAATACATGTGCCACCAGAAAGATGCCTGGACTCTGTTTCCCCACCTCCAGCACACAAACGAGGAAGTGTTCTTCTATCCTGAATGTGGGGAGTGTCCTCCAAATGACAGCAGCACCTGAGGTCTAATAGAATCCGTTAGCTTGACTTCCTTGAGTGTTTACCTAGGCCGGGCTGTAAGCGAATGTGGGGGTTGGGCCCTAAAGACAAGGATTAGCGAGTGCCCCTCTATGGGCAGTGGAGGTGTTTAAACCAAATCCCCAACTTTGGAACACCTGTGCCCCCATAAAGATGCGTGGAATATCTTTCCCACCTCCAGAACACACACGAAGACTTTCAGATATCCTTAGTGTGGGGGGGCTCCTCAAAATGACAGCAGCGTCTGGGTTCTAATAGAATCCCTCAGCTTGTAATACGAGTGTTTCCCTGGTCCGGGATGTGAGGGAAAGCTGGGGGTTGGGCTTGGAGTCCAAGTAGCAGTGAGTGCCCCCTGATCGATTGAGGAAGTACTTAGAGGACTTCTCCCTAAAGGGAACACTTTTGCCCCCATTCATCTGGGTGGAGTGGGGCTGCACAACTCCCCCACAAACAAGAATGTGTTCCGGAGTCCCGAGTGCAGAGAAGTTCCTCCAACTGACAGCAGCGCCTGGGTTCTAACTTAATCCCTTTGCTTGTCTTCCCTGATGGTATGCCTAGGCGGGAGTGCGGGGGAAAGTGTGGTTTGGGATCCAAACCAAGTATTTGCGAGTACCTCTCTATGGTTCGTGGAGGTTTTTAAACTACATCCCTAAACTGGGAACACCTGTGCCCCCATATATATCCGTGGAGTCTGTTTCCAGACCTCCAGCACACACACGAACACTTGCACAGTTATCCTGAGAGTGGGCAGCTTCCTCCAACTGACAGCAGGGCATGGGTTCTAATAAAATCGCTTAACTTGTCTTCCCTGTTTGGTTGCCTGATACGGAGTGCGGGGGAAAGTGGGGGTTGGGCTCTAAATCCAAGTATTAGCGAGTGCTTCTTCATGGGAAGTGGAGGTTATTAACCAAAAACCCACAACCTGGGAACACCTGTGCTCCTTGAAAAATGCGTGGACTCTGTTTCCCCACCTCCAGCACACACATGAAGAAGTGTTCTGGTATCCTGAGTGTGGGGAGGCACCTCCAACTGACAGCAGCATCTGGGATCTAATAGGATCCCTTAAGTTGACTTCCCTGTGTGTTTTCCAAGGACCGGCTGGGAGCGAAGGTGGGGGTTGGGCTCTAAAGCCAAGTAAGAGCGAGTGCCTCTCTATGGGCAGTTGAGGTGTTTAAAGTACATTCCCTCCCTGGGAACACCTGTGCCCCCATAAAGTTGCGTGGACTATGTATCCCCAAAACCATCATACACATAAAGACTTCTTCAGGTATCCTGAGTATGGGGAGACTCCTCCAACTGACAGCAGCGCCTGGGTTCTAATAGAATCCCAAAGCTTGTCTTCCCTGATGGCATGCCTAGGCTGGAGTGTGGGGGAAAGTGGGGTTTGGGCTTGAAGTCCAAGTAGCAACGAGTGCCCCCTGAATTACTGGGGAAGTACTTAGAGGATTTCACCCTAAAATGGAACACCTGTGCCCCCATTCATCTGCGTGGACTGGGTCTCCACAACTCCCCCCCACACAAGGCTGGGATCCGGAATCCTGAGTGTGTGGAAGTTCCTCCAACTGACAGCAGCGCCTGCGTTCGAGTAGAATAACTCAGCTTGTATTCCCTGAGTGTTTCCCTAGGCCGGGCTGCGAGCGAAAGCTGGGGGTTGTGCTTGGAGGCCAAGTAGCAGCTTGTGCCAACCGATTGACTGAGGAATTACTTAGGGAACTCCCCTACCGGGGAACACCTGTGTCACCATTCATCTGCGTGGATTGGGGCTGCACACCTCCCCCACACACAAGAGTGTCTCCGGAGTCCTGAGTGTTGGGAAGTTCCTCCATGTGACAGCAGCATCTAGGTTCAATACAATCCCTTAGCTTGTCTTCCGTGATGGCTTGCCCTGCCAGGAGTGCGGGAGAAATTGGAGGTTGGGCTCTAAAACGAAGTATTAGCGAGTGCCTATCCTTGGGATGTGGAGGTGTTTAACCTACATCCTCCAACCTAGGAATACCTGTGCCCCAGGAAAAAGGCGTGGACTCTGTTGCCACACCACCAGCACACGTGCGAAGAATTGTTCTCGTTTCCTGAGTGTGGGGAGGCTCCTCCAACTTACAGCAGCACCAGGGATCTAGTAGAATCCCTTAGCTTGACTTCCTTGAGTGTTCTCCTAGGCCGGGCTTTGAGCGAAGGTGGGGGTTGGGCTGTAAATCCAAGTAATATCCAGTGCCTCTCTAAGGGCAGTGAAGGTGTTTAAACTACATCATCTACCTAGGAATAACTGTGCCCCCATAAAGATGCATGGACTCTGTTTCCCCACTTCCAACACACACACAAAGACGTGCTCAGGTATCCTGAGTGTGGGCCGGCACTTTCAAGTGACAGCAGCGCCTGGGTTCTAATAGTATCCTTTAGCTTGTAAGACCTGAGTTGTTCCCTAGGCCTGGCTCTGAGGGAAAGCTGGGGGTTGGGCTTTGAGGCCAAATAGTAGCGAGTGCCCCCCGATGGACTGAGGAAGTATTTAGATGAATTCTCCCTAAAGGGGTACACCTGTGCCCACATCCATCTACGTGGATTGCGGATACACAAAACCCTACCCCCACAAGTCTGGCTACCGGAATATGAGAGTGGGAAAGTTCCTCCAGCTTACATCAGCGCCAGTGTTCTAGTAGAATCCTTAAGCTTCTCTTCCCTGATGGATTGCATTAACTGGAGTGCGGTTCAAAGTGGGATTTGTTCTCTAAATCCAAGTAATAATGAGTTCCTCTCCATGGGAATTGGAGGTGTTTAACCAACAACCCCCAACAAGGGAATACCTTTGCCCCCTGGAATATGCGTGGACACTGTTTCTCCACCAACAGTACACACACGAAGAAGCTTTCTGGAATCCTGAGCATGGGGAGACTACTCCAAATGACAGCAGCACCTGGGTTCTATTAGAATCGCTTAGCTTGTGTTCCCAGAGTATTTACATAGGCCAGGCTTTGATCTATTGTGGGGCTTGGTCTCTATAGCTTGGTTTTAGCGAGTGCCTGTCTATTGGCATGGAGATTTTAAAACTACATCCCTAACCTTTAAACACTTGCCCCCCATGTAAAGGCGTGGTCTACGTTTCCCCACCTCCAGCACACCCACGAAGAAGAGTTCTGGTATACTGAGTGTGGGTAGGCACCTCCAAATGACAATAGCACCTGGGGCCTTATAATATCACTTGGCTTGCTTTCCCTGAGTGTTTCCTTTGGCCAGGCTGTGAGCGAAGGTGGGTGTTGGGCACTAAAGACTAGTAATAGCGAGTGCCTGTCTATGGGCATTGGAGGTGTTTAAAATACATCCCCAAACTTGGAAAACCTGTGCCCCCACAAAAATGCGTGGACTCTGTTTCCCCACCTCCAGCACACACACGAAAACGGGTTGAGGATTCCTGAGTGTGGGGAGGCACCTACAACTGACAGCAGGGCCTGGGTTCTAATACAATCCATTAACTTGTCTTCACTGATGGCTAGCCTAGGCGGGAGTGCGGGGGAATGTGAGGGTTGGGCTCTAAAACCAAGTATTATTGAGTGCCTCTCCACGGGATTTGAAGTGGTTTAACCTACAACCAAATATTTGGGAATACCTGTGCCCACTGAAAGATGCAAGGACACTGTATCCCCGCCTTCAGCACACACACTAGGTGGTGTTCTGGTATCCTGAGTGTGGGGAGGCTCCTGCAAGTGACAGTAGCACCTGGGATCTAATTGGATCCATTAGGTTGATATTCCTGAGTATTTTCCTTGGCCGGGTTGTGAGCGAAATTGGGGGTTGTGCTCTAAAACCAAGTATTAGCGAGTTCCTATATTTTGGCAGTGGAGGTGGTTAAAGTATATCCCCGACCTGGGAACACCTGTGCCCCCATAAAGATGCGTGGACTCTGTTTCCCTCCTGCAGCACACACACGACATTGGGTTCAGATGTCTTGAGTGTGGGGAGGTTCCTGCAACTAACAGCAGCGCCTGGGTTGTAATACAATACCTTAACTGGTCTTCCATGATGGCTTGCCATGGCCGGTGTGCGGGGGAAAGTTGGGATTGGGCTCTAAACCAAGTATTAGCGAGAGCCTATCCATGGGATGTGGGTGTTGAACCTACAAACCACCACCATGAAATAACTGTGCCCCCTGAAAGATGCTTTGACTCTGTTTCCCTACATCCAGCACACACACGAAGAAGTGTTCTGGTGTTCTGAGTGTGGGGAGGTTCCTCCAACTGACAGCAGCACCTGGGTTCGAATAGAATCCCTTAGCTTGACTTCCCTAAGTGTTTTCCTAGGCCTAGCAGTGAGCGATGGTGGGGGATGGGCTCTAAAGCCAAGTATTAGAGAGTGCATCTCTGTGGGCAGTGGAGGGTTTGAAACTACTTCCCCAACCTTGGAACACCTGTGCCCCCATAAAGATGAGTGGACTCTGTTTCCCCCCTGCAGCACACACACGGAGACGTGGTCAGGTATCCTGATAGTGGGGAGGCTCCTCCACATGACAGCAGCGCCTGGGTTCTCATAGAATCCCTTAGATTGTTTTCCTTGAGTGTTTCCCTAGGCCGGGCTTAGAGGGAAAGCTGGGAGTTTGGCTTGGAGGCCAAGTAGCAGCAACTGCCCCCCGATGGAATGTGGAAGTATTTAGAGGACTTCTCCCTAATGGGGAACAAGTGTGACCCCATTCATCTACTTGGATTTTGGCTCCACATCTCCCCGCCACAAAATGTTGGGTTCCGGAATCCTGAGTATTGGGACGTTCCTCCAACTGTCAGCAGCGCTTGTGTTCTTGAATCCCTTCACTTGCCTTCCCTGATGGTTTGCCTATGCTGGAGTGCAGGGGAATGTGGGGTTTCGGCTCTAATACCAAGTATTAGCCAATGCATCTACATGTGAAGTTGAGAAATTTTAACTACACCCAGCAACGTAGGAATACATGTGCCACCAGAAAGATGCCTGGACTCTGTTTCCCCACCTCCAGCACACAAACGAGGAAGTGTTCTTCTATCCTGAATGTGGGGAGTGTCCTCCAAATGACAGCAGCACCTGAGGTCTAATAGAATCCGTTAGCTTGACTTCCTTGAGTGTTTACCTAGGCCGGGCTGTAAGCGAATGTGGGGGTTGGGCCCTAAAGACAAGGATTAGCGAGTGCCCCTCTATGGGCAGTGGAGGTGTTTAAACCAAATCCCCAACTTTGGAACACCTGTGCCCCCATAAAGATGCGTGGAATATCTTTCCCACCTCCAGAACACACACGAAGACTTTCAGATATCCTTAGTGTGGGGGGGCTCCTCAAAATGACAGCAGCGTCTGGGTTCTAATAGAATCCCTCAGCTTGTAATACGAGTGTTTCCCTGGTCCGGGATGTGAGGGAAAGCTGGGGGTTGGGCTTGGAGTCCAAGTAGCAGTGAGTGCCCCCTGATCGATTGAGGAAGTACTTAGAGGACTTCTCCCTAAAGGGAACACTTTTGCCCCCATTCATCTGGGTGGAGTGGGGCTGCACAACTCCCCCACAAACAAGAATGTGTTCCGGAGTCCCGAGTGCAGAGAAGTTCCTCCAACTGACAGCAGCGCCTGGGTTCTAACTTAATCCCTTTGCTTGTCTTCCCTGATGGTATGCCTAGGCGGGAGTGCGGGGGAAAGTGTGGTTTGGGATCCAAACCAAGTATTTGCGAGTACCTCTCTATGGTTCGTGGAGGTTTTTAAACTACATCCCTAAACTGGGAACACCTGTGCCCCCATATATATCCGTGGAGTCTGTTTCCAGACCTCCAGCACACACACGAACACTTGCACAGTTATCCTGAGAGTGGGCAGCTTCCTCCAACTGACAGCAGGGCATGGGTTCTAATAAAATCGCTTAACTTGTCTTCCCTGTTTGGTTGCCTGATACGGAGTGCGGGGGAAAGTGGGGGTTGGGCTCTAAATCCAAGTATTAGCGAGTGCTTCTTCATGGGAAGTGGAGGTTATTAACCAAAAACCCACAACCTGGGAACACCTGTGCTCCTTGAAAAATGCGTGGACTCTGTTTCCCCACCTCCAGCACACACATGAAGAAGTGTTCTGGTATCCTGAGTGTGGGGAGGCACCTCCAACTGACAGCAGCATCTGGGATCTAATAGGATCCCTTAGGTTGACTTCCCTGTGTGTTTTCCAAGGACCGGCTGGGAGCGAAGGTGGGGGTTGGGCTCTAAAGCCAAGTAAGAGCGAGTGCCTCTCTATGGGCAGTGGAGGTGTTTAAAGTACATTCCCTCCCTGGGAACACCTGTGCCCCCATAAAGTTGCGTGGACTATGTATCCCCAAAACCATCATACACATAAAGACTTGTTCAGGTATCCTGAGTATGGGGAGACTCCTCCAACTGACAGCAGCGCCTGGGTTCTAATAGAATCCCAAAGCTTGTCTTCCCTGATGGCATGCCTAGGCTGGAGTGTGGGGGAAAGTGGGGTTTGGGCTTGAAGTCCAAGTAGCAACGAGTGCCCCCTGATTTACTGGGGAAGTACTTAGAGGATTTCACCCTAAAATGGAACACCTGTGCCCCCATTCATCTGCGTGGACTGGGTCTCCACAACTCCCCCCCACACAAGGCTGGGATCCGGAATCCTGAGTGTGTGGAAGTTCCTCCAACTGACAGCAGCGCCTGCGTTCGAGTAGAATAACTCAGCTTGTATTCCCTGAGTGTTTCCCTAGGCCGGGCTGCGAGCGAAAGCTGGGGGTTGTGCTTGGAGGCCAAGTAGCAGCTTGTGCCAACCGATTGACTGAGGAATTACTTAGGGAACTCCCCTACCGGGGAACACCTGTGTCACCATTCATCTGCGTGGATTGGGGCTGCACACCTCCCCCACACACAAGAGTGTCTCCGGAGTCCTGAGTGTTGGGAAGTTCCTCCATGTGACAGCAGCATCTAGGTTCAATACAATCCCTTAGCTTGTCTTCCGTGATGGCTTGCCCTGCCAGGAGTGCGGGAGAAATTGGAGGTTGGGCTCTAAAACGAAGTATTAGCGAGTTCCTATCCATGGGATGTGGAGGTGTTTAACCTACATCCTCCAACCTAGGAATACCTGTGCCCCAGGAAAAAGGCGTGGACTCTGTTTCCACACCACCAGCACACGTGCGAAGAATTCTTCTCGTTTCCTGAGTGTGGGGAGGCTCCTCCAACTAACAGCAGCACCAGGGATCTAGAAGAATCCCTTAGCTGAACTTCCTTGAGTGTTCTCCTAGGACGGGCTTTGAGCGAAGGTGGGGGTTGGGCTGTAAAGCCAAGTAATATCCAGTGCCTCTCTAAGGGCAGTGAAGGTGTTTAAACTACATCATCTACTAGGAATAACTGTGCCCCCATAAAGATGCATGGACTCTGTTTCCCCACTTCCAACACACACACAAAGACGTGCTCAGGTATCCTGAGTGTGGGCCGGCACTTTCAAGTGACAGCAGCGCCTGGGTTCTAATAGTATCCTTTAGCTTGTAAGACCTGAGTTGTTCCCTAGGCCTGGCTCTGAGGGAAAGCTGGGGGTTGGGCTTTGAGGCCAAATAGTAGCGAGTGCCCCCCGATGGACTGAGGAAGTATTTAGATGAATTCTCCCTAAAGGGGTACACCTGTGCCCACATCCATCTACGTGGAGTGCGGATACACAAATCCCTCCCCCCACAAGTCTGGCTACCGGAATATGAGAGTGGGAAAGTTCCTCCAGCTTACATCAGCGCCAGTGTTCTAGTAGAACTATTAAGCTTCTCTTCCTTGATGGATTGCATTAGCTGGAGTGCGGTTCAAAGTGGGATTTGTTCTCTAAATCCAAGTAATAATGAGTGCCTCTCCATGGGAATTGGAGGTGTTTAACCAACAACCCCCAACAAGGGAATACCTTTGCCCCCTGGATTATGCGTGGACACAGTTTCTCCACCAACAGTACACACACGAAGAAGCTTTCTGGAATCCTGAGCATGGGGAGACTACTCCAAATGACAGCAGCACCTGGGTTCTATTAGAATCCCTTAGCTTGTGTTCCCTGAGTATTTACATAGGCCAGGCTTTGATCTATTGTGGGGCTTGGTCTCTATAGCTAGGTTTTAGCGAGTGCCTCTCTATTGGCATGGAGATTTTAAAACTACATCCCTAACCTTTAAACACCTGCCCCCCATGTAAAGGCGTGGTCTACCTTTCCCCACCTCCAGCACACCCACGAAGAACAGTTCTGGTATACTGAGTGTGGGTAGGCACCTCCAAATGACAGTAGCACCTGGGGCCTTATAATATCACTTGGCTTGCTTTCCCTGAGTGTTTCCTTTGGCCAGGCTGTGAGCGAAGGTGGGTGTTGGGCACTAAAGACTAGTAATAGCGAGTGCCTGTCTATGGGCATTGGAGGTGTTTAAAATACATCCCCAAACTTGGAAAACCTGTGCCCCCACAAAAATGCGTGGACTCTGTTTCCCCACCTCCAGCACACACACGAAAACGGGTTGAGGATTCCTGAGTGTGGGGAGGCAACTACAACTGACAGCAGGGCCTGGGTTCTAATACAATCCATTAACTTGTCTTCACTGATGGCTAGCCTAGGCGGGAGTGCGGGGGAATGTGAGGGTTGGGCTCTAAATCCAAGTATTATTGAGTGCCTCTCCACGGGATTTGAAGTGGTTTAACCTACAACCAAATATTTGGGAATACCTGTGCCCCCTGAAAGATGCAAGGACACTGTATCCCCGCCTTCAGCACGCACACTAGGTGGTGTTCTGGTATCCTGAGTGTGGGGAGGCTCCTGCAAGTGACAGTAGCACCTGGGATCTAATTGGATCCATTAGGTTGATATTCCTGAGTATTTTCCTTGGCCGGGTTGTGAGCGAAATTGGGGGTTGTGCTCTAAAACCAAGTATTAGCGAGTTCCTATATTTTGGCAGTGGAGGTGGTTAAAGTATATCCCCGACCTGGGAACACCTGTGCCCCCATAAAGATGCGTGGACTCTGTTTCCCTCCTGCAGCACACACACGACATTGGGTTCAGATGTCTTGAGTGTGGGGAGGTTCCTGCAACTAACAGCAGCGCCTGGGTTGTAATACAATACCTTAACTGGTCTTCCATGATGGCTTACCATGGCCGGTGTGCGGGGGAAAGTTGGGATTGGGCTCTAAACCAAGTATCAGCGAGAGCCTATCCATGGGATGTGGGTGTTTAACTTACAAACCACCACCATGAAATAACTGTGCCCCCTGAAAGATGCTTTGACTCTGTTTCCCTACATCCAGCACACACACGAAGAAGTGTTCTGGTGTTCTGAGTGTGGGGAGGTTCCTCCAACTGACAGCAGCACCTGGGTTCGAATAGAATCCCTTAGCTTGACTTCCCTAAGTGTTTTCCTAGGCCTAGCAGTGAGCGATGGTGGGGGATGGGCTCTAAAGCCAAGTATTAGAGAGTGCATCTCTGTGGGCAGTGGAGGGTTTGAAACTACTTCCCCAACCTTGGAACACCTGTGCCCCCATAAAGATGAGTGGACTCTGTTTCCCCCCTGCAGCACACACACGGAGACGTGGTCAGGTATCCTGATAGTGGGGAGGCTCCTCCACATGACAGCAGCGCCTGGGTTCTCATAGAATCCCTTAGATTGTTTTCCTTGAGTGTTTCCCTAGGCCGGGCTTAGAGGGAAAGCTGGGAGTTTGGCTTGGAGGCCAAGTAGCAGCAACTGCCCCCCGATGGAATGTGGAAGTATTTAGAGGACTTCTCCCTAATGGGGAACAAGTGTGACCCCATTCATCTACTTGGATTTTGGCTCCACATCTCCCCGCCACAAAATGTTGGGTTCCGGAATCCTGAGTTTTGGGACGTTCCTCCAACTGTCAGCAGCGCTTGTGTTCTTGAATCCCTTCACTTGCCTTCCCTGATGGTTTGCCTATGCTGGAGTGCAGGGGAATGTGGGGTTTCGGCTCTAATACCAAGTATTAGCCAATGCATCTACATGTGAAGTTGAGAAAATTTAACTACACCCAGCAACGTAGGAATACATGTGCCACCTGAAAGATGCCTGGACTCTGTTTCCCCACCTCCAGCACACAAACGAGGAAGTGTTCTTCTATCCTGAATGTGGGGAGTGTCCTCCAAATGACAGCAGCACCTGAGGTCTAATAGAATCCGTTAGCTTGACTTCCTTGAGTGTTTACCTAGGCCGGGCTGTAAGCGAATGTGGGGGTTGGGCCCTAAAGACAAGGATTAGCGAGTGCCCCTCTATGGGCAGTGGAGGTGTTTAAACCAAATCCCCAACTTTGGAACACCTGTGCCCCCATAAAGATGCGTGGAATATCTTTCCCACCTCCAGAACACACACGAAGACTTTCAGATATCCTTAGTGTGGGGGGGCTCCTCAAAATGACAGCAGCGTCTGGGTTCTAATAGAATCCCTCAGCTTGTAATACGAGTGTTTCCCTGGTCCGGGATGTGAGGGAAAGCTGGGGGTTGGGCTTGGAGTCCAAGTAGCAGTGAGTGCCCCCTGATCGATTGAGGAAGTACTTAGAGGACTTCTCCCTAAAGGGAACACTTTTGCCCCCATTCATCTGGGTGGAGTGGGGCTGCACAACTCCCCCACAAACAAGAATGTGTTCCGGAGTCCCGAGTGCAGAGAAGTTCCTCCAACTGACAGCAGCGCCTGGGTTCTAACTTAATACCTTTGCTTGTCTTCCCTGATGGTATGCCTAGGCGGGAGTGCGGGGGAAAGTGTGGTTTGGGATCCAAACCAAGTATTTGCGAGTACCTCTCTATGGTTCGTGGAGGTTTTTAAACTACATCCCTAACCTGGGAACACCTGTGCCCCCATATATATCCGTGGAGTCTGTTTCCAGACCTCCAGCACACACACGAACACTTGCACAGTTATCCTGAGAGTGGGCAGCTTCCTCCAACTGACAGCAGGGCCTGGGTTCTAATAAAATCGCTTAACTTGTCTTCCCTGTTTGGTTGCCTGATACGGAGTGCGGGGGAAAGTGGGGGTTGGGCTCTAAATCCAAGTATTAGCGAGTGCTTCTTCATGGGAAGTGGAGGTTATTTACCAAAAACCCACAACCTGGGAACACCTGTGCTTCTTGAAAAATGCGTGGAATCTGTTTCCCCACCTCCAGCACACACATGAAGAAGTGTTCTGGTATCCTGAGTGTGGGGAGGCACCTCCAACTGACAGCAGCATCTGGGATCTAATAGGATCCCTTAAGTTGACTTCCCTGTGTGTTTTCCAAGGACCGGCTGGGAGCGAAGGTGGGGGTTGGGCTCTAAAGCCAAGTAAGAGCGAGTGCCTCTCTATGGGCAGTTGAGGTGTTTAAAGTACATTCCCTCCCTGGGAACACCTGTGCCCCCATAAAGTTGCGTGGACTATGTATCCCCAAAACCATCATACACATAAAGACTTCTTCAGGTATCCTGAGTATGGGGAGACTCCTCCAACTGACAGCAGCGCCTGGGTTCTAATAGAATCCCAAAGCTTGTCTTCCCTGATGGCATGCCTAGGCTGGAGTGTGGGGGAAAGTGGGGTTTGGGCTTGAAGTCCAAGTAGCAACGAGTGCCCCCTGAATTACTGGGGAAGTACTTAGAGGATTTCACCCTAAAATGGAACACCTGTGCCCCCATTCATCTGCGTGGACTGGGTCTCCACAACTCCCCCCCACACAAGGCTGGGATCCGGAATCCTGAGTGTGTGGAAGTTCCTCCAACTGACAGCAGCGCCTGCGTTCGAGTAGAATAACTCAGCTTGTATTCCCTGAGTGTTTCCCTAGGCCGGGCTGCGAGCGAAAGCTGGGGGTTGTGCTTGGAGGCCAAGTAGCAGCTTGTGCCAACCGATTGACTGAGGAATTACTTAGGGAACTCCCCTACCGGGGAACACCTGTGTCACCATTCATCTGCGTGGATTGGGGCTGCACACCTCCCCCACACACAAGAGTGTCTCCGGAGTCCTGAGTGTTGGGAAGTTCCTCCATGTGACAGCAGCATCTAGGTTCAATACAATCCCTTAGCTTGTCTTCCGTGATGGCTTGCCCTGCCAGGAGTGCGGGAGAAATTGGAGGTTGGGCTCTAAAACGAAGTATTAGCGAGTGCCTATCCTTGGGATGTGGAGGTGTTTAACCTACATCCTCCAACCTAGGAATACCTGTGCCCCAGGAAAAAGGCGTGGACTCTGTTGCCACACCACCAGCACACGTGCGAAGAATTGTTCTCGTTTCCTGAGTGTGGGGAGGCTCCTCCAACT
Organism: Vicugna pacos; assembly: GCF_048564905.1. Classification (NCBI taxonomy): domain Eukaryota; kingdom Metazoa; phylum Chordata; class Mammalia; order Artiodactyla; family Camelidae; genus Vicugna; species Vicugna pacos. Next base: position 523,753 of record NW_027328785.1, read on the forward strand.
TACAGCAGCACCAGGGATCTAGTAGAATCCCTTAGCTTGACTTCCTTGAGTGTTCTCCTAGGCCGGGCTTTGAGCGAAGGTGGGGGTTGGGCTGTAAATCCAAGTAATATCCAGTGCCTCTCTAAGGGCAGTGAAGGTGTTTAAACTACATCATCTACCTAGGAATAACTGTGCCCCCATAAAGATGCATGGACTCTGTTTCCCCACTTCCAACACACACACAAAGACGTGCTCAGGTATCCTGAGTGTGGGCCGGCACTTTCAAGTGACAGCAGCGCCTGGGTTCTAATAGTATCCTTTAGCTTGTAAGACCTGAGTTGTTCCCTAGGCCTGGCTCTGAGGGAAAGCTGGGGGTTGGGCTTTGAGGCCAAATAGTAGCGAGTGCCCCCCGATGGACTGAGGAAGTATTTAGATGAATTCTCCCTAAAGGGGTACACCTGTGCCCACATCCATCTACGTGGATTGCGGATACACAAAACCCTACCCCCACAAGTCTGGCTACCGGAATATGAGAGTGGGAAAGTTCCTCCAGCTTACATCAGCGCCAGTGTTCTAGTAGAATCCTTAAGCTTCTCTTCCCTGATGGATTGCATTAACTGGAGTGCGGTTCAAAGTGGGATTTGTTCTCTAAATCCAAGTAATAATGAGTTCCTCTCCATGGGAATTGGAGGTGTTTAACCAACAACCCCCAACAAGGGAATAACTTTGCCCCCTGGAATATGCGTGGACACTGTTTCTCCACCAACAGTACACACACGAAGAAGCTTTCTGGAATCCTGAGCATGGGGAGACTACTCCAAATGACAGCAGCACCTGGGTTCTATTAGAATCGCTTAGCTTGTGTTCCCAGAGTATTTACATAGGCCAGGCTTTGATCTATTGTGGGGCTTGGTCTCTATAGCTTGGTTTTAGCGAGTGCCTGTCTATTGGCATGGAGATTTTAAAACTACATCCCTAACCTTTAAACACTTGCCCCCCATGTAAAGGCGTGGTCTACCTTTCCCCACCTCCAGCACACCCACGAAGAAGAGTTCTGGTATACTGAGTGTGGGTAGGCACCTCCAAATGACAATAGCACCTGGGGCCTTATAATATCACTTGGCTTGCTTTCCCTGAGTGTTTCCTTTGGCCAGGCTGTGAGCGAAGGTGGGTGTTGGGCACTAAAGACTAGTAATAGCGAGTGCCTGTCTATGGGCATTGGAGGTGTTTAAAATACATCCCCAAACTTGGAAAACCTGTGCCCCCACAAAAATGCGTGGACTCTGTTTCCCCACCTCCAGCACACACACGAAAACGGGTTGAGGATTCCTGAGTGTGGGGAGGCACCTACAACTGACAGCAGGGCCTGGGTTCTAATACAATCCATTAACTTGTCTTCACTGATGGCTAGCCTAGGCGGGAGTGCGGGGGAATGTGAGGGTTGGGCTCTAAAACCAAGTATTATTGAGTGCCTCTCCACGGGATTTGAAGTGGTTTAACCTACAACCAAATATTTGGGAATACCTGTGCCCCCTGAAAGATGCAAGGACACTGTATCCCCGCCTTCAGCACACACACTAGGTGGTGTTCTGGTATCCTGAGTGTGGGGAGGCTCCTGCAAGTGACAGTAGCACCTGGGATCTAATTGGATCCATTAGGTTGATATTCCTGAGTATTTTCCTTGGCCGGGTTGTGAGCGAAATTGGGGGTTGTGCTCTAAAACCAAGTATTAGCGAGTTCCTATATTTTGGCAGTGGAGGTGGTTAAAGTATATCCCCGACCTGGGAACACCTGTGCCCCCATAAAGATGCGTGGACTCTGTTTCCCTCCTGCAGCACACACACGACATTGGGTTCAGATGTCTTGAGTGTGGGGAGGTTCCTGCAACTAACAGCAGCGCCTGGGTTGTAATACAATACCTTAACTGGTCTTCCATGATGGCTTGCCATGGCCGGTGTGCGGGGGAAAGTTGGGATTGGGCTCTAAACCAAGTATTAGCGAGAGCCTATCCATGGGATGTGGGTGTTGAACCTACAAACCACCACCATGATATAACTGTGCCCCCTGAAAGATGCTTTGACTCTGTTTCCCTACATCCAGCACACACACGAAGAAGTGTTCTGGTGTTCTGAGTGTGGGGAGGTTCCTCCAACTGACAGCAGCACCTGGGTTCGAATAGAATCCCTTAGCTTGACTTCCCTAAGTGTTTTCCTAGGCCTAGCAGTGAGCGATGGTGGGGGATGGGCTCTAAAGCCAAGTATTAGAGAGTGCATCTCTGTGGGCAGTGGAGGGTTTGAAACTACTTCCCCAACCTTGGAACACCTGTGCCCCCATAAAGATGAGTGGACTCTGTTTCCCCCCTGCAGCACACACACGGAGACGTGGTCAGGTATCCTGATAGTGGGGAGGCTCCTCCACATGACAGCAGCGCCTGGGTTCTCATAGAATCCCTTAGATTGTTTTCCTTGAGTGTTTCCCTAGGCCGGGCTTAGAGGGAAAGCTGGGAGTTTGGCTTGGAGGCCAAGTAGCAGCAACTGCCCCCCGATGGAATGTGGAAGTATTTAGAGGACTTCTCCCTAATGGGGAACAAGTGTGACCCCATTCATCTACTTGGATTTTGGCTCCACATCTCCCCGCCACAAAATGTTGGGTTCCGGAATCCTGAGTTTTGGGACGTTCCTCCAACTGTCAGCAGCGCTTGTGTTCTTGAATCCCTTCACTTGCCTTCCCTGATGGTTTGCCTATGCTGGAGTGCAGGGGAATGTGGGGTTTCGGCTCTAATACCAAGTATTAGCCAATGCATCTACATGTGGAGTTGAGAAATTTTAACTACACCCAGCAACGTAGGAATACATGTGCCACCTGAAAGATGCCTGGACTCTGTTTCCCCACCTCCAGCACACAAACGAGGAAGTGTTCTTCTATCCTGAATGTGGGGAGTGTCCTCCAAATGACAGCAGCACCTGAGGTCTAATAGAATCCGTTAGCTTGACTTCCTTGAGTGTTTACCTAGGCCGGGCTGTAAGCGAATGTGGGGGTTGGGCCCTAAAGACAAGGATTAGCGAGTGCCCCTCTATGGGCAGTGGAGGTGTTTAAACCAAATCCCCAACTTTGGAACACCTGTGCCCCCATAAAATGCGTGGAATATCTTTCCCACCTCCAGAACACACACGAAGACTTTCAGATATCCTTAGTGTGGGGGGGCTCCTCAAAATGACAGCAGCGTCTGGGTTCTAATAGAATCCCTCAGCTTGTAATACGAGTGTTTCCCTGGTCCGGGATGTGAGGGAAAGCTGGGGGTTGGGCTTGGAGTCCAAGTAGCAGTGAGTGCCCCCTGATCGATTGAGGAAGTACTTAGAGGACTTCTCCCTAAAGGGAACACTTTTGCCCCCATTCATCTGGGTGGAGTGGGGCTGCACAACTCCCCCACAAACAAGAATGTGTTCCGGAGTCCCGAGTGCAGAGAAGTTCCTCCAACTGACAGCAGCGCCTGGGTTCTAACTTAATCCCTTTGCTTGTCTTCCCTGATGGTATGCCTAGGCGGGAGTGCGGGGGAAAGTGTGGTTTGGGATCCAAACCAAGTATTTGCGAGTACCTCTCTATGGTTCGTGGAGGTTTTTAAACTACATCCCTAAACTGGGAACACCTGTGCCCCCATATATATCCGTGGAGTCTGTTTCCAGACCTCCAGCACACACACGAACACTTGCACAGTTATCCTGAGAGTGGGCAGCTTCCTCCAACTGACAGCAGGGCATGGGTTCTAATAAAATCGCTTAACTTGTCTTCCCTGTTTGGTTGCCTGATACGGAGTGCGGGGGAAAGTGGGGGTTGGGCTCTAAATCCAAGTATTAGCGAGTGCTTCTTCATGGGAAGTGGAGGTTATTAACCAAAAACCCACAACCTGGGAACACCTGTGCTCCTTGAAAAATGCGTGGACTCTGTTTCCCCACCTCCAGCACACACATGAAGAAGTGTTCTGGTATCCTGAGTGTGGGGAGGCACCTCCAACTGACAGCAGCATCTGGGATCTAATAGGATCCCTTAAGTTGACTTCCCTGTGTGTTTTCCAAGGACCGGCTGGGAGCGAAGGTGGGGGTTGGGCTCTAAAGCCAAGTAAGAGCGAGTGCCTCTCTATGGGCAGTTGAGGTGTTTAAAGTACATTCCCTCCCTGGGAACACCTGTGCCCCCATAAAGTTGCGTGGACTATGTATCCCCAAAACCATCATACACATAAAGACTTCTTCAGGTATCCTGAGTATGGGGAGACTCCTCCAACTGACAGCAGCGCCTGGGTTCTAATAGAATCCCAAAGCTTGTCTTCCCTGATGGCATGCCTAGGCTGGAGTGTGGGGGAAAGTGGGGTTTGGGCTTGAAGTCCAAGTAGCAACGAGTGCCCCCTGAATTACTGGGGAAGTACTTAGAGGATTTCACCCTAAAATGGAACACCTGTGCCCCCATTCATCTGCGTGGACTGGGTCTCCACAACTCCCCCCCACACAAGGCTGGGATCCGGAATCCTGAGTGTGTGGAAGTTCCTCCAACTGACAGCAGCGCCTGCGTTCGAGTAGAATAACTCAGCTTGTATTTCCTGAGTGTTTCCCTAGGCCGGGCTGCGAGCGAAAGCTGGGGGTTGTGCTTGGAGGCCAAGTAGCAGCTTGTGCCAACCGATTGACTAAGGAATTACTTAGGGAACTCCCCTACCGGGGAACACCTGTGTCACCATTCATCTGCGTGGATTGGGGCTGCACACCTCCCCCACACACAAGAGTGTCTCCGGAGTCCTGAGTGTTGGGAAGTTCCTCCATGTGACAGCAGCATCTAGGTTCAATACAATCCCTTAGCTTGTCTTCCGTGATGGCTTGCCCTGCCAGGAGTGCGGGAGAAATTGGAGGTTGGGCTCTAAAACGAAGTATTAGCGAGTGCCTATCCTTGGGATGTGGAGGTGTTTAACCTACATCCTCCAACCTAGGAATACCTGTGCCCCAGGAAAAAGGCGTGGACTCTGTTGCCACACCACCAGCACACGTGCGAACAATTGTTCTCGTTTCCTGAGTGTGGGGAGGCTCCTCCAACTAACAGCAGCACCAGGGATCTAGTAGAATCCCTTAGCTTGACTTCCTTGAGTGTTCTCCTAGGCCGGGCTTTGAGCGAAGGTGGGGGTTGGGCTGTAAAGCCAAGTAATATCCAGTGCCTCTCTAAGGGCAGTGAAGGTGTTTAAACTACATCATCTACCTAGGAATAACTGTGCCCCCATAAAGATGCATGGACTCTGTTTCCCCACTTCCAACACACACACAAAGACGTGCTCAGGTATCCTGAGTGTGGGCCGGCACTTTCAAGTGACAGCAGCGCCTGGGTTCTAATAGTATCCTTTAGCTTGTAAGACCTGAGTTGTTCCCTAGGCCTGGCTCTGAGGGAAAGCTGGGGGTTGGGCTTTGAGGCCAAATAGTAGCGAGTGCCCCCCGATGGACTGAGGAAGTATTTAGATGAATTCTCCCTAAAGGGGTACACCTGTGCCCACATCCATCTACGTGGATTGCGGATACACAAAACCCTACCCCCACAAGTCTGGCTACCGGAATATGAGAGTGGGAAAGTTCCTCCAGCTTACATCAGCGCCAGTGTTCTAGTAGAATCCTTAAGCTTCTCTTCCCTGATGGATTGCATTAGCTGGAGTGCGGTTCAAAGTGGGATTTGTTCTCTAAATCCAAGTAATAATGAGTTCCTCTCCATGGGAATTGGAGGTGTTTAACCAACAACCCCCAACAAGGGAATACCTTTGCCCCCTGGAATATGCGTGGACACTGTTTCTCCACCAACAGTACACACACGAAGAAGCTTTCTGGAATCCTGAGCATGGGGAGACTACTCCAAATGACAGCAGCACCTGGGTTCTATTAGAATCGCTTAGCTTGTGTTCCCAGAGTATTTACATAGGCCAGGCTTTGATCTATTGTGGGGCTTGGTCTCTATAGCTAGGTTTTAGCGAGTGCCTGTCTATTGGCATGGAGATTTTAAAACTAAATCCCTAAACTTTAAACACCTGCCCCCCATGTAAAGGCGTGGTCTACCTTTCCCCACCTCCAGCACACCCACGAAGAACAGTTCTGGTATACTGAGTGTGGGTAGGCACCTCCAAATGACAGTAGCACCTGGGGCCTTATAATATCACTTGGCTTGCTTTCCCTGAGTGTTTCCTTTGGCCAGGCTGTGAGCGAATGTGGGTGTTGGGCACTAAAGACTAGTAATAGCGAGTGCCTGTCTATGGGCATTGGAGGTGTTTAAAATACATCCCCAAACTTGGAAATCCTGTGCCCCCACAAAAATGCGTGGACTCTGTTTCCCCACCTCCAGCACACACACGAAAACGGGTTGAGGATTCCTGAGTGTGGGGAGGCACCTACAACTGACAGCAGGGCCTGGGTTCTAATACAATCCATTAACTTGTCTTCACTGATGGCTAGCCTAGGCGGGAGTGCGGGGGAATGTGAGGGTTGGGCTCTAAAACCAAGTATTATTGAGTGCCTCTCCACGGGATTTGAAGTGGTTTAACCTACAACCAAATATTTGGGAATACCTGTGCCCCCTGAAAGATGCAAGGACACTGTATCCCCGCCTTCAGCACACACACTAGGTGGTGTTCTGGTATCCTGAGTGTGGGGAGGCTCCTGCAAGTGACAGTAGCACCTGGGATCTAATTGGATCCATTAGGTTGATATTCCTGAGTATTTTCCTTGGCCGGGTTGTGAGCGAAATTGGGGGTTGTGCTCTAAAACCAAGTATTAGCGAGTTCCTATATTTTGGCAGTGGAGGTGGTTAAAGTATATCCCCGACCTGGGAACACCTGTGCCCCCATAAAGATGCGTGGACTCTGTTTCCCTCCTGCAGCACACACACGACATTGGGTTCAGATGTCTTGAGTGTGGGGAGGTTCCTGCAACTAACAGCAGCGCCTGGGTTGTAATACAATACCTTAACTGGTCTTCCATGATGGCTTGCCATGGCCGGTGTGCGGGGGAAAGTTGGGATTGGGCTCTAAACCAAGTATTAGTGAGAGCCTATCCATGGGATGTGGGTGTTGAACCTACAAACCACCACCATGAAATAACTGTGCCCCCTGAAAGATGCTTTGACTCTGTTTCCCTACATCCAGCACACACACGAAGTAGTGTTCTGGTGTTCTGAGTGTGGGGAGGTTCCTCCAACTGACAGCAGCACCTGGGTTCGAATAGAATCCCTTAGCTTGACTTCCCTAAGTGTTTTCCTAGGCCTAGCAGTGAGCGATGGTGGGGGATGGGCTCTAAAGCCAAGTATTAGAGAGTGCATCTCTGTGGGCAGTGGAGGGTTTGAAACTACTTCCCCAACCTTGGAACACCTGTGCCCCCATAAAGATGAGTGGACTCTGTTTCCCCCCTGCAGCACACACACGGAGACGTGGTCAGGTATCCTGATAGTGGGGAGGCTCCTCCACATGACAGCAGCGCCTGGGTTCTCATAGAATCCCTTAGATTGTTTTCCTTGAGTGTTTCCCTAGGCCGGGCTTAGAGGGAAAGCTGGGAGTTTGGCTTGGAGGCCAAGTAGCAGCAACTGCCCCCCGATGGAATGTGGAAGTATTTAGAGGACTTCTCCCTAATGGGGAACAAGTGTGACCCCATTCATCTACTTGGATTTTGGCTCCACATCTCCCCGCCACAAAATGTTGGGTTCCGGAATCCTGAGTTTTGGGACGTTCCTCCAACTGTCAGCAGCGCTTGTGTTCTTGAATCCCTTCACTTGCCTTCCCTGATGGTTTGCCTATGCTGGAGTGCAGGGGAATGTGGGGTTTCGGCTCTAATACCAAGTATTAGCCAATGCATCTACATGTGGAGTTGAGAAATTTTAACTACACCCAGCAACGTAGGAATACATGTGCCACCTGAAAGATGCCTGGACTCTGTTTCCCCACCTCCAGCACACAAACGAGGAAGTGTTCTTCTATCCTGAATGTGGGGAGTGTCCTCCAAATGACAGCAGCACCTGAGGTCTAATAGAATCCGTTAGCTTGACTTCCTTGAGTGTTTACCTAGGCCGGGCTGTAAGCGAATGTGGGGGTTGGGCCCTAAAGACAAGGATTAGCGAGTGCCCCTCTATGGGCAGTGGAGGTGTTTAAACCAAATCCCCAACTTTGGAACACCTGTGCCCCCATAAAGATGCGTGGAATATCTTTCCCACCTCCAGAACACACACGAAGACTTTCAGATATCCTTAGTGTGGGGAGGCTCCTCAAAATGACAGCAGCGTCTGGGTTCTAATAGAATCCCTTAGCTTGTAATACGAGTGTTTCCCTGGTCCGGGATGTGAGGGAAAGCTGGGGGTTGGGTTTGGAGTCCAAGTAGCAGTGAGTGCCCCCTGATCGATTGAGGAAGTACTTAGAGGACTTCTCCCTAAAGGGAACACTTTTGCCCCCATTCATCTGGGTGGAGTGGGGCTGCACAACTCCCCCACAAACAAGAATGTGTTCCGGAATCCTGAGTGCAGAGAAGTTCCTCCAACTGACAGCAGCGCCTGGGTTCTAACTGAATCCCTTTGCTTGTCTTCCCTGATGGTATGCCTAGGCGGGAGTGCGGGGGAAAGTGTGGTTTGGGATCCAAACCAAGTATTTGCGAGTACCTCTCTATGGTTCGTGGAGGTTTTTAAACTACATCCCTAACCTGGGAACACCTGTGCCCCCATATATATCCGTGGAGTCTGTTTCCAGACCTCCAGCACACACACGAACCCTTGCAGAGTTATCCTGAGAGTGGGCAGCTTCCTCCAACTGACAGCAGGGCCTGGGTTCTAATAAAATCGCTTAACTTGTCTTCCCTGTTTGGTTGCCTGATACGGAGTGCGGGGGAAAGTGGGGGTTGGGCTCTAAATCCAAGTATTAGCGAGTGCTTCTTCATGGGAAGTGGAGGTTATTAACCAAAAACCCACAACCTGGGAACACCTGTGCTCCTTGAAAAATGCGTGGACTCTGTTTCCCCACCTCCAGCACACACATGAAGAAGTGTTCTGGTATCCTGAGTGTGGGGAGTCACCTCCAACTGACAGCAGCATCTGGGATCTAATAGGATCCCTTAGGTTGACTTCCCTGTGTGTTTTCCAAGGACCGGCTGGGAGCGAAGGTGGGGGTTGGGCTCTAAAGACAAGTAAGAGCGAGTGCCTCTCTATGGGCAGTGGAGGTGTTTAAAGTACATTCCCTCCCTGGGAACACCTGTGCCCCCAAAAAGATGCGTGGACTATGTATCCCCAAAACCATCATACACATAAAGACTTGTTCAGGTATCCTGAGTATGGGGAGACTCCTCCAACTGGCAGCAGCGCCTGGGTTCTAATAGACTCCCAATGCTTGTCTTCCCTGATGGCATGCCTAGGCTGGAGTGTGGGGGAAAGTGGGGTTTGGGCTTGAAGTCCAAGTAGCAACGAGTGCCCCCTGATTTACTGGGGAAGTACTTAGAGGATTTCACCCTAAATTGGAACACCTGTGCCCCCATTCATCTGCGTGGACTGGGTCTCCACAACTCCCCCCCACACAAGGCTGGGATCCGGAATCCTGAGTGTGTGGAAGTTCCTCCAAATGACAGCAGCGCCTGCGTTCGAGTAGAATAACTCAGCTTGTATTCCCTGAGTGTTTCCCTAGGCCGGGCTGCGAGCGAAAGCTGGGGGTTGTGCTTGGAGGCCAAGTAGCAGCTTGTGCCAACCGATTGACTAAGGAATTACTTAGGGAACTCCCCTACCGGGGAACACCTGTGTCACCATTCATCTGCGTGGATTGGGGCTGCACACCTCCCCCACACACAAGAGTGTCTCCGGAGTCCTGAGTGTTGGGAAGTTCCTCCATGTGATAGCAGCATCTAGGTTCAATACAATCCCTTAGCTTGTCTTCCGTGATGGCTTGCCCTGCCAGGAGTGCGGGAGAAATTGGAGGTTGGGCTCTAAAACGAAGTATTAGCGAGTGCCTATCCATGGGATGTGGAGGTGTTTAACCTACATCCTCCAACCTAGGAATACCTGTGCCCCAGGAAAAAGGCGTGGACTCTGTTTCCACACCACCAGCACACGTGTGAAGAATTGTTCTCGTTTCCTGAGTGTGGGGAGGCTCCTCCAACTAACAGCAGCACCAGGGATCTAGTAGAATCCCTTAGCTTGACTTCCTTGAGTGTTCTCCTAGGCCGGGCTTTGAGCGAAGGTGGGGGTTGGGCTGTAAAGCCAAGTAATATCCAGTGCCTCTCTAAGGGCAGTGAAGGTGTTAAAACTACATCATCTACCTAGGAATAACTGTGCCCCCATAAAGATGCATGGACTCTGTTTCCCCACTTCCAACACACACACAAAGACGTGCTCAGGTATCCTGAGTGTGGGCCGGCACTTTCAAGTGACAGCAGCGCCTGGGTTCTAATAGTATCCTTTAGCTTGTAAGACCTGAGTTGTACCCTAGGCCTGGCTCTGAGGGAAAGCTGGGGGTTGGGCTTTGAGGGCAAATAGTAGCGAGTGCTTCCCGATGGACTGAGGAAGTATTTAGATGAATTCTCCCTAAAGGGGTACACCTGTGCCCACATCCATCTACGTGGAGTGCGGATACACAAATCCCTCCCCCCACAAGTCTGGCTACCGGAATATGAGAGTGGGAAAGTTCCTCCAGCTTACATCAGCGCCAGTGTTCTAGAAGAATCCTTAAGCTTCTCTTCCCTGATGGATTGCATTAGCTGGAGTGCGGTTCAAAGTGGGATTTGTTCTCTAAATCCAAGTAATAATGAGTGCCTCTCCATGGAAATTGGAGGCGTTTAACCAACAACCCCCAACAAGGGAATACCTTTGCCCCCTGGAATATGCGTGGACACAGTTTCTCCACCAAAGTACACACACGAAGAAGCTTTCGGGAATCCTGAGCATGGGGAGACTACTCCAAATGAGAGGAGCACCTGGGTTCTATTAGAATCCCTTAGCTTGTGTTCCCTGAGTATTTACATAGGCCAGGCTTTGATCTATTGTGTGGCTTGGTCTCTATAGCTAGGTTTTAGCGAGTGCCTCTCTATTGGCATGGAGATTTTAAAACTACATCCCTAAACTTTAAACACCTGCCCCCCATATAAATGCGTGGTCTCCATTTCCCCACCTCCAGCACACCCACGAAGAACAGTTCTGGTATACTGAGTGTGGGTAGGCACCTCCAAATGACAGCAGCACCTGGGACCTTATAATATCACTTGGCTTGCTTTCCCTGAGTGTTTCCTTTGGCCAGGCTGTGAGCGAAGGTGGGTGTTGGGCACTAAAGACTAGTAATAGCGAGTGCCTCTCTATGGGCATTGGAGGTGTTTAAAATACATCCCCAAACTTGGAACACCTGTGCCCCCCCAAAAATGCGTGGAATCTGTTTCCCCACCTCCAGCACACACACGAAAACGGGTTGAGGTTTCCTGAGTGTGGGGAGGCACCTACAACTGACAGCAGGGCCTGGGTTCTAATACAATCCATTAAATTGTCTTCACTGATGGCTAGCCTAGGCGGGAGTGCGGGGGAATGTGAGGGTTGGGCTCTAAATCCAAGTATTATTGAGTGCCTCTCCACGGGATTTGAAGTGGTTTAACCTACAACCAAATATTTGGGAATACCTGTGCCCCCTGAAAGATGCAAGGACACTGTTTCCCCGCCTTCAGCACGCACACTAGGTGGTGTTCTGGTATCCTGAGTGTGGGGAGGCTCCTGCAAGTGACAGTAGCACCTGGGATCTAATTGGATCCATTAGGTTGATATTCCTGAGTATCTTCCTTGGCCGGGTTGTGAGCGAATTTGGGGGTTGTGCTCTAAAACCAAGAATTAGCGAGTTCCTTTATTTTGGCAGTGGAGGTGGTTAAAGTATATCCCCTACCTGGGAACACCTGTGCCCCCATAAAGATGCGTGGACTCTGTTTCCCTCCTGCAGCACACACACGACATTGGGTTCAGATGTCTTGAGTGTGGGGAGGTTCCTGCAACTAACAGCAGCGCCTGGGTTGTAATACAATACCTTAACTGGTCTTCCATGATGGCTTGCCATGGCCGGTGTGCGGGGGAAAGTTGGGATTGGGCTCTAAACCAAGTATTAGCGAGAGCCTATCCATGGGATGTGGGTGTTGAACCTACAAACCACCACCATGAAATAACTGTGCCCCCTGAAAGATGCTTTGACTGTGTTTCCCTACATCCAGCACACACACGAAGAAGTGTTCTGGTGTTCTGAGTGTGGGGAGGTTCCTCCAACTGACAGCAGCACCTGGGTTCGAATAGAATCCCTTAGCTTGACTTCCCTAAGTGTTTTCCTAGGCCTAGCAGTGAGCGATGGTGGGGGATGGGCTCTAAAGCCAAGTATTAGAGAGTGCATCTCTGTGGGCAGTGGAGGGTTTGAAACTACTTCCCCAACCTTGGAACACCTGTGCCCCCATAAAGATGAGTGGACTCTGTTTCCCCCCTGCAGCACACACACGGAGACGTGGTCAGGTATCCTGATAGTGGGGAGGCTCCTCCACATGACAGCAGCGCCTGGGTTCTCATAGAATCCCTTAGATTGTTTTCCTTGAGTGCTTCCCTAGGCCGGGCTTAGAGGGAAAGCTGGGAGTTTGGCTTGGAGGCCAAGTAGCAGCAACTGCCCCCCGATGGAATGTGGAAGTATTTAGAGGACTTCTCCCTAATGGGGAACAAGTGTGACCCCATTCATCTACTTGGATTTTGGCTCCACATCTCCCCGCCACAAAATGTTGGGTTCCGGAATCCTGAGTTTTGGGACGTTCCTCCAACTGTCAGCAGCGCTTGTGTTCTTGAATCCCTTCACTTGCCTTCCCTGATGGTTTGCCTATGCTGGAGTGCAGGGGAATGTGGGGTTTCGGCTCTAATACCAAGTATTAGCCAATGCATCTACATGTGGAGTTGAGAAATTTTAACTACAACCAGCAACGTAGGAATACATGTGCCACCTGAAAGATGCCTGGACTCTGTTTCCCCACCTCCAGCACACAAACGAGGAAGTGTTCTTCTATCCTGAATGTGGGGAGTGTCCTCCAAATGACAGCAGCACCTGAGGTCTAATAGAATCCGTTAGCTTGACTTCCTTGAGTGTTTACCTAGGCCGGGCTGTAAGCGAATGTGGGGGTTGGGCCCTAAAGACAAGGATTAGCGAGTGCCCCTCTATGGGCAGTGGAGGTGTTTAAACCAAATCCCCAACTTTGGAACACCTGTGCCCCCATAAAGATGCGTGGAATATCTTTCCCACCTCCAGAACACACACGAAGACTTTCAGATATCCTTAGTGTGGGGGGGCTCCTCAAAATGACAGCAGCGTCTGGGTTCTAATAGAATCCCTTAGCTTGTAATACGAGTGTTTCCCTGGTCCGGGATGTGAGGGAAAGCTGGGGGTTGGGCTTGGAGTCCAAGTAGCAGTGAGTGCCCCCTGATCGATTGAGGAAGTACTTAGAGGACTTCTCCCTAAAGGGAACACTTTTGCCCCCATTCATCTGGGTGGAGTGGGGCTGCACAACTCCCCCACAAACAAGAATGTGTTCCGGAATCCTGAGTGCAGAGAAGTTCCTCCAACTGACAGCAGCGCCTGGGTTCTAACTGAATCCCTTTGCTTGTCTTCCCTGATGGTATGCCTAGGCGGGAGTGCGGGGGAAAGTGTGGTTTGGGATCCAAACCAAGTATTTGCGAGTACCTCTCTATGGTTCGTGGAGGTTTTTAAACTACATCCCTAACCTGGGAACACCTGTGCCCCCATATATATCCGTGGAGTCTGTTTCCAGACCTCCAGCACACACACGAACCCTTGCAGAGTTATCCTGAGAGTGGGCAGCTTCCTCCAACTGACAGCAGGGCCTGGGTTCTAATAGAATCGCTTAACTTGTCTTCCCTGTTTGGTTGCCTGATACGGAGTGCGGGGGAAAGTGGGGGTTGGGCTCTAAATCCAAGTATTAGCGAGTGCTTCTTCATGGGATGTGGAGGTTATTAACCAAAAACCCACAACCTAGGAACACCTGTGCTCCTTGAAAAATGCGTGGACTCTGTTTCCCCACCTCCAGCACACACATGAAGAAGTGTTCTGGTATCCTGAGTGTGGGGAGTCACCTCCAACTGACAGCAGCATCTGGGATCTAATAGGATCCCTTAGGTTGACTTCCCTGTGTGTTTTCCAAGGACCGGCTGGGAGCGAAGGTGGGGGTTGGGCTCTAAAGACAAGTAAGAGCGAGTGCCTCTCTATGGGCAGTGGAGGTGTTTAAAGTACATTCCCTCCCTGGGATCACCTGTGCCCCCATAAAGTTGCGTGGACTATGTATCCCCAAAACCATCATACACATAAAGACTTGTTCAGGTATCCTGAGTATGGGGAGACTCCTCCAACTGACAGCAGCGCCTGGGTTCTAATAGACTCCCAATGCTTGTCTTCCCTGATGGCATGCCTAGGCTGGAGTGTGGGGGAAAGTGGGGTTTGGGCTTGAAGTCCAAGTAGCAACGAGTGCCCCCTGATTTACTGGGGAAGTACTTAGAGGATTTCACCCTAAAATGGAACACCTGTGCCCCCATTCATCTGCGTGGACTGGGTCTCCACAACTCCCCCCCACACAAGGCTGGGATCCGGAATCCTGAGTGTGTGGAAGTTCCTCCAAATGACAGCAGCGCCTGCGTTCGAGTAGAATAACTCAGCTTGTATTCCCTGAGTGTTTCCCTAGGCCGGGCTGCGAGCGAAAGCTGGGGGTTGTGCTTGGAGGCCAAGTAGCAGCTTGTGCCAACCGATTGACTGAGGAATTACTTAGGGAACTCCCCTACCGGGGAACACCTGTGTCACCATTCATCTGCGTGGATTGGGGCTGCACACCTCCCCCACACACAAGAGTGTCTCCGGAGTCCTGAGTGTTGGGAAGTTCCTCCATGTGATAGCAGCATCTAGGTTCAATACAATCCCTTAGCTTGTCTTCCGTGATGGCTTGCCCTGCCAGGAGTGCGGGAGAAATTGGAGGTTGGGCTCTAAAACGAAGTATTAGCGAGTGCCTATCCATGGGATGTGGAGGTGTTTAACCTACATCCTCCAACCTAGGAATACCTGTGCCCCAGGAAAAAGGCGTGGACTCTGTTTCCACACCACCAGCACACGTGTGAAGAATTGTTCTCGTTTCCTGAGTGTGGGGAGTCTCCTTCAACTAACAGCAGCACCAGGGATCTAGTAGAATCCCTTAGCTTGACTTCCTTGAGTGTTCTCCTAGGCCGGGCTTTGAGCGAAGGTGGGGGTTGGGCTGTAAAGCCAAGTAATATCCAGTGCCTCTCTAAGGGCAGTGAAGGTGTTTAAACTACTTCATCTACCTAGGAATAACTGTGCCCCCATAAAGATGCATGGACTCTGTTTCCCCACTTCCAACACACACACAAAGACGTGCTCAGGTATCCTGAGTGTGGGCCGGCACTTTCAAGTGACAGCAGCGCCTGGGTTCTAATAGTATCCTTTAGCTTGTAAGACCTGAGTTGTACCCTAGGCCTGGCTCTGAGGGAAAGCTGGGGGTTGGGCTTTGAGGGCAAATAGTAGCGAGTGCTTCCCGATGGACTGAGGAAGTATTTAGATGAATTCTCCCTAAAGGGGTACACCTGTGCCCACATCCATCTACGTGGAGTGCGGATACAAAAATCCCTCCCCCCACAAGTCTGGCTACCGGAATATGAGAGTGGGAAAGTTCCTCCAGCTTACATCAGCGCCAGTGTTCTAGAAGAATCCTTAAGCTTCTCTTCCCTGATGGATTGCATTAGCTGGAGTGCGGTTCAAAGTGGGATTTGTTCTCTAAATCCAAGTAATAATGAGTGCCTCTCCATGGAAATTGGAGGCGTTTAACCAACAACCCCCAACAAGGGAATACCTTTGCCCCCTGGAATATGCGTGGACACAGTTTCTCCACCAAAGTACAAACACGAAGAAGCTTTCGGGAATCCTGAGCATGGGGAGACTACTCCAAATGACAGGAGCACCTGGGTTCTATTAGAATCCCTTAGCTTGTGTTCCCTGAGTATTTACATAGGCCAGGCTTTGATCTATTGTGTGGCTTGGTCTCTATAGCTAGGTTTTAGCGAGTGCCTCTCTATTGGCATGGAGATTTTAAAACTACATCCCTAAACTTTAAACACCTGCCCCCCATATAAATGCGTGGTCTCCCTTTCCCCACCTCCAGCACACCCACGAAGAACAGTTCTGGTATACTGAGTGTGGGTAGGCACCTCCAAATGACAGCAGCACCTGGGACCTTATAATATCACTTGGCTTGCTTTCCCTGAGTGTTTCCTTTGGCCAGACTGTGAGCGAAGGTGGGTGTTGGGCACTAAAGACTAGTAATAGCGAGTGCCTCTCTATGGGCATTGGAGGTGTTTAAAATACATCCCCAAACTTGGAACACCTGTGCCCCCCCAAAAATGCGTGGAATCTGTTTCCCCACCTCCAGCACACACACGAAAACGGGTTGAGGTTTCCTGAGTGTGGGGAGGCACCTACAACTGACAGCAGGGCCTGGGTTCTAATACAATCCATTAAATTGTCTTCACTGATGGCTAGCCTAGGCGGGAGTGCGGGGGAATGTGAGGGTTGGGCTCTAAATCCAAGTATTATTGAGTGCCTCTCCACGGGATTTGAAGTGGTTTAACCTACAACCAAATATTTGGGAATACCTGTGCCCCCTGAAAGATGCAAGGACACTGTTTCCCCGCCTTCAGCACGCACACTAGGTGGTGTTCTGGTATCCTGAGTGTGGGGAGGCTCCTGCAAGTGACAGTAGCACCTGGGATCTAATTGGATCCATTAGGTTGATATTCCTGAGTATCTTCCTTGGCCGGGTTGTGAGCGAATTTGGGGGTTGTGCTCTAAAACCAAGAATTAGCGAGTTCCTTTATTTTGGCAGTGGAGGTGGTTAAAGTATATCCCCTACCTGGGAACACCTGTGCCCCCATAAAGATGCGTGGACTCTGTTTCCCTCCTGCAGCACACACACGACATTGGGTTCAGATGTCTTGAGTGTGGGGAGGTTCCTGCAACTAACAGCAGCGCCTGGGTTGTAATACAATACCTTAACTGGTCTTCCATGATGGCTTGCCATGGCCGGTGTGCGGGGGAAAGTTGGGATTGGGCTCTAAACCAAGTATTAGCGAGAGCCTATCCATGGGATGTGGGTGTTGAACCTACAAACCACCACCATGAAATAACTGTGCCCCCTGAAAGATGCTTTGACTGTGTTTCCCTACATCCAGCACACACACGAAGAAGTGTTCTGGTGTTCTGAGTGTGGGGAGGTTCCTCCAACTGACAGCAGCACCTGGGTTCGAATAGAATCCCTTAGCTTGACTTCCCTAAGTGTTTTCCTAGGCCTAGCAGTGAGCGATGGTGGGGGATGGGCTCTAAAGCCAAGTATTAGAGAGTGCATCTCTGTGGGCAGTGGAGGGTTTGAAACTACTTCCCCAACCTTGGAACACCTGTGCCCCCATAAAGATGAGTGGACTCTGTTTCCCCCCTGCAGCACACACACGGAGACGTGGTCAGGTATCCTGATAGTGGGGAGGCTCCTCCACATGACAGCAGCGCCTGGGTTCTCATAGAATCCCTTAGATTGTTTTCCTTGAGTGTTTCCCTAGGCCGGGCTTAGAGGGAAAGCTGGGAGTTTGGCTTGGAGGCCAAGTAGCAGCAACTGCCCCCCGATGGAATGTGGAAGTATTTAGAGGACTTCTCCCTAATGGGGAACAAGTGTGACCCCATTCATCTACTTGGATTTTGGCTCCACATCTCCCCGCCACAAAATGTTGGGTTCCGGAATCCTGAGTTTTGGGACGTTCCTCCAACTGTCAGCAGCGCTTGTGTTCTTGAATCCCTTCACTTGCCTTCCCTGATGGTTTGCCTATGCTGGAGTGCAGGGGAATGTGGGGTTTCGGCTCTAATACCAAGTATTAGCCAATGCATCTACATGTGGAGTTGAGAAATTTTAACTACAACCAGCAACGTAGGAATACATGTGCCACCTGAAAGATGCCTGGACTCTGTTTCCCCACCTCCAGCACACAAACGAGGAAGTGTTCTTCTATCCTGAATGTGGGGAGTTTCCTCCAAATGACAGCAGCACCTGAGGTCTAATAGAATCCGTTAGCTTGACTTCCTTGAGTGTTTACCTAGGCCGGGCTGTAAGCGAATGTGGGGGTTGGGCCCTAAAGACAAGGATTAGCGAGTGCCCCTCTATGGGCAGTGGAGGTGTTTAAACAAATCCCCAACTTTGGAACACCTGTGCCCCCATAAAGATGCGTGGAATATCTTTCCCACCTCCAGAACACACACGAAGACTTTCAGATATCCTTAGTGTGGGGGGGCTCCTCAAAATGACAGCAGCGTCTGGGTTCTAATAGAATCCCTTAGCTTGTAATACGAGTGTTTCCCTGGTCCGGGATGTGAGGGAAAGCTGGGGGTTGGGCTTGGAGTCCAAGTAGCAGTGAGTGCCCCCTGATCGATTGAGGAAGTACTTAGAGGACTTCTCCCTAAAGGGAACAATTTTGCCCCCATTCATCTGGGTGGAGTGGGGCTGCAAAACTCCCCCACAAACAAGAATGTGTTCCAGAGTCCCGAGTGCAGAGAAGTTTCTCCAACTGACAGCAGCGCCTGGGTTCTAACTGAATCCCTTTGCTTGTCTTCCCTGATGGTATGCCTAGGCGGGAGTGCGGGGGAAAGTGTGGTTTGGGATCCAAACCAAGTATTTGCGAGTACCTCTCTATGGTTCGTGGAGGTTTTTAAACTACATCCCTAACCTGGGAACACCTGTGCCCCCATATATATCCGTGGAGTCTGTTTCCAGACCTCCAGCACACACACGAACACTTGCACAGTTATCCTGAGAGTGGGCAGCCTCCTCCAAGTGACAGCAGGGCCTGGGTTCTAATAAAATCGCTTAACTTGTCTTCCCTGTTTGGTTGCCTGATACGGAGTGCGGGGGAAAGTGGGGGTTGGGCTCTAAATCCAAGTATTAGCGAGTGCTTCTTCATGGGAAGTGGAGGTTATTAACCAAAATCCCACAACCTGGGAACACCTGTGCTCCTTGAAAAATGCGTGGACTCTGTTTCCCCACCTCCAGCACACACATGAAGAAGTGTTCTGGTATCCTGAGTGTGGGGAGGCACCTCCAACTGACAGCAGCATCTGGGATCTAATAGGATCCCTTAGGTTGACTTCCCTGTGTGTTTTCCAAGGACCGGCTGGGAGCGAAGGTGGGGGTTGGGCTCTAAAGCCAAGTAAGAGCGAGTGCCTCTCTATGGGCAGTGGAGGTGTTTAAAGTACATTCCCTCCCTGGGAACACCTGTGCCCCCATAAAGTTGCGTGGACTATGTATCCCCAAAGCCATCATACACATAAAGACTTGTTCAGGTATCCTGAGTATGGGGAGACTCCTCCAACTGACAGCAGCGCCTGGGTTCTAATAGAATCCCAAAGCTTGTCTTCCCTGATGGCATGCCTAGGCTGGAGTGTGGGGAAAGTGGGGTTTGGGCTTGAAGTCCAAGTAGCAACGAGTGCCCCCTGATTTACTGGGGAAGTACTTAGAGGATTTCACCCTAAAATGGAACACCTGTGCCCCCATTCATCTGCGTGGACTGGGTCTCCACAACTCCCCCCCACACAAGGCTGGGATCCGGAATCCTGAGTGTGTGGAAGTTCCTCCAACTGACAGCAGCGCCTGCGTTCGAGTAGAATAACTCAGTTTGTATTCCCTGAGTGTTTCCCTAGGCCGGGCTGCGAGCGAAAGCTGGGGGTTGTGCTTGGAGGCCAAGTAGCAGCTTGTGCCAACCGATTGACTGAGGAATTACTTAGGGAACTCCCCTACCGGGGAACACCTGTGTCACCATTCATCTGCGTGGATTGGGGCTGCACACCTCCCCCACACACAAGAGTGTCTCCGGAGTCCTGAGTGTTGGGAAGTTCCTCCATGTGACAGCAGCATCTAGGTTCAATACAATCCCTTAGCTTGTCTTCCGTGATGGCTTGCCCTGCCAGGAGTGCGGGAGAAATTGGAGGTTGGGCTCTAAAACGAAGTATTAGCGAGTGCCTATCCATGGGATGTGGAGGTGTTTAACCTACATCCTCCAACCTAGGAATACCTGTGCCCCAGGAAAAAGGCGTGGACTCTGTTTCCACACCACCAGCACACGTGCGAAGAATTGTTCTCGTTTCCTGAGTGTGGGGAGGCTCCTCCAACTAACAGCAGCACCAGGGATCTAGTAGAATCCCTTAGCTTGACTTCCTTGAGTGTTCTCCTAGGCCGGGCTTTGAGCGAAGGTGGGGGTTGGGCTGTAAAGCCAAGTAATATCCAGTGCCTCTCTAAGGGCAGTGAAGGTGTTTAAACTACATCATCTACCTAGGAATAACTGTGCCCCCATAAAGATGCATGGACTCTGTTCCCCCACTTCCAACACACACACAAAGACGTGCTCAGGTATCCTGAGTGAGGGCCGGCACTTTCAAGTGACAGCAGCGCCTGGGTTCTAATAGTATCCTTTAGCTTGTAAGACCTGAGTTGTTCCCTAGGCCTGGCTCTGAGGGAAAGCTGGGGGTTGGGCTTTGAGGCCAAATAGTAGCGAGTGCCCCCCGATGGACTGAGGAATTATTTAGATGAATTCTCCCTAAAGGGGTATACCTGTGCCCACATCCATCTACGTGGAGTGCGGATGCACAAATCCCACCCCCCACAAGTCTGGCTACCGGAATATGAGAGTGGGAAAGTTCCTCCAGCTTACATCAGCGCCAGTGTTCTAGTAGAATCCTTAAGCTTCTCTTCCCTGATGGATTGCATTAGCTGGAGTGCGGTTCAAAGTGGGATTTGTTCTCTAATTCCAAGTAATAATGAGTGCCTCTCCATGGGAATTGGAGGTGTTTAACCAACAACCCCCAACAAGGGAATACCTTTGCCACCTGGGATATGCGTGGACACAGTTTCTCCACCAACAGTACACACACGAAGAAGCTTTCTGGAATCCTGAGCATGGGGAGACTACTCCAAATGACAGCAGCACCTGGGTTCTATTTGAATCCCTTAGCTTGTGTTCCCTGAGTATTTACATAGGCCAGGCTTTGATCTATTGTGGGGCTTGGTCTCTATAGCTTGGTTTTAGTGAGTGCCTCTCTATTGGCATGGAGATTTTAAAACTACATCCCTAACCTTTAAACACCTGCCCCCCATATAAATGCGTGGTCTCCCTTTCCCCACCTCCAGCACACCCACGAAGAACAGTTCTGGTATACTGAGTGTGGGTAGGCACCTCCAAATGACAGCAGCACCTGGGACCTTATAATATCACTTGGCTTGCTTTCCCTGAGTGTTTCCTTTGGCCAGGCTGTGAGCGAAGGTGGGTGTTGGGCACTAAAGACTAGTAATAGCGAGTGCCTCTCTATGGGCATTGGAGGTGTTTAAAATACATCCCCAAAGTTGGAAAACCTGTGCCCCCACAAAAATGCGTGGACTCTGTTTCCCCACCTACAGCACACACACGAAAACGGGTTGAGGTTTCCTGAGTGTGGGGAGGCACCTACAACTGACAGCAGGGCCTGGGTTCTAATACAATCCATTAACTTGTCTTCAATGATGGCTAGCCTAGGCGGGAGTGCGGGGGAATGTGAGGGTTGGGCTCTAAAACCAAGTATTATTGAGTGCCTCTCCACGGGATTTGAAGTGGTTTAACCTACAACCAAATATTTGGGAATACCTGTATCCCCTGAAAGAAGCAAGGACAATGTTTCCCCGCCTTCAGCACACACACTAGGTGGTGTTCTGGTATCCTGAGTGTGGGGAGGCTCCTGCAAGTGACAGTAGCCCCTGGGATCTAATTCGATCCATTAGGTTGATATTCCTGAGTATTTTCCTTGGCCAGGTTGTGAGCGAAATTGGGGGTTGTGCTCTAAAACCAAGAATTAGCGAGTTCCTTTATTTTGGCAGTGGAGGTGTTTAAAGTATATCCCCGACCTGGGAACACCTGTGCCCCCATAAAGATGCGTGGACTCTGTTTCCCTCCTGCAGCACACACACGACATTGGGTTCAGATGTCTTGAGTGTGGGGAGGTTCCTGCAACTAACAGCAGCGCCTGGGTTGTAATACAATACCTTAACTGGTCTTCCATGATGGCTTGCCATGGCCGGTGTGCGGGGGAAAGTTGGGATTGGGCTCTAAACCAAGTATTAGCGAGAGCCTATCCATGGGATGTGGGTGTTGAACCTACAAACCACCACCATGAAATAACTGTGCCCCCTGAAAGATGCTTTGACTCTGTTTCCCTACATCCAGCACACACACGAAGAAGTGTTCTGGTGTTCTGAGTGTGGGGAGGTTCCTCCAACTGACAGCAGCACCTGGGTTCGAATAGAATCCCTTAGCTTGACTTCCCTAAGTGTTTTCCTAGGCCTAGCAGTGAGCGATGGTGGGGGATGGGCTCTAAAGCCAAGTATTAGAGAGTGCATCTCTGTGGGCAGTGGAGGGTTTGAAACTACTTCCCCAACCTTGGAACACCTGTGCCCCCATAAAGATGAGTGGACTCTGTTTCCCCCCTGCAGCACACACACGGAGACGTGGTCAGGTATCCTGATAGTGGGGAGGCTCCTCCACATGACAGCAGCGCCTGGGTTCTCATAGAATCCCTTAGATTGTTTTCCTTGAGTGTTTCCCTAGGCCGGGCTTAGAGGGAAAGCTGGGAGTTTGGCTTGGAGGCCAAGTAGCAGCAACTGCCCCCCGATGGAATGTGGAAGTATTTAGAGGACTTCTCCCTAATGGGGAACAAGTGTGACCCCATTCATCTACTTGGATTTTGGCTCCACATCTCCCCGCCACAAAATGTTGGGTTCGGGAATCCTGAGTTTTGGGAAGTTCCTCCAACTGTCAGCAGCGCTTGTGTTCTTGAATCCCTTCACTTGCCTTCCCTGATGGTTTGCCTATGCTGGAGTGCAGGGGAATGTGGGGTTTCGGCTCTAATACCAAGTATTAGCCAATGCATCTACATGTGAAGTTGAGAAATTTTAACTACAACCAGCAACGTAGGAATACATGTGCCACCTGAAAGATGCCTGGACTCTGTTTCCCCACCTCCAGCACACAAACGAGGAAGTGTTCTTCTATCCTGAATGTGGGGAGTTTCCTCCAAATGACAGCAGCACCTGAGGTCTAATAGAATCCGTTAGCTTGACTTCCTTGAGTGTTTACTTAGGCCGGGCTGTAAGCGAATGTGGGGGTTGGGCCCTAAAGACAAGGATTAGCGAGTGCCCCTCTATGGGCAGTGGAGGTGTTTAAAACAAATCCCCAACTTTGGAACACCTGTGCCCCCATAAAGATGCGTGGAATATCTTTCCCACCTCCAGAACACACACGAAGACTTTCAGATATCCTTAGTGTGGGGGGGCTCCTCAAAATGACAGCAGCGTCTGGGTTCTAATAGAATCCCTTAGCTTGTAATACGAGTGTTTCCCTGGTCCGGGATGTGAGGGAAAGCTGGGGGTTGGGCTTGGAGTCCAAGTAGCAGTGAGTGCCCCCTGATCGATTGAGGAAGTACTTAGAGGACTTCTCCCTAAAGGGAACACTTTTGCCCCCATTCATCTGGGTGGAGTGGGGCTGCACAACTCCCCCACCAACAGGAATGTGTTCCGGAATCCTGAGTGCAGAGAAGATCCTCCAACTGACAGCAGCGCCTGGGTTCTAACTGAATCCCTTTGCTTGTCTTCCCTGATGGTATGCCTAGGCGGGAGTGCGGGGGAAAGTGTGGTTTGGGATCCAAACCAAGTATTTGCGAGTACCTCTCTATGGTTCGTGGAGGTTTTTAAACTACATCCCTAACCTGGGAACACCTGTGCCCCCATATATATCCGTGGAGTCTGTTTCCAGACCTCCAGCACACACACGAACACTTGCACAGTTATCCTGAGAGTGGGCAGCCTCCTCCAAGTGACAGCAGGGCCTGGGTTCTAATAAAATCGCTTAACTTGTCTTCCCTGTTTGGTTGCCTGATACGGAGTGCGGGGGAAAGTGGGGGTTGGGCTCTAAATCCAAGTATTAGCGAGTGCTTCTTCATGGGAAGTGGAGGTTATTAACCAAAATCCCACAACCTGGGAACACCTGTGCTCCTTGAAAAATGCGTGGACTCTGTTTCCCCACCTCCAGCACACACATGAAGAAGTGTTCTGGTATCCTGAGTGTGGGGAGGCACCTCCAACTGACAGCAGCATCTGGGATCTAATAGGATCCCTTAGGTTGACTTCCCTGTGTGTTTTCCAAGGACCGGCTGGGAGCGAAGGTGGGGGTTGGGCTCTAAAGCCAAGTAAGAGCGAGTGCCTCTCTATGGGCAGTGGAGGTGTTTAAAGTACATTCCCTCCCTGGGAACACCTGTGCCCCCATAAAGTTGCGTGGACTATGTATCCCCAAAGCCATCATACACATAAAGACTTGTTCAGGTATCCTGAGTATGGGGAGACTCCTCCAACTGACAGCAGCGCCTGGGTTCTAATAGAATCCCAAAGCTTGTCTTCCCTGATGGCATGCCTAGGCTGGAGTGTGGGGAAAGTGGGGTTTGGGCTTGAAGTCCAAGTAGCAACGAGTGCCCCCTGATTTACTGGGGAAGTACTTAGAGGATTTCACCCTAAAATGGAACACCTGTGCCCCCATTCATCTGCGTGGACTGGGTCTCCACAACTCCCCCCCACACAAGGCTGGGATCCGGAATCCTGAGTGTGTGGAAGTTCCTCCAACTGACAGCAGCGCCTGCGTTCGAGTAGAATAACTCAGTTTGTATTCCCTGAGTGTTTCCCTAGGCCGGGCTGCGAGCGAAAGCTGGGGGTTGTGCTTGGAGGCCAAGTAGCAGCTTGTGCCAACCGATTGACTGAGGAATTACTTAGGGAACTCCCCTACCGGGGAACACCTGTGTCACCATTCATCTGCGTGGATTGGGGCTGCACACCTCCCCCACACACAAGAGTGTCTCCGGAGTCCTGAGTGTTGGGAAGTTCCTCCATGTGACAGCAGCATCTAGGTTCAATACAATCCCTTAGCTTGTCTTCCGTGATGGCTTGCCCTGCCAGGAGTGCGGGAGAAATTGGAGGTTGGGCTCTAAAACGAAGTATTAGCGAGTGCCTATCCATGGGATGTGGAGGTGTTTAACCTACATCCTCCAACCTAGGAATACCTGTGCCCCAGGAAAAAGGCGTGGACTCTGTTTCCACACCACCAGCACACGTGCGAAGAATTGTTCTCGTTTCCTGAGTGTGGGGAGGCTCCTCCAACTAACAGCAGCACCAGGGATCTAGTAGAATCCCTTAGCTTGACTTCCTTGAGTGTTCTCCTAGGCCGGGCTTTGAGCGAAGGTGGGGGTTGGGCTGTAAAGCCAAGTAATATCCAGTGCCTCTCTAAGGGCAGTGAAGGTGTTTAAACTACATCATCTACCTAGGAATAACTGTGCCCCCATAAAGATGCATGGACTCTGTTCCCCCACTTCCAACACACACACAAAGACGTGCTCAGGTATCCTGAGTGAGGGCCGGCACTTTCAAGTGACAGCAGCGCCTGGGTTCTAATAGTATCCTTTAGCTTGTAAGACCTGAGTTGTTCCCTAGGCCTGGCTCTGAGGGAAAGCTGGGGGTTGGGCTTTGAGGCCAAATAGTAGCGAGTGCCCCCCGATGGACTGAGGAATTATTTAGATGAATTCTCCCTAAAGGGGTATACCTGTGCCCACATCCATCTACGTGGAGTGCGGATGCACAAATCCCACCCCCCACAAGTCTGGCTACCGGAATATGAGAGTGGGAAAGTTCCTCCAGCTTACATCAGCGCCAGTGTTCTAGTAGAATCCTTAAGCTTCTCTTCCCTGATGGATTGCATTAGCTGGAGTGCGGTTCAAAGTGGGATTTGTTCTCTAATTCCAAGTAATAATGAGTGCCTCTCCATGGGAATTGGAGGTGTTTAACCAACAACCCCCAACAAGGGAATACCTTTGCCACCTGGGATATGCGTGGACACAGTTTCTCCACCAACAGTACACACACGAAGAAGCTTTCTGAAATCCTGAGCATGGGGAGACTACTCCAAATGACAGCAGCACCTGGGTTCTATTAGAATCCCTTAGCTTGTGTTCCCAGAGTATTTACATAGGCCAGGCTTTGATCTATTGTGGGGCTTGGTCTCTATAGCTAGGTTTTAGCGAGTGCCTCTCTATTTGCATGGAGATTTTAAAACTACATCCCTAACCTTTAAACACATGCCCCCCATATAAATGTGTGCTCTCCCTTTCCCCACCTCCAGCACACCCACGAAGAACAGTTCTGGTATACTGATTGTGGGTAGGCACCTCCAAATGACAGCAGCACCTGGGATCTTATAATATCACTTGGCTTGCTTTCCCTGAGTGTTTCCTTTGGCCAGGCTGTGAGCGAAGGTGGGTGTTGGGCACTAAAGACTAGTAATAGCGAGTGCCTCTCTATAGGCATTGGAGGTGTTTAAAATACATCCCCAAACTTGGAAAACCTGTGCCCCCCCAAAAATGCGTGGACTCTGTTTCCCCACCTCCAGCACACACACGAAAACGGGTTGAGGTTTCCTGAGTGTGGGGAGGCACCTACAACTGACAGCAGGGCCTGGGTTCTAATACAATCCATTAACTTGTCTTCAATGATGGCTAGCCTAGGCGGGAGTGCGGGGGAATGTGAGGGTTGGGCTCTAAAACCAAGTATTATTGAGTGCCTCTCCACGGGATTTGAAGTGGTTTAACCTACAACCAAATATTTGGGAATACCTGTATCCCCTGAAAGAAGCAAGGACACTGTTTCCCCGCCTTCAGCACACACACTAGGTGGTGTTCTGGTATCCTGAGTGTGGGGAGGCTCCTGCAAGTGACAGTAGCCCCTGGGATCTAATTCGATCCATTAGGTTGATATTCCTGAGTATTTTCCTTGGCCAGGTTGTGAGCGAAATTGGGGGTTGTGCTCTAAAACCAAGTATTAGCGAGTTCCTATATTTTGGCAGTGGAGGTGTTTAAAGTATATCCCCGACCTGGGAACACCTGTGCCCCCATAAAGATGCGTGGACTCTGTTTCCCTCCTGCAGCACACACACGACAATGGGTTCAGATGTCTTGAGTGTGGGGAGGTTCCTGCAACTAACAGCAGCGCCTGGGTTGTAATACAATACCTTAACTGGTCTTCCATGATGGCTTGCCATGGCCGGTGTGCGGGGGAAAGTTGGGATTGGGCTCTAAACCAAGTATTAGCGAGAGCCTATCCATGGGATGTGGGTGTTGAACCTACAAACCACCACCATGAAATAACTGTGCCCCCTGAAAGATGCTTTGACTCTGTTTCCCTACATCCAGCACACACACGAAGAAGTGTTCTGGTGTTCTGAGTGTGGGGAGGTTCCTCCAACTGACAGCAGCACCTGGGTTCGAATAGAATCCCTTAGCTTGACTTCCCTAAGTGTTTTCCTAGGCCTAGCAGTGAGCGATGGTGGGGGATGGGCTCTAAAGCCAAGTATTAGAGAGTGCATCTCTGTGGGCAGTGGAGGGTTTGAAACTACTTCCCCAACCTTGGAACACCTGTGCCCCCATAAAGATGAGTGGACTCTGTTTCCCCCCTGCAGCACACACACGGAGACGTGGTCAGGTATCCTGATAGTGGGGAGGCTCCTCCACATGACAGCAGCGCCTGGGTTCTCATAGAATCCCTTAGATTGTTTTCCTTGAGTGTTTCCCTAGGCCGGGCTTAGAGGGAAAGCTGGGAGTTTGGCTTGGAGGCCAAGTAGCAGCAACTGCCCCCCGATGGAATGTGGAAGTATTTAGAGGACTTCTCCCTAATGGGGAACAAGTGTGACCCCATTCATCTACTTGGATTTTGGCTCCACATCTCCCCGCCACAAAATGTTGGGTTCGGGAATCCTGAGTTTTGGGACGTTCCTCCAACTGTCAGCAGCGCTTGTGTTCTTGAATCCCTTCACTTGCCTTCCCTGATGGTTTGCCTATGCTGGAGTGCAGGGGAATGTGGGGTTTCGGCTCTAATACCAAGTATTAGCCAATGCATCTACATGTGAAGTTGAGAAATTTTAACTACAACCAGCAACGTAGGAATACATGTGCCACCTGAAAGATGCCTGGACTCTGTTTCCCCACCTCCAGCACACAAACGAGGAAGTGTTCTTCTATCCTGAATGTGGGGAGTTTCCTCCAAATGACAGCAGCACCTGAGGTCTAATAGAATCCGTTAGCTTGACTTCCTTGAGTGTTTACTTAGGCCGGGCTGTAAGCGAATGTGGGGGTTGGGCCCTAAAGACAAGGATTAGCGAGTGCCCCTCTATGGGCAGTGGAGGTGTTTAAAACAAATCCCCAACTTTGGAACACCTGTGCCCCCATAAAGATGCGTGGAATATCTTTCCCACCTCCAGAACACACACGAAGACTTTCAGATATCCTTAGTGTGGGGGGGCTCCTCAAAATGACAGCAGCGTCTGGGTTCTAATAGAATCCCTTAGCTTGTAATACGAGTGTTTCCCTGGTCCGGGATGTGAGGGAAAGCTGGGGGTTGGGCTTGGAGTCCAAGTAGCAGTGAGTGCCCCCTGATCGATTGAGGAAGTACTTAGAGGACTTCTCCCTAAAGGGAACACTTTTGCCCCCATTCATCTGGGTGGAGTGGGGCTGCACAACTCCCCCACCAACAGGAATGTGTTCCGGAATCCTGAGTGCAGAGAAGTTCCTCCAACTGACAGCAGCGCCTGGGTTCTAACTGAATCCCTTTGCTTGTCTTCCCTGATGGTATGCCTAGGCGGGAGTGCGGGGGAAAGTGTGGTTTGGGATCCAAACCAAGTATTTGCGAGTACCTCTCTATGGTTCGTGGAGGTTTTTAAACTACATCCCTAAGCTGGGAACACCTGTGCCCCCATATATATCCGTGGAGTCTGTTTCCAGACCTCCAGCACACACACGAACACTTGCACAGTTATCCTGAGAGTGGGCAGCCTCCTCCAACTGACAGCAGGGCCTGGGTTCTAATAAAATCGCTTAACTTGTCTTCCCTGTTTGGTTGCCTGATACGGAGTGCGGGGGAAAGTGGGGGTTGGGCTCTAAATCCAAGTATTAGCGAGTGCTTCTTCATGGGAAGTGGAGGTTATTAACCAAAATCCCACAACCTGGGAACACCTGTGCTCCTTGAAAAATGCGTGGACTCTGTTTCCCCACCTCCAGCACACACATGAAGAAGTGTTCTGGTATCCTGAGTGTGGGGAGGCACCTCCAACTGACAGCAGCATCTGGGATCTAATAGGATCCCTTAGGTTGACTTCCCTGTGTGTTTTCCAAGGACCGGCTGGGAGCGAAGGTGGGGGTTGGGCTCTAAAGCCAAGTAAGAGCGAGTGCCTCTCTATGGGCAGTGGAGGTGTTTAAAGTACATTCCCTCCCTGGGAACACCTGTGCCCCCATAAAGTTGCGTGGACTATGTATCCCCAAAACCATCATACACATAAAGACTTGTTCAGGTATCCTGAGTATGGGGAGACTCCTCCAACTGACAGCAGCGCCTGGGTTCTAATAGAATCCCAAAGCTTGTCTTCCCTGATGGCATGCCTAGGCTGGAGTGTGGGGGAAAGTGGGGTTTGGGCTTGAAGTCCAAGTAACACCGAGTGCCCCCTGATTTACTGGGGAAGTACTTAGAGGATTTCACCCTAAAATGGAACACCTGTGCCCCCATTCATCTGCGTGGACTGGGTCTCCACAACTCCCCCCCACACAAGGCTGGGATCCGGAATCCTGAGTGTGTGGAAGTTCCTCCAACTGACAGCAGCGCCTGCGTTCGAATAGAATAACTCAGCTTGTATTCCCTGAGTGTTTCCCTAGGCCGGGCTGCGAGCGAAAGATGGGGGTTGTGCTTGGAGGCCAAGTAGCAGCTTGTGCCAACCGATTGACTGAGGAATTACTTAGGGAACTCCCCTACCGGGGAACACCTGTGTCACCATTCATCTGCGTGGATTGGGGCTGCACACCTCCCCCACACACAAGAGTGTCTCCGGGGTCCTGAGTGTTGGGAAGTTCCTCCATGTGACAGCAGCATCTAGGTTCAATACAATCCCTTAGCTTGTCTTCCGTGATGGCTTGCCCTGCCAGGAGTGCGGGAGAAATTGGAGGTTGGGCTCTGAAACGAAGTATTAGCGAGTGCCTATCCATGGGATGTGGAGGTGTTTAACCTACATCCTCCAACCTAGGAATACCTGTGCCCCAGGAAAAAGGCGTGGACTCTGTTTCCACACCACCAGCACACGTGCGAAGAATTGTTCTTGTTTCCTGAGTGTGGGGAGGCTCTTCCAACTAACAGCAGCACCAGGGATCTAGTAGAATCCCTTAGCTTGACTTCCTTGAGTGTTCTCCTAGGCCGGGCTTTGAGCGAAGGTGGGGGTTGGGCTGTAAAGCCAAGTAATATCCAGTGCCTCTCTAAGGGCAGTGAAGGTGTTTAAACTACTTCATCTACCTAGGAATAACTGTGCCCCCATAAAGATGCATGGACTCTGTTCCCCCACTTCCAACACACACACAAAGACGTGCTCAGGTATCCTGAGTGTGGGCCGGCACTTTCAAGTGACAGCAGCGCCTGGGTTCTAATAGTATCCTTTAGCTTGTAAGACCTGAGTTGTTCCCTAGGCCTGGCTCTGAGGGAAAGCTGGGGGTTGGGCTTTGAGGCCAAATAGTAGCGAGTGCACCCCGATGGACTGAGGAAGTATTTAGATGAATTCTCCCTAAAGGGGTATACCTGTGCCCACATCCATTTACGTGGAGTGCGGATGTACAAATCCCACCCCCCACAAGTCTGGCTACTGGATTATGAGAGTGGGAAAGTTCCTCCAGCTTACATCAGCGCCATTGTTCTAGTAGAATTCTTAAGCTTCTCTTCCCTGAAGGATTGCATTAGCTGGAGTGCGGTTCAAAGTGGGATTTGTTCTCTAAATCCAAGTAATAATGAGTGCCTCTCCATGGGAATTGGAGGTGTTTAACCAACAACCCCCAACATGGGAATACCTTTGCCCCCTGGGATATGCGTGGACACAGTTTCTCCACCAACAGTACACACACGAAGAAGCTTTCTGAAATCCTGAGCATGGGGAGACTACTCCAAATGACAGCAGCACCTGGGTTCTATTAGAATCCCTTAGCTTGTGTTCCCAGAGTATTTACATAGGCCAGGCTTTGATCTATTGTGGGGCTTGGTCTCTATAGCTAGGTTTTAGCGAGTGCCTCTCTATTTGCATGGAGATTTTAAAACTACATCCCTAACCTTTAAACACATGCCCCCCATATAAATGTGTGCTCTCCCTTTCCCCACCTCCAGCACACCCACGAAGAACAGTTCTGGTATACTGATTGTGGGTAGGCACCTCCAAATGACAGCAGCACCTGGGATCTTATAATATCACTTGGCTTGCTTTCCCTGAGTGTTTCCTTTGGCCAGGCTGTGAGCGAAGGTGGGTGTTGGGCACTAAAGACTAGTAATAGCGAGTGCCTCTCTATAGGCATTGGAGGTGTTTAAAATACATCCCCAAACTTGGAAAACCTGTGCCCCCCCAAAAATGCGTGGACTCTGTTTCCCCACCTCCAGCACACACACGAAAACGGGTTGAGGTTTCCTGAGTGTGGGGAGGCACCTACAACTGACAGCAGGGCCTGGGTTCTAATACAATCCATTAACTTGTCTTCAATGATGGCTAGCCTAGGCGGGAGTGCGGGGGAATGTGAGGGTTGGGCTCTAAAACCAAGTATTATTGAGTGCCTCTCCACGGGATTTGAAGTGGTTTAACCTACAACCAAATATTTGGGAATACCTGTATCCCCTGAAAGAAGCAAGGACACTGTTTCCCCGCCTTCAGCACACACACTAGGTGGTGTTCTGGTATCCTGAGTGTGGGGAGGCTCCTGCAAGTGACAGTAGCCCCTGGGATCTAATTCGATCCATTAGGTTGATATTCCTGAGTATTTTCCTTGGCCAGGTTGTGAGCGAAATTGGGGGTTGTGCTCTAAAACCAAGTATTAGCGAGTTCCTATATTTTGGCAGTGGAGGTGTTTAAAGTATATCCCCGACCTGGGAACACCTGTGCCCCCATAAAGATGCGTGGACTCTGTTTCCCTCCTGCAGCACACACACGACAATGGGTTCAGATGTCTTGAGTGTGGGGAGGTTCCTGCAACTAACAGCAGCGCCTGGGTTGTAATACAATACCTTAACTGGTCTTCCATGATGGCTTGCCATGGCCGGTGTGCGGGGGAAAGTTGGGATTGGGCTCTAAACCAAGTATTAGCGAGAGCCTATCCATGGGATGTGGGTGTTGAACCTACAAACCACCACCATGAAATAACTGTGCCCCCTGAAAGATGCTTTGACTCTGTTTCCCTACATCCAGCACACACACGAAGAAGTGTTCTGGTGTTCTGAGTGTGGGGAGGTTCCTCCAACTGACAGCAGCACCTGGGTTCGAATAGAATCCCTTAGCTTGACTTCCCTAAGTGTTTTCCTAGGCCTAGCAGTGAGCGATGGTGGGGGATGGGCTCTAAAGCCAAGTATTAGAGAGTGCATCTCTGTGGGCAGTGGAGGGTTTGAAACTACTTCCCCAACCTTGGAACACCTGTGCCCCCATAAAGATGAGTGGACTCTGTTTCCCCCCTGCAGCACACACACGGAGACGTGGTCAGGTATCCTGATAGTGGGGAGGCTCCTCCACATGACAGCAGCGCCTGGGTTCTCATAGAATCCCTTAGATTGTTTTCCTTGAGTGTTTCCCTAGGCCGGGCTTAGAGGGAAAGCTGGGAGTTTGGCTTGGAGGCCAAGTAGCAGCAACTGCCCCCCGATGGAATGTGGAAGTATTTAGAGGACTTCTCCCTAATGGGGAACAAGTGTGACCCCATTCATCTACTTGGATTTTGGCTCCACATCTCCCCGCCACAAAATGTTGGGTTCGGGAATCCTGAGTTTTGGGACGTTCCTCCAACTGTCAGCAGCGCTTGTGTTCTTGAATCCCTTCACTTGCCTTCCCTGATGGTTTGCCTATGCTGGAGTGCAGGGGAATGTGGGGTTTCGGCTCTAATACCAAGTATTAGCCAATGCATCTACATGTGAAGTTGAGAAATTTTAACTACAACCAGCAACGTAGGAATACATGTGCCACCTGAAAGATGCCTGGACTCTGTTTCCCCACCTCCAGCACACAAACGAGGAAGTGTTCTTCTATCCTGAATGTGGGGAGTTTCCTCCAAATGACAGCAGCACCTGAGGTCTAATAGAATCCGTTAGCTTGACTTCCTTGAGTGTTTACTTAGGCCGGGCTGTAAGCGAATGT
Organism: Vicugna pacos; assembly: GCF_048564905.1. NCBI lineage: Eukaryota > Metazoa > Chordata > Mammalia > Artiodactyla > Camelidae > Vicugna > Vicugna pacos. Next base: position 557,101 of record NW_027328785.1, read on the forward strand.
GGGGGTTGGGCCCTAAAGACAAGGATTAGCGAGTGCCCCTCTATGGGCAGTGGAGGTGTTTAAAACAAATCCCCAACTTTGGAACACCTGTGCCCCCATAAAGATGCGTGGAATATCTTTCCCACCTCCAGAACACACACGAAGACTTTCAGATATCCTTAGTGTGGGGGGGCTCCTCAAAATGACAGCAGCGTCTGGGTTCTAATAGAATCCCTTAGCTTGTAATACGAGTGTTTCCCTGGTCCGGGATGTGAGGGAAAGCTGGGGGTTGGGCTTGGAGTCCAAGTAGCAGTGAGTGCCCCCTGATCGATTGAGGAAGTACTTAGAGGACTTCTCCCTAAAGGGAACACTTTTGCCCCCATTCATCTGGGTGGAGTGGGGCTGCACAACTCCCCCACCAACAGGAATGTGTTCCGGAATCCTGAGTGCAGAGAAGTTCCTCCAACTGACAGCAGCGCCTGGGTTCTAACTGAATCCCTTTGCTTGTCTTCCCTGATGGTATGCCTAGGCGGGAGTGCGGGGGAAAGTGTGGTTTGGGATCCAAACCAAGTATTTGCGAGTACCTCTCTATGGTTCGTGGAGGTTTTTAAACTACATCCCTAAGCTGGGAACACCTGTGCCCCCATATATATCCGTGGAGTCTGTTTCCAGACCTCCAGCACACACACGAACACTTGCACAGTTATCCTGAGAGTGGGCAGCCTCCTCCAACTGACAGCAGGGCCTGGTTTCTAATAAAATCGCTTAACTTGTCTTCCCTGTTTGGTTGCCTGATACGGAGTGCGGGGGAAAGTGGGGGTTGGGCTCTAAATCCAAGTATTAGCGAGTGCTTCTTCATGGGAAGTGGAGGTTATTAACCAAAAACCCACAACCTGGGAACACCTGTGCTCCTTGAAAAATGCGTGGACTCTGTTTCCCCACCTCCAGCACACACATGAAGAAGTGTTCTGGTATCCTGAGTGTGGGGAGGCACCTCCAACTGACAGCAGCATCTGGGATCTAATAGGATCCCTTAGGTTGACTTCCCTGTGTGTTTTCCAAGGACCGGCTGGGAGCGAAGGTGGGGGTTGGGCTCTAAAGCCAAGTAAGAGCGAGTGCCTCTCTATGGGCAGTGGAGGTGTTTAAAGTACATTTCCTCCCTGGGAACACCTGTGCCCCCATAAAGGTGCGTGGACTATGTATCCCCAAACCATCATACACATAATGTCCTGTTCAGGTATCCTGAGTATGGGGAGACTCCTCCAACTGACAGCAGCGCCTGGGTTCTAATAGAATCCCAAAGCTTGTCTTCCCTGATGGCATGCCTAGGCTGGAGTGTGGGGGAAAGTGGGGTTTGGGCTTGAAGTCCAAGTAGCAACGAGTGCCCCCTGATTTACTGGGGAAGTACTTAGAGGATTTCACCCTAAAATGGAACACCTCTGCCCCCATTCATCTGCGTGGACTGGGTCTCCACAACTCCCCCCCACACAAGGCTGGGATCCGGAATCCTGAGTGTGTGGAAGTTCCTCCAACTGACAGCAGCGCCTGCGTTCGAGTAGAATAACTCAGCTTGTATTCCCTGAGTGTTTCCCTAGGCCGGGCTGCGAGCGAAAGCTGGGGGTTGTGCTTGGAGGCCAAGTAGCAGCTTGTGCCAACCGATTGACTGAGGAATTACTTAGGGAACTCCCCTACCGGGGAACACATGTGTCACCATTCATCTGCGTGGATTGGGGCTGCACACCTCCCCCACACACAAGAGTGTCTCCGGAGTCCTGAGTGTTGGGAAGTTCCTCCATGTGACAGCAGCATCTAGGTTCAATACAATCCCTTAGCTTGTCTTCCGTGATGGCTTGCCCTGCCAGGAGTGCGGGAGAAATTGGAGGTTGGGCTCTAAAACGAAGTATTAGCGAGTGCCTATCCATGGGATGTGGAGGTGTTTAACCTACATCCTCCAACCTAGGAATACCTGTGCCCCAGGAAAAAGGCGTGGACTCTGTTTCCACACCACCAGCACACGTGCGAAGAATTGTTCTCGTTTCCTGAGTGTGGGGAGGCTCCTCCAACTAACAGCAGCACCAGGGATCTAGTAGAATCCCTTAGCTTGACTTCCTTGAGTGTTCTCCTAGGCCGGGCTTTGAGCGAAGGTGGGGGTTGGGCTGTAAAGCCAAGTAATATCCAGTGCCTCTCTAAGGGCAGTGAAGGTGTTTAAACTACATCATCTACCTAGGAATAACTGTGCCCCCATAAAGATGCATGGACTCTGTTCCCCCACTTCCAACACACACACAAAGACGTGCTCAGGTATCCTGAGTGTGGGCCGGCACTTTCAAGTGACAGCAGCGCCTGGGTTCTAATAGTATCCTGTAGCAAGTAAGAACTGAAATGTACCCTAGGCCTGGCTCTGAGGGAAAGCTGGGGGTTGGGCTTTGAGGCCAAATAGTAGCGAGTGCCCCCCGATGGACTGAGGAAGTATTTAGATGAATTCTCCCTAAAGGGGTACACCTGCTCCCATATCCATCTACGTGGAGTGCGGATACACAAAACCCTACCCCCACAAGTCTGGCTACCGGAATATGAGAGTGAGAAAGTTCCTCCAGCTTACATCAGTGCCAGTGTTCTAGCAGAATCCTTAAGCATCTATTCCCTGATGGATTGCATTAGCTGGAGTGCGGTTCAAAGTGGGATTTGTTCTCTAAATCCAAGTAATAATGAGTGCCTCTCCATGCGAATTGGAGGTGTTTAACCAACAACCTCCAACAAGGGAATACCTTTGCCCCCTGGGATATGCGTGGACACTGTTTCTCCACAAACAGTACACACACGAAGAAGCTTTCTGGAATCTTGAGCATGGGGAGACTACTCCAAATGACAGCAGCACCTGGGTTCTATTAGAATCCCTAAGCTTGTGTTCCCTGAGTATTTACATATGCCAGGCTTTGATCTATTGTGGGGCTTGGTCTCTATAGCTAGGTTTTAGCGAGTGCCGCTCTATTGGCATGGAGATTTTAAAACTACATCCCTAACCTTTAAACACCTGCCCCCCATATAAATGCGTGGTCTCCCTTTCCCCACCTCCAGCACACCCACGAAGAACAGTTCTGGTATACTGAGTGTGGGTAGGCACCTCCAAATGACAGCAGCACCTGGGACCTTATAATATCACTTGGCTTGCTTTCCCTGAGTGTTTCCTTTGGCCAGGCTGTGAGCGAAGGTGGGTGTTGGGCACTAAAGACTAGTAATAGCGAGTGCCTCTCTATGGGCATTGGAGGTGTTTAAAATACATCCCCAAACTTGGAAAACCTTTTCCCCCCCCCATAAATGCGTGGACTCTGTTTCCCCACCTCCAGCACACACACGAAAACGGGTTGAGGTTTCCTGAGTGTGGGGAGGCACCTACAACTGACAGCACGCCCTGGGTTCTAATACAATCCATTAACTTGTATTCACTGATGGCTAGCCTAAGCGGGCGTAGGGGGAATCTGAGGGTTGGGCTCTAAAACCAAGTATTATTGAGTGCGTCTCCACGGGATTTGAAGTGGTTTAACCTACAACCAAATATTTGGGAATACCTGTGCCCCTTGAAAGATGCAAGGACACGGTTTCCCCGCCTTCAGCACGCACACTAGGTGGTGTTCTGGTATCCTGAGTGTGGGGAGGCTCCTGCAAGTGACAGTAGCACCTGGGATCTAATTGGATCCATTAGGTTGATATTCCTGAGTATCTTCCTTGGCCGGGTTGTGAGCGAAATTGGGGGTTGTGCTCTAAAACCAAGAATTAGCGAGTTCCTTTATTTTGGCAGTGGAGGTGGTTAAAGTATATCCCCGACCTGGGAACACCTGTGCCCCCATAAAGATGCGTGGACTCTGTTTCCCTCCTGCAGCACACACACGACATTGGGTTCAGATGTCTTGAGTGTGGGGAGGTTCCTGCAACTAACAGCAGCGCCTGGGTTGTAATACAATACCTTAACTGGTCTTCCATGATGGCTTGCCATGGCCGGTGTGCGGGGGAAAGTTGGGATTGGGCTCTAAACCAAGTATTAGCGAGAGCCTATCCATGGGATGTGGGTGTTGAACCTACAAACCACCACCATGAAATAACTGTGCCCCCTGAAAGATGCTTTGACTCTGTTTCCCTACATCCAGCACACACACGAAGAAGTGTTCTGGTGTTCTGAGTGTGGGGAGGTTCCTCCAACTGACAGCAGCACCTGGGTTCGAATAGAATCCCTTAGCTTGACTTCCCTAAGTGTTTTCCTAGGCCTAGCAGTGAGCGATGGTGGGGGATGGGCTCTAAAGCCAAGTATTAGAGAGTGCATCTCTGTGGGCAGTGGAGGGTTTGAAACTACTTCCCCAACCTTGGAACACCTGTGCCCCCATAAAGATGAGTGGACTCTGTTTCCCCCCTGCAGCACACACACGGAGACGTGGTCAGGTATCCTGATAGTGGGGAGGCTCCTCCACATGACAGCAGCGCCTGGGTTCTCATAGAATCCCTTAGATTGTTTTCCTTGAGTGTTTCCCTAGGCCGGGCTTAGAGGGAAAGCTGGGAGTTTGGCTTGGAGGCCAAGTAGCAGCAACTGCCCCCCGATGGAATGTGGGAGTATTTAGAGGACTTCTCCCTAATGGGGAACAAGTGTGACCCCATTCATCTACTTGGATTTTGGCTCCACATCTCCCCGCCACAAAATGTTGGGTTCCGGAATCCTGAGTTTTGGGACGTTCCTCCAACTGTCAGCAGCGCTTGTGTTCTTGAATCCCTTCACTTGCCTTCCCTGATGGTTTGCCTATGCTGGAGTGCAGGGGAATGTGGGGTTTCGGCTCTAATCCCAAGTATTAGCCAATGCATCTATATGACAAGTTGAGAAATTTTAACTTCAACCAGCAACGTAGGAATACATGTGCCACCTGAAAGATGCCTGGACTCTGTTTCCCCACCTCCAGCACACAAACGAGGAAGTGTTCTTCTATCCTGAATGTGGGGAGTTTCCTCCAAATGACAGCAGCACCTGAGGTCTAATAGAATCCGTTAGCTTGACTTCCTTGAGTGTTTACTTAGGCCGGGCTGTAAGCGAATGTGGGGGTTGGGCCCTAAAGACAAGGATTAGCGAGTGCCCCTCTATGGGCAGTGGAGGTGTTTAAACCAAATCCCCAACTTTGGAACACCTGTGCCCCCATAAAGATGCGTGGAATATCTTTCCCACCTCCAGAACACACACGAAGACTTTCAGATATCCTTAGTGTGGGGGGGCTCCTCAAAATGACAGCAGCGTCTGGGTTCTAATAGAATCCCTCAGCTTGTAATACGAGTGTTTCCCTGGTCCGGGATGTGAGGGAAAGCTGGGGGTTGGGCTTGGAGTCCAAGTAGCAGTGAGTGCCCCCTGATCGATTGAGGAAGTACTTAGAGGACTTCTCCCTAAAGGGAACACTTTTGCCCCCATTCATCTGGGTGGAGTGGGGCTGCACAATTCCCCCACAAACAAGAATGTGTTCCGGAGTCCTGAGTGCAGAGAAGTTCCTCCAACTGACAGCAGCGCCTGGGTTCTAACTGAATCCCTTTGCTTGTCTTCCCTGATGGTATGCCTAGGCGGGAGTGCGGGGGAAAGTGTGGTTTGGGATCCAAACCAAGTATTTGCGAGTACCTCTCTATGGTTCGTGGAGGTTTTTAAACTACATCCCTAACCTGGGAACACCTGTGCCCCCATATATATCGCTGGAGTCTGTTTCCAGACCTCCAGCACACACACGAACACTTGCACAGTTATCCTGAGAGTGGGCAGCCTCCTCCAACTGACAGCAGGGCCTGGGTTCTAATAAAATCGCTTAACTTGTCTTCCCTGTTTGGTTGCCTGATACGGAGTGCGGGGGAAAGTGGGGGTTGGGCTCTAAATCCAAGTATTAGCGAGTGCTTCTTCATGGGAAGTGGAGGGTATTAACCAAAAACCCACAACCTGGGAACACCTGTGCTCCTTGAAAAATGCGTGGACTCTGTTTCCCCACCTCCAGCACACACATGAAGAAGTGTTCTGGTATCCTGAGTGTGGGGAGGCACCTCCAACTGACAGCAGCATCTGGGATCTAATAGGATCCCTTAGGTTGACTTCCCTGTGTGTTTTCCAAGGACCGGCTGGGAGCGAAGGTGGGGGTTGGGCTCTAAAGCCAAGTAAGAGCGAGTGCCTCTCTATGGGCAGTGGAGGTGTTTAAAGTACATTTCCTCCCTGGGAACACCTGTGCCCCCATAAAGGTGCGTGGACTATGTATCCCCAAACCATCATACACATAATGTCCTGTTCAGGTATCCTGAGTATGGGGAGACTCCTCCAACTGACAGCAGCGCCTGGGTTCTAATAGAATCCCAAAGCTTGTCTTCCCTGATGGCACGCCTAGGCTGGAGTGTGGGGGAAAGTGGGGTTTGGGCTTGAAGTCCAAGTAGCAACGAGTGCCCCCTGATTTACTGGGGAAGTACTTAGAGGATTTCACCCTAAAATGGAACACCTGTGCCCCCATTCATCTGCGTGGACTGGGTCTCCACAACTCCCCCACACACAAGGCTGGGATCCGGAATCCTGAGTGTGTGGAAGTTCCTCCAACTGACAGCAGCGCCTGCGTTCGAGTAGAATAACTCAGCTTGTATTCCCTGAGTGTTTCCCTAGGCCGGGCTGCGAGCGAAAGCTGGGGGTTGTGCTTGGAGGCCAAGTAGCAGCTTGTGCCAACCGATTGACTGAGGAATTACTTAGGGAACTCCCCTACCGGGGAACACCTGTGTCACCATTCATCTGCGTGGATTGGGGCTGCACACCTCCCCCACACACAAGAGTGTCTCCGGAGACCTGAGTGTTGGGAAGTTCCTCCATGTGACAGCAGCATCTAGGTTCAATACAATCCCTTAGCTTGTCTTCCGTGATGGCTTGCCCTGCCAGGAGTGCGGGAGAAATTGGAGGTTGGGCTCTAAAACGAAGTATTAGCGAGTGCCTATCCATGGGATGTGGAGGTGTTTAACCTACATCCTCCAACCTAGGAATACCTGTGCCCCAGGAAAAAGGCGTGGACTCTGTTTCCACACCACCAGCACACGTGCGAAGAATTGTTCTCGTTTCCTGAGTGTGGGGAGGCTCCTCCAACTAACAGCAGCACCAGGGATCTAGTAGAATCCCTTAGCTTGACTTCCTTGAGTGTTCTCCTAGGCCGGGCTTTGAGCGAAGGTGGGGGTTGGGCTGTAAAGCCAAGTAATATCCAGTGCCTCTCTAAGGGCAGTGAAGGTGTTTAAACTACATCATCTACCTAGGAATAACTGTGCCCCCATAAAGATGCATGGACTCTGTTCCCCCACTTCCAACACACACACAAAGACGTGCTCAGGTATCCTGAGTGTGGGCCGGCACTTTCAAGTGACAGCAGCGCCTGGGTTCTAATAGTATCCTGTAGCTAGTAAGAACTGAAATGTTCCCTAGGCCTGGCTCTGAGGGAAAGCTGGGGGTTGGGCTTTGAGGCCAAATAGTAGCGAGTGCCCCCCGATGGACTGAGGAAGTATTTAGATGAATTCTCCCTAAAGGGGTACACCTGCTCCCATATCCATCTACGTGGAGTGCGGATACACAAAACCCTACCCCCACAAGTCTGGCTACCGGAATATGAGAGTGGGAAAGTTCCTCCAGCTTACATCAGTGCCAGTGTTCTAGCAGAATCCTTAAGCATCTCTTCCCTGATGGATTGCATTAGCTGGAGTGCGGTTCAAAGTGGGATTTGTTCTCTAAATCCAAGTAATAATGAGTGCCTCTCCATGCGAATTGGAGGTGTTTAACCAACAACCTCCAACAAGGGAATACCTTTGCCCCCTGGGATATGCGTGGACACTGTTTCTCCACAAACAGTACACACACGAAGAAGCTTTCTGGAATCTTGAGCATGGGGAGACTACTCCAAATGACAGCAGCACCTGGGTTCTATTAGAATCCCTTAGCTTGTGTTCCCTGAGTATTTACATATGCCAGGCTTTGATCTATTGTGGGGCTTGGTCTCTATAGCTAGGTTTTAGCGAGTGCCGCTCTATTGGCATGGAGATTTTAAAACTACATCCCTAACCTTTAAACACCTGTCCCCCATATAAATGCGTGGTCTCCCTTTCCCCACCTCCAGCACACCCACGAAGAACAGTTCTGGTATACTGAGTGTGGGTAGGCACCTCCAAATGACAGCAGCACCTGGGACCTTATAATATCACTTGGCTTGCTTTCCCTGAGTGTTTCCTTTGGCCAGGCTGTGAGCGAAGGTGGGTGTTGGGCACTAAAGACTAGTAATAGCGAGTGCCTCTCTATGGGCATTGGAGGTGTTTAAAATACATCCCCAAACTTGGAAAACCTTTTCCCCCCCCCATAAATGCGTGGACTCTGTTTCCCCACCTCCAGCACACACACGAAAACGGGTTGAGGTTTCCTGAGTGTGGGGAGGCACCTACAACTGACAGCACGGCCTGGGTTCTAATACAATCCATTAACTTGTATTCACTGATGGCTAGCCTAGGCGGGAGTAGGGGGAATGTGAGGGTTGGGCTCTAAAACCAAGTATTATTGAGTGCGTCTCCACGGGATTTGAAGTGGTTTAACCTACAACCAAATATTTGGGAATACCTGTGCCCCCTGAAAGATGCAAGGACACAGTTTCCCCGCCTTCAGCACGCACACTAGGTGGTGTTCTGGTATCCTGAGTGTGGGGAGGCTCCTGCAAGTGACAGTAGCACCTGGGATCTAATTGGATCCATTAGGTTGATATTCCTGAGTATCTTCCTTGGCCGGGTTGTGAGCGAAATTGGGGGTTGTGCTCTAAAACCAAGAATTAGCGAGTTCCTTTATTTTGGCAGTGAAGGTGGTTAAAGTATATCCCCAACCTGGGAACACCTGTGCCCCCATAAATATGCGTGGACTCTGTTTCCCTCCTGCAGCACACACACGACATTGGGTTCAGATTTCTTGAGTGTGGGGAGGTTCCTGCAACTAACAGCAGCGCCTGGGTTGTAATACAATACCTTAACTGGTCTTCCATGATGCCATGACCGGTGTGCGGGGGAAAGTTGGGATTGGGCTCTAAACCAAGTATTAGCGAGAGCCTATCCATGGGATGTGGGTGTTGAACCTACAAACCACCACCATGAAATAACTGTGCCCCCTGTAAGATGCTTTGACTCTGTTTCCCTACATTCAGCACACACACGAAGAAGTGTTCTGGTGTTCTGAGTGTGGGGAGGTTCCTCCAACTGACAGCAGCACCTGGGTTCGAATAGAATCCCTTAGCTTGACTTCCCTAAGTGTTTTCCTAGGCCTAGCAGTGAGCGATGGTGGGGGATGGGCTCTAAAGCCAAGTATTAGAGAGTGCATCTCTGTGGGCAGTGGAGGGTTTGAAACTACTTCCCCAACCTTGGAACACCTGTGCCCCCATAAAGATGAGTGGACTCTGTTTCCCCCCTGCAGCACACACACGGAGACGTGGTCAGGTATCCTGATAGTGGGGAGGCTCCTCCACATGACAGCAGCGCCTGGGTTCTCATAGAATCCCTTAGATTGTTTTCCTTGAGTGTTTCCCTAGGCCGGGCTTAGAGGGAAAGCTGGGAGTTTGGCTTGGAGGCCAAGTAGCAGCAACTGCCCCCCGATGGAATGTGGAAGTATTTAGAGGACTTCTCCCTAATGGGGAACAAGTGTGACCCCATTCATCTACTTGGATTTTGGCTCCACATCTCCCCGCCACAAAATGTTGGGTTCCGGAATCCTGAGTTTTGGGACGTTCCTCCAACTGTCAGCAGCGCTTGTGTTCTTGAATCCCTTCACTTGCCTTCCCTGATGGTTTGCCTATGCTGGAGTGCAGGGGAATGTGGGGTTTCGGCTCTAATACCAAGTATTAGCCAATGCATCTACATGTGAAGTTGAGAAATTTTAACTACAACCAGCAACGTAGGAATACATGTGCCACCTGAAAGATGCCTGGACTCTGTTTCCCCACCTCCAGCACACAAACGAGGAAGTGTTCTTCTATCCTGAATGTGGGGAGTTTCCTCCAAATGACAGCAGCACCTGAGGTCTAATAGAATCCGTTAGCTTGACTTCCTTGAGTGTTTACTTAGGCCGGGCTGTAAGCGAATGTGGGGGTTGGGCCCTAAAGACAAGGATTAGCGAGTGCCCCTCTATGAGCAGTGGAGGTTTTTAAAACAAATCCCCAACTTTGGAACACCTGTGCCCCCATAAAGATGCGTGGAATATCTTTCCCACCTCCAGAACACACACGAAGACTTTCAGATATCCTTAGTGTGGGGGGGCTCCTCAAAATGACAGCAGCGTCTGGGTTCTAATAGAATCCCTTAGCTTGTAATACGAGTGTTTCCCTGGTCCGGGATGTCAGGGAAAGCTGGGGGTTGGGCTTGGAGTCCAAGTAGCAGTGAGTGCCCCCTGATCGATTGAGGAAGTACTTAGAGGACTTCTCCCTAAAGGGAACACTTTTGCCCCCATTCATCTGGGTGGAGTGGGGCTGCACAACTCCCCCACAAACAAGAATGTGTTCCAGAGTCCCGAGTGCAGAGAAGTTCCTCCAACTGACAGCAGCGCCTGGGTTCTAACTGAATCCCTTTGCTTGTCTTCACTGATGGTATGCCTAGGCGGGAGTGCGGGGAAAGTGTGGTTTGGGATCCAAACCAAGTATTTGCGAGTACCTCTCTATGGTTCGTGGAGGTTTTTAAACTACATCCCTAACCTGGGAACACCTGTGCCCCCATATATATCCGTGGAGTCTGTTTCCAGACCTCCAGCACACACACGAACACTTGCACAGTTATCCTGAGAGTGGGCAGCCTCCTCCAACTGACAGCAGGGCCTGGGTTCTAATAAAATCGCTTAACTTGTCTTCCCTGTTTGGTTGCCTGATACGGAGTGCGGGGGAAAGTGGGGGTTGGGCTCTAAATCCAAGTATTAGCGAGTGCTTCTTCATGGGAAGTGGAGGTTATTAACCAAAAACCCACAACCTGGGAACACCTGTGCTCCTTGAAAAATGCGTGGACTCTGTTTCCCCACCTCCAGCACACACATGAAGAAGTGATCTGGTATCCTGAGTGTGGGGAGGCACCTCCAACTGACAGCAGCATCTGGGATCTAATAGGATCCCTTAGGTTGACTTCCCTGTGTGTTTTCCAAAGACCGGCTGGGAGCGAAGGTGGGGGTTGGGCTCTAAAGCCAAGTAAGAGCGAGTGCCTCTCTATGGGCAGTGGAGGTGTTTAAAGTACATTCCCTCCCTGGGAACACCTGTGCCCCCATAAAGTTGCGTGGACTATGTATCCCCAAAACCATCATACACATAAAGTCTTGTTCAGGAATCCTGAGTATGGGGAGACTCCTCCAACTGACAGCAGCGCCTGGGTTCTAATAGAATCCCAATGCTTGTCTTCCCTGATGGCATGCCTAGGCTGGAGTGTGGGGGAAAGTGGGGTTTGGGCTTGAAGTCCAAGTTGCAACGAGTGCCCCCTGATTTACTGGGGAAGTACTTAGAGGATTTCACCCTAAAATGGAACACCTGTGCCCCCATTCATCTGCGTGGACTGGGTCTCCACAACTCCCCCCCACACAAGGCTGGGATCCGGAATCCTGAGTGTGTGGAAGTTCCTCCAACTGACAGCAGCGCCTGCGTTCGAGTAGAATAACTCAACTTGTATTCCCTGAGTGTTTCCCTAGGCCGGGCTGCGAGCGAAAGCTGGGGGTTGTGCTTGGAGGCCAAGTAGCAGCTTGTGCCAACCGATTGACTGAGGAATTACTTAGGGAACTCCCCTACCGGGGAACACCTGTGTCACCATTCATCTGCGTGGATTGGGGCTGCACACCTCCCCCACACACAAGAGTGTCTCCGGAGTCCTGAGTGTTGGGAAGTTCCTCCATGTGACAGCAGCTTCTAGGTTCAATACAATCCCTTAGCTTGTCTTCCGTGATGGCTTGCCCTGCCAGGAGTGCGGGAGAAATTGGAGGTTGGGCTCTAAAACGAAGTATTAGCGAGTGCCTATCCATGGGATGTGGAGGTGTTTAACCTACATCCTCCAACCTAGGAATACCTGTGCCCCAGGAAAAAGGCGTGGACTCTGTTTCCACACCACCAGCACACGTGCGAAGAATTGTTCTCGTTTCCTGAGTGTGGGGAGGCTCCTCCAACTAACAGCAGCACCAGGGATCTAGTAGAATCCCTTAGCTTGACTTCCTTGAGTGTTCTCCTAGGCCGGGCTTTGAGCGAAGGTGGGGGTTGGGCTGTAAAGCCAAGTAATATCCAGTGCCTCTCTAAGGGCAGTGAAGGTGTTTAAACTACATCATCTACCTAGGAATAACTGTGCCCCCATAAAGATGCATGGACTCTGTTTCCCCACTTCCAACACACACACAAAGACGTGCTCAGGTATCCTGAGTGTGGGCCGGCACTTTCAAGTGACAGCAGCGCCTGGGTTCTAATATTATCCTGTAGCTTGTAAGACCTGAGTTGTTCCCTAGGCCTGGCTCTGAGGGAAAGCTGGGGGTTGGGCTTTGAGGCCAAATAGTAGCGAGTGCCCCCCGATGGACTGAGGAAGTATTTAGATGAATTCTCCCTAAAGGGGTACACCTGTGCCCACATCCATCTACGTGGAGTGCGGATACACAAATCCCTCCCCCCACAAGTCTGGCTACCGGAATATGAGAGTGGGAAAGTTCCTCCAGCTTACATCAGCGCCAGTGTTCTATTAGAATCCATAAGCTTCTCTTCCCTGATGGATTGCATTAGCTGGAGTGCGGTTCAAAGTGGGATTTGTTCTCTAAATCCAAGTAATAATGAGTGCCTCTCCATGGAAATTGGAGGCGTTTAACCAACAACCCCCAACAAGGGAATACCTTTGCCCCCTGGAATATGCGTGGACACTGTTTCTTCACCAACAGTACACACACGAAGATGCTTTGTGGAATCCTGAGCATGGGGAGACTACTCCAAATGACAGCAGCACCTGGGTTCTATTAGAATCCCTTAGCATGTGTTCCCTGAGTATTTACATAGGCCAGGCTTTGATCTATTGTGGGGCTTGGTCTCTATAGCTAGGTTTTAGCGAGTGCCTCTCTATTGGCATGGAGATTTTAAAACTACATCCCTAAACTTTAAACACCTGCCCCCCATATAAATGCGTGGTCTCCATTTCCCCACCTCCAGCACACCCACGAAGAACAGTTCTGGTATAGTGAGTGTGGGTAGGAACCTCCAAATGACAGCAGCACCTGGGACCTTATAATATCACTTGGCTTTCTTTCCCTGAGTGTTTCATTTGGCCAGGCTGTGAGCGAAGGTGGGTGTTGGGCACTAAAGACTTGTAATAGCGAGTGCCTCTCTATGGGCATTGCAGGTGTTTAAAATACATCCCCAAACTTGGAACACCTGTGCCCCCCCTAAAATGCGTGGAATCTGTTTCCCCACCTCCAGCACACACACGAAAACGGGTTGAGGTTTCCTGAGTGTGGGGAGGCACCTACAACTGACAGCAGGGCCTGGGTTCTAATACAATCCATTAAATTGTCTTCACTGATGGCTAGCCTAGGCGGGAGTGCGGGGGAATGTGAGGGTTGGGCTCTAAAACCAAGTATTATTGAGTGCCTCTCCACGGGATTTGAAGTGGTTTAACCTACAACCAAATATTTGGGAATACCTGTGCCCCCTGAAAGATGCAAGGACACTGTTTCCCCGCCTTCAGCACGCACACTAGGTGGTGTTCTGGTATCCTGAGTGTGGGGAGGCTCCTGCAAGTGACAGTAGCACCTGGGATCTAATTGGATCCATTAGGTTGATATTCCTGAGTATCTTCCTTGGCCGGGTTGTGAGCGAATTTGGGGGTTGTGCTCTAAAACCAAGAATTAGCGAGTTCCTTTATTTTGGCAGTGGAGGTGGTTAAAGTATATCCCCTACCTGGGAACACCTGTGCCCCCATAAAATGCGTGGACTCTGTTTCCCTCCTGCAGCACACACACGACATTGGGTTCAGATGTCTTGAGTGTGGGGAGGTTCCTGCAACTAACAGCAGCGCCTGGGTTGTAATACAATACCTTAACTGGTCTTCCATGATGGCTTGCCATGGCCGGTGTGCGGGGGAAAGTTGGGATTGGGCTCTAAACCAAGTATTAGCGAGAGCCTATCCATGGGATGTGGGTGTTGAACCTACAAACCACCACCATGAAATAACTGTGCCCCCTGTAAGATGCTTTGACTCTGTTTCCCTACATCCAGCACACACACGAAGAAGTGTTCTGGTGTTCTGAGTGTGGGGAGGTTCCTCCAACTGACAGCAGCACCTGGGTTCGAATAGAATCCCTTAGCTTGACTTCCCTAAGTGTTTTCCTAGGCCTAGCAGTGAGCGATGGTGGGGGATGGGCTCTAAAGCCAAGTATTAGAGAGTGCATCTCTGTGGGCAGTGGAGGGTTTGAAACTACTTCCCCAACCTTGGAACACCTGTGCCCCCATAAAGATGAGTGGACTCTGTTTCCCCCCTGCAGCACACACACGGAGACGTGGTCAGGTATCCTGATAGTGGGGAGGCTCCTCCACATGACAGCAGCGCCTGGGTTCTCATAGAATCCCTTAGATTGTTTTCCTTGAGTGTTTCCCTAGGCCGGGCTTAGAGGGAAAGCTGGGAGTTTGGCTTGGAGGCCAAGTAGCAGCAACTGCCCCCCGATGGAATGTGGAAGTATTTAGAGGACTTCTCCCTAATGGGGAACAAGTGTGACCCCATTCATCTACTTGGATTTTGGCTCCACATCTCCCCGCCACAAAATGTTGGGTTCCGGAATCCTGAGTTTTGGGACGTTCCTCCAACTGTCAGCAGCGCTTGTGTTCTTGAATCCCTTCACTTGCCTTCCCTGATGGTTTGCCTATGCTGGAGTGCAGGGGAATGTGGGGTTTCGGCTCTAATACCAAGTATTAGCCAATGCATCTACATGTGAAGTTGAGAAATTTTAATTACAACCAGCAACGTAGGAATACATGTGCCACCTGAAAGATGCCTGGACTCTGTTTCCCCACCTCCAGCACACAAACGAAGAAGTGTTCTTCTATCCTGAATGTGGGGAGTTTCCTCCAAATGACAGCAGCACCTGAGGTCTAATAGAATCCGTTAGCTTGACTTCCTTGAGTGTTTACTTAGGCCGGGCTGTAAGCGAATGTGGGGGTTGGGCCCTAAAGACAAGGATTAGCGAGTGCCCCTCTATGGGCAGTGGAGGTGTTTAAACCAAATCCCCAACTTTGGAACACCTGTGCCCCCATAAAGATGCGTGGAATATCTTTCCCACCTCCAGAACACACACGAAGACTTTCAGATATCCTTAGTGTGGGGGGGCTCCTCAAATGACAGCAGCGTCTGGGTTCTAATAGAATCCCTCAGCTTGTAATACGAGTGTTTCCCTGGTCCGGGATGTGAGGGAAAGCTGGGGGTTGGGCTTGGAGTCCAAGTAGCAGTGAGTGCCCCCTGATCGATTGAGGAAGTACTTAGAGGACTTCTCCCTAAAGGGAACACTTTTGCCCCCATTCATCTGGGTGGAGTGGGGCTGCACAACTCCCCCACAAACAAGAATGTGTTCCGGAGTCCTGTGTGCAGAGAAGTTCCTCCAACTGACAGCAGCGCCTGGGTTCTAACTGAATCCCTTTGCTTGTCTTCCCTGATGGTATGCCTAGGCGGGAGTGCGGGGGAAAGTGTGGTTTGGGATCCAAACCAAGTATTTGCGAGTACCTCTCTATGGTTCGTGGAGGTTTTTAAACTACATCCCTAACCTGGGAACACCTGTGCCCCCATATATATCCGTGGAGTCTGTTTCCAGACCTCCAGCACACACACGAACACTTGCACAGTTATCCTGAGAGTGGGCAGCCTCCTCCAACTGACAGCAGGGCCTGGGTTCTAATAAAATCGCTTAACTTGTCTTCCCTGTTTGGTTGCCTGATACGGAGTGCGGGGGAAAGTGGGGGTTGGGCTCTAAATCCAAGTATTAGCGAGTGCTTCTTCATGGGAAGTGGAGGTTATTAACCAAAAACCCACAACCTGGGAACACCTGTGCTCCTTGAAAAATGCGTGGACTCTGTTTCCCCACCTCCAGCACACACATGAAGAAGTGTTCTGGTATCCTGAGTGTGGGGAGGCACCTCCAACTGACAGCAGCATCTGGGATCTAATAGGATCCCTTAGGTTGACTTCCCTGTGTGTTTTCCAAGGACCGGCTGGGAGCGAAGGTGGGGGTTGGGCTCTAAAGCCAAGTAAGAGCGAGTGCCTCTCTATGGGCAGTGGAGGTGTTTAAAGTACATTTCCTCCCTGGGAACACCTGTGCCCCCATAAAGTTGCGTGGACTATGTATCCCCAAACCATCATACACATAAAGTCTTGTTCAGGTATCCTGAGTATGGGGAGACTCCTCCAACTGACAGCAGCGCCTGGGTTCTAATAGAATCCCAAAGCTTGTCTTCCCTGATGGCATGCCTAGGCTGGAGTGTGGGGGAAAGTGGGGTTTGGGCTTGAAGTCCAAGTAGCAACGTGTGCCCCCTGATTTACTGGGGAAGTACTTAGAGGATTTCACCCTAAAATGGAACACCTGTGCCCCCATTCATCTGCGTGGACTGGGTCTCAACAACTCCCCCCCACACAAGGCTGGGATCCGGAATCCTGAGTGTGTGGAAGTTCCTCCAACTGACAGCAGCGCCTGCGTTCGAATAGAATAACACAGCTTGTATTCCCTGAGTGTTGCCCTAGGCCGGGCTGCGAGCGAAAGCTGGGGGTTGTGCTTGGAGGCCAAGTAGCAGCTTGTGCCAACCGATTGACTGAGGAATTACTTAGGGAACTCCCCTACCGGGGAACACCTGTGTCACCATTCATCTGCGTGGATTGGGGCTGCACACCTCCCCCACACACAAGAGTGTCTCCGGAGTCCTGAGTGTTGGGAAGTTCCTCCATGTGACAGCAGCATCTAGGTTCAATACAATCCCTTAGCTTGTCTTCCGTGATGGCTTGCCCTGCCAGGAGTGCGGGAGAAATTGGAGGTTGGGCTCTAAACGAAGTATTAGCGAGTGCCTATCCATGGGATGTGGAGGTGTTTAACCTACATCCTCCAACCTAGGAATACCTGTGCCCCAGGAAAAAGGCGTGGACTCTGTTTCCACACCACCAGCACACGTGCGAAGAATTGTTCTCGTTTCCTGAGTGTGGGGAGGCTCCTCCAACTAACAGCAGCACCAGGGATCTAGTAGAATCCCTTAGCTTGACTTCCTTGAGTGTTCTCCTAGGCCGGGCTTTGAGCGAAGGTGGGGGTTGGGCTGTAAAGCCAAGTAATATCCAGTGCCTCTCTAAGGGCAGTGAAGGTGTTTAAACTACATCATCTACCTAGGAATAACTGTGCCCCCATAAAGATGCATGGACTCTGTTTCCCCACTTCCAACACACACACAAAGACGTGCTCAGGTATCCTGAGTGTGGGCCGGCACTTTCAAGTGACAGCAGCGCCTGGGTTCTAATAGTATCCTGTAGCTTGTAAGACCTGAGTTGTTCCCTAGGCCTGGCTCTGAGGGAAAGCTGGGGGTTGGGCTTTGAGGCCAAATAGTAGCGAGTGCCCCCCGATGGACTGAGGAAGTATTTAGATGAATTCTCCCTAAAGGGGTACACCTGTGCCCATATCCATCTACGTGGAGTGCGGATAAACAAAACCCTACCCCCACAAGTCTGGCTACCGGAATATGAGAGTGAGAAAGTTCCTCCAGCTTACATCAGTGCCAGTGTTCTAGCAGAATCCTTAAGCATCTCTTCCCTGATGGATTGCGTTAGCTGGAGTGCGGTTCAAAGTGGGATTTGTTCTCTAAATCCAAGTAATAATGAGTGCCTCTCCATGCGAATTGGAGGTGTTTAACCAACAACTTCCAACAAGGGAATACCTTTGCCCCGTGGGATATGCCTGGACACTGTTTCTCCACCAACAGTACACACACGAAGAAGCTTTCTGGAATCCTGAGCATGGGGAGACTACTCCAAATGACAGCAGCACCTGGGTTCTATTAGAATCCCTTAGCTTGTGTTCCCTGAGTATTTACATAGGCCAGGCTTTGATCTATTGTGGGGTTTGGTCTCTATAGCTAGGTTTTAGCGAGTGCCTCTCTATTGGCATGGAGATTTTAAAACTACATCCCTAACCTTTAAACACCTGCCCCCCATATAAATGCGTGGTCTCCCTTTCCCCACCTCCAGCACACCCACGAAGATCAGTTCTGATATACTGAGTGTGGGTAGGCACCTCCAAATGACAGCAGCACCTGGGACCTTATAATATCACTTGGCTTGCTTTCCCTGAGTGTTTCCTTTGGCCAGGCTGTGAGCGAAGGTGGGTGTTGGGCACTAAAGACTAGTAATAGCGAGTGCCTCTCTATGGGCATTGCAGGTGTTTAAAATACATCCCCAAACTTGGAACACCTGTGCCCCCCCAAAAATGCGTGGACTCTGTTTCCCCACCTCCAGCACACACACGAAAACGGGTTGAGGTTTCCTGAGTGTGGGGAGGCACCTACAACTGACAGCAGGGCCTGGGTTCTAATACAATCCATTAACTTGTCTTCACTGATGGCTAGCCTAGGCGGGAGTGCGGGGGAATGTGAGGGTTGGGCTCTAAAACCAAGTGTTATTGAGTGCCTCTCCACGGGATTTGAAGTGGTTTAACCTACAACCAAATATTTGGGAATACCTGTGCCCCCTGAAAGATGCAAGGACACTGTTTCCTCGCCTACAGCACACACACTAGGTGGTGTTCTGGTATCCTGAGTGTGGGGAGGCTCCTGCAAGTGACAGTAGCACCTGGGATCTAGTTGGATCCATTAGGTTGATATTCCTGAGTATTTTCCTTGGCCGGGTTGTGAGCGAAATTGGGGGTTGTGCTCTAAACCCAAGTATTAGCGAGTTCCTATATTTTGGCAGTGGAGGTGGTTAAAGTATATCCCCAACCTGGGAACACCTGTGCCCCCATAAAGATGCGTGGACTCTGTTTCCCTCCTGCAGCACACACACGACATTGGGTTCAGATGTCTTGAGTGTGGGGATGTTCCTGCAACTAACAGCAGCGCCTGGGTTGTAATACAATACCTTAACTGGTCTTCCATGATGGCTTGCCATGGCCGGTGTGCGGGGGAAAGTTGGGATTGGGCTCTAAACCAAGTATTAGCGAGAGCCTATCCACGGGATGTGGGTGTTGAACCTACAAACCACCACCATGAAATAACTGTGCCCCCTGAAAGATGCTTTGACTCTGTTTCCCTACATCCAGCACACACACGAAGAAGTGTTCTGGTGTTCTGAGTGTGGGGAGGTTCCTCCAACTGACAGCAGCACCTGGGTTCGAATAGAATCCCTTAGCTTGACTTCCCTAAGTGTTTTCCTAGGCCTAGCAGTGAGCGATGGTGGGGGATGGGCTCTAAAGCCAAGTATTAGAGAGTGCATCTCTGTGGGCAGTGGAGGGTTTGAAACTACTTCCCCAACCTTGGAACACCTGTGCCCCCATAAAGATGAGTGGACTCTGTTTCCCCCCTGCAGCACACACACGGAGACGTGGTCAGGTATCCTGATAGTGGGGAGGTTCCTCCACATGACAGCAGCGCCTGGGTTCTCATAGAATCCCTTAGATTGTTTTCCTTGAGTGTTTCCCTAGGCCGGGCTTAGAGGGAAAGCTGGGAGTTTGGCTTGGTGGCCAAGTAGCAGCAACTGCCCCCCGATGGAATGTGGAAGTATTTAGAGGACTTCTCCCTAATGGGGAACAAGTGTGACCCCATTCATCTACTTGGATTTTGGCTCCACATCTCCCCGCCACAAAATGTTGGGTTCCGGAATCCTGAGTTTTGGGACGTTCCTCCAACTGTCAGCAGCGCTTGTGTTCTTGAATCCCTTCACTTGCCTTCCCTGATGGTTTGCCTATGCTGGAGTGCAGGGGAATGTGGGGTTTCGGCTCTAATCCCAAGTATTAGCCAATGCATCTATATGACAAGTTGAGAAATTTTAACTACAACCAGCAACGTAGGAATACATGTGCCACCTGAAAGATGCCTGGACTCTGTTTCCCCACCTGCAGCACACAAACGAGGAGGTGTTCTTCTATCCTGAATGTGGGGAGTTTCCTCCAAATGACAGCAGCACCTGAGGTCTAATAGAATCCGTTAGCTTGACTTCCTTGAGTGTTTACCTAGGCCGGGCTGTAAGCGAATGTGGGGGTTGGGCCTTAAAGACAAGGATTAGCGAGTGCCCCTCTATGGGCAGTGGAGGTATTTAAACCAAATCCCCAACTTTGGAACACCTGTGCCCCCATACAGATGCGTGGAATATCTTTCCCACCTCCAGAACACACACGAAGACTTTCAGTTTTCCTTAGTGTGGTGGGGGGCTCCTCAAAATGACAGCAGCCTCTGGATTCTAATAGAATCCCTTAGCTTGTAATATGAGTGTTCCCCTGGTCCGGGATGTGAGGGAAAGCTGGGGGTTGGGCTTGGAGTCCATGTAGCAGTGGGTGCCCCCTGATCGATTGAGGAAGTACTTAGAGGACTTCTCCCTAAAGGGAACACTTTTGCCCCCATTCATCTGGGTGCAGTGGGGCTGCACAACTCCCCCACAAACAGGAATGTGTTCCGGAATCCTGAGTGCAGAGAAGTTCCTCCAACTGACAGCAGCGCCTGGGTTCTAACTGAATCCCTTTGCTTGTCTTCCCTGATGGTATGCCTAGGCGGGAGTGCGGGGGAAAGTGTGGTTTGGGATCCAAACCAAGTATTTGCGAGTACCTCTCTATGGTTCGTGGAGGTTTTTAAACTACGTCCCTAACCTGGGAACACCTGTGCCCCCATATATATCCGTGGAGTCTGTTTCCAGACCTCCAGCACACACACGAACACTTGCACAGTTATCCTGAGAGTGGGCAGCCTCCTCCAACTGACAGCAGGGCCTGGGTTCTAATAAAATCGCTTAACTTGTCTTCCCTGTTTGGTTGCCTGATACGGAGTGCGGGGGAAAGTGGGGGTTGGGCTCTAAATCCAAGTATTAGCGAGTGCTTCTTCATGGGAAGTGGAGGTTATTAACCAAAAACCCACAACCTGGGAACACCTGTGCTCCTTGAAAAATGCGTGGACTCTGTTTCCCCACCTCCAGCACACACATGAAGAAGTGTTCTGGTATCCTGAGTGTGGGGAGGCACCTCCAACTGACAGCAGCATCTGGGATCTAATAGGATCCCTTAGGTTGACTTCCCTGTGTGTTTTCCAAGGACCGGCTGGGAGCGAAGGTGGGGGTTGGGCTCTAAAGCCAAGTAAGAGCGAGTGCCTCTCTATGGGCAGTGGAGGTGTTTAAAGTACATTCCCTCCCTGGGAACACCTGTGCCCCCATAAAGTTGCGTGGACTATGTATCCCCAAAACCATCATACACATAAAGACTTGTTCAGGTATCCTGAGTATGGGGAGACTCCTCCAACTGACAGCAGCGCCTGGGTTCTAATAGAATCCCAAAGCTTGTCTTCCCTGATGGCATGCCTAGGCTGGAGTGTGGGGGAAAGTGGGGTTTGGGCTTGAAGTCCAAGTAGCAACGAGTGCCCCCTGATTTACTGGGGAAGTACTTAGAGGATTTCACCCTAAAATGGAACACCTGTGCCCCCATTCATCTGCGTGGACTGGGTCTCCACAACTCCCCCCCACACAAGGCTGGGATCCGGAATCCTGAGTGTGTGGAAGTTCCTCCAACTGACAGCAGCGCCTGCGTTCGAATAGAATAACTCAGCTTGTATTCCCTGAGTGTATCCCTAGGCCGGGCTGCGAGCGAAAGCTGGGGGTTGTGCTTGGAGGCCAAGTAGCAGCTTGTGCCAACCGATTGACTGAGGAATTACTTAGGGAACTCCCCTACCGGGGAACACCTGTGTCACCATTCATCTGCGTGGATTGGGGCTGCACACCTCCCCCACACACAAGAGTGTCTCCGGAGTCCTGAGTGTTGGGAAGTTCCTCCATGTGACAGCAGCATCTAGGTTCAATGCAATCCCTTAGTTTGTCTTCCGTGATGGCTTGCCCTGCCAGGAGTGCGGGAGAAATTGGAGGTTGGGCTCTAAAACGAAGTATTAACGAGTGCCTATCCATGGGATGTGGAGGTGTTTAACCTACATCCTCCAACCTAGGAATACCTGTGCCCCAGGAAAAAGGCGTGGACTCTGTTTCCACACCACCAGCACACGTGCAAAGAATTGTTCTCGTTTCCTGAGTGTGGGGAGGCTCCTCCAACTAACAGCAGCACCAGGGATCTAGTAGAATCCCTTAGCTTGACTTCCTTGAGTGTTCTCCTAGGCCGGGCTTTGAGCGAAGGTGGGGGTTGGGCTGTAAAGCCAAGTAATATCCAGTGCCTCTCTAAGGGCAGTGAAGGTGTTTAAACTACATCATCTACCTAGGAATAACTGTGCCCCCATAAAGATGCATGGACTCTGTTTCCCCACTTCCAACACACACACAAAGACGTGCTCAGGTATCCTGAGTGTGGGCCGGCACTTTCAAGTGACAGCAGCGCCTGGGTTCTAATAGTATCCTTTAGCTTGTAAGACCTGAGTTGTACCCTAGGCCTGGCTCTGAGGGAAAGCTGGGGGTTGGGCTTTGAGGCCAAATTGTAGCGAGTGCCCCCCGATGGACTGAGGAAGTATTTAGATGAATTCTCCCTAAAGGGGTACACCTGTGCCCACATCCATCTACGTGGAGTGCGGATACACAAATCCCTCCCCCCACAAGTCTGGCTACCGGAATATGAGAGTGGGAAATTTCCTCCAGCTTACATCAGTGCCAGTGTTCTAGCAGAATCCTTAAGCTTCTATTCCCTGATGGATTGCATTAGCTGGAGTGCGGTTCAAAGTGGGATTTGTTCTCTAAATCCAAGTAATAATGAGTGCCTCTCCATGGGAATTGGAGGTGTTTAACCAACAACAACCAACAAGGGAATACCTTTGCCCCCTGGAATATGCGTGGACACTGTTTCTCCACCAACAGTACACACACGAAGAAGCTTTCTGGAATCCTGAGCATGGGGAGACTACTCCAAATGACAGCAGCGCCTGGGTTCTCATAGAATCCCTTAGATTGTTTTCCTTGAGTGTTTCCCTAGGCCGGGCTTAGAGGGAAAGCTGGGAGTTTGGCTTCGAGGCCAAGTAGCAGCAACTGCCCCCCGATGGAATGTGGAAGTATTTAGAGGACTTCTCCCTAATGGGGAACAAGTGTGACCCCATTCATCTACTTGGATTTTGGCTCCACATCTCCCCGCCACAAAATGTTGGGTTCCGGAATCCTGAGTTTTGGGACGTTCCTCCAACTGTCAGCAGCGCTTGTGTTCTTGAATCCCTTAACTTGCCTTCCCTGATGGTTTGCCTATGCTGGAGTGCAGGGGAATGTGGGGTTTCGGCTCTAATCCCAAGTATTAGCCAATGCATCTATATGATAAGTTGAGAAAATTCAACTACAACCAGCAACGTAGGAATACATGTGCCACCTGAAAGATGCCTGGACTCTGTTTCCCCACCTCCAGCACACAAACGAGGAAGTGTTCTTCTATCCTGAATGTGGGGAGTTTCCTCCAAATGACAGCAGCACCTGAGGTCTAATAGAATCCGTTAGCTTGACTTCCTTGAGTGTTTACCTAGGCCGGGCTGTAAGCGAATGTGGGGGTTGGGCCCTAAAGACAAGGATTAGCGAGTGCCCCTCTATGGGCAGTGGAGGTGTTTAAACCAAATCCCCAACTTTGGAACACCTGTGCCCCCATAAAGATGCGTGGAATATCTTTCCCACCTCCAGAACACACACGAAGACTTTCAGATATCCTTAGTGTGGGGGGGCTCCTCAAAATGACAGCAGCGTCTGGGTTCTAATAGAATCCCTCAGCTTGTAATACGAGTGTTTCCATGGTCCGGGATGTGAGGGAAAGCTGGGGGTTGGGCTTGGAGTCCAAGTAGCACTGAGTGCCCCCTGATGGATTGAGGAAGTACTTAGAGGACTTCTCCCTAAAGGGAACACTTTTGCCCCCATTCATCTGGGTGGAGTGGGGCTGGACAACTCCCCCACAAACAGGAATGTGTTCCGGAGTCCTGAGTGCAGAGAAGTTCCTCCAACTGACAGCAGCGCCTGGGTTCTAACTGAATCCCTTTGCTTGTCTTCCCTGATGGTATGCCTAGGCGGGAGTGCGGGGGAAAGTGTGGTTTGGGATCCAAACCAAGTATTTGCGAGTACCTCTCTATGGTTCGTGGAGGTTTTTAAACTACATCCCTAACCTGGGAACACCTGTGCCCCCATATATATCCGTGGAGTCTGTTTCCAGACCTCCAGCACACACACGAACACTTGCACAGTTATCCTGAGAGTGGGCAGCCTCCTCCAACTGACAGCAGGGCCTGGGTTCTAATAAAATCGCTTAACTTGTCTTCCCTGTTTGGTTGCCTGATACGGAGTGCGGGGGAAAGTGGGGGTTGGGCTCTAAATCCAAGTATTAGCGAGTGCTTCTTCATGGGAAGTGGAGGTTATTAACCAAAAACCCACAACCTGGGAACACCTGTGCTCCTTGAAAAATGCGTGGACTCTGTTTCCCCACCTCCAGCACACACATGAAGAAGTGTTCTGGTATCCTGAGTGTGGGGAGGCACCTCCAACTGACAGCAGCATCTGGGATCTAATAGGATCCCTTAGGTTGACTTCCCTGTGTGTTTTCCAAGGACCGGCTGGGAGCGAAGGTGGGGGTTGGGCTCTAAAGCCAAGTAAGAGCGAGTGCCTCTCTATGGGCAGTGGAGGTGTTTAAAGTACATTCCCTCCCTGGGAACACCTGTGCCCCCATAAAGTTGCGTGGACTATGTATCCCCAAAACCATCATACACATAAAGACTTGTTCAGGTATCCTGAGTATGGGGAGACTCCTCCAACTGACAGCAGCGCCTGGGTTCTAATAGAATCCCAAAGCTTGTCTTCCCTGATGGCATGCCTAGGCTGGAGTGTGGGGGAAAGTGGGGTTTGGGCTTGAAGTCCAAGTAGCAACGAGTGCCCCCTGATTTACTGGGGAAGTACTTAGAGGATTTCACCCTAAAATGGAACACCTGTGCCCCCATTCATCTGCGTGGACTGGGTCTCCACAACTCCCCCCCACACAAGGCTGGGATCCGGAATCCTGAGTGTGTGGAAGTTCCTCCAACTGACAGCAGCGCCTGCGTTCGAATAGAATAACTCAGCTTGTATTCCCTGAGTGTTTCCCTAGGCCGGGCTGCGAGCGAAAGCTGGGGGTTGTGCTTGGAGGCCAAGTAGCAGCTTGTGCCAACCGATTGACTGAGGAATTACTTAGGGAACTCCCCTACCGGGGAACACCTGTGTCACCATTCATCTGCGTGGATTGGGGCTGCACACCTCCCCCACACACAAGAGTGTCTCCGGAGTTCTGAGTGTTGGGAAGTTCCTCCATGTGACAGCAGCATCTAGGTTCAATACAATCCCTTAGCTTGTCTTCCGTGATGGCTTGCCCTGCCAGGAGTGCGGGAGAAATTGGAGGTTGGGCTCTAAAACGAAGTATTAGCGAGTGCCTATCCATGGGATGTGGAGGTGTTTAACCTACATCCTCCAACCTAGGAATACCTGTGCCCCAGGAAAAAGGCGTGGACTCTGTTTCCACACCACCAGCACACGTGCGAAGAATTGTTCTCGTTTCCTGAGTGTGGGGAGGCTCCTCCAACTAACAGCAGCACCAGGGATCTAGTAGAATCCCTTAGCTTGACTTCCTTGAGTGTTCTCCTAGGCCGGGCTTTGAGCGAAGGTGGGGGTTGGGCTGTAAAGCCAAGTATTATCCAGTGCCTCTCTAAGGGCAGTGAAGGTGTTTAAACTACATCATCTACCTAGGAATAACTGTGCCCCCATAAAGATGCATGGACTCTGTTTCCCCACTTCCAACACACACACAAAGACGTGCTCAGGTATCCTGAGTGTGGGCCGGCACTTTCAAGTGACAGCAGCGCCTGGGTTCTAATAGTATCCTTTAGCTTGTAATACCTGAGTTGTTCCCTAGGCCTGGCTCTGAGGGAAAGCTGGGGGTTGGGCTTTGAGGCCAAATAGTAGCGAGTGCCCCCCGATGGACTGAGGAAGTATTTAGATGAATTCTCCCTAAAGGGGTACACCTGTGCCCACATCCATCTACGTGGAGTGCGGATACACAAATCCCTCCCCCCCCAAGTCTGGCTACCGGAATATGAGAGTGGGAAAGTTCCTCCAGCTTACATCAGTGCCAGTGTTCTAGCAGAATCCTTAAGCTTCTCTTCCCTGATGGATTGCATTAGCTGGAGTGCGGTTCAAAGTGGGATTTGTTCTCTAAATCCAAGTAATAATGAGTGCCTCTCCATGGGAATTGGAGGTGTTTAACCAACAACCCCCAACAAGGGAATACCTTTGCCCCCTGGAATATGCGTGGACACTGTTTCTCCACCAACAGTACACACACGAAGAAGCTTTCTGGAATCCTGAGCATGGGGAGACTACTCCAAATGACAGCAGCACCTGGGTTCTATTAGAATCCCTTAGCTTGTGTTCCCTGAGTATTTACATAGGCCAGGCTTTGATCTATTGTGGGGTTTGGTCTCTATAGCTAGGTTTTAGCGAGTGCCTCTCTATTGGCATGGAGATTTTAAAACTACATCCCTAACCTTTAAACACCTGCCCCCCATATAAATGCGTGGTCTCCCTTTCCCCACCTCCAGCACACCCACGAAGAACAGTTCTGGTATACTGAGTGTGGGTAGGCACCTCCAAATGACAGCAGCACCTGGGACCTTATAATATCACTTGGCTTGCTTTCCCGGAGTGTTTCCTTTGGCCAGGCTGTGAGCGAAGGTGGGTGTTGGGCACTAAAGACTAGTAATAGCGAGTGCCTCTCTATGGGCATTGCAGGTGTTTATAATACATCCCCAAACTTGGAACACCTGTGCCCCCCCAAAAATGCGTGGACTCTGTTTCCCCACCTCCAGCACACACACGAAAACGGGTTGAGGTTTCCTGAGTGTGGGGAGGCACCTACAACTGACAGCAGGGCCTGGGTTCTAATACAATCCATTAACTTGTCTTCACTGATGGCTAGCCTAGGCGGGAGTGCGGGGGAATGTGAGGGTTGGGCTCTAAAACCAAGTATTATTGAGTGCCTCTCCACGGGATTTGAAGTGGTTTAACCTACAACCAAATATTTGGGAATACCTGTGCCCCCTGAAAGATGCAAGGACACTGTTTCCCCGCCTTCAGCACACACACTAGGTGGTGTTCTGGTATCCTGAGTGTGGGGAGGCTCCTGCAAGTGACAGTAGCACCTGGGATCTAGTTGGATCCATTCGGTTGATATTCCTGAGTATTTTCCTTGGCCGGGTTGTGAGCGAAATTGGGGGTTGTGCTCTAAAACCAAGTATTAGCGAGTTCTTATATTTTGGCAGTGGAGGTGGTTAAAGTATATCCCCAACCTGGGAACACCTGTGCCCCCATAAAGATGCGTGGACTCTGTTTCCCTCCTGCAGCACACACACGACATTGGGTTCAGATGTCTTGAGTGTGGGGAGGTTCCTGCAACTAACAGCAGCGCCTGGGTTGTAATACAATACCTTAACTGGTCTTCCATGATGGCTTGCCATGGCCGGTGTGCGGGGGAAAGTTGGGATTGGGCTCTAAACCAAGTATTAGCGAGAGCCTATCCATGGGATGTGGGTGTTGAACCTACAAACCACCACCATGAAATAACTGTGCCCCCTGAAAGATGCTTTGACTCTGTTTCCCTACATCCAGCACACACACGAAGAAGTGTTCTGGTGTTCTGAGTGTGGGGAGGTTCCTCCAACTGACAGCAGCACCTGGGTTCAAATAGAATCCCTTAGCTTGACTTCCCTAAGTGTTTTCCTAGGCCTAGCAGTGAGCGATGGTGGGGGATGGGCTCTAAAGCCAAGTATTAGAGAGTGCATCTCTGTGGGCAGTGGAGGGTTTGAAACTACTTCCCCAACCTTGGAACACCTGTGCCCCCATAAAGATGAGTGGACTCTGTTTCCCCCCTGCAGCACACACACGGAGACGTGGTCAGGTATCCTGATAGTGGGGAGGCTCCTCCACATGACAGCAGCGCCTGGGTTCTCATAGAATCCCTTAGATTGTTTTCCTTGAGTGTTTCCCTAGGCCGGGCTTAGAGGGAAAGCTGGGAGTTTGGCTTGGAGGCCAAGTAGCAGCAACTGCCCCCCGATGGAATGTGGAAGTATTTAGAGGACTTCTCCCTAATGGGGAACAAGTGTGACCCCATTCATCTACTTGGATTTTGGCTCCACATCTCCCCGCCACAAAATGTTGGGTTCCGGAATCCTGAGTTTTGGGACGTTCCTCCAACTGTCAGCAGCGCTTGTGTTCTTGAATCCCTTCACTTGCCTTCCCTGATGGTTTGCCTATGCTGGAGTGCAGGGGAATGTGGGGTTTCGGCTCTAATACCAAGTATTAGCCAATGCATCTATATGATAAGTTGAGAAATTTTAACTACAACCAGCAACGTAGGAATACATGTGCCACCTGAAAGATGCCTGGACTCTGTTTCCCCACCTCCAGCACACAAACGAGGAGGTGTTCTTCTATCCTGAATGTGGGGAGTTTCCTCCAAATGACAGCAGCACCTGAGGTCTAATAGAATCCGTTAGCTTGACTTCCTTGAGTGTTTACCTAGGCCGGGCTGTAAGCGAATGTGGGGGTTGGGCCCTTAAGACAAGGACTAGCGAGTGCCCCTCTATGGGCAGTGGAGATGTTTAAACCAAATCCCCAACTTTGGAACACCTGTGCCCCCATAAAGATGCGTGGAATATCTTTCCCACCTCCAGAACACACACGAAGACTTTCAGATATCCTTAGTGTGGGGGGGCTCCTCAAAATGACAGCAGCGTCTGGGTTCTAATACAATCCCTTAGCTTGTAATACGAGTGTTTCCCTGGTCCGGGATGTGAGGGAAAGCTGGGGGTTGGGCTTGGAGTCCAAGTAGCAGTGAGTGCCCCCTGATCGTTTGAGGAAGTACTTAGAGGACTTCTCCCTAAAGGGAACACTTTTGCCCCCATTCATCTGGGTGGAGTGGGGCTGCACAAATCCCCCACAAACAAGAATGTGTTCCGGAGTCCTGAATGCAGAGAAGTTCCTCCAACTGACAGCAGCGCCTAGGTTCTAACTGAATCCCTTTGCTTGTCTTCCCTGATTTTATGCCTAGGCGGGAGTGCGGGGGAAAGTGTGGTTTGGGATCCAAACCAAGTATTTGCGAGTACCTCTCTATGGTTAGTGGAGGTTTTTAAACTACATCCCTAACCTGGGAACACCTGTGCCCTCATATATATCCGTGGAGTCTGTTTCCAGACCTCCAGCACACACACGAACACTTGCACAGTTATCCTGAGAGTGGGCAGCCTCCTCCAACTGACAGCAGGGCCTGGGTTCTAATAAAATCGCTTAACTTGTCTTCCCTGTTTGGTTGCCTGATACGGAGTGCGGGGGAAAGTGGGGGTTGGGCTCTAAATCCAAGTATTAGCGAGTGCTTCTTCATGGGAAGTGGAGGTTATTAACCAAAAACCCACAACCTGGGAACACCCGTGCTCCTTGAAAAATGCGTGGACTCTGTTTCCCCACCTCCAGCACACACATGAAGAAGTGTTCTGGTATCCTGAGTGTGGGGAGGCACCTCCAACTGACAGCAGCATCTGGGATCTAATAGGATCCCTTAGGTTGACTTCCCTGTGTGTTTTCCAAGGACCGGCTGGGAGCGAAGGTGGGGGTTGGGCTCTAAAGCCAAGTAAGAGCGAGTGCCTCTCTATGGGCAGTGGAGGTGTTTAAAGTACATTCCCTCCCTGGGAACACCTGTGCCCCCATAAAGTTGCGTGGACTATGTATCCCCAAAACCATCATACACATAAAGACTTGTTCAGGTATCCTGAGTATGGGGAGACTCCTCCAACTGACAGCAGCGCCTGGGTTCTAATAGAATCCCAAAGCTTGTCTTCCCTGATGGCATGCCTAGGCTGGAGTGTGGGGGAAAGTGGGGTTTGGGCTTGAAGTCCAAGTAGCAACGAGTGCCCCCTGATTTACTGGGGAAGTACTTAGAGGATTTCACCCTAAAATGGAACACCTGTGCCCCCATTCATCTGCGTGGACTGGGTCTCCACAACTCCCCCCCACACAAGGCTGGGATCCGGAATCCTGAGTGTGTGGAAGTTCCTCCAACTGACAGCAGCGCCTGCGTTCGAATAGAATAACTCAGCTTGTATTCCCTGAGTGTTTCCCTAGGCCGGGCTGCGAGCGAAAGCTGGGGGTTGTGCTTGGAGGCCAAGTAGCAGCTTGTGCCAACCGATTGACTGAGGAATTACTTAGGGAACTCCCCTACCGGGGAACACCTGTGTCACCATTCATCTGCGTGGATTGGGGCTGCACACCTCCCCCACACACAAGAGTGTCTCCGGAGTCCTGAGTGTTGGGAAGTTCCTCCATGTGACAGCAGCATCTAGGTTCAATACAATCCCTTAGCTTGTCTTCCGTGATGGCTTGCCCTGCCAGGAGTGCGGGAGATATTGGAGGTTGGGCTCTAAAACGAAGTATTAGCGAGTGCCTATCCATGGGATGTGGAGGTGTTTAACCTACATCCTCCAACCTAGGAATACCTGTGCCCCAGGAAAAAGGCGTGGACTCTGTTTCCACACCACCAGCACACGTGCGAAGAATTGTTCTCGTTTCCTGAGTGTGGGGAGGCTCCTCCAACTAACAGTAGCACCAGGGATCTAGTAGAATCCCTTAGCTTGACTTCCTTGAGTGTTCTCCTAGGCCGGGCTTTGAGCGAAGGTGGGGGTTGGGCTGTAAAGCCAAGTAATATCCAGTGCCTCTCTAAGGGCAGTGAAGGTGTTTAAACTACATCATCTACCTAGGAATAACTGTGCCCCCATAAAGATGCATGGACTCTGTTTCCCCACTTCCAACACACACACAAAGACGTGCTCAGGTATCCTGAGTGTGGGCCGGCACTTTCAAGTGACAGCAGCGCCTGGGTTCTAATAGTATCCTTTAGCTTGTAATACCTGAGTTGTTCCCTAGGCCTGGCTCTGAGGGAATGCTGGGGGTTGGGCTTTGAGGCCAAATTGTAGCGAGTGCCCCCCGATGGACTGAGGAAGTATTTAGATGAATTCTCCCTAAAGGGGTACACCTGTGCCCACATCCATCTACGTGGAGTGCGGATACAAAAATCCCTCCCCCCACAAGTCTGGCTACCGGAATATGAGAGTGGGAAAGTTCCTCCCGCTTACATCAGTGCCAGTGTTCTAGCAGAATCCTTAAGCTTCTCTTCCCTGATGGATTTCATTAGCTGGAGTGCGGTTCAAAGTGGGATTTGTTCTCTAAATCCAAGTAATAATGAGTGCCTTTCCATGGGAATTGGAGGTGTTTAACCAACAACCCCCAACAAGGGAATACCTTTGCCCCCTGGAATATGCGTGGACACTGTTTCTCCACCAACAGTACACACACGAAGAAGCTTTCTGGAATCCTGAGCATGGGGAGACTACTCCAAATGACAGCAGCACCTGGGTTCTATTATAATCCCTTAGCTTGTGTTCCCTGAGTATTTACATAGGCCAGGCTTTGATCTATTGTGGGGTTTGGTCTCTATAGCTAGGTTTTAGCGAGTGCCTCTCTATTGGCATGGAGATTTTAAAACTACATCCCTAACCTTTAAACACCTGCCCCCCATATAAATGCGTGGTCTCCCTTTCCCCACCTCCAGCACACCCACGAAGAACAGTTCTGGTATACTGAGTGTGGGTAGGCACCTCCAAATGACAGCAGCACCTGGGACCTTATAATATCACTTGGCTTGCTTTCCCGGAGTGTTTCCTTTGGCCAGGCTGTGAGCGAAGGTGGGTGTTGGGCACTAAAGACTAGTAATAGCGAGTGCCTCTCTATGGGCATTGCAGGTGTTTAAAATACATCCCCAAACTTGGAACACCTGTGCCCCCCCAAAAATGTGTGGACTCTGTTTCCCCACCTCCAGCACACACACGAAAACGGGTTGAGGTTTCCTGAGTGTGGGGAGGCACCTACAACTGACAGCAGGGCCTGGGTTCTAATACAATCCATTAACTTGTCTTCACTGATGGCTAGCCTAGGCGGGAGTGCGGGGGAATGTGAGGGTTGGGCTCTAAAACCAAGTATTATTGAGTGCCTCTCCACGGGATTTGAAGTGGTTTAACCTACAACCAAATATTTGGGAATACCTGTGCCCCCTGAAAGATGCAAGGACACTGTTTCCTCGCCTACAGCACACACACTAGGTGGTGTTCTGGTATCCTGAGTGTGGGGAGGCTCCTGCAAGTGACAGTAGCACCTGGGATCTAGTTGGATCCATTAGGTTGATATTCCTGAGTATTTTCCTTGGCCGGGTTGTGAGCGAAATTGGGGGTTGTGCTCTAAAACCAAGTATTAGCGAGTTCCTATATTTTGGCAGTGGAGGTGGTTAAAGTATATCCCCAACCTGGGAACACCTGTGCCCCCATAAAGATGCGTGGACTCTGTTTCCCTCCTGCAGCACACACACGACATTGGGTTCAGATGTCTTGAGTGTGGGGAGGTTCCTGCAACTAACAGCAGCGCCTGGGTTGTAATACAATACCTTAACTGGTCTTCCATGATGGCTTGCCATGGCCGGTGTGCGGGGGAAAGTTGGGATTGGGCTCTAAACCAAGTATTAGCGAGAGCCTATCCATGGGATGTGGGTGTTGAACCTACAAACCACCACCATGAAATAACTGTGCCCCCTGAAAGATGCTTTGACTCTGTTTCCCTACATCCAGCACACACACGAAGAAGTGTTCTGGTGTTCTGAGTGTGGGGAGGTTCCTCCAACTGACAGCAGCACCTGGGTTCGAATAGAATCCCTTAGCTTGACTTCCCTAAGTGTTTTCCTAGGCCTAGCAGTGAGCGATGGTGGGGGATGGGCTCTAAAGCCAAGTATTAGAGAGTGCATCTCTGTGGGCAGTGGAGGGTTTGAAACTACTTCCCCAACCTTGGAACACCTGTGCCCCCATAAAGATGAGTGGACTCTGTTTCCCCCCTGCAGCACACACACGGAGACGTGGTCAGGTATCCTGATAGTGGGGAGGCTCCTCCACATGACAGCAGCGCCTGGGTTCTCATAGAATCCCTTAGATTGTTTTCCTTGAGTGTTTCCCTAGGCCGGGCTTAGAGGGAAAGCTGGGAGTTTGGCTTGGAGGCCAAGTAGCAGCAACTGCCCCCCGATGGAATGTGGAAGTATTTAGAGGACTTCTCCCTATTGGGGAACAAGTGTGACCCCATTCATCTACTTAGATTTTGGCTCCACATCTCCCCGCCACAAAATGTTGGGTTCCGGAATCCTGAGTTTTGGGACGTTCCTACAACTGTCAGCAGCGCTTCTGTTCTTGAATCCCTTCACTTGCCTTCCCTGATGGTTTGCCTATGCTGGAGTGCAGGAGAATGTGGGGTTTCGGCTCTAATCCCAAGTATTAGCCAATGCATCTATATGATAAGTTGAGAAATTTTAACTACAACCAGCAACGTATGAATACATGTGCCACCTGAAAGATGCCTGGACTCTGTTTCCCCACCTCCAGCACACAAACGAGGAGGTGTTCTTCTATCCTGAATGTGGGGAGTTTCCTCCAAATGACAGCAGCACCTGAGGTCTAATAGAATCCGTTAGCTTGACTTCCTTGAGTGTTTACCTAGGCCGGGCTGTAAGCGAATGTGGGGGTTGGGCCCTAAAGACAAGGATTAGCGAGTGCCCCTCTATGGGCAGTGGAGATGTTTAAATCAAATCCCCAACTTTGGAACACCTGTGCCCCCATAAAGATGCGTGGAATATCTTTCCCACCTCCAGAACACACACGAAGACTTTCAGATATCCTTAGTGTGGGGGGGCTCCTCAAAATGACAGCAGCGTCTGGGTTCTAATAGAATCCCTTAGCTTGTAATACGAGTGTTTCCCTGGTCCGGGATGTGAGGGAAAGCTGGGGGTTGGGCTTGGAGTCCAAGTAGCAGTGAGTGCCCCCTGATGGATTGAGGAAGTACTTAGAGGACTTCTCCCTAAAGGGAACACTTTTGCCCCCATTCATCTGGGTGGAGTGGGGCTGCACAACTCCCCCACAAACAAGAATGTGTTCCGGAGTCCTGAGTGCAGAGAAGTTCCTCCAACTGACAGCAGCGCCTAGGTTCTAACTGAATCCCTTTGCTTGTCTTCCCTGATTTTATGCCTAGGCGGGAGTGCGGGGTAAAGTGTGGTTTGGGATCCAAACCAAGTATTTGCGAGTACCTCTCTATGGTTAGTGGAGGTTTTTAAACTTCATCCCTAACCTGGGAACACCTGTGCCCCCATATATATCCGTGGAGTCTGTTTCCAGACCTCCAGCACACACACGAACACTTGCACAGTTATCCTGAGAGTGGGCAGCCTCCTCCAACTGACAGCAGGGCCTGGGTTCTAATAAAATCGCTTAACTTGTCTTCCCTGTTTGGTTGCCTGATACGGAGTGCGGGGGAAAGTGGGGGTTGGGCTCTAAATCCAAGTATTAGCGAGTGCTTCTTCATGGGAAGTGGAGGTTATTAACCAAAAACCCACAACCTGGGAACACCTGTGCTCCTTGAAAAATGCGTGGACTCTGTTTCCCCACCTCCAGCACACACATGAAGAAGTGTTCTGGTATCCTGAGTGTGGGGAGGCACCTCCAACTGACAGCAGCATCTGGGATCTAATAGGATCCCTTAGGTTGACTTCCCTGTGTGTTTTCCAAGGACCGGCTGGGAGCGAAGGTGGGGGTTGGGCTCTAAAGCCAAGTAAGAGCGAGTGCCTCTCTATGGGCAGTGGAGGTGTTTAAAGTACATTCCCTCCCTGGGAACACCTGTGCCCCCATAAAGTTGCGTGGACTATGTATCCCCAAAACCATCATACACATAAAGACTTGTTCAGGTATCCTGAGTATGGGGAGACTCCTCCAACTGACAGCAGCGCCTGGGTTCTAACTGAATCCCTTTGCTTGTCTTCCCTGATGGCATGCCTAGGCTGGAGTGTGGGGGAAAGTGGGGTTTGGGCTTGAAGTCCAAGTAGCAACGAGTGCCCCCTGATTTACTGGGGAAGTACTTAGAGGATTTCACCCTAAAATGGAACACCTGTGCCCCCATTCACCTGCGTGGACTGGGTCTCCACAACTCCCCCCCACACAAGGCTGGGATCCGGAATCCTGAGTGTGTGGAAGTTCCTCCAACTGACAGCAGCGCCTGCGTTCGAATAGAATAACTCAGCTTGTATTCCCTGAGTGTTTCCCTAGGCCGGGCTGCGAGCGAAAGCTGGGGGTTGTGCTTGGAGGCCAAGTAGCAGCTTGTGCCAACCGATTGACTGAGGAATTACTTAGGGAACTCCCCTACCGGGGAACACCTGTGTCACCATTCATCTGCGTGGATTGGGGCTGCACACCTCCCCCACACACAAGAGTGTCTCCGGAGTCCTGAGTGTTGGGAAGTTCCTCCATGTGACAGCAGCATCTAGGTTCAATGCAATCCCTTAGTTTGTCTTCCGTGATGGCTTGCCCTGCCAGGAGTGCGGGAGAAATTGGAGGTTGGGCTCTAAAACGAAGTATTAGCGAGTGCCTATCCATGGGATGTGGAGGTGTTTAACCTACATCCTCCAACCTAGGAATACCTGTGCCCCAGGAAAAAGGCGTGGACTCTGTTTCCACACCACCAGCACACGTGCGAAGAATTGTTCTCGTTTCCTGAGTGTGGGGAGGCTCCTCCAACTAACAGCAGCACCAGGGATCTAGTAGAATCCCTTAGCTTGACTTCCTTGAGTGTTCTCCTAGGCCGGGCTTTGAGCGAAGGTGGGGGTTGGGCTGTAAAGCCAAGTAATATCCAGTGCCTCTCTAAGGGCAGTGAAGGTGTTTAAACTACATCATCTACCTAGGAATAACTGTGCCCCCATAAAGATGCATGGACTCTGTTTCCCCACTTCCAACACACACACAAAGACGTGCTCAGGTATCCTGAGTGTGGGCCGGCACTTTCAAGTGACAGCAGCGCCTGGGTTCTAATAGTATCCTTTAGCTTGTAATACCTGAGTTGTTCCCTAGGCCTGGCTCTGAGGGAAAGCTGGGGGTTGGGCTTTGAGGCCAAATAGTAGCGAGTGCCCCCCGATGGACTGAGGAAGTATTTAGATGAATTCTCCCTAAAGGGGTACACCTGTGCCCACATCCATCTACGTGGAGTGCGGATACACAAATCCCTCCCCCCCCAAGTCTGGCTACCGGAATATGAGAGTGGGAAAGTTCCTCCAGCTTACATCAGTGCCAGTGTTCTAGCAGAATCCTTAAGCTTCTCTTCCCTGATGGATTGCATTAGCTGGAGTGCGGTTCAAAGTGGGATTTGTTCTCTAAATCCAAGTAATAATGAGTGCCTCTCCATGGGAATTGGAGG
Source organism: Vicugna pacos (assembly GCF_048564905.1). Classification (NCBI taxonomy): domain Eukaryota; kingdom Metazoa; phylum Chordata; class Mammalia; order Artiodactyla; family Camelidae; genus Vicugna; species Vicugna pacos. The sequence continues at coordinate 593,611 of NW_027328785.1, forward strand.
TGTTTAACCAACAACCCCCAACAAGGGAATACCTTTGCCCCCTGGAATATGGGTGGACACAGTTTCTCCACCAACAGTACACACACGAAGAAGCTTTCTGGAATCCTGAGCATGGGGAGACTACTCCAAATGACAGCAGCACCTGGGTTCTATTAGAATCCCTTAGCTTGTGTTCCCTGAGTATTTACATAGGCCAGGCTTTGATCTATTGTGGGGTTTGGTCTCTATAGCTAGGTTTTAGCGAGTGCCTCTCTATTGGCATGGAGATTTTAAAACTACATCCCTAACCTTTAAACACCTGCCCCCCATATAAATGCGTGGTCTCCCTTTCCCCACCTCCAGCACACCCACGAAGAACAGTTCTGGTATACTGAGTGTGGGTAGGCACCTCCAAATGACAGCAGCACCTGGGACCTTATAATATCACTTGGCTTGCTTTCCCTGAGTGTTTCCTTTGGCCAGGCTGTGAGCGAAGGTGGGTGTTGGGCACTAAAGACTAGTAATAGCGAGTGCCTCTCTATGGGCATTGCAGGTGTTTAAAATACATCCCCAAACTTGGAACACCTGTGCCCCCCCAAAAATGCGTGGACTCTGTTTCCCCACCTCCAGCACACACACGAAAACGGGTTGAGGTTTCCTGAGTGTGGGGAGGCACCTACAACTGACAGCAGGGCCTGGGTTCTAATACAATCCATTAACTTGTCTTCACTGATGGCTAGCCTAGGCGGGAGTGCGGGGGAATGTGAGGGTTGGGCTCTAAAACCAAGTATTATTGAGTGCCTCTCCACGGGATTTGAAGTGGTTTAACCTACAACCAAATATTTGGGAATACCTGTGCCCCCTGAAAGATGCAAGGACACTGTTTCCCCGACTTCAGCACACACACTAGGTGGTGTTCTGGTATCCTGAGTGTGGGGAGGCTCCTGCAAGTGACAGTAGCACCTGGGATCTAATTGGATCCATTAGGTTGATATTCCTGAGTATTTTCCTTGGCCGGGTTGTGAGCGAAATTGGGGGTTGTGCTCTAAAACCAAGTATTAGCGAGTTCCTATATTTTGGCAGTGGAGGTGGTTAAAGTATATCCCCAACCTGGGAACACCTGTGCCCCCATAAAGATGCGTGGACTCTGTTTCCCTCCTGCAGCACACACACGACATTGGGTTCAGATGTCTTGAGTGTGGGGAGGTTCCTGCAACTAACAGCAGCGCCTGGGTTGTAATACAATACCTTAACTGGTCTTCCATGATGGCTTGCCATGGCCGGTGTGCGGGGGAAAGTTGGGATTGGGCTCTAAACCAAGTATTAGCGAGAGCCTATCCATGGGATGTGGGTGTTGAACCTACAAACCACCACCATGAAATAACTGTGCCCCCTGAAAGATGCTTTGACTCTGTTTCCCTACATCCAGCACACACACGAAGAAGTGTTCTGGTGTTCTGAGTGTGGGGAGGTTCCTCCAACTGACAGCAGCACCTGGGTTCGAATAGAATCCCTTAGCTTGACTTCCCTAAGTGTTTTCCTAGGCCTAGCAGTGAGCGATGGTGGGGGATGGGCTCTAAAGCCAAGTATTAGAGAGTGCATCTCTGTGGGCAGTGGAGGGTTTGAAACTACTTCCCCAACCTTGGAACACCTGTGCCCCCATAAAGATGAGTGGACTCTGTTTCCCCCCTGCAGCACACACACGGAGACGTGGTCAGGTATCCTGATAGTGGGGAGGCTCCTCCACATGACAGCAGCGCCTGGGTTCTCATAGAATCCCTTAGATTGTTTTCCTTGAGTGTTTCCCTAGGCCGGGCTTAGAGGGAAAGCTGGGAGTTTGGCTTGGAGGCCAAGTAGCAGCAACTGCCCCCCGATGGAATGTGGAAGTATTTAGAGGACTTCTCCCTATTGGGGAACAAGTGTGACCCCATTCATCTACTTAGATTTTGGCTCCACATCTCCCCGCCACAAAATGTTGGGTTCCGGAATCCTGAGTTTTGGGACGTTCCTACAACTGTCAGCAGCGCTTCTGTTCTTGAATCCCTTCACTTGCCTTCCCTGATGGTTTGCCTATGCTGGAGTGCAGGAGAATGTGGGGTTTCGGCTCTAATCCCAAGTATTAGCCAATGCATCTATATGATAAGTTGAGAAATTTTAACTACAACCAGCAACGTATGAATACATGTGCCACCTGAAAGATGCCTGGACTCTGTTTCCCCACCTCCAGCACACAAACGAGGAGGTGTTCTTCTATCCTGAATGTGGGGAGTTTCCTCCAAATGACAGCAGCACCTGAGGTCTAATAGAATCCGTTAGCTTGACTTCCTTGAGTGTTTACCTAGGCCGGGCTGTAAGCGAATGTGGGGGTTGGGCCCTAAAGACAAGGATTAGCGAGTGCCCCTCTATGGGCAGTGGAGATGTTTAAACCAAATCCCCAACTTTGGAACACCTGTGCCCCCATAAAGATGCGTGGAATATCTTTCCCACCTCCAGAACACACACGAAGACTTTCAGATATCCTTAGTGTGGGGGGGCTCCTCAAAATGACAGCAGCGTCTGGGTTCTAATAGAATCCCTTAGATTGTAATACGAGTGTTTCCCTGGTCCGGGATGTGAGGGAAAGCTGGGGGTTGGGCTTGGAGTCCATGTAGCAGTGAGTGCCCCCTGATCGATTGAGGAAGTACTTAGAGGACTTCTCCCTAAAGGGAACACATTTGCCCCCATTCATCTGGGTGAAGTGGGGCTGCACAACTCCCCCACAAACAGGAATGTGTTCCGGAGTCCTGAGTGCAGAGAAGTTCCTCCAACTGACAGCAGCGCCTGGGTTCTAACTGAATCCCTTTGCTTGTCTTCCCTGATGGTATGCCTAGGCGGGAGTGCGGGGGAAAGTGTGGTTTGGGATCCAAACCAAGTATTTGCGAGTACCTCTCTATGGTTAGTGGAGGTTTTTAAACTACATCCCTAACCTGGGAACACCTGTGCCCCCATATATATCCGTGGAGTCTGTTTCCAGACCTCCAGCACACACACGAACACTTGCACAGTTATCCTGAGAGTGGGCAGCCTCCTCCAACTGACAGCAGGGCCTGGGTTCTAATAAAATCGCTTAACTTGTCTTCCCTGTTTGGTTGCCTGATACGGAGTGCGGGGGAAAGTGGGGGTTGGGCTCTAAATCCAAGTATTAGCGAGTGCTTCTTCATGGGAAGTGGAGGTTATTAACCAAAAACCCACAACCTGGGAACACCTGTGCTCCTTGAAAAATGCGTGGACTCTGTTTCCCCACCTCCAGCACACACATGAAGAAGTTTTCTGGTATCCTGAGTGTGGGGAGGCACCTCCAACTGACAGCAGCATCTGGGATCTAATAGGATCCCTTAGGTTGACTTCCCTGTGTGTTTTCCAAGGACCGGCTGGGAGCGAAGGTGGGGGTTGGGCTCTAAAGCCAAGTAAGAGCGAGTGCCTCTCTATGGGCAGTGGAGGTGTTTAAAGTACATTCCCTCCCTGGGAACACCTGTGCCCCCATAAAGTTGCGTGGACTATGTATCCCCAAAACCATCATACACATAAAGACTTGTTCAGGTATCCTGAGTATGGGGAGACTCCTCCAACTGACAGCAGCGCCTGGGTTCTAATAGAATCCCAAAGCTTGTCTTCCCTGATGGCATGCCTAGGCTGGAGTGTGGGGGAAAGTGGGGTTTGGGCTTGAAGTCCAAGTAGCAACGAGTGCCCCCTGATTTACTGGGGAAGTACTTAGAGGATTTCACCCTAAAATGGAACACCTGTGCCCCCATTCATCTGCGTGGACTGGGTCTCCACAACTCCCCCCCACACAAGGCTGGGATCCGGAATCCTGAGTGTGTGGAAGTTCCTCCAACTGACAGCAGCGCCTGCGTTCGAATAGAATAACTCAGCTTGTATTCCCTGAGTGTTTCCCTAGGCCGGGCTGCGAGCGAAAGCTGGGGGTTGTGCTTGGAGGCCAAGTAGCAGCTTGTGCCAACCGATTGACTGAGGAATTACTTAGGGAACTCCCCTACCGGGGAACACCTGTGTCACCATTCATCTGCGTGGATTGGGGCTGCACACCTCCCCCACACACAAGAGTGTCTCCGGAGTCCTGAGTGTTGGGAAGTTCCTCCATGTGACAGCAGCATCTAGGTTCAACACAATCCCTTAGCTTGTCTTCCGTGATGGCTTGCCCTGCCAGGAGTGCGGGAGAAATTGGAGGTTGGGCTCTAAAACGAAGTATTAGCGAGTGCCTATCCATGGGATGTGGAGGTGTTTAACCTACATCCTCCAACCTAGGAATACCTGTGCCCCAGGGAAAAGGCGTGGACTCTGTTTCCACACCACCAGCACACGTGCGAAGAATTGTTCTCGTTTCCTGAGTGTGGGGAGGCTCCTCCAACTAACAGCAGCACCAGGGATCTAGTAGAATCCCTTAGCTTGACTTCCTTGAGTGTTCTCCTAGGCCGGGCTTTGAGCGAAGGTGGGGGTTGGGCTGTAAAGCCAAGTAATATCCAGTGCCTCTCTAAGGGCAGTGAAGGTGTTTAAACTACATCATCTACCTAGGAATAACTGTGCCCCCATAAAGATGCATGGACTCTGTTTCCCCACTTCCAACACACACACAAAGACGTGCTCAGGTATCCTGAGTGTGGGCCGGCACTTTCAAGTGACAGCAGCGCCTGGGTTCTAATAGTATCCTTTAGCTTGTAATACCTGAGTTGTTCCCTAGGCCTGGCTCTGAGGGAAAGCTGGGGGTTGGGCTTTGAGGCCAAATAGTAGCGAGTGCCCCCCGATGGACTGAGGAAGTATTTAGATGAATTCTCCCTAAAGGGGTACACCTGTGCCCACATCCATCTACGTGGAGTGCGGATACACAAATCCCTCCCCCCACAAGTCTGGCTACCGGAATATGAGAGTGGGAAAGTTCCTCCAGCTTACATCAGTGCCAGTGTTCTAGCAGAATCCTTAAGCTTCTCTTCCCTGATGGATTGCATTAGCTGGAGTGCGGTTCAAAGTGGGATTTGTTCTCTAAATCCAAGTAATAATGAGTGCCTCTCCATGGGAATTGGAGGTGTTTAACCAACAACCCCCAACAAGGGAATACCTTTGCCCCCTGGAATATGCGTGGACACTGTTTCTCCACCAACAGTACACACACGAAGAAGCTTTCTGGAATCCTGAGCATGGGGAGACTTCTCCAAATGACAGCAGCACCTGGGTTCTATTAGAATCCCTTAGCTTGTGTTCCCTGAGTATTTACATAGGCCAGGCTTTGATCTATTGTGGGGTTTGGTCTCTATAGCTAGGTTTTAGCGAGTGCCTCTCTATTGGCATGGAGATTTTAAAACTACATCCCTAACCTTTAAACACCTGCCCCCCATATAAATGCGTGGTCTCCCTTTCCCCACCTCCAGCACACCCACGAAGAACAGTTCTGGTATACTGAGTGTGGGTAGGCACCTCCAAATGACAGCAGCACCTGGGACCTTATAATATCACTTGGCTTGCTTTCCCGGAGTGTTTCCTTTGGCCAGGCTGTGAGCGAAGGTGGGTGTTGGGCACTAAAGACTAGTAATAGCGAGTGCCTCTCTATGGGCATTGCAGGTGTTTAAAATACATCCCCAAACTTGGAACACCTGTGCCCCCCCAAAAATGCGTGGACTCTGTTTCCCCACCTCCAGCACACACACGAAAACGGGTTGAGGTTTCCTGAGTGTGGGGAGGCACCTACAACTGACAGCAGGGCCTGGGTTCTAATACAATCCATTAACTTGTCTTCACTGATGGCTAGCCTAGGCGGGAGTGCGGGGGAATGTGAGGGTTGGGCTCTAAAACCAAGTGTTATTGAGTGCCTCTCCACGGGATTTGAAGTGGTTTAACCTACAACCAAATATTTGGGAATACCTGTGCCCCCTGAAAGATGCAAGGACACTGTTTCCCCGCCTTCAGCACACACACTAGGTGGTGTTCTGGTATCCTGAGTGTGGGGAGGCTCCTGCAAGTGACAGTAGCACCTGGGATCTAGTTGGATCCATTCGGTTGATATTCCTGAGTATTTTCCTTGGCCGGGTTGTGAGCGAAATTGGGGGTTGTGCTCTAAAACCAAGTATTAGCGAGTTCTTATATTTTGGCAGTGGAGGGGGTTAAAGTATATCCCCAACCTGGGAACACCTGTGCCCCCATAAAGATGCGTGGACTCTGTTTCCCTCCTGCAGCACACACACGACATTGGGTTCAGATGTCTTGAGTGTGGGGAGGTTCCTGCAACTAACAGCAGCGCCTGGGTTGTAATACAATACCTTAACTGGTCTTCCATGATGGCTTGCCATGGCCGGTGTGCGGGGGAAAGTTGGGATTGGGCTCTAAACCAAGTATTAGCGAGAGCCTATCCACGGGATGTGGGTGTTGAACCTACAAACCACCACCATGAAATAACTGTGACCCCTGAAAGATGCTTTGACTCTGTTTCCCTACATCCAGCACACACACGAAGAAGTGTTCTGGTGTTCTGAGTGTGGGGAGGTTCCTCCAACTGACAGCAGCACCTGGGTTCGAATAGAATCCCTTAGCTTGACTTCCCTAAGTGTTTTCCTAGGCCTAGCAGTGAGCGATGGTGGGGGATGGGCTCTAAAGCCAAGTATTAGAGAGTGCATCTCTGTGGGCAGTGGAGGGTTTGAAACTACTTCCCCAACCTTGGAACACCTGTGCCCCCATAAAGATGAGTGGACTCTGTTTCCCCCCTGCAGCACACACACGGAGACGTGGTCAGGTATCCTGATAGTGGGGAGGCTCCTCCACATGACAGCAGCGCCTGGGTTCTCATAGAATCCCTTAGATTGTTTTCCTTGAGTGTTTCCCTAGGCCGGGCTTAGAGGGAAAGCTGGGAGTTTGGCTTGGAGGCCAAGTAGCAGCAACTGCCCCCCGATGGAATGTGGAAGTATTTAGAGGACTTCTCCCTAATGGGGAACAAGTGTGACCCCATTCATCTACTTGGATTTTGGCTCCACATCTCCCCGCCACAAAATGTTGGGTTCCGGAATCCTGAGTTTTGGGACGTTCCTCCAACTGTCAGCAGCGCTTGTGTTCTTGAATCCCTTAACTTGCCTTCCCTGATGGTTTGCCTATGCTGGAGTGCAGGGGAATGTGGGGTTTCGGCTCTAATACCAAGTATTAGCCAATGCATCTATATGATAAGTTGAGAAATTTTAACTACAACCAGCAACGTAGGAATACATGTGCCACCTGAAAGATGCCTGGACTCTGTTTCCCCACCTCCAGCACACAAACGAGGAAGTGTTCTTCTATCCTGAATGTGGGGAGTTTCCTCCAAATGACAGCAGCACCTGAGGTCTAATAGAATCCGTTAGCTTGACTTCCTTGAGTGTTTACCTAGGCCGGGCTGTAAGCGAATGTGGGGGTTGGGCCCTAAAGACAAGGATTAGCGAGTGCCCCTCTATGGGCAGTGGAGGTGTTTAAACCAAATCCCCAACTTTGGAACACCTGTGCCCCCATAGAGATGCGTGGAATATCTTTCCCAGCTCCAGAACACACACGAAGACTTTCAGATATCCTTAGTGTGGGGGGGCTCCTCAAAATGACAGCAGCGTCTGGGTTCAAATACAATCCCTTAGCTTGTAATACGAGTGTTTTCCTGGTCCGGGATGTGAGGGAAAGCTGGGGGTTGGGCTTGGAGTCCAAGTAGCAGTGAGTGCCCCCTGATGGATTGAGGAAGTACTTAGAGGACTTCTCCCTAAAGGGAACACTTTTGCCCCCATTCATCTGGGTGGAGTGGGGCTGCACATCTCCCCCACAAACAAGAATGTGTTCCGGAGTCCTGAGTGCAGAGAAGTTCCTCCAACTGACAGCAGCGCCTGGGTTCTAACTGAATCCCTTTGCTTGTCTTCCCTGATGGTATGCCTAGGCGGGAGTGCGGGGGAAAGTGTGGTTTGGGATCCAAACCAAGTATTTGCGAGTACCTCTCTATGGTTAGTGGAGGTTTTTAAACTACATCCCTAACCTGGGAACACCTGTGCCCCCATATATATCCGTGGAGTCTGTTTCCAGACCTCCAGCACACACACGAACACTTGCACAGTTATCCTGAGAGTGGGCAGCCTCCTCCAACTGACAGCAGGGCCTGGGTTCTAATAAAATCGCTTAACTTGTCTTCCCTGTTTGGTTGCCTGATACGGAGTGCGGGGGAAAGTGGGGGTTGGGCTCTAAATCCAAGTATTAGCGAGTGCTTCTTCATGGGAAGTGGAGGTTATTAACCAAAAACCCACAACCTGGGAACACCTGTGCTCCTTGAAAAATGCGTGGACTCTGTTTCCCCACCTCCAGCACACACATGAAGAAGTGTTCTGGTATCCTGAGTGTGGGGAGGCACCTCCAACTGACAGCAGCATCTGGGATCTAATAGGATCCCTTAGGTTGACTTCCCTGTGTGTTTTCCAAGGACCGGCTGGGAGCGAAGGTGGGGGTTGGGCTCTAAAGCCAAGTAAGAGCGAGTGCCTCTCTATGGGCAGTGGAGGTGTTTAAAGTACATTCCCTCCCTGGGAACACCTGTGCCCCCATAAAGTTGCGTGGACTATGTATCCCCAAAACCATCATACACATAAAGACTTGTTCAGGTATCCTGAGTATGGGGAGACTCCTCCAACTGACAGCAGCGCCTGGGTTCTAATAGAATCCCAAAGCTTGTCTTCCCTGATGGCATGCCTAGGCTGGAGTGTGGGGGAAAGTGGGGTTTGGGCTTGAAGTCCAAGTAGCAACGAGTGCCCCCTGATTTACTGGGGAAGTACTTAGAGGATTTCACCCTAAAATGGAACACCTGTGCCCCCATTCATCTGCGTGGACTGGGTCTCCACAACTCCCCCCCACACAAGGCTGGGATCCGGAATCCTGAGTGTGTGGAAGTTCCTCCAACTGACAGCAGCGCCTGCGTTCGAATAGAATAACTCAGCTTGTATTCCCTGAGTGTTTCCCTAGGCCGGGCTGCGAGCGAAAGCTGGGGGTTGTGCTTGGAGGCCAAGTAGCAGCTTGTGCCAACCGATTGACTGAGGAATTACTTAGGGAACTCCCCTACCGGGGAACACCTGTGTCACCATTCATCTGCGTGGATTGGGGCTGCACACCTCCCCCACACACAAGAGTGTCTCCGGAGTCCTGAGTGTTGGGAAGTTCCTCCATGTGACAGCAGCATCTAGGTTCAACACAATCCCTTAGCTTGTCTTCCGTGATGGCTTGCCCTGCCAGGAGTGCGGGAGAAATTGGAGGTTGGGCTCTAAAACGAAGTATTAGCGAGTGCCTATCCATGGGATGTGGAGGTGTTTAACCTACATCCTCCAACCTAGGAATACCTGTGCCCCAGGGAAAAGGCGTGGACTCTGTTTCCACACCACCAGCACACGTGCGAAGAATTGTTCTCGTTTCCTGAGTGTGGGGAGGCTCCTCCAACTAACAGCAGCACCAGGGATCTAGTAGAATCCCTTAGCTTGACTTCCTTGAGTGTTCTCCTAGGCCGGGCTTTGAGCGAAGGTGGGGGTTGGGCTGTAAAGCCAAGTAATATCCAGTGCCTCTCTAAGGGCAGTGAAGGTGTTTAAACTACATCATCTACCTAGGAATAACTGTGCCCCCATAAAGATGCATGGACTCTGTTTCCCCACTTCCAACACACACACAAAGACGTGCTCAGGTATCCTGAGTGTGGGCCGGCACTTTCAAGTGACAGCAGCGCCTGGGTTCTAATAGTATCCTTTAGCTTGTAATACCTGAGTTGTTCCCTAGGCCTGGCTCTGAGGGAAAGCTGGGGGTTGGGCTTTGAGGCCAAATAGTAGCGAGTGCCCCCCGATGGACTGAGGAAGTATTTAGATGAATTCTCCCTAAAGGGGTACACCTGTGCCCACATCCATCTACGTGGAGTGCGGATACACAAATCCCTCCCCCCACAAGTCTGGCTACCGGAATATGAGAGTGGGAAAGTTCCTCCAGCTTACATCAGTGCCAGTGTTCTAGCAGAATCCTTAAGCTTCTCTTCCCTGATGGATTGCATTAGCTGGAGTGCGGTTCAAAGTGGGATTTGTTCTCTAAATCCAAGTAATAATGAGTGCCTCTCCATGGGAATTGGAGGTGTTTAACCAACAACCCCCAACAAGGGAATACCTTTGCCCCCTGGAATATGCGTGGACACTGTTTCTCCACCAACAGTACACACACGAAGAAGCTTTCTGGAATCCTGAGCATGGGGAGACTTCTCCAAATGACAGCAGCACCTGGGTTCTATTAGAATCCCTTAGCTTGTGTTCCCTGAGTATTTACATAGGCCAGGCTTTGATCTATTGTGGGGTTTGGTCTCTATAGCTAGGTTTTAGCGAGTGCCTCTCTATTGGCATGGAGATTTTAAAACTACATCCCTAACCTTTAAACACCTGCCCCCCATATAAATGCGTGGTCTCCCTTTCCCCACCTCCAGCACACCCACGAAGAACAGTTCTGGTATACTGAGTGTGGGTAGGCACCTCCAAATGACAGCAGCACCTGGGACCTTATAATATCACTTGGCTTGCTTTCCCGGAGTGTTTCCTTTGGCCAGGCTGTGAGCGAAGGTGGGTGTTGGGCACTAAAGACTAGTAATAGCGAGTGCCTCTCTATGGGCATTGCAGGTGTTTAAAATACATCCCCAAACTTGGAACACCTGTGCCCCCCCAAAAATGCGTGGACTCTGTTTCCCCACCTCCAGCACACACACGAAAACGGGTTGAGGTTTCCTGAGTGTGGGGAGGCACCTACAACTGACAGCAGGGCCTGGGTTCTAATACAATCCATTAACTTGTCTTCACTGATGGCTAGCCTAGGCGGGAGTGCGGGGGAATGTGAGGGTTGGGCTCTAAAACCAAGTATTATTGAGTGCCTCTCCACGGGATTTGAAGTGGTTTAACCTACAACCAAATATTTGGGAATACCTGTGCCCCCTGAAAGATGCAAGGACACTGTTTCCCCGCCTTCAGCACACACACTAGGTGGTGTTCTGGTATCCTGAGTGTGGGGAGGCTCCTGCAAGTGACAGTAGCACCTGGGATCTAGTTGGATCCATTCGGTTGATATTCCTGAGTATTTTCCTTGGCCGGGTTGTGAGCGAAATTGGGGGTTGTGCTCTAAAACCAAGTATTAGCGAGTTCTTATATTTTGGCAGTGGAGGGGGTTAAAGTATATCCCCAACCTGGGAACACCTGTGCCCCCATAAAGATGCGTGGACTCTGTTTCCCTCCTGCAGCACACACACGACATTGGGTTCAGATGTCTTGAGTGTGGGGAGGTTCCTGCAACTAACAGCAGCGCCTGGGTTGTAATACAATACCTTAACTGGTCTTCCATGATGGCTTGCCATGGCCGGTGTGCGGGGGAAAGTTGGGATTGGGCTCTAAACCAAGTATTAGCGAGAGCCTATCCACGGGATGTGGGTGTTGAACCTACAAACCACCACCATGAAATAACTGTGACCCCTGAAAGATGCTTTGACTCTGTTTCCCTACATCCAGCACACACACGAAGAAGTGTTCTGGTGTTCTGAGTGTGGGGAGGTTCCTCCAACTGACAGCAGCACCTGGGTTCGAATAGAATCCCTTAGCTTGACTTCCCTAAGTGTTTTCCTAGGCCTAGCAGTGAGCGATGGTGGGGGATGGGCTCTAAAGCCAAGTATTAGAGAGTGCATCTCTGTGGGCAGTGGAGGGTTTGAAACTACTTCCCCAACCTTGGAACACCTGTGCCCCCATAAAGATGAGTGGACTCTGTTTCCCCCCTGCAGCACACACACGGAGACGTGGTCAGGTATCCTGATAGTGGGGAGGCTCCTCCACATGACAGCAGCGCCTGGGTTCTCATAGAATCCCTTAGATTGTTTTCCTTGAGTGTTTCCCTAGGCCGGGCTTAGAGGGAAAGCTGGGAGTTTGGCTTGGAGGCCAAGTAGCAGCAACTGCCCCCCGATGGAATGTGGAAGTATTTAGAGGACTTCTCCCTAATGGGGAACAAGTGTGACCCCATTCATCTACTTGGATTTTGGCTCCACATCTCCCCGCCACAAAATGTTGGGTTCCGGAATCCTGAGTTTTGGGACGTTCCTCCAACTGTCAGCAGCGCTTGTGTTCTTGAATCCCTTAACTTGCCTTCCCTGATGGTTTGCCTATGCTGGAGTGCAGGGGAATGTGGGGTTTCGGCTCTAATACCAAGTATTAGCCAATGCATCTATATGATAAGTTGAGAAATTTTAACTACAACCAGCAACGTAGGAATACATGTGCCACCTGAAAGATGCCTGGACTCTGTTTCCCCACCTCCAGCACACAAACGAGGAAGTGTTCTTCTATCCTGAATGTGGGGAGTTTCCTCCAAATGACAGCAGCACCTGAGGTCTAATAGAATCCGTTAGCTTGACTTCCTTGAGTGTTTACCTAGGCCGGGCTGTAAGCGAATGTGGGGGTTGGGCCCTAAAGACAAGGATTAGCGAGTGCCCCTCTATGGGCAGTGGAGGTGTTTAAACCAAATCCCCAACTTTGGAACACCTGTGCCCCCATAGAGATGCGTGGAATATCTTTCCCAGCTCCAGAACACACACGAAGACTTTCAGATATCCTTAGTGTGGGGGGGCTCCTCAAAATGACAGCAGCGTCTGGGTTCAAATACAATCCCTTAGCTTGTAATACGAGTGTTTTCCTGGTCCGGGATGTGAGGGAAAGCTGGGGGTTGGGCTTGGAGTCCAAGTAGCAGTGAGTGCCCCCTGATGGATTGAGGAAGTACTTAGAGGACTTCTCCCTAAAGGGAACACTTTTGCCCCCATTCATCTGGGTGGAGTGGGGCTGCACATCTCCCCCACAAACAAGAATGTGTTCCGGAGTCCTGAGTGCAGAGAAGTTCCTCCAACTGACAGCAGCGCCTAGGTTCTAACTGAATCCCTTTGCTTGTCTTCCCTGATGGTATGCCTAGGCGGGAGTGCGGGGGAAAGTGTGGTTTGGGATCCAAACCAAGTATTTGCGAGTACCTCTCTATGGTTAGTGGAGGTTTTTAAACTACATCCCTAACCTGGGAACACCTGTGCCCCCATATATATCCGTGGAGTCTGTTTCCAGACCTCCAGCACACACACGAACACTTGCACAGTTATCCTGAGAGTGGGCAGCCTCCTCCAACTGACAGCAGGGCCTGGGTTCTAATAAAATCGCTTAACTTGTCTTCCCTGTTTGGTTGCCTGATACGGAGTGCGGGGGAAAGTGGGGGTTGGGCTCTAAATCCAAGTATTAGCGAGTGCTTCTTCATGGGAAGTGGAGGTTATTAACCAAAAACCCACAACCTGGGAACACCTGTGCTCCTTGAAAAATGCGTGGACTCTGTTTCCCCACCTCCAGCACACACATGAAGAAGTGTTCTGGTATCCTGAGTGTGGGGAGGCACCTCCAACTGACAGCAGCATCTGGGATCTAATAGGATCCCTTAGGTTGACTTCCCTGTGTGTTTTCCAAGGACCGGCTGGGAGCGAAGGTGGGGGTTGGGCTCTAAAGCCAAGTAAGAGCGAGTGCCTCTCTATGGGCAGTGGAGGTGTTTAAAGTACATTCCCTCCCTGGGAACACCTGTGCCCCCATAAAGTTGCGTGGACTATGTATCCCCAAAACCATCATACACATAAAGACTTGTTCAGGTATCCTGAGTATGGGGAGACTCCTCCAACTGACAGCAGCGCCTGGTTTCTAATAGAATCCCAAAGCTTGTCTTCCCTGATGCCAAGCCTAGGCTGGAGTGTGGGGGAAAGTGGGGTTTGGGCTTGAAGTCCAAGTAGCAACGAGTGCCCCCTGATTTACTGGGGAAGTACTTAGAGGATTTCACCCTAAAATGGAACACCTGTGCCCCCATTCATCTGCGTGGACTGGGTCTCCACAACTCCCCCCCACACAAGGCTGGGATCCGGAATCCTGAGTGTGTGGAAGTTCCTCCAACTGACAGCAGCGCCTGCGTTCGAATAGAATAACTCAGCTTGTATTCCCTGAGTGTTTCCCTAGGCCGGGCTGCGAGCGAAAGCTGGGGGTTGTGCTTGGAGGCCAAGTAGCAGCTTGTGCCAACCGATTGACTGAGGAATTACTTAGGGAACTCCCCTACCGGGGAACACCTGTGTCACCATTCATCTGCGTGGATTGGGGCTGCACACCTCCCCCACACACAAGAGTGTCTCCGGAGTCCTGAGTGTTGGGAAGTTCCTCCATGTGACAGCAGCATCTAGGTTCAACACAATCCCTTAGCTTGTCTTCCGTGATGGCTTGCCCTGCCAGGAGTGCGGGAGAAATTGGAGGTTGGGCTCTAAAACGAAGTATTAGCGAGTGCCTATCCATGGGATGTGGAGGTGTTTAACCTACATCCTCCAACCTAGGAATACCTGTGCCCCAGGAAAAAGGCGTGGACTCTGTTTCCACACCACCAGCACACGTGCGAAGAATTGTTCTCGTTTCCTGAGTGTGGGGAGGCTCCTCCAACTAACAGCAGCACCAGGGATCTAGTAGAATCCCTTAGCTTGACTTCCTTGAGTGTTCTCCTAGGCCGGGCTTTGAGCGAAGGTGGGGGTTGGGCTGTAAAGCCAAGTAATATCCAGTGCCTCTCTAAGGGCAGTGAAGGTGTTTAAACTACATCATCTACCTAGGAATAACTGTGCCCCCATAAAGATGCATGGACTCTGTTTCCCCACTTCCAACACACACACAAAGACGTGCTCAGGTATCCTGAGTGTGGGCCGGCACTTTCAAGTGACAGCAGCGCCTGGGTTCTAATAGTATCCTTTAGCTTGTAATACCTGAGTTGTTCCCTAGGCCTGGCTCTGAGGGAAAGCTGGGGGTTGGGCTTTGAGGCCAAATAGTAGCGAGTGCCCCCCGATGGACTGAGGAAGTATTTAGATGAATTCTCCCTAAAGGGGTACACCTGTGCCCACATCCATCTACGTGGAGTGCGGATACACAAATCCCTCCCCCCACAAGTCTGGCTACCGGAATATGAGAGTGGGAAAGTTCCTCCAGCTTACATCAGTGCCAGTGTTCTAGCAGAATCCTTAAGCTTCTCTTCCCTGATGGATTGCATTAGCTGGAGTGCGGTTCAAAGTGGGATTTGTTCTCTAAATCCAAGTAATAATGAGTGCCTCTCCATGGGAATTGGAGGTGTTTAACCAACAACAACCAACAAGGGAATACCTTTGCCCCCTGGAATATGCGTGGACACTGTTTCTCCACCAACAGTACACACACGAAGAAGCTTTGTGGAATCCTGAGCATGGGGAGACTACTCCAAATGACAGCAGCACCTGGGTTCTATTAGAATCCCTTAGCTTGTGTTCCCTGAGTATTTACATAGGCCAGGCTTTGATCTATTGTGGGGTTTGGTCTCTATAGCTAGGTTTTAGCGAGTGCCTCTCTATTGGCATGGAGATTTTAAAACTACATCCCTAACCTTTAAACACCTGCCCCCCATATAAATGCGTGGTCTCCCTTTCCCCACCTCCAGCACACCCACGAAGAACAGTTCTGGTATACTGAGTGTGGGTAGGCACCTCCAAATGACAGCAGCACCTGGGACCTTATAATATCACTTGGCTTGCTTTCCCTGAGTGTTTCCTTTGGCCAGGCTGTGAGCGAAGGTGGGTGTTGGGCACTAAAGACTAGTAATAGCGAGTGCCTCTCTATGGGCATTGCAGGTGTTTAAAATACATCCCCAAACTTGGAACACCTGTGCCCCCCCAAAAATGCGTGGACTCTGTTTCCCCACCTCCAGCACACACACGAAAACCGGTTGAGGTTTCCTGAGTGTGGGGAGGCACCTACAACTGACAGCAGGGCCTGGGTTCTAATACAATCCATTAACTTGTCTTCACTGATGGCTAGCCTAGGCGGGAGTGCGGGGGAATGTGAGGGTTGGGCTCTAAAACCAAGTATTATTGAGTGCCTCTCCACGGGATTTGAAGTGGTTTAACCTACAACCAAATATTTGGGAATACCTGTGCCCCCTGAAAGATGCAAGGACACTGTTTCCCCGCCTTCAGCACACACACTAGGTGGTGTTCTGGTATCCTGAGTGTGGGGAGGCTCCTGCAAGTGACAGTAGCACCTGGGATCTAGTTGGATCCATTAGGTTGATATTCCTGAGTATTTTCCTTGGCCGGGTTGTGAGCGAAATTGGGGGTTGTGCTCTAAAACCAAGTATTAGCGAGTTCCTATATTTTGGCAGTGGAGGTGGTTAAAGTATATCCCCAACCTGGGAACACCTGTGCCCCCATAAAGATGCGTGGACTCTGTTTCCCTCCTGCAGCACACACACGACATTGGGTTCAGATGTCTTGAGTGTGGGGAGGTTCCTGCAACTAACAGCAGCGCCTGGGTTGTAATACAATACCTTAACTGGTCTTCCATGATGGCTTGCCATGGCCGGTGTGCGGGGGAAAGTTGGGATTGGGCTCTAAACCAAGTATTAGCGAGAGCCTATCCATGGGATGTGGGTGTTGAACCTACAAACCACCACCATGAAATAACTGTGCCCCCTGAAAGATGCTTTGACTCTGTTTCCCTACATCCAGCACACACACGAAGAAGTGTTCTGGTGTTCTGAGTGTGGGGAGGTTCCTCCAACTGACAGCAGCACCTGGGTTCGAATAGAATCCCTTAGCTTGACTTCCCTAAGTGTTTTCCTAGGCCTAGCAGTGAGCGATGGTGGGGGATGGGCTCTAAAGCCAAGTATTAGAGAGTGCATCTCTGTGGGCAGTGGAGGGTTTGAAACTACTTCCCCAACCTTGGAACACCTGTGCCCCCATAAAGATGAGTGGACTCTGTTTCCCCCCTGCAGCACACACACGGAGACGTGGTCAGGTATCCTGATAGTGGGGAGGCTCCTCCACATGACAGCAGCGCCTGGGTTCTCATAGAATCCCTTAGATTGTTTTCCTTGAGTGTTTCCCTAGGCCGGGCTTAGAGGGAAAGCTGGGAGTTTGGCTTGGAGGCCAAGTAGCAGCAACTGCCCCCCGATGGAATGTGGAAGTATTTAGAGGACTTCTCCCTAATGGGGAACAAGTGTGACCCCATTCATCTACTTGGATTTTGGCTCCACATCTCCCCGCCACAAAATGTTGGGTTCCGGAATCCTGAGTTTTGGGACGTTCCTCCAACTGTCAGCAGCGCTTGTGTTCTTGAATCCCTTAACTTGCCTTCCCTGATGGTGTGCCTATGCTGGAGTGCAGGGGAATGTGGGGTTTCGGCTCTAATACCAAGTATTAGCCAATGCATCTACATGTGAAGTTGAGAAATTTTAACTACACCCATCAACGTAGGAATACATGTGCCACCTGAATGATGCCTGGACTCTGTTTCCCCACCGCCAGCACACAAACGAGGAGGTGTTCTTCTATCCTGAATGTGGGGAGTTTCCTCCAAATGACAGCAGAACCTGAGGTCTCATATAATCCGTTAGCTTGACTTCTTGAGTGTTTACCTAGGCCGGGCTGTAAGCGAATGTGGGGATTGGGCCTTAAAGACAAGGATTAGCGAGTGCCTCTCTATGGGCAGTGGAGGTATTTAAACCAAATCCCCAACTTTGGAACACCTGTGCCCCCATACAGATGCGTGGAATATCTTTCCCACCTCCAGAACACACACGAAGACTTTCAGTTTTCCTTAGTGTGGGGGGGGGCTCCTCAAAATGACAGCAGCGTCTGGGTTCTAATACAATCCCTTAGCTTGTAATATGTGTGTTCCCCTGGTCCGGGATGTGAGGGAAAGCTGGGGGTTGGGCTTGGAGTCCAAGTAGCAGTGAGTGCACCCTGATCGATTGAGGAAGTACTTAGAGGACTTCTCCCTAAAGGGAACACTTTTGCCCCCATTCATCTGGGTGGAGTGGGGCTGCACAACTCCCCCACAAACAGGAATGTGTTCCGGAATCCTGAGTGCAGAGAAGTTCCTCCAACTGACAGCAGCGCCTGGGTTCTAACTGAATCCCTTTGCTTGTCTTCCCTGATGGTATGCCTAGGCGGGAGTGCGGGGGAAAGTGTGGTTTGGGATCCAAACCAAGTATTTGCGAGTACCTCTCTATGGTTCGTGGAGGTTTTTAAACTACATCCCTAACATGGGAACACCTGTGCCCCCATATATATCCGTGGAGTCTGTTTCCAGACCTCCAGCACACACACGAACACTTGCACAGTTATCCTGAGAGTGGGCAGCCTCCTCCAACTGACAGCAGGGCCTGGGTTCTAATAAAATCGCTTAACTTGTCTTCCCTGTTTGGTTGCCTGATACGGAGTGCGGGGGAAAGTGGGGGTTGGGCTCTAAATCCAAGTATTAGCGAGTGCTTCTTCATGGGAAGTGGAGGTTATTAACCAAAAACCCACAACCTGGGAACACCTGTGCTCCTTGAAAAATGCGTGGACTCTGTTTCCCCACCTCCAGCACACACATGAAGAAGTGTTCTGGTATCCTGAGTGTGGGGAGGCACCTCCAACTGACAGCAGCATCTGGGATCTAATAGGATCCCTTAGGTTGACTTCCCTGTGTGTTTTCCAAGGACCGGCTGGGAGCGAAGGTGGGGGTTGGGCTCTAAAGCCAAGTAAGAGCGAGTGCCTCTCTATGGGCAGTGGAGGTGTTTAAAGTACATTCCCTCCCTGGGAACACCTGTGCCCCCATAAAGTTGCGTGGACTATGTATCCCCAAAACCATCATACACATAAAGACTTGTTCAGGTATCCTGAGTATGGGGAGACTCCTCCAACTGACAGCAGCGCCTGGGTTCTAATAGAATCCCAAAGCTTGTCTTCCCTGATGGCACGCCTAGGCTGGAGTGTGGGGGAAAGTGGGGTTTGGGCTTGAAGTCCAAGTAGCAACGAGTGCCCCCTGATTTACTGGGGAAGTACTTAGAGGATTTCACCCTAAAATGGAACACCTGTGCCCCCATTCATCTGCGTGGACTGGGTCTCCACAACTCCCCCCCACACAAGGCTGGGATCCAGAATCCTGAGTGTGTGGAAGTTCCTGCAACTGACAGCAGCGCCTGCGTTCGAATAGAATAACTCAGCTTGTATTCCCTGAGTGTTTCCCTAGGCCGGGCTGCGAGCGAAAGCTGGGGGTTGTGCTTGGAGGCCAAGTAGCAGCTTGTGCCAACCGATTGACTGAGGAATTACTTAGGGAACTCCCCTACCGGGGAACACCTGTGTCACCATTCATCTGCGTGGATTGGGGCTGCACACCTCCCCCACACACAAGAGTGTCTCCGGAGTCCTGAGTGTTGGGAAGTTCCTCCATGTGACAGCAGCATCTAGGTTCAACACAATCCCTTAGCTTGTCTTCCGTGATGGCTTGCCCTGCCAGGAGTGCGGGAGAAATTGGAGGTTGGGCTCTAAAACGAAGTATTAGCGAGTGCCTATCCATGGGATGTGGAGGTGTTTAACCTACATCCTCCAACCTAGGAATACCTGTGCCCCAGGAAAAAGGCGTGGACTCTGTTTCCACACCACCAGCACACGTGCGAAGAATTGTTCTCGTTTCCTGAGTGTGGGGAGGCTCCTCCAACTAACAGCAGCACCAGGGATCTAGTAGAATCCCTTAGCTTGACTTCCTTGAGTGTTCTCCTAGGCCGGGCTTTGAGCGAAGGTGGGGGTTGGGCTGTAAAGCCAAGTAATATCCAGTGCCTCTCTAAGGGCAGTGAAGGTGTTTAAACTACATCATCTACCTAGGAATAACTGTGCCCCCATAAAGATGCATGGACTCTGTTTCCCCACTTCCAACACACACACAAAGACGTGCTCAGGTATCCTGAGTGTGGGCCGGCACTTTCAAGTGACAGCAGCGCCTGGGTTCTAATAGTATCCTTTAGCTTGTAATACCTGAGTTGTTCCCTAGGCCTGGCTCTGAGGGAAAGCTGGGGGTTGGGCTTTGAGGCCAAATAGTAGCGAGTGCCCCCCGATGGACTGAGGAAGTATTTAGATGAATTCTCCCTAAAGGGGTACACCTGTGCCCACATCCATCTACGTGGAGTGCGGATACACAAATCCCTCCCCCCACAAGTCTGGCTACCGGAATATGAGAGTGGGAAAGTTCCTCCAGCTTACATCAGTGCCAGTGTTCTAGCAGAATCCTTAAGCTTCTCTTCCCTGATGGATTGCATTAGCTGGAGTGCGGTTCAAAGTGGGATTTGTTCTCTAAATCCAAGTAATAATGAGTGCCTCTCCATGGGAATTGGAGGTGTTTAACCAACAACCCCCAACAAGGGAATACCTTTGCCCCCTGGAATATGCGTGGACACTGTTTCTCCACCAACAGTATACACACGAAGAAGCTTTCTGGAATCCTGAGCATGGGGAGACTACTCCAAATGACAGCAGCACCTGGGTTCTATTAGAATCCCTTAGCTTGTGTTCCCTGAGTATTTACATAGGCCAGGCTTTGATCTATTGTGGGGTTTGGTCTCTATAGCTAGGTTTTAGCGAGTGCCTCTCTATTGGCATGGAGATTTTAAAACTACATCCCTAACCTTTAAACACCTGCCCCCCATATAAATGCGTGGTCTCCCTTTCCCCACCTCCAGCACACCCACGAAGAACAGTTCTGGTATACTGAGTGTGGGTAGGCACCTCCAAATGACAGCAGCACCTGGGACCTTATAATATCACTTGGCTTGCTTTCCCGGAGTGTTTCCTTTGGCCAGGCTGTGAGCGAAGGTGGGTGTTGGGCACTAAAGACTAGTAATAGCGAGTGCCTCTCTATGGGCATTGCAGGTGTTTAAAATACATCCCCAAACTTGGAACACCTGTGCCCCCCCAAAAATGCGTGGACTCTGTTTCCCCACCTCCAGCACACACACGAAAACGGGTTGAGGTTTCCTGAGTGTGGGGAGGCACCTACAACTGACAGCAGGGCCTGGGTTCTAATACAATCCATTAACTTGTATTCACTGATGGCTAGCCTAGGCGGGAGTGTGGGGGAATGTGAGGGTTGGGCTCTAAAACCAAGTATTATTGAGTGCCTCTCCACGGGATTTGAAGTGGTTTAACCTACAACCAACTATTTGGGAATACCTGTGCCCCCTGAAAGATGCAAGGACACTGTTTTCCCGCCTTCAGCACACACACTAGGTGGTGTTCTGGTATCCTGAGTGTGGGGAGGCTCCTGCAAGTGACAGTAGCACCTGGGATCTAGTTGGATCCATTAGGTTGATATTCCTGAGTATTTTCCTTGGCCGGGTTGCGAGCGAAATTGGGGGTTGTGCTCTAAAACCAAGTATTAGCGAGTTCCTATATTTTGGCAGTGGAGGTGGTTAAAGTATATCCCCAACCTGGGAACACCTGTGCCCCCATAAAGATGCGTGGACTCTGTTTCCCTCCTGCAGCACACACACGACATTGGGTTCAGATGTCTTGAGTGTGGGGAGGTTCCTGCAACTAACAGCAGCGCCTGGGTTGTAATACAATACCTTAACTGGTCTTCCATGATGGCTTGCCATGGCCGGTGTGCGGGGGAAAGTTGGGATTGGGCTCTAAACCAAGTATTAGCGAGAGCCTATCCATGGGATGTGGGTGTTGAACCTACAAACCACCACCATGATATAACTGTGCCCCCTGAAAGATGCTTTGACTCTGTTTCCCTACATCCAGCACACACACGAAGAAGTGTTCTGGTGTTCTGAGTGTGGGGAGGTTCCTCCAACTGACAGCAGCACCTGGGTTCGAATAGAATCCCTTAGCTTGACTTCCCTAAGTGTTTTCCTAGGCCTAGCAGTGAGCGATGGTGGGGGATGGGCTCTAAAGCCAAGTATTAGAGAGTGCATCTCTGTGGGCAGTGGAGGGTTTGAAACTACTTCCCCAACCTTGGAACACCTGTGCCCCCATAAAGATGAGTGGACTCTGTTTCCCCCCTGCAGCACACACACGGAGACGTGGTCAGGTATCCTGATAGTGGGGAGGCTCCTCCACATGACAGCAGCGCCTGGGTTCTCATAGAATCCCTTAGATTGTTTTCCTTGAGTGTTTCCCTAGGCCGGGCTTAGAGGGAAAGCTGGGAGTTTGGCTTGGAGGCCAAGTAGCAGCAACTGCCCCCCGATGGAATGTGGAAGTATTTAGAGGACTTCTCCCTAATGGGGAACAAGTGTGACCCCATTCATCTACTTGGATTTTGGCTCCACATCTCCCCGCCACAAAATGTTGGGTTCCGGAATCCTGAGATTTGGGACGTTCCTCCAACTGTCAGCAGCGCTTGTGTTATTGAATCCCTTCACTTGCCTTCCCTGATGGTTTGCCTATGCTGGAGTGCAGGGGAATGTGGGGTTTCGGCTCTAATCCCAAGTATTAGCCAATGCATCTATATGATAAGTTGAGAAATTTTAACTACAACCAGCAACGTAGGAATACATGTGCCACCTGAAAGATGCCTGGACTCTGTTTCCCCACCTCCAGCACACAAACGAGGAAGTGTTCTTCTATCCTGAATGTGGGGAGTTTCCTCCAAATGACAGCAGCACCTGAGGTCTAATAGAATCCGTTAGCTTGACTTCCTTGAGTGTTTACCTAGGCCGGGCTGTAAGCGAATGTGGGGGTTGGGCCCTAAAGACAAGGATTAGCGAGTGCCCCTCTATGGGCAGTGGAGGTGTTTAAACCAAATCCCCAACTTTGGAACACCTGTGCCCCCATACAGATGCGTGGAATATCTTTCCCACCTCCAGAACACACACGAAGACTTTCAGATATCCTTAGTGTGGGGGGGCTCCTCAAAATGACAGCAGCGTCTGGGTTCTAATAGAATCCCTTAGCTTGTAATACGAGTGTTTCCCTGGTCCGGGATGTGAGGGAAAGCTGGGGGTTGGGCTTGGAGTCCAAGTAGCAGTGAGTGCCCCCTGATGGATTGAGGAAGTACTTAGAGGACTTCTCCCTAAAGGGAACACTTTTGCCCCCATTCATCTGGGTGGAGTGGGGCTGCACAACTCCCCCACAAACAAGAATGTGTTCCGGAGTCCTGAGTGCAGAGAAGTTCCTCCAACTGACAGCAGCGCCTGGGTTCTAACTGAATCCCTTTGCTTGTCTTCCCTGATGGTATGCCTAGGCGGGAGTGCGGGGGAAAGTGTGGTTTGGGATCCAAACCAAGTATTTGCGAGTACCTCTCTATGGTTCGTGGAGGTTTTTAAACTACGTCCCTAACCTGGGAACACCTGTGCCCCCATATATATCCGTGGAGTCTGTTTCCAGACCTCCAGCACACACACGAACACTTGCACAGTTATCCTGAGAGTGGGCAGCCTCCTCCAACTGACAGCAGGGCCTGGGTTCTAATAAAATCGCTTAACTTGTCTTCCCTGTTTGGTTGCCTGATACGGAGTGCGGGGGAAAGTGGGGGTTGGGCTCTAAATCCAAGTATTAGCGAGTGCTTCTTCATGGGAAGTGGAGGTTATTAACCAAAAACCCACAACCTGGGAACACCTGTGCTCCTTGAAAAATGCGTGGACTCTGTTTCCCCACCTCCAGCACACACATGAAGAAGTGTTCTGGTATCCTGAGTGTGGGGAGGCACCTCCAACTGACAGCAGCATCTGGGATCTAATAGGATCCCTTAGGTTGACTTCCCTGTGTGTTTTCCAAGGACCGGCTGGGAGCGAAGGTGGGGGTTGGGCTCTAAAGCCAAGTAAGAGCGAGTGCCTCTCTATGGGCAGTGGAGGTGTTTAAAGTACATTCCCTCCCTGGGAACACCTGTGCCCCCATAAAGTTGCGTGGACTATGTATCCCCAAAACCATCATACACATAAAGACTTGTTCAGGTATCCTGAGTATGGGGAGACTCCTCCAACTGACAGCAGCGCCTGGGTTCTAATAGAATCCCAAAGCTTGTCTTCCCTGATGGCACGCCTAGGCTGGAGTGTGGGGGAAAGTGGGGTTTGGGCTTGAAGTCCAAGTAGCAACGAGTGCCCCCTGATTTACTGGGGAAGTACTTAGAGGATTTCACCCTAAAATGGAACACCTGTGCCCCCATTCATCTGCGTGGACTGGGTCTCCACAACTCCCCCCCACACAAGGCTGGGATCCGGAATCCTGAGTGTGTGGAAGTTCCTCCAACTGACAGCAGCGCCTGCGTTCGAATAGAATAACTCAGCTTGTATTCCCTGAGTGTTTCCCTAGGCCGGGCTGCGAGCGAAAGCTGGGGGTTGTGCTTGGAGGCCAAGTAGCAGCTTGTGCCAACCGATTGACTGAGGAATTACTTAGGGAACTCCCCTACCGGGGAACACCTGTGTCACCATTCATCTGCGTGGATTGGGGCTGCACACCTCCCCCACACACAAGAGTGTCTCCGGAGTCCTGAGTGTTGGGAAGTTCCTCCATGTGACAGCAGCATCTAGGTTCAACACAATCCCTTAGCTTGTCTTCCGTGATGGCTTGCCCTGCCAGGAGTGCGGGAGAAATTGGAGGTTGGGCTCTAAAACGAAGTATTAGCGAGTGCCTATCCATGGGATGTGGAGGTGTTTAACCTACATCCTCCAACCTAGGAATACCTGTGCCCCAGGAAAAAGGCGTGGACTCTGTTTCCACACCACCAGCACACGTGCGAAGAATTGTTCTCGTTTCCTGAGTGTGGGGAGGCTCCTCCAACTAACAGCAGCACCAGGGATCTAGTAGAATCCCTTAGCTTGACTTCCTTGAGTGTTCTCCTAGGCCGGGCTTTGAGCGAAGGTGGGGGTTGGGCTGTAAAGCCAAGTAATATCCAGTGCCTCTCTAAGGGCAGTGAAGGTGTTTAAACTACATCATCTACCTAGGAATAACTGTGCCCCCATAAAGATGCATGGACTCTGTTTCCCCACTTCCAACACACACACAAAGACGTGCTCAGGTATCCTGAGTGTGGGCCGGCACTTTCAAGTGACAGCAGCGCCTGGGTTCTAATAGTATCCTTTAGCTTGTAATACCTGAGTTGTTCCCTAGGCCTGGCTCTGAGGGAAAGCTGGGGGTTGGGCTTTGAGGCCAAATAGTAGCGAGTGCCCCCCGATGGACTGAGGAAGTATTTAGATGAATTCTCCCTAAAGGGGTACACCTGTGCCCACATCCATCTACGTGGAGTGCGGATACACAAATCCCTCCCCCCACAAGTCTGGCTACCGGAATATGAGAGTGGGAAAGTTCCTCCAGCTTACATCAGTGCCAGTGTTCTAGCAGAATCCTTAAGCTTCTCTTCCCTGATGGATTGCATTAGCTGGAGTGCGGTTCAAAGTGGGATTTGTTCTCTAAATCCAAGTAATAATGAGTGCCTCTCCATGGGAATTGGAGGTGTTTAACCAACAACCCCCAACAAGGGAATACCTTTGCCCCCTGGAATATGCGTGGACACTGTTTCTCCACCAACAGTACACACACGAAGAAGCTTTCTGGAATCCTGAGCATGGGGAGACTACTCCAAATGACAGCAGCACCTGGGTTCTATTAGAATCCCTTAGCTTGTGTTCCCTGAGTATTTACATAGGCCAGGCTTTGATCTATTGTGGGGTTTGGTCTCTATAGCTAGGTTTTAGCGAGTGCCTCTCTATTGGCATGGAGATTTTAAAACTACATCCCTAACCTTTAAACACCTGCCCCCCATATAAATGCGTGGTCTCCCTTTCCCCACCTCCAGCACACCCACGAAGAACAGTTCTGGTATACTGAGTGTGGGTAGGCACCTCCAAATGACAGCAGCACCTGGGACCTTATAATATCACTTGGCTTGCTTTCCCGGAGTGTTTCCTTTGGCCAGGCTGTGAGCGAAGGTGGGTGTTGGGCACTAAAGACTAGTAATAGCGAGTGCCTCTCTATGGGCATTGCAGGTGTTTAAAATACATCCCCAAACTTGGAACACCTGTGCCCCCCCAAAAATGCGTGGACTCTGTTTCCCCACCTCCAGCACACACACGAAAACGGGTTGAGGTTTCCTGAGTGTGGGGAGGCACCTACAACTGACAGCAGGGCCTGGGTTCTAATACAATCCATTAACTTGTCTTCACTGATGGCTAGCCTAGGCGGGAGTGCGGGGGAATGTGAGGGTTGGGCTCTAAAACCAAGTATTATTGAGTGCCTCTCCACGGGATTTGAAGTGGTTTAACCTACAACCAAATATTTGGGAATACCTGTGCCCCCTGAAAGATGCAAGGACACTGTTTCCCCGCCTTCAGCACACACACTAGGTGGTGTTCTGGTATCCTGAGTGTGGGGAGGCTCCTGCAAGTGACAGTAGCACCTGGGATCTAGTTGGATCCATTAGGTTGATATTCCTGAGTATTTTCCTTGGCCGGGTTGTGAGCGAAATTGGGGGTTGTGCTCTAAAACCAAGTATTAGCGAGTTCCTATATTTTGGCAGTGGAGGTGGTTAAAGTATATCCCCAACCTGGGAACACCTGTGCCCCCATAAAAATGCGTGGACTCTGTTTCCCTCCTGCAGCACACACACGACATTGGGTTCAGATGTCTTGAGTGTGGGGAGGTTCCTGCAACTAACAGCAGCGCCTGGGTTGTAATACAATACCTTAACTGGTCTTCCATGATGGCTTGCCATGGCCGGTGTGCGGGGGAAAGTTGGGATTGGGCTCTAAACCAAGTATTAGCGAGAGCCTATCCATGGGATGTGGGTGTTGAACCTACAAACCACCACCATGAAATAACTGTGCCCCCTGAAAGATGCTTTGACTCTGTTTCCCTACATCCAGCACACACACGAAGAAGTGTTCTGGTGTTCTGAGTGTGGGGAGGTTCCTCCAACTGACAGCAGCACCTGGGTTCGAATAGAATCCCTTAGCTTGACTTCCCTAAGTGTTTTCCTAGGCCTAGCAGTGAGCGATGGTGGGGGATGGGCTCTAAAGCCAAGTATTAGAGAGTGCATCTCTGTGGGCAGTGGAGGGTTTGAAACTACTTCCCCAACCTTGGAACACCTGTGCCCCCATAAAGATGAGTGGACTCTGTTTCCCCCCTGCAGCACACACACGGAGACGTGGTCAGGTATCCTGATAGTGGGGAGGATCCTCCACATGACAGCAGCGCCTGGGTTCTCATAGAATTCCTTAGATTGTTTTCCTTGAGTGTTTCCCTAGGCCGGGCTTAGAGGGAATGCTGGGAGTTTGGCTTGGAGGCCAAGTAGCAGCAACTGCCCCCCGATGGAATGTGGAAGTATTTAGAGGACTTCTCCCTAATGGGGAACAAGTGTGACCCCATTCATCTACTTGGATTTTGGCTCCACATCTCCCCGCCACAAAATGTTGGGTTCCGGAATCCTGAGTTTTGGGACGTTCCTCCAACTGTCAGCAGCGCTTGTGTTCTTGAATCCCTTCACTTGCCTTCCCTGATGGTTTGCCTATGCTGGAGTGCAGGGGAATGTGGGGTTTCGGCTCTAATACCAAGTATTAGCCAATGCATCTATATGATAAGTTGAGAAATTTTAACTACAACCAGCAACGTAGGAATACATGTGCCACCTGAAAGATGCCTGGACTCTGTTTCCCCACCTCCAGCACACAAACGAGGAGGTGTTCTTCTATCCTGAATGTGGGGAGTTTCCTCCAAATGACAGCAGCACCTGAGGTCTAATAGAATCCGTTAGCTTGACTTCCTTGAGTGTTTACCTAGGCCGGGCTGTAAGCGAATGTGGGGGTTGGACCCTAAAGACAAGGATTAGCGAGTGCCCCTCTATGGGCAGTGGAGGTGTTTAAACCAAATCCCCAACTTTGGAACACCTGTGCCCCCATAAAGATGCGTGGAATATCTTTCCCACCTCCAGAACACACACGAAGACTTTCAGATATCCTTAGTGTGGGGGGGCTCCTCAAAATGACAGCAGCGTCTGGGTTCTAATAGAATCCCTTAGCTTGTAATAAGAGTGTTTCCCTGGTCCGAGATGTGAGGGAAAGCTGGGGGTTGGGCTTGGAGTCCAAGTAGCAGTGAGTGCCCCCTGATGGATTGAGGAAGTACTTAGAGGACTTCTCCCTAAAGGGAACACTTTTGCCCCCATTCATCTGGGTGGAGTGGGGCTGCACAACTCCCCCACAAACAAGAAAGTGTTCCGGAGTCCTGAGTGCAGAGAAGTTCCTCCAACTGACAGCAGCGCCTGGGTTCTAACTGAATCCCTTTGCTTGTCTTCCCTGATGGTATGCCTAGGCGGGAGTGCGGGGGAAAGTGTGGTTTGGGATCCAAACCAAGTATTTGCGAGTACCTCTCTATGGTTCGTGGAGGTTTTTAAACTACATCCCTAACCTGGGAACACCTGTGCCCCCATATATATCCGTGGAGTCTGTTTCCAGACCTCCAGCACACACACGAACACTTGCACAGTTATCCTGAGAGTGGGCAGCCTCCTCCAACTGACAGCAGGGCCTGGGTTCTAATAAAATCGCTTAACTTGTCTTCCCTGTTTGGTTGCCTGATACGGAGTGCGGGGGAAAGTGGGGGTTGGGCTCTAAATCCAAGTATTAGCGAGTGCTTCTTCATGGGAAGTGGAGGTTATTAACCAAAAACCCACAACCTGGGAACACCTGTGCTCCTTGAAAAATGCGTGGACTCTGTTTCCCCACCTCCAGCACACACATGAAGAAGTGTTCTGGTATCCTGAGTGTGGGGAGGCACCTCCAACTGACAGCAGCATCTGGGATCTAATAGGATCCCTTAGGTTGACTTCCCTGTGTGTTTTCCAAGGACCGGCTGGGAGCGAAGGTGGGGGTTGGGCTCTAAAGCCAAGTAAGAGCGAGTGCCTCTCTATGGGCAGTGGAGGTGTTTAAAGTACATTCCCTCCCTGGGAACACCTGTGCCCCCATAAAGTTGCGTGGACTATGTATCCCCAAAACCATCATACACATAAAGACTTGTTCAGGTATCCTGAGTATGGGGAGACTCCTCCAACTGACAGCAGCGCCTGGGTTCTAATAGAATCCCAAAGCTTGTCTTCCCTGATGGCATGCCTAGGCTGGAGTGTGGGGGAAAGTGGGGTTTGGGCTTGAAGTCCAAGTAGCAACGAGTGCCCCCTGATTTACTGGGGAAGTACGTAGAGGATTTCACCCTAAAATGGAACACCTGTGCCCCCATTCATCTGCGTGGACTGGGTCTCCACAACTCCCCCCCACACAAGGCTGGGATCCGGAATCCTGAGTGTGTGGAAGTTCCTCCAACTGACAGCAGCGCCTGCGTTCGAATAGAATAACTCAGCTTGTATTCCCTGAGTGTTTCCCTAGGCCGGGCTGCGAGCGAAAGCTGGGGGTTGTGCTTGGAGGCCAAGTAGCAGCTTGTGCCAACCGATTGACTGAGGAATTACTTAGGGAACTCCCCTACCGGGGAACACCTGTGTCACCATTCATCTGCGTGGATTGGGGCTGCACACCTCCCCCACACACAAGAGTGTCTCCGGAGTCCTGAGTGTTGGGAAGTTCCTCCATGTGACAGCAGCATCTAGGTTCAACACAATCCCTTAGCTTGTCTTCCGTGATGGCTTGCCCTGCCAGGAGTGCGGGAGAAATTGGAGGTTGGGCTCTAAAACGAAGTATTAGCGAGTGCCTATCCATGGGATGTGGAGGTGTTTAACATACATCCTCCAACCTAGGAATACCTGTGCCCCAGGAAAAAGGCGTGGACTCTGTTTCCACACCACCAGCACACGTGCGAAGAATTGTTCTCGTTTCCTGAGTGTGGGGAGGCTCCTCCAACTAACAGCAGCACCAGGGATCTAGTAGAATCCCTTAGCTTGACTTCCTTGAGTGTTCTCCTAGGCCGGGCTTTGAGCGAAGGTGGGGGTTGGGCTGTAAAGCCAAGTAATATCCAGTGCCTCTCTAAGGGCAGTGAAGGTGTTTAAACTACATCATCTACCTAGGAATAACTGTGCCCCCATAAAGATGCATGGACTCTGTTTCCCCACTTCCAACACACACACAAAGACGTGCTCAGGTATCCTGAGTGTGGGCCGGCACTTTCAAGTGACAGCAGCGCCTGGGTTCTAATAGAATCCCTTAGCTTGTAATAAGAGTGTTTCCCTGGTCCGAGATGTGAGGGAAAGCTGGGGGTTGGGCTTGGAGTCCAAGTAGCAGTGAGTGCCCCCTGATGGATTGAGGAAGTACTTAGAGGACTTCTCCCTAAAGGGAACACTTTTGCCCCCATTCATCTGGGTGGAGTGGGGCTGCACAACTCCCCCACAAACAAGAAAGTGTTCCGGAGTCCTGAGTGCAGAGAAGTTCCTCCAACTGACAGCAGCGCCTGGGTTCTAACTGAATCCCTTTGCTTGTCTTCCCTGATGGTATGCCTAGGCGGGAGTGCGGGGGAAAGTGTGGTTTGGGATCCAAACCAAGTATTTGCGAGTACCTCTCTATGGTTCGTGGAGGTTTTTAAACTACATCCCTAACCTGGGAACACCTGTGCCCCCATATATATCCGTGGAGTCTGTTTCCAGACCTCCAGCACACACACGAACACTTGCACAGTTATCCTGAGAGTGGGCAGCCTCCTCCAACTGACAGCAGGGCCTGGGTTCTAATAAAATCGCTTAACTTGTCTTCCCTGTTTGGTTGCCTGATACGGAGTGCGGGGGAAAGTGGGGGTTGGGCTCTAAATCCAAGTATTAGCGAGTGCTTCTTCATGGGAAGTGGAGGTTATTAACCAAAAACCCACAACCTGGGAACACCTGTGCTCCTTGAAAAATGCGTGGACTCTGTTTCCCCACCTCCAGCACACACATGAAGAAGTGTTCTGGTATCCTGAGTGTGGGGAGGCACCTCCAACTGACAGCAGCATCTGGGATCTAATAGGATCCCTTAGGTTGACTTCCCTGTGTGTTTTCCAAGGACCGGCTGGGAGCGAAGGTGGGGGTTGGGCTCTAAAGCCAAGTAAGAGCGAGTGCCTCTCTATGGGCAGTGGAGGTGTTTAAAGTACATTCCCTCCCTGGGAACACCTGTGCCCCCATAAAGTTGCGTGGACTATGTATCCCCAAAACCATCATACACATAAAGACTTGTTCAGGTATCCTGAGTATGGGGAGACTCCTCCAACTGACAGCAGCGCCTGGGTTCTAATAGAATCCCAAAGCTTGTCTTCCCTGATGGCATGCCTAGGCTGGAGTGTGGGGGAAAGTGGGGTTTGGGCTTGAAGTCCAAGTAGCAACGAGTGCCCCCTGATTTACTGGGGAAGTACGTAGAGGATTTCACCCTAAAATGGAACACCTGTGCCCCCATTCATCTGCGTGGACTGGGTCTCCACAACTCCCCCCCACACAAGGCTGGGATCCGGAATCCTGAGTGTGTGGAAGTTCCTCCAACTGACAGCAGCGCCTGCGTTCGAATAGAATAACTCAGCTTGTATTCCCTGAGTGTTTCCCTAGGCCGGGCTGCGAGCGAAAGCTGGGGGTTGTGCTTGGAGGCCAAGTAGCAGCTTGTGCCAACCGATTGACTGAGGAATTACTTAGGGAACTCCCCTACCGGGGAACACCTGTGTCACCATTCATCTGCGTGGATTGGGGCTGCACACCTCCCCCACACACAAGAGTGTCTCCGGAGTCCTGAGTGTTGGGAAGTTCCTCCATGTGACAGCAGCATCTAGGTTCAACACAATCCCTTAGCTTGTCTTCCGTGATGGCTTGCCCTGCCAGGAGTGCGGGAGAAATTGGAGGTTGGGCTCTAAAACGAAGTATTAGCGAGTGCCTATCCATGGGATGTGGAGGTGTTTAACATACATCCTCCAACCTAGGAATACCTGTGCCCCAGGAAAAAGGCGTGGACTCTGTTTCCACACCACCAGCACACGTGCGAAGAATTGTTCTCGTTTCCTGAGTGTGGGGAGGCTCCTCCAACTAACAGCAGCACCAGGGATCTAGTAGAATCCCTTAGCTTGACTTCCTTGAGTGTTCTCCTAGGCCGGGCTTTGAGCGAAGGTGGGGGTTGGGCTGTAAAGCCAAGTAATATCCAGTGCCTCTCTAAGGGCAGTGAAGGTGTTTAAACTACATCATCTACCTAGGAATAACTGTGCCCCCATAAAGATGCATGGACTCTGTTTCCCCACTTCCAACACACACACAAAGACGTGCTCAGGTATCCTGAGTGTGGGCCGGCACTTTCAAGTGACAGCAGCGCCTGGGTTCTAATAGTATCCTTTAGCTTGTAATACCTGAGTTGTTCCCTAGGCCTGGCTCTGAGGGAAAGCTGGGGGTTGGGCTTTGAGGCCAAATAGTAGCGAGTGCCCCCCGATGGACTGAGGAAGTATTTAGATGAATTCTCCCTAAAGGGGTACACCTGTGCCCACATCCATCTACGTGGAGTGCGGATACACAAATCCCTCCCCCCACAAGTCTGGCTACCGGAATATGAGAGTGGGAAAGTTCCTCCAGCTTACATCAGTGCCAGTGTTCTAGCAGAATCCTTAAGCTTCTCTTCCCTGATGGATTGCATTAGCTGGAGTGCGGTTCAAAGTGGGATTTGTTCTCTAAATCCAAGTAATAATGAGTGCCTCTCCATGGGAATTGGAGGTGTTTAACCAACAACCCCCAACAAGGGAATACCTTTGCCCCCTGGAATATGCGTGGACACTGTTTCTCCACCAACAGTACACACACGAAGAAGCTTTCTGGAATCCTGAGCATGGGGAGACTACTCCAAATGACAGCAGCACCTGGGTTCTATTAGAATCCCTTAGCTTGTGTTCCCTGAGTATTTACATAGGCCAGGCTTTGATCTATTGTGGGGTTTGGTCTCTATAGCTAGGTTTTAGCGAGTGCCTCTCTATTGGCATGGAGATTTTAAAACTACATCCCTAACCTTTAAACACCTGCCCCCCATATAAATGCGTGGTCTCCCTTTCCCCACCTCCAGCACACCCACGAAGAACAGTTCTGGTATACTGAGTGTGGGTAGGCACCTCCAAATGACAGCAGCACCTGGGACCTTATAATATCACTTGGCTTGCTTTCCCGGAGTGTTTCCTTTGGCCAGGCTGTGAGCGAAGGTGGGTGTTGGGCACTAAAGACTAGTAATAGCGAGTGCCTCTCTATGGGCATTGCAGGTGTTTAAAATACATCCCCAAACTTGGAACACCTGTGCCCCCCCAAAAATGCGTGGACTCTGTTTCCCCACCTCCAGCACACACACGAAAACGGGTTGAGGTTTCCTGAGTGTGGGGAGGCACCTACAACTGACAGCAGGGCCTGGGTTCTAATACAATCCATTAACTTGTCTTCACTGATGGCTAGCCTAGGCGGGAGTGCGGGGGAATGTGAGGGTTGGGCTCTAAAACCAAGTATTATTGAGTGCCTCTCCACGGGATTTGAAGTGGTTTAACCTACAACCAAATATTTGGGAATACCTGTGCCCCCTGAAAGATGCAAGGACACTGTTTCCCCGCCTTCAGCACACACACTAGGTGGTGTTCTGGTATCCTGAGTGTGGGGAGGCTCCTGCAAGTGACAGTAGCACCTGGGATCTAGTTGGATCCATTAGGTTGATATTCCTGAGTATTTTCCTTGGCCGGGTTGTGAGCGAAATTGGGGGTTGTGCTCTAAAACCAAGTATTAGCGAGTTCCTATATTTTGGCAGTGGAGGTGGTTAAAGTATATCCCCAACCTGGGAACACCTGTGCCCCCATAAAGATGCGTGGACTCTGTTTCCCTCCTGCAGCACACACACGACATTGGGTTCAGATGTCTTGAGTGTGGGGAGGTTCCTGCAACTAACAGCAGCGCCTGGGTTGTAATACAATACCTTAACTGGTCTTCCATGATGGCTTGCCATGGCCGGTGTGCGGGGGAAAGTTGGGATTGGGCTCTAAACCAAGTATTAGCGAGAGCCTATCCATGGGATGTGGGTGTTGATCCTACAAACCACCACCATGAAATAACTGTGCCCCCTGAAAGATGCTTTGACTCTGTTTCCCTACATCCAGCACACACACGAAGAAGTGTTCTGGTGTTCTGAGTGTGGGGAGGTTCCTCCAACTGACAGCAGCACCTGGGTTCGAATAGAATCCCTTAGCTTGACTTCCCTAAGTGTTTTCCTAGGCCTAGCAGTGAGCGATGGTGGGGGATGGGCTCTAAAGCCAAGTATTAGAGAGTGCATCTCTGTGGGCAGTGGAGGGTTTGAAACTACTTCCCCAACCTTGGAACACCTGTGCCCCCATAAAGATGAGTGGACTCTGTTTCCCCCCTGCAGCACACACACGGAGACGTGGTCAGGTATCCTGATAGTGGGGAGGCTCCTCCACATGACAGCAGCGCCTGGGTTCTCATAGAATCCCTTAGATTGTTTTCCTTGAGTGTTTCCCTAGGCCGGGCTTAGAGGGAAAGCTGGGAGTTTGGCTTGGAGGCCAAGTAGCAGCAACTGCCCCCCGATGGAATGTGGAAGTATTTAGAGGACTTCTCCCTATTGGGGAACAAGTGTGACCCCATTCATCTACTTAGATTTTGGCTCCACATCTCCCCGCCACAAAATGTTGGGTTCCGGAATCCTGAGTTTTGGGACGTTCCTACAACTGTCAGCAGCGCTTCTGTTCTTGAATCCCTTCACTTGCCTTCCCTGATGGTTTGCCTATGCTGGAGTGCAGGAGAATGTGGGGTTTCGGCTCTAATCCCAAGTATTAGCCAATGCATCTATATGATAAGTTGAGAAATTTTAACTACAACCAGCAACGTATGAATACATGTGCCACCTGAAAGATGCCTGGACTCTGTTTCCCCACCTCCAGCACACAAACGAGGAGGTGTTCTTCTATCCTGAATGTGGGGAGTTTCCTCCAAATGACAGCAGCACCTGAGGTCTAATAGAATCCGTTAGCTTGACTTCCTTGAGTGTTTACCTAGGCCGGGCTGTAAGCGAATGTGGGGGTTGGGCCCTAAAGACAAGGATTAGCGAGTGCCCCTCTATGGGCAGTGGAGATGTTTAAATCAAATCCCCAACTTTGGAACACCTGTGCCCCCATAAAGATGCGTGGAATATCTTTCCCACCTCCAGAACACACACGAAGACTTTCAGATATCCTTAGTGTGGGGGGGCTCCTCAAAATGACAGCAGCGTCTGGGTTCTAATAGAATCCCTTAGCTTGTAATACGAGTGTTTCCCTGGTCCGGGATGTGAGGGAAAGCTGGGGGTTGGGCTTGGAGTCCAAGTAGCAGTGAGTGCCCCCTGATGGATTGAGGAAGTACTTAGAGGACTTCTCCCTAAAGGGAACACTTTTGCCCCCATTCATCTGGGTGGAGTGGGGCTGCACAACTCCCCCACAAACAAGAATGTGTTCCGGAGTCCTGAGTGCAGAGAAGTTCCTCCAACTGACAGCAGCGCCTAGGTTCTAACTGAATCCCTTTGCTTGTCTTCCCTGATTTTATGCCTAGGCGGGAGTGCGGGGTAAAGTGTGGTTTGGGATCCAAACCAAGTATTTGCGAGTACCTCTCTATGGTTAGTGGAGGTTTTTAAACTTCATCCCTAACCTGGGAACACCTGTGCCCCCATATATATCCGTGGAGTCTGTTTCCAGACCTCCAGCACACACACGAACACTTGCACAGTTATCCTGAGAGTGGGCAGCCTCCTCCAACTGACAGCAGGGCCTGGGTTCTAATAAAATCGCTTAACTTGTCTTCCCTGTTTGGTTGCCTGATACGGAGTGCGGGGGAAAGTGGGGGTTGGGCTCTAAATCCAAGTATTAGCGAGTGCTTCTTCATGGGAAGTGGAGGTTATTAACCAAAAACCCACAACCTGGGAACACCTGTGCTCCTTGAAAAATGCGTGGACTCTGTTTCCCCACCTCCAGCACACACATGAAGAAGTGTTCTGGTATCCTGAGTGTGGGGAGGCACCTCCAACTGACAGCAGCATCTGGGATCTAATAGGATCCCTTAGGTTGACTTCCCTGTGTGTTTTCCAAGGACCGGCTGGGAGCGAAGGTGGGGGTTGGGCTCTAAAGCCAAGTAAGAGCGAGTGCCTCTCTATGGGCAGTGGAGGTGTTTAAAGTACATTCCCTCCCTGGGAACACCTGTGCCCCCATAAAGTTGCGTGGACTATGTATCCCCAAAACCATCATACACATAAAGACTTGTTCAGGTATCCTGAGTATGGGGAGACTCCTCCAACTGACAGCAGCGCCTGGGTTCTAACTGAATCCCTTTGCTTGTCTTCCCTGATGGCATGCCTAGGCTGGAGTGTGGGGGAAAGTGGGGTTTGGGCTTGAAGTCCAAGTAGCAACGAGTGCCCCCTGATTTACTGGGGAAGTACTTAGAGGATTTCACCCTAAAATGGAACACCTGTGCCCCCATTCACCTGCGTGGACTGGGTCTCCACAACTCCCCCCCACACAAGGCTGGGATCCGGAATCCTGAGTGTGTGGAAGTTCCTCCAACTGACAGCAGCGCCTGCGTTCGAATAGAATAACTCAGCTTGTATTCCCTGAGTGTTTCCCTAGGCCGGGCTGCGAGCGAAAGCTGGGGGTTGTGCTTGGAGGCCAAGTAGCAGCTTGTGCCAACCGATTGACTGAGGAATTACTTAGGGAACTCCCCTACCGGGGAACACCTGTGTCACCATTCATCTGCGTGGATTGGGGCTGCACACCTCCCCCACACACAAGAGTGTCTCCGGAGTCCTGAGTGTTGGGAAGTTCCTCCATGTGACAGCAGCATCTAGGTTCAACACAATCCCTTAGCTTGTCTTCCGTGATGGCTTGCCCTGCCAGGAGTGCGGGAGAAATTGGAGGTTGGGCTCTAAAACGAAGTATTAGCGAGTGCCTATCCATGGGATGTGGAGGTGTTTAACCTACATCCTCCAACCTAGGAATACCTGTGCCCCAGGGAAAAGGCGTGGACTCTGTTTCCACACCACCAGCACACGTGCGAAGAATTGTTCTCGTTTCCTGAGTGTGGGGAGGCTCCTCCAACTAACAGCAGCACCAGGGATCTAGTAGAATCCCTTAGCTTGACTTCCTTGAGTGTTCTCCTAGGCCGGGCTTTGAGCGAAGGTGGGGGTTGGGCTGTAAAGCCAAGTAATATCCAGTGCCTCTCTAAGGGCAGTGAAGGTGTTTAAACTACATCATCTACCTAGGAATAACTGTGCCCCCATAAAGATGCATGGACTCTGTTTCCCCACTTCCAACACACACACAAAGACGTGCTCAGGTATCCTGAGTGTGGGCCGGCACTTTCAAGTGACAGCAGCGCCTGGGTTCTAATAGTATCCTTTAGCTTGTAATACCTGAGTTGTTCCCTAGGCCTGGCTCTGAGGGAAAGCTGGGGGTTGGGCTTTGAGGCCAAATAGTAGCGAGTGCCCCCCGATGGACTGAGGAAGTATTTAGATGAATTCTCCCTAAAGGGGTACACCTGTGCCCACATCCATCTACGTGGAGTGCGGATACACAAATCCCTCCCCCCCCAAGTCTGGCTACCGGAATATGAGAGTGGGAAAGTTCCTCCAGCTTACATCAGTGCCAGTGTTCTAGCAGAATCCTTAAGCTTCTCTTCCCTGATGGATTGCATTAGCTGGAGTGCGGTTCAAAGTGGGATTTGTTCTCTAAATCCAAGTAATAATGAGTGCCTCTCCATGGGAATTGGAGGTGTTTAACCAACAACCCCCAACAAGGGAATACCTTTGCCCCCTGGAATATGGGTGGACACAGTTTCTCCACCAACAGTACACACACGAAGAAGCTTTCTGGAATCCTGAGCATGGGGAGACTACTCCAAATGACAGCAGCACCTGGGTTCTATTAGAATCCCTTAGCTTGTGTTCCCTGAGTATTTACATAGGCCAGGCTTTGATCTATTGTGGGGTTTGGTCTCTATAGCTAGGTTTTAGCGAGTGCCTCTCTATTGGCATGGAGATTTTAAAACTACATCCCTAACCTTTAAACACCTGCCCCCCATATAAATGCGTGGTCTCCCTTTCCCCACCTCCAGCACACCCACGAAGAACAGTTCTGGTATACTGAGTGTGGGTAGGCACCTCCAAATGACAGCAGCACCTGGGACCTTATAATATCACTTGGCTTGCTTTCCCTGAGTGTTTCCTTTGGCCAGGCTGTGAGCGAAGGTGGGTGTTGGGCACTAAAGACTAGTAATAGCGAATGCCTCTCTATGGGCATTGCAGGTGTTTAAAATACATCCCCAAACTTGGAACACCTGTGCCCCCCCAAAAATGTGTGGACTCTGTTTCCCCACCTCCAGCACACACACGAAAACGGGTTGAGGTTTCCTGAGTGTGGGGAGGCACCTACAACTGACAGCAGGGCCTGGGTTCTAATACAATCCATTAACTTGTCTTCACTGATGGCTAGCCTAGGCGGGAGTGCGGGGGAATGTGAGGGTTGGGCTCTAAAACCAAGTATTATTGAGTGCCTCTCCACGGGATTTGAAGTGGTTTAACCTACAACCAAATATTTGGGAATACCTGTGCCCCCTGAAAGATGCAAGACACTGTTTCCCCGACTTCAGCACACACACTAGGTGGTGTTCTGGTATCCTGAGTGTGGGGAGGCTCCTGCAAGTGACAGTAGCACCTGGGATCTAATTGGATCCATTAGGTTGATATTCCTGAGTATTTTCCTTGGCCGGGTTGTGAGCGAAATTGGGGGTTGTGCTCTAAAACCAAGTATTAGCGAGTTCCTATATTTTGGCAGTGGAGGTGGTTAAAGTATATCCCCAACCTGGGAACACCTGTGCCCCCATAAAGATGCGTGGACTCTGTTTCCCTCCTGCAGCACACACACGACATTGGGTTCAGATGTCTTGAGTGTGGGGAGGTTCCTGCAACTAACAGCAGCGCCTGGGTTGTAATACAATACCTTAACTGGTCTTCCATGATGGCTTGCCATGGCCGGTGTGCGGGGGAAAGTTGGGATTGGGCTCTAAACCAAGTATTAGCGAGAGCCTATCCATGGGATGTGGGTGTTGAACCTACAAACCACCACCATGAAATAACTGTGCCCCCTGAAAGATGCTTTGACTCTGTTTCCCTACATCCAGCACACACACGAAGAAGTGTTCTGGTGTTCTGAGTGTGGGGAGGTTCCTCCAACTGACAGCAGCACCTGGGTTCGAATAGAATCCCTTAGCTTGACTTCCCTAAGTGTTTTCCTAGGCCTAGCAGTGAGCGATGGTGGGGGATGGGCTCTAAAGCCAAGTATTAGAGAGTGCATCTCTGTGGGCAGTGGAGGGTTTGAAACTACTTCCCCAACCTTGGAACACCTGTGCCCCCATAAAGATGAGTGGACTCTGTTTCCCCCCTGCAGCACACACACGGAGACGTGGTCAGGTATCCTGATAGTGGGGAGGCTCCTCCACATGACAGCAGCGCCTGGGTTCTCATAGAATCCCTTAGATTGTTTTCCTTGAGTGTTTCCCTAGGCCGGGCTTAGAGGGAAAGCTGGGAGTTTGGCTTGGAGGCCAAGTAGCAGCAACTGCCCCCCGATGGAATGTGGAAGTATTTAGAGGACTTCTCCCTATTGGGGAACAAGTGTGACCCCATTCATCTACTTAGATTTTGGCTCCACATCTCCCCGCCACAAAATGTTGGGTTCCGGAATCCTGAGTTTTGGGACGTTCCTACAACTGTCAGCAGCGCTTCTGTTCTTGAATCCCTTCACTTGCCTTCCCTGATGGTTTGCCTATGCTGGAGTGCAGGAGAATGTGGGGTTTCGGCTCTAATCCCAAGTATTAGCCAATGCATCTATATGATAAGTTGAGAAATTTTAACTACAACCAGCAACGTATGAATACATGTGCCACCTGAAAGATGCCTGGACTCTGTTTCCCCACCTCCAGCACACAAACGAGGAGGTGTTCTTCTATCCTGAATGTGGGGAGTTTCCTCCAAATGACAGCAGCACCTGAGGTCTAATAGAATCCGTTAGCTTGACTTCCTTGAGTGTTTACCTAGGCCGGGCTGTAAGCGAATGTGGGGGTTGGGCCCTAAAGACAAGGATTAGCGAGTGCCCCTCTATGGGCAGTGGAGATGTTTAAACCAAATCCCCAACTTTGGAACACCTGTGCCCCCATAAAGATGCGTGGAATATCTTTCCCACCTCCAGAACACACACGAAGACTTTCAGATATCCTTAGTGTGGGGGGGCTCCTCAAAATGACAGCAGCGTCTGGGTTCTAATAGAATCCCTTAGATTGTAACACGAGTGTTTCCCTGGTCCGGGATGTGAGGGAAAGCTGGGGGTTGGGCTTGGAGTCCATGTAGCAGTGAGTGCCCCCTGATCGATTGAGGAAGTACTTAGAGGACTTCTCCCTAAAGGGAACACTTTTGCCCCCATTCATCTGGGTGAAGTGGGGCTGCACAACTCCCCCACAAACAGGAATGTGTTCCGGAGTCCTGAGTGCAGAGAAGTTCCTCCAACTGACAGCAGCGCCTGGGTTCTAACTGAATCCCTTTGCTTGTCTTCCCTGATGGTATGCCTAGGCGGGAGTGCGGGGGAAAGTGTGGTTTGGGATCCAAACCAAGTATTTGCGAGTACCTCTCTATGGTTAGTGGAGGTTTTTAAACTACATCCCTAACCTGGGAACACCTGTGCCCCCATATATATCCGTGGAGTCTGTTTCCAGACCTCCAGCACACACACGAACACTTGCACAGTTATCCTGAGAGTGGGCAGCCTCCTCCAACTGACAGCAGGGCCTGGGTTCTAATAAAATCGCTTAACTTGTCTTCCCTGTTTGGTTGCCTGATACGGAGTGCGGGGGAAAGTGGGGGTTGGGCTCTAAATCCAAGTATTAGCGAGTGCTTCTTCATGGGAAGTGGAGGTTATTAACCAAAAACCCACAACCTGGGAACACCTGTGCTCCTTGAAAAATGCGTGGACTCTGTTTCCCCACCTCCAGCACACACATGAAGAAGTTTTCTGGTATCCTGAGTGTGGGGAGGCACCTCCAACTGACAGCAGCATCTGGGATCTAATAGGATCCCTTAGGTTGACTTCCCTGTGTGTTTTCCAAGGACCGGCTGGGAGCGAAGGTGGGGGTTGGGCTCTAAAGCCAAGTAAGAGCGAGTGCCTCTCTATGGGCAGTGGAGGTGTTTAAAGTACATTCCCTCCCTGGGAACACCTGTGCCCCCATAAAGTTGCGTGGACTATGTATCCCCAAAACCATCATACACATAAAGACTTGTTCAGGTATCCTGAGTATGGGGAGACTCCTCCAACTGACAGCAGCGCCTGGGTTCTAATAGAATCCCAAAGCTTGTCTTCCCTGATGGCATGCCTAGGCTGGAGTGTGGGGGAAAGTGGGGTTTGGGCTTGAAGTCCAAGTAGCAACGAGTGCCCCCTGATTTACTGGGGAAGTACTTAGAGGATTTCACCCTAAAATGGAACACCTGTGCCCCCATTCATCTGCGTGGACTGGGTCTCCACAACTCCCCCCCACACAAGGCTGGGATCCGGAATCCTGAGTGTGTGGAAGTTCCTCCAACTGACAGCAGCGCCTGCGTTCGAATAGAATAACTCAGCTTGTATTCCCTGAGTGTTTCCCTAGGCCGGGCTGCGAGCGAAAGCTGGGGGTTGTGCTTGGAGGCCAAGTAGCAGCTTGTGCCAACCGATTGACTGAGGAATTACTTAGGGAACTCCCCTACCGGGGAACACCTGTGTCACCATTCATCTGCGTGGATTGGGGCTGCACACCTCCCCCACACACAAGAGTGTCTCCGGAGTCCTGAGTGTTGGGAAGTTCCTCCATGTGACAGCAGCATCTAGGTTCAACACAATCCCTTAGCTTGTCTTCCGTGATGGCTTGCCCTGCCAGGAGTGCGGGAGAAATTGGAGGTTGGGCTCTAAAACGAAGTATTAGCGAGTGCCTATCCATGGGATGTGGAGGTGTTTAACCTACATCCTCCAACCTAGGAATACCTGTGCCCCAGGGAAAAGGCGTGGACTCTGTTTCCACACCACCAGCACACGTGCGAAGAATTGTTCTCGTTTCCTGAGTGTGGGGAGGCTCCTCCAACTAACAGCAGCACCAGGGATCTAGTAGAATCCCTTAGCTTGACTTCCTTGAGTGTTCTCCTAGGCCGGGCTTTGAGCGAAGGTGGGGGTTGGGCTGTAAAGCCAAGTAATATCCAGTGCCTCTCTAAGGGCAGTGAAGGTGTTTAAACTACATCATCTACCTAGGAATAACTGTGCCCCCATAAAGATGCATGGACTCTGTTTCCCCACTTCCAACACACACACAAAGACGTGCTCAGGTATCCTGAGTGTGGGCCGGCACTTTCAAGTGACAGCAGCGCCTGGGTTCTAATAGTATCCTTTAGCTTGTAATACCTGAGTTGTTCCCTAGGCCTGGCTCTGAGGGAAAGCTGGGGGTTGGGCTTTGAGGCCAAATAGTAGCGAGTGCCCCCCGATGGACTGAGGAAGTATTTAGATGAATTCTCCCTAAAGGGGTACACCTGTGCCCACATCCATCTACGTGGAGTGCGGATACACAAATCCCTCCCCCCACAAGTCTGGCTACCGGAATATGAGAGTGGGAAAGTTCCTCCAGCTTACATCAGTGCCAGTGTTCTAGCAGAATCCTTAAGCTTCTCTTCCCTGATGGATTGCATTAGCTGGAGTGCGGTTCAAAGTGGGATTTGTTCTCTAAATCCAAGTAATAATGAGTGCCTCTCCATGGGAATTGGAGGTGTTTAACCAACAACCCCCAACAAGGGAATACCTTTGCCCCCTGGAATATGCGTGGACACTGTTTCTCCACCAACAGTACA
Source organism: Vicugna pacos (assembly GCF_048564905.1). Lineage (NCBI taxonomy): Eukaryota > Metazoa > Chordata > Mammalia > Artiodactyla > Camelidae > Vicugna > Vicugna pacos. The sequence goes on from NW_027328785.1 coordinate 636,277, forward strand.
CACACGAAGAAGCTTTCTGGAATCCTGAGCATGGGGAGACTTCTCCAAATGACAGCAGCACCTGGGTTCTATTAGAATCCCTTAGCTTGTGTTCCCTGAGTATTTACATAGGCCAGGCTTTGATCTATTGTGGGGTTTGGTCTCTATAGCTAGGTTTTAGCGAGTGCCTCTCTATTGGCATGGAGATTTTAAAACTACATCCCTAACCTTTAAACACCTGCCCCCCATATAAATGCGTGGTCTCCCTTTCCCCACCTCCAGCACACCCACGAAGAACAGTTCTGGTATACTGAGTGTGGGTAGGCACCTCCAAATGACAGCAGCACCTGGGACCTTATAATATCACTTGGCTTGCTTTCCCGGAGTGTTTCCTTTGGCCAGGCTGTGAGCGAAGGTGGGTGTTGGGCACTAAAGACTAGTAATAGCGAGTGCCTCTCTATGGGCATTGCAGGTGTTTAAAATACATCCCCAAACTTGGAACACCTGTGCCCCCCCAAAAATGCGTGGACTCTGTTTCCCCACCTCCAGCACACACACGAAAACGGGTTGAGGTTTCCTGAGTGTGGGGAGGCACCTACAACTGACAGCAGGGCCTGGGTTCTAATACAATCCATTAACTTGTCTTCACTGATGGCTAGCCTAGGCGGGAGTGCGGGGGAATGTGAGGGTTGGGCTCTAAAACCAAGTATTATTGAGTGCCTCTCCACGGGATTTGAAGTGGTTTAACCTACAACCAAATATTTGGGAATACCTGTGCCCCCTGAAAGATGCAAGGACACTGTTTCCCCGCCTTCAGCACACACACTAGGTGGTGTTCTGGTATCCTGAGTGTGGGGAGGCTCCTGCAAGTGACAGTAGCACCTGGGATCTAGTTGGATCCATTCGGTTGATATTCCTGAGTATTTTCCTTGGCCGGGTTGTGAGCGAAATTGGGGGTTGTGCTCTAAAACCAAGTATTAGCGAGTTCTTATATTTTGGCAGTGGAGGGGGTTAAAGTATATCCCCAACCTGGGAACACCTGTGCCCCCATAAAGATGCGTGGACTCTGTTTCCCTCCTGCAGCACACACACGACATTGGGTTCAGATGTCTTGAGTGTGGGGAGGTTCCTGCAACTAACAGCAGCGCCTGGGTTGTAATACAATACCTTAACTGGTCTTCCATGATGGCTTGCCATGGCCGGTGTGCGGGGGAAAGTTGGGATTGGGCTCTAAACCAAGTATTAGCGAGAGCCTATCCACGGGATGTGGGTGTTGAACCTACAAACCACCACCATGAAATAACTGTGACCCCTGAAAGATGCTTTGACTCTGTTTCCCTACATCCAGCACACACACGAAGAAGTGTTCTGGTGTTCTGAGTGTGGGGAGGTTCCTCCAACTGACAGCAGCACCTGGGTTCGAATAGAATCCCTTAGCTTGACTTCCCTAAGTGTTTTCCTAGGCCTAGCAGTGAGCGATGGTGGGGGATGGGCTCTAAAGCCAAGTATTAGAGAGTGCATCTCTGTGGGCAGTGGAGGGTTTGAAACTACTTCCCCAACCTTGGAACACCTGTGCCCCCATAAAGATGAGTGGACTCTGTTTCCCCCCTGCAGCACACACACGGAGACGTGGTCAGGTATCCTGATAGTGGGGAGGCTCCTCCACATGACAGCAGCGCCTGGGTTCTCATAGAATCCCTTAGATTGTTTTCCTTGAGTGTTTCCCTAGGCCGGGCTTAGAGGGAAAGCTGGGAGTTTGGCTTGGAGGCCAAGTAGCAGCAACTGCCCCCCGATGGAATGTGGAAGTATTTAGAGGACTTCTCCCTAATGGGGAACAAGTGTGACCCCATTCATCTACTTGGATTTTGGCTCCACATCTCCCCGCCACAAAATGTTGGGTTCCGGAATCCTGAGTTTTGGGACGTTCCTCCAACTGTCAGCAGCGCTTGTGTTCTTGAATCCCTTAACTTGCCTTCCCTGATGGTTTGCCTATGCTGGAGTGCAGGGGAATGTGGGGTTTCGGCTCTAATACCAAGTATTAGCCAATGCATCTATATGATAAGTTGAGAAATTTTAACTACAACCAGCAACGTAGGAATACATGTGCCACCTGAAAGATGCCTGGACTCTGTTTCCCCACCTCCAGCACACAAACGAGGAAGTGTTCTTCTATCCTGAATGTGGGGAGTTTCCTCCAAATGACAGCAGCACCTGAGGTCTAATAGAATCCGTTAGCTTGACTTCCTTGAGTGTTTACCTAGGCCGGGCTGTAAGCGAATGTGGGGGTTGGGCCCTAAAGACAAGGATTAGCGAGTGCCCCTCTATGGGCAGTGGAGGTGTTTAAACCAAATCCCCAACTTTGGAACACCTGTGCCCCCATAGAGATGCGTGGAATATCTTTCCCAGCTCCAGAACACACACGAAGACTTTCAGATATCCTTAGTGTGGGGGGGCTCCTCAAAATGACAGCAGCGTCTGGGTTCAAATACAATCCCTTAGCTTGTAATACGAGTGTTTTCCTGGTCCGGGATGTGAGGGAAAGCTGGGGGTTGGGCTTGGAGTCCAAGTAGCAGTGAGTGCCCCCTGATGGATTGAGGAAGTACTTAGAGGACTTCTCCCTAAAGGGAACACTTTTGCCCCCATTCATCTGGGTGGAGTGGGGCTGCACATCTCCCCCACAAACAAGAATGTGTTCCGGAGTCCTGAGTGCAGAGAAGTTCCTCCAACTGACAGCAGCGCCTGGGTTCTAACTGAATCCCTTTGCTTGTCTTCCCTGATGGTATGCCTAGGCGGGAGTGCGGGGGAAAGTGTGGTTTGGGATCCAAACCAAGTATTTGCGAGTACCTCTCTATGGTTAGTGGAGGTTTTTAAACTACATCCCTAACCTGGGAACACCTGTGCCCCCATATATATCCGTGGAGTCTGTTTCCAGACCTCCAGCACACACACGAACACTTGCACAGTTATCCTGAGAGTGGGCAGCCTCCTCCAACTGACAGCAGGGCCTGGGTTCTAATAAAATCGCTTAACTTGTCTTCCCTGTTTGGTTGCCTGATACGGAGTGCGGGGGAAAGTGGGGGTTGGGCTCTAAATCCAAGTATTAGCGAGTGCTTCTTCATGGGAAGTGGAGGTTATTAACCAAAAACCCACAACCTGGGAACACCTGTGCTCCTTGAAAAATGCGTGGACTCTGTTTCCCCACCTCCAGCACACACATGAAGAAGTGTTCTGGTATCCTGAGTGTGGGGAGGCACCTCCAACTGACAGCAGCATCTGGGATCTAATAGGATCCCTTAGGTTGACTTCCCTGTGTGTTTTCCAAGGACCGGCTGGGAGCGAAGGTGGGGGTTGGGCTCTAAAGCCAAGTAAGAGCGAGTGCCTCTCTATGGGCAGTGGAGGTGTTTAAAGTACATTCCCTCCCTGGGAACACCTGTGCCCCCATAAAGTTGCGTGGACTATGTATCCCCAAAACCATCATACACATAAAGACTTGTTCAGGTATCCTGAGTATGGGGAGACTCCTCCAACTGACAGCAGCGCCTGGGTTCTAATAGAATCCCAAAGCTTGTCTTCCCTGATGGCATGCCTAGGCTGGAGTGTGGGGGAAAGTGGGGTTTGGGCTTGAAGTCCAAGTAGCAACGAGTGCCCCCTGATTTACTGGGGAAGTACTTAGAGGATTTCACCCTAAAATGGAACACCTGTGCCCCCATTCATCTGCGTGGACTGGGTCTCCACAACTCCCCCCCACACAAGGCTGGGATCCGGAATCCTGAGTGTGTGGAAGTTCCTCCAACTGACAGCAGCGCCTGCGTTCGAATAGAATAACTCAGCTTGTATTCCCTGAGTGTTTCCCTAGGCCGGGCTGCGAGCGAAAGCTGGGGGTTGTGCTTGGAGGCCAAGTAGCAGCTTGTGCCAACCGATTGACTGAGGAATTACTTAGGGAACTCCCCTACCGGGGAACACCTGTGTCACCATTCATCTGCGTGGATTGGGGCTGCACACCTCCCCCACACACAAGAGTGTCTCCGGAGTCCTGAGTGTTGGGAAGTTCCTCCATGTGACAGCAGCATCTAGGTTCAACACAATCCCTTAGCTTGTCTTCCGTGATGGCTTGCCCTGCCAGGAGTGCGGGAGAAATTGGAGGTTGGGCTCTAAAACGAAGTATTAGCGAGTGCCTATCCATGGGATGTGGAGGTGTTTAACCTACATCCTCCAACCTAGGAATACCTGTGCCCCAGGGAAAAGGCGTGGACTCTGTTTCCACACCACCAGCACACGTGCGAAGAATTGTTCTCGTTTCCTGAGTGTGGGGAGGCTCCTCCAACTAACAGCAGCACCAGGGATCTAGTAGAATCCCTTAGCTTGACTTCCTTGAGTGTTCTCCTAGGCCGGGCTTTGAGCGAAGGTGGGGGTTGGGCTGTAAAGCCAAGTAATATCCAGTGCCTCTCTAAGGGCAGTGAAGGTGTTTAAACTACATCATCTACCTAGGAATAACTGTGCCCCCATAAAGATGCATGGACTCTGTTTCCCCACTTCCAACACACACACAAAGACGTGCTCAGGTATCCTGAGTGTGGGCCGGCACTTTCAAGTGACAGCAGCGCCTGGGTTCTAATAGTATCCTTTAGCTTGTAATACCTGAGTTGTTCCCTAGGCCTGGCTCTGAGGGAAAGCTGGGGGTTGGGCTTTGAGGCCAAATAGTAGCGAGTGCCCCCCGATGGACTGAGGAAGTATTTAGATGAATTCTCCCTAAAGGGGTACACCTGTGCCCACATCCATCTACGTGGAGTGCGGATACACAAATCCCTCCCCCCACAAGTCTGGCTACCGGAATATGAGAGTGGGAAAGTTCCTCCAGCTTACATCAGTGCCAGTGTTCTAGCAGAATCCTTAAGCTTCTCTTCCCTGATGGATTGCATTAGCTGGAGTGCGGTTCAAAGTGGGATTTGTTCTCTAAATCCAAGTAATAATGAG